>NC_090343.1:26574836-27200336 GCF_035084215.1 Heptranchias perlo
CCCATAAGATGCCTGTGCATAATATATAGATGGAAATGCAACACCATGGATTACACTTCCACCCAAACCCCTTCCTGTAAGGACTCTATTCCATTCTCCCAGTTTCTCCGTCTCCGTCGCATCTGTTCTAATGATGCCACCTTCCACACCAGTACGTCCGCTACGTCTTCCTTTTTCCTCAATCGAGGATTCTCCTCCACTGTAGTCGACAGGGCCTTCAACCGTGTCCGTCCCATTTCCCGCATTTCTGCCCTCACCTCACCCCTCCCTCCCAGAACCATGATGGGGTTCACCTTGTCCTCACCTTCCATCCCACCAGCCTTCACATTCAACGTATCGTCCTTTGTCACTTCCGTCACCTCCACCAAACACATTTTCCCCTCCCCTTTCAGCATTCCAAAGGGACCGTTCCCTCCTCAACACCCTGGTTCACATTTCCATCACCCCCAACACCTGCTCTCCTTCCTACAGCACCTGTAGAGCGCAGGAGATGCAACACCTGCGCTTTCACCTCTTCCCTTCCCACCATCCAGGGTGCCAAACACTCCTTCCAGGTGAATCAACAATTTACTTGTACTTGTTTCAATTTACTATACTGTATTCGCTGCTCACGATGCGGTCGCCTCTCCATTGGGGAGACCAAACGTAGATTGGGTGATCACTTTGCTGAACACCTCCACTTAGTCCACAAGCGTAACCCTGACCTTCCGGTCACTTGCCATTTTAATTCTCTGTCCCACTCCCACTCTGACCTCTCTGTCCTCCGCCTCCTACACTCTTCCAATGAAGTTCAATGGAAGCTCGAGGAACAGCACCTCATCTTTCGATTAGGCACTTTACAACCTTCCAGACTCAACATTGATTTCAATAACTTCAGATCATAATCACTGCTCCCATTTTCTCAGACAGCAGGTGCTGGTAATGGTTTTGCTGTTGCCATTTACAGCTCCTCTAGACCCATCTTTTGTTTCTTTACTTGTCCCATTAGCACCCTTCTTGCCTTGCACCATCATCCCTTTTGTCACTTAATCACTACTGCTCTCCACCCTATCACAGTCCCTCCCTTTTGTTCTTTTCTCCCCTCCTTTGCCTGGCTCTGTACTTAAAAGCTCGCTTAAAAACTGGTCATTCTTTCACTTCTTCCAGTTCTGCAGTGATCTCATAGAAACATATAAGATTCTGAGGGGACTTGACAGGGTAGATGCTGAGAGGCTGTTTCCCGTGGCTGGAGAGTCTAGAACTAGAGGGCATTGTCTCAGGATTAGGGGTCGGCCATTTAAGACTGAGATGAGGAGGAATTTCTTCACGCAGAGGCTTGTGAATGTTTGGAATTCTCTACCCCAGAGGGCTGTGGTTGCTGAGTTGTTGAGTATATTCAAGGCTGAGATAGATAAATTTTTAAGGTCATGGGGAATCAAGGACTTTGGGGATCGGGCGGGAAAGTGCAGTTGAGGTCGAAGATCAGGCATGATCTTATTGAATGGTGGAGCAGGCTCGAGGGGCCGAATGGCCTATCCTGCTCCTAATTCTTATGTTCTTAAAGGTCATCGACCTGAAATGTTATCTCTTTTTTTTCTCCACAGATGCTGCCTGACTTGCTGAATATTTCCAGCATTTTCTGTTTTTATTTCAGATTTCCAGTATCCACTGTATTTTGCTTTTCATTAGGTAATGAATATACATAAAGGAGGACGAGAGCAACTATTCTCTTGAACTGAGAAGATGGGCGGTTGATAGATCGTATTCCAAATGACAAAAGGAATCGAAATGATGAATTGCGGTCGATTATTTCCATTGATATGTAAATCAATGGTAAGATAAAGGAGAAATTACAATAAACGTTATGGAATGTGGAATGCTTTTCCATGCGTGGTGTTCAATACTAAATTGATTACAGCATTTAAAAAGGTACTGAATAATTATTTAAAAAGAAGAATACAAAAGGTTATGGGGAGAAAGCTGGAATATGGAACCGTCTAAAAGTAGCCCTGACAGGACCCTAAATTCAGAACACGTAGGAAGGGCTGTATGGCTTCCTCCTGTGCTAAAAAAAATCTATGTGAAAGGCTAAATGTTAATGGCCCAGAAATCTGATTGCGGGCGGGTGAGGTGTGCACTGCATGTGCCTATTAACGTGGACGCAAGCAGCACGTAATTTTCGTGCTACCAGCTGATTATAATGATGCTGGTGTGCAGCCAGCGTTATCCACACTACCCGGCTGCATGCCAATCGGGGAGGCCGGATATTGAACATCTATGACGCCACTTAAAGGATGACTGCACCTCTTAGAGGGGAGGTGCATTCTGGCTGCAGACACAAGGAAAGAACTTCTGTTGAAAAATGGCTGAAGGAGGCAGGGAGCTGGCACCAAGGTTCTCTGATGCTGCCTTGGAGGTGCTTGTACAGGCAGTGGAGAGGAGGAGGCAGTTCCCCTTCCCCCTCCATTGGTGTTCATGAAGCCCTCCAGGCATCTAACAGTGGGAAGTAATAACAGAGCATGTCAATGCCAGGAGCATTGCATCCAGGATATGACTGCAATGCCACAAGGAATTTAATGATCTAACTCGAGTTGTTATGGTAAGAAGACTGCTTGTATATTCTCTGCTCACAGCTGCACCGCTTACAAACTCATTAATTACAACACTCACAGCACTCACCAGACTCCCCGCCCCCTACTTCCCTTCTCGCTCCTGCAATCACTGCCCCGCACTTCACTATATCTTCTTCTCCTCACACGCACACACTCACCATTCACTATTACAATCCTTGCTTACCCACAACTCACATCTCCCAGACAGACTATCAGCTGTTCCCCCATGATAGTCACATTCTCTAAGCACCTCACAAGACTCTCACTAACATACTCCCTTCTTTCTTCCACACAACTCGAGGCAGCTGGTTGGCACCAGAGGGGAAAGAGCCTGCTTGCACACCTTCTCCCCCCTCAAAGAAAGTGTGCTGGGTATCATGGGCAGAGGAGTCAAGACCATGGTGACTGGCTCTGCTGGAGAAGACGTTACTCAGGGTTTCTTCATACCCAGCCCTCTGTTCCTTCTGACTTCTCTCTCGCTACAGACTCTGCATAATTAGCTGCAGATGCTTTCAACATCTACTTCTTTCTCTCTGCTCTCCCTTCACTCCACAAGCTAACCCTTGTCCCTCTCTTTCATTTCAGCTGCTGAGAATGTGGATGCACCTCTGCCAGTCGAGGAAGGGAAGCCCAGCTTTCCAGAAGATAGAGCATCACTCAACCTGACTCTCGCAAGTACCAGCTCAGATACTGGCACCACACAGACTTTAGAGACTAAGTCAGAGGAGGTATCTGCATGTGATGACTCACCGGGCGCAAGTGCAGAGGAACTAGGGCCGGGGAATAGGATGCCACAGATGCCAGCTCGCTGGAGGGTGAGGTCACATACTAGTTCTGCTGCAGAGGATCCAGATGGAGACTTCAAGGATCCAGCCAACCGAAGAAGGCTGAAAGTCAACTGCCAGGAAATGTTAAGTGCACTGGGCAGCCTGCCAGCGAGCTTTGCACAGTCGATTCTGTCCAACATGGTCAGATCCATCAACACCACAGTGGAACCCACCATGACAAAGCCTCTGCTGACAGTTTCCATGGCAGCACAGATGACTGCCATTCTGGCTTTGGGGGCCACTGATGATGGGGCTTCGAGAGCATCACTTCAACGGCTCTGCTCGAGAACAAAGTGCAGTTGAGGTGCTATCCCAGGAGAGTGGCCTTGGAGAGGCACCTGCTATCCTCTCTCAATACAACTGCATGCCTGCTCCCCTGCCAGCCACACCGCCAGTACCCTCGTTAGTGGCAACCAGGCAGCCGGGCCAAACTGCTCCGGCTAAGGCCGGGATGCTGCAGTCTGCAGCCGAACCCTCAAGCCCCAGAGCTGCTCGCGGTCATCCTCCATGGCGATCTGGTGTCCTCAGTGGAAGCGCAGCAGCCTTCCACCGCTCAAGCATCAGGTACTGGGGAAACACTTCGTAGGAGCATGAGGATAGGAAAACAAGCACACTAGACAAGCACCAAGGGCTTCTCATTGCTGACATGATTTGAGAATATTTGATAAATTTGTTTTTTGTCCTGGAATTGGTGTTCATTTTTACCTTTTGTAGTGAAGTGAGAGCAAGACCCATATATCTGGACTGAAGGAAGGCAATTCGGATGGTGGTTGTAAGGAATTCTTGACGTCAGCCTCATTCATGTCTAATGGTAATACCACCTCCCATTGGAGCTCACCACTGAGGGGGCAAGAAATCAGCAGCTGCTATAGGCAGTGACTTGCCATTACAGGTCTCTGTCACTTCATCCTGGCCCTAACATTCGGGAAATAACGCACATAGAGTGTTATGTAAAAGAAAATCTTCTCAAATGTGCAATTGCAGCCGTTTTCAAACCAATTTTTTTTTTAAAAAAGGACTTGTACCTTATTGCCTCCAATGACACTGGCATCAGGTTGCTTACTTTACAGCATTGACTGCAAGAGTACTCTTGTCATTAGAGACAACACCATAAATGGAGAATAAAGGTTGCTCTATACTACACCAACAAAGTGCTGTTTCAGAAGAGTGCCCCTACCTGTGACATTTTCCATTTTCACACCAGGCTTTCGACAATCTTTTGGAATGAGATTACCGGTTTATTGCCAAATTAGGAGTAGTTTTGTGCTGGGGCACAATTCACCTATTCAGAATCAGGTTGCCCCAGTTCATTTCACATTGGATCTTTACAGCCTGCAGAGGAGATTTCCAATAGCTACAGCGTAGGCTAGATTCAAACCGGAAACCCAGAGGCAAATGGCTAACCCACTCTGCCATTGAGTGCGTATGTGTAACAAGCAGTACTCACTGGGATTTATTTTTCAAAGTGCACTTCAGCTCATGTAATGCTTGATCTGTCCACATGATGGAGTTTGTAGATAAGTTTCAGCCTTAATCACAAAACTGCACACTGAAGGTGATGTACCCGACATGTATAAGGAAACAAATTCAGCATTTCTTTTCCTAGTCAGCAGGTCACTATAAATTTTAAAGAAATATTATGCTTCAGAAATGGAAGATAGAAGTCAAAATAAATGCTAGCACCAGGGACAATTTCCTGTGATCGTATAAACACCAAAATCAGCTGTATTTACCAAGAAATGTATTGTTTGTCACAGATGATACACTATTGAGTAAAATCTAAGCCTATGGGTTGGTTGATGTGGATGCAAATAATCTTGTGACTGAGAAGATCAGTAATTATGGCACTATGGTAACAGTAAATATACAAACTTCTCCCACTCTCTGAGCATGTACATGCCTCTGTTTGCACAAGATCTGTTACAAAACACACCTTAAATTTCAACAATCTCACCACAAGCATCCATTGTGCAAGCTCAGTCATTGCACAAGGTAGAAGCCCAATGCCAAGGTTTAACCTTTGTTATGCATATTGGTACAAGCGTGCTGCAAAACAACAGAGAACAATCTGATTAAATCATTGAAATCAATTCAAATGTTGTTTCGGTTGTTATTTCCATTTCCCACACTAACCATCAGGTGGTCCCTCTGAATGAGTGCCAATTTAGTTAATAGATACTCTTTATTCCCCCATATTCTTACAGTAATGAAAACTTAAAGAGATTGTCAATTTCCTATACACAATATGATTTAAACTGTTAAGTTTACTTTACTGCCTGATATTTGGTACATGTTCTAAACTTTGTGTTCATATTCTCAACTAATGTTGCTGTACTGTAGAAAATATATTGTATAATCCATAAAATCTAATATAATTATGATAGGTGAATGTACAGAATTACAACTAAATGTAAAGCTATTTCATATATATGAAGACAGTGAATATCATAGTTTTCATATAATTGCTTGAACTATAATGAGGATCCAACAATTGTGATAAATTTTAAAACTTTTGTTAATTCTAATTTTGTTACAATTGACTGACTACCGAACACTTGTAGAACAGTATCTGAATGACCAATTTACTAGTTTAAAAATGAAAGCACTTTGGGATGTGACAAGATGTTTTATACACTTACTTTTTCCTCTCCTACTCCTCCCGAGGTCCATGACAAGTCAATAATTTCATTGAAATGGTACGTGAGTTACAGTTTCTGATGGATGTATTCAATACTCTTACATACCAGGTGTGTACAGTGACCAATTCAATAAATCAGAGTAAAAACTTCATTAAGATATTACCCAAAGTTTTGCTGTAAGTGTAATTCCGTACACTGGACCCTTTTCTTCTTATAGCTGAAAACCTTAAGTTGTATTTATAGTACACTTTTCACACGATAATTGCAGACGAGAAAGGCCATTCAACCCATCTTAGTTCATGCATCCAGATTAGCCCTTAAATTTCCCTCAGTGCAATATCCAATTGTTTCTTAAATGTTTTCAGGGGTTTTATCTCCACCACTCTATCCAGGAGTCCATTCAAAGTGTCGATCACTCTTTGTGCACAACTTCCTGATATGACTCTTTTCACACCTTCATCCTTCATAAAATTGATTCCTCAAGATCAGAAGATAACAAAAGTAAAGGATTCTGCAGACTTTGCACCGACTGATGGGAAGAACAGGGTGTGTGGAGGATGTTCCTTTGAAGGAAGTGAAAAGCTCTATGAGGTAGGTCATCTTACTTTCTTCTACGCTTAATAAAGGTATTTGGGGTGCTATAAGTAGCTACACAACAAAGATTTTTCACAGAAGCTTTGTTGAACAAAGTCCAAGATGTGGATATAGAACAGGTGGAGTGAGTTTTCACTGGTCCTGCCAACAAGGTGGTAACAGTAATACAATCACAAGCGACTCAAGTTTGACACTGACCTGCCCTATGTCTTGGAACCATATGAAATTGATAAACTTTCTCAAATCGGAGTTACAGTATATATGAAGAACTTGCAACATCAATAAGGTGTCATGATGTTCTAACTCAAAATTATAACGTGGTGGATGAACATTTGGAATTATAATTTAGGTGCAAATGTGAAATCAACTTGGGCAGGAAGCTATGTGAATCTGTAAAGTCACCTGATCGGAATACCAATTGAGGTAAAGAAGATTGACCACCTGTGCCCGGATCTGACTTACCAAAGAAACCAGGTCATTCAGCAATTCAGTCTTCTGTGAGATGAACTTCATGCAGCAGCAGAATTGTATTCCAGCACAATCTGTAACCTCATGGCTCGGCATATTCCTCACTCTACCATTACCAACAAGCCAGGGGATCAACCCTGGTTCAATGAGGAGTGTAGAAGAGCATGCCAGGAGCAGCAGCAGGCGTACCTAAAAATGAGGTGCCAACCTGGTGAAGCTACAACTCAGGACTACATGCATGCTAAACAGTGGAAGTAACATGCTATAGACAGAGCGAAGCGATTCCACAACCAACGGATCAGATCAAAGCTCTGCAGTCCTGCCACATCCAGTCGTGAATGGTGGTGGATAATTAAACAACTAACGGGAGGAGGAGGCTCTGCAAACATCCCCATCCTCAATGATGGTGGAGTCCAGCACGTGAGTGCAAAAGACAAGGCTGAAGCGTTTGCAACCATCTTCAGCCAGAAGTGCCGAGTGGATGATCCATCTCGGCCTCCTCCCGATATCCCCACCATCACAGAAGCCAGTCTTCAGCCAATTCGATTCACTCCACGTGATATCAAGAAACGGCTGAGTGCAATGGATACAGCAAAGGCTATGGGCCCCGACAACATCCCGGCTGTAGTGCTGAAGACTTGTGCTCCAGAACTAGCTGCGCCTCTAGCCAAGCTGTTCCAGGACAGCTACAACACTGGCATCTACCCGACAATGTGGAAAATTGTCCAGGTATGTCCTGTCCACAAAAAGCAGGACAAATCCAATCCGGCCAATTACCGCCCCATCAGTCTACTCTCAATAATCAGCAAAGTGATGGCAGGTGTCGTCGACAGTGCTATCAAGCGGCACTGACTCACCAATAACCTGGATTGGGGGTAATATTCTGTCATGGGTGGAAGATTGGTTATCTAACAGGAAGCAGAGAGTTGGGATAAATGGTTCATTCTCGGACTGGCAACCAGTAGCCAGTGGTGTTCCGCAGGGGTCGGTGCTGGGTCCCCAACTCTTTACAATCTATATTAACGATTTAGAGGAGGGGACCGAATGTAACATATCAAAGTTTGCAGATGATACAAAGATGGGAGGGAAAGTAGAGAGTGAGGAGGACATATAAAACCTACAAGGGGATATAGACAGGCTGGGTGAGTGGGCGGACATTTGGCAGATGCAATACAATATTGGAAAATGTGAGGTTATGCACTTTGGCAGGAAAAATCAGAGAGCAAGTTATTATCTTAATGGCGAGAAACTGGAAAGTCCTGCAGTACAAAGGGATCTGGGGGTCCTAGTGCAAGAAAATCAAAAAGTTAGTATGCAGGTACAGCAGGTGATCAAGAAGGCCAACGGAATGTTGGCTTTTATTGCTAGGGGGATAGAATATAAAAACAGGGAGGTATTGCTGCAGTTATATAAGGTATTGGTGAGACCGCACCTGGAATACTGCATACAGTTTTGGTGTCCATACTTAAGAAAAGATATACTTGCTCTCGAGGCAGTACAAAGAAGGTTCACTCGGTTAATCCCGGGGATGAGGGGGTGGACATATGAGGAGAGGTTGAGTAGATTGGGACTCTCCTCATTGGAGTTCAGAAGAATGAGAGGCGATCTTATTGAAACAGAAAAGATTGTGAAGGGGCTTGATCGGGTGGATGCGGTAAGGATGTTCCCAAGGATGGGTGAAACTAGAACGAGGGGGCATAATCTTAGAATAAGGGGCTGCTCTTTCAAAACTGAGATGAGGAGAAACTTCTTCACTCAGAGGATAGTAGGTCTGTGGAATTTGCTGCCCCAGGAAGCTGTGGAAGCTACATCATTAAATAAATTTAAAACAGAAATAGATAGTTTCCTGGAAGTGAAGGGAATTAGGGGTTACGGGGAGCGGGCAGGAAATTGGACATGAAGCTGAGTTCGGATCAGTCAAGGCCCTGTGACTGGCGGAGCAGGCCCAGGGGCTGAGTGGCCGAGTCCTGCTCCTACTTCTTGTGTTCTTTAGATTTGAGGTTAGGATCAGATCAGCCATGATCTTATTGAATGGCGGAGCAGGCTCGAGGGGCCGATTGGCCTGCTCCTGCTCCTATTTCTTATGTTCTTATGTTCTTAACCTGCTCACCGATGCTCAGTTTGGGTTCCGCCAGGACCACTCGGCTCCAGACCTCATTACAGCCTTGGTCCAAACATGGACAAAAGAGCTGAATTCCAGAGGTGAGGTGAGAGTGACTGCCCTTGACATCAAGGCAGCATTTGACCGAGTGTGGCACCAAGGAGCCCTAGTAAAATTGAAGTCAATGGGAATCAGGGGAAAACTCTCCAGTGGCTGGAGTCATACCTCGCACAAAGGAAGATGGTAGTGGTTGTTGGAGGCCAATCATCTCAGCCCCAGGACATTGCTGCAGGAGTTCCTCAAGGCAGTGTCCTAGGCCCAACCATCTTCAGCCGCTTCATCAATGACCTTCCCTCCATCATAAGGTCAGAAATGGGGATGTTCACTGATGATTGCACAGTATTCAGTTCCATTCGCAACCCCTCAAATAATGAAGCAGTCTGAGCCCGCATGCAGCAAGAACTGGACAACATCCAGGCTTGGGCTCATAAGTGGCAAGTAACATTCGCACCAGATAATTGCCAGGCAATGACCATCGCCAACAAGAGAGAGTCTAACCACCTCCCCTTGACATTCAACGGCATTACCATTGCCGAATCCCCGCCATCAACATCCTGGGGGTCACCATTGACCAGAAACTTAACTGGACCAGCCATATAAATACTGTGGCTATGAGAGCAGGTCAGAGGCTGGGAACTCTGCTGCAAGTGACTCACCTCCTGACTCCCCAAAGCCTTTCCAACATCTACAAGGCACAAGTCAGGAGTGTGATGGAATACTCTCCACTTGCTTGGATGAGTGCAGCTCCAACAACACTCAAGAAGCTCAACACCATCCAAGATAAAGCAGCCCGCTTGATTGGCACCCCATCCACCACCCTAAACATTCACTCCCTTCACCACTGGCGCACAGTGGCTGCAGTGTGCACCATCCACAGGATGCACTGCAGCAACTCGCCACGGCTTCTTCGACAGCATCTCCCAAACCCACGACCTCCACCACATAGAAGGACGTGGAGATGCCGGTGATGGACTGGGGTGGGCAAATGTAAGGAATCTTACAACACCAGGTTATAGTCCAACAAATTTATTTTAAAATCACCAGCTTTCGGAGATTATCTCCTTCGTCAGATGAATGAATGAAAAGGTTCTCAAATCGCATATCTTATACTATGTTGGGACAGCATCACACCAATCAAAAGGTGTCGTTGTTATTCAAACAGGCCAGTCACGGAGAACAGCACGTCCCAGTACACTAGATATACATTGTGTCTATTACACAGGCAGGCAGAAAGAAACTCAAAATGGCAGAGAGAGAGAGAATTTTAAAAAACATATAATTTTTTTCCCCTTTTTTTGCTGGTGGGGTTACGTGTAGCGTGACATGAACCCAAGATCCCGGTTGAGGCCGTCCTCATGGGTGTGGAACTTGGCTATCAACTTCTGTTCGACAATTTTGCGTTGTCGTGTGTCTCGAAGGCCGCCTTGGAGAACGCTTACCCGAAGATCGGTGGCTGAATGTCCTTGACTGCTAAAGTGTTCCCCGACTGGGAGGGAACCCTCCTGTTTGGCGATTGTTGCGCGGTGTCCGTTCATCCGTTGTCGCAGCGTCTGCATGGTCTCGCCAATGTACCATGCTCCGGGGCATCCTTTCCTGCAACGTATGAGGTAAACAACGTTGGCCGAGTCACAGGAGTATGAACCATGCACCTGGTGGGTGGTGTCCTCTCGTGTGATGGTGGTATCCGTGTCGATGATCTGGCATGTCTTGCACAGGTTGCCGTGGCAGGGTTGTGTGGTGTCGTGGACGCTGTTCTCCTGAAAACTGGGTAACTTGCTGCGAACGATGGTCTGTTTGAGGTTGGGTGGCTGTTTAAAGGCGAGCAGTGGAGGCGTGGGGATGGCCTTAGCGAGGTGTTCGTCGTCATCGATGACGACGAACACCTCGCTAAGGCCATCCCCACGCCTCCACTGCTCGCCTTTAAACAGCCACCCAACCTCAAACAGACCATCGTTCGCAGCAAGTTACCCAGTTTTCAGGAGAACAGCGTCCACGACACCACACAACCCTGCCACGGCAACCTGTGCAAGACATGCCAGATCATCGACACGGATACCACCATCACACGAGAGGACACCACCCACCAGGTGCATGGTTCATACTCCTGTGACTCGGCCAACGTTGTTTACCTCATACGTTGCAGGAAAGGATGCCCCGGAGCATGGTACATTGGCGAGACCATGCAGACGCTGCGACAACGGATGAACGGACACCGCGCAACAATCGCCAAACAGGAGGGTTCCCTCCCAGTCGGGGAACACTTTAGCAGTCAAGGACATTCAGCCACCGATCTTCGGGTAAGCGTTCTCCAAGGCGGCCTTCGAGACACACGACAACGCAAAATCGTCGAACAGAAGTTGATAGCCAAGTTCCGCACCCATGAGGACGGCCTCAACCGGGATCTTGGGTTCATGTCACGCTACACGTAACCCCACCAGCAAAAAAAGGGGAAAAAATTATATGTTTTTTAAAATTCTCTCTCTCTCTGCCATTTTGAGTTTCTTTCTGCCTGCCTGTGTAATAGACACAATGTATATCTAGTGTACTGGGACGTGCTGTTCTCCGTGACTGGCCTGTTTGAATAACAACGACACCTTTTGATTGGTGTGATGCTGTCCCAACATAGTATAAGATATGCGATTTGAGAACCTTTTCATTCATTCATCTGACGAAGGAGATAATCTCCGAAAGCTGGTGATTTTAAAATAAATTTGTTGGACTATAACCTGGTGTTGTAAGATTCCTTACATTGAAGGACAAGAGCAGCAGGCACATGGGAACACCACCACCTGCACGTTCCCCTCCAAGTCACACACCATCCCGACTTGGAAATATATCGCCGTTCCTTCATCGTCGCTGGGTCAAAATCCTGGAACTCCCTTCCTAACAGCACTGTGGGAGAACCGTCACCACACGGACTGCAGCGGTTCAAGAAGGCGGCTCACCACCACCTTCTCAAGGGCAATTAGGGATGGGCAATAAACGCTGGCCTTGCCAGCGACGCCCACATCCCATGAACAAATAAAAAAAAAGAATTTGTGGGCTTAAAGAAAGGACACATGAAGTAAGATAGACTCATATTCCAAAAAGCCATTATTGGGTGTCAGACTGGATTTAAACATCTTTGAGGAAATAGCATAAATTGGACTAGGAGCAAAAAACCTTTACCCAGAGATATTTGCAAACAAACATCTATAAATGATATGTCCTGCTGAGGCTCTAAGTGCAACTACTCTTGGTTCACAAAAGACTAGAGAGACCAAAGAGGATGAAAAGGGACAATGCATTGTGATCAACATCATACAAGATGGTCAGTGCTGTCGGCAGGATATGTCAGATTGAAGGGATTCAAATAAAGTTGTGAGAGAGGTGTTCATGGAGTTTACTGTAGCAACATAGTCAACAGACTTCGAGAGCAAAGGAAGGTTGGAAATGGGGCTGTAATTGAAGAGGTCAGAGGGGGTTGAGGTAGACGCTTTAAGGATTGGGGCAAGTGTAGCAGCTTTGAAAAGGGAAAAGCAATACCCAAGATGAGAGGAGTCGCAGTAGAGTGGTCAGAAATTGAGCCAGGAGTGGGTCAAGAATTAATGAGGTGCATCTCATGGAAGGGTTGGTGGAGATAGGGAGAAACTATAGAATGAGGTCTGAGAAAGGGAAGGAGGGCTTGCTTTAATGCTGATGTTCATTATGGGCTTAGGTCCAACAGATACTGAGTTTTGGATTTACGAGTTCTTGTGTAGGTTGTTATTTCTGTATAAACTGAAACCCACCAAAACCCTACACAGCCTGTCTTTAACCAACATTGGTCCAGAACCCTGTTAATGACATACAGAACAAGCAGAAGTCTATCGAGGCCCATGAGATATGCTAGAAAGAGACACCAGTCACGTAGACTGGCCAATAAGAAGGCTGAAGAGACCAATTTGTTTCTTAAATTAATATATAGATTTTATGCACAGCAAAACATAAATGTACATCATGCCTCACCCCTGCAACCTGTAACTGCAGAATACAAAATATATAAACTTTGAGAAAATTCTCATACAGAACCGTTTTCAGAAAATAGTTACAATAAATTTTCAGTTACTTCCTAAACACATACAATGCTGACATAAGCAAAGTGGAAATAATACAAGTTATGACTCAGATTATGCTCCCTGTACGGTAATGGTTCAGTCAGTCTCAATACAGGCTTGTTTTGGTTGCTTCATCCTTCTCCCAAGGATGTTTTCCTGTTCATGTTAACAAGGTTTTTAATCAACATGATCCTGGATTGTCCCCTCCACCTTCCCATTTGAGCAATAAAGTTGGTTATTGAGATCATCGATCAGTTTAAGTTGCCTTACTGCATAAAATCTTTTTGCTCATTGGATTTGGTTGTAGTTTTTGCACGTTTCTACATGGAGATGTCAAATTTTGCCCTACGTGAATGCACAGGTTGAAAGAGTGCCTCGGGGTGATACAGCATTTGTTAGCAGGTGCATACAATTTCACTTAGCAGATTTGTTTATTCTAATTCAGTACAGATAAACATCTGTCTATGTTTTACGTGTTACAGCTGTTCATTTTCCCTCTGTCTTGAGGCAGATCTCACACCTACTGTGATGAAAAGTATTACAATCCTATTGATGCTTCGGGGCAGCACTGAAAGGATACGCATGGTCCAAGGTTATTTTGTGTCCAATTATAGACACTCTGCTCAATTCTTTTTATTTTAGGTAATTAAATGTTAGTCATAAATGTGGGTAGGAAGTGGTTATGTTTAGCTTCCTGCCCAAGGTTCTGCTTGCAACATGAATTACATCAGTGCTCTAAAAACAAATCCAACAGCCACAGAATATTCTCAGAATCATTGCCAACTGCTCAGTAGGATAAAAAACAGAATGGGTCATCCTTCAGATCAGAGCTCAAATCATGTTATCTTCAAAAAAATAAATGTTAAAACATCACCAAAAGCAACAATGCAGTGTTTACACATCTCATAGCAAACCTTCTCCTTCCTCCTATTACTCATGTATTTTTCTATAATTTTCATTTTGGTTCATAGGCTGAAGCTCTTGTGTTGCATTGAGCAACTGTTCCTCTGGAAACAGTAAGAGAATCCAAGAGCATTCATCTCAAGGTCATTTGGTTTCATTTTATTTAAAAAAATAAACAGCTGTTAATCTCAAGAATCTCAGCTCTCTGATGAGATGTATTTTTTGTAGCAAAAGCCACGAATGTTTCAGGTAATGGCTCATTGGAGAAATTAAAGCTCAAAAGAGGGTTTGGGAATAACTATGGTGACAGCACTCCTCCCACATACAGGCAAAAACAACCGTTTGTAGCAGTATTCAATAAATATTTTTCCTGTGTTTGTAAACATAGCATGTGTGTGACTGGAGGAACCCATATGCAAAAGATCAAGGTCTCAACTACTGGTTTTCAATAACTGGAAAGGCAAAATTCAATTTTTATTACAGGGAATTGAGTTTTTTTTTTAAAACTTGCATTTTGAAGATTGCATTCTATGATTCCATCCATTTATTACTTGGGCTACTGTTTCAATGAGATAATGAGTTAAACTCTGTTTTTATTACATGAGACTATGAAAGTTTTACCAGCCTTTTGGGGATCGCATTCCACGATTCTGTCCATTTTCAGTGAAAACTGCAAATTAGAGACCTTAATTATGAGGTACAGCACAGCAGATATAAAAGCAGAGAGGTGTCAGAGGAAGAACCTCCTCTCACAGCCCCCACCACTCCGTTCAAAGCACTGGAGGCTGCTCAGCTCGTCTCAGGCAGTTCCCCTGGATGCAGAAGGTTGAGTTTAGTGTGCGGTTTGATACAAACTGGAAAATCATGTTTTTTTTTTAAAAAAACTAAAAACATAAACTCCCTTTATTTTAAATTCAGGTTGTGTTACGGCCGTAAAGAGGCAACGATTGGTTTGTTGAGGTCTGTTTCAGTCTCCATTTTAGTGCTGTCTCTGTGACGGCTCGGTGATGAACCACGTTTGGTTATTTACACAAGGAGGCACACTTTGGTGACCACCAGCTCTCACATCTGCATTCCAAGAATTCTGCGTCTCAATCCAACTGAAGCCAGAATCTGCAAAAGCCACAGTTCTTACAATAGACGTGCTTGTTTTTAAAGTGTATTCTCTTCCAGTTCCGCTTCCCAGCTTTTTCTATTAAACAAAGAGACAAAGTCAGCAATTATGAAATCACACAATAACTAACAGTACGATTAAGAGCACCAGCACAAAGCTTCTTTCTCTTTGATCTTTTCAGTTCCCTCAATTGCATTTGTGCTTCATGATTGTAATTAGTACTGTAACTTTTCATGTACAACATGAAATCACACAACTTAACTGCTGTGGGCCCATTTTCCAATGCAAAAGTATGCCTTACAAGTGAAAAAATGTTACAGCATTGATCTCTGAATAGCCATTCAATATTTAAGAGAAATTAGCTTGATGGTTCATCGATATAGTGTAACAGAGCTATGCAATGGTAGGAGGCATGATTGATTTCCCTACCCCTCCCCTTCCCTCCCAACTCTGCTGAATTTTAGCCATATTGCTGTGGAAAGGCACTAAATGGGGGAATGGAAGTATAGTAATCACCAGGAACAGCTGCCCACATCCTGGCAGCTAGATAAACAGTAGCAATGGCCAGGGGGAAGCAACTCCCTCCTTCCTGCCCTGACCCTGCCTCCAGAGCAGGTAATGGTCCAGGTGATAAAAAAAGGAAAGGATTAGAGGGAGATTTAACCCAAAAATCTCTTACAATAAAGGATTTTGTGCACATATTTAGAACATTCTATGCTAATCTTTTCTCCTTCAATTCAAGCAAGCCATGAAGTGAGGAAAAACCACACACAGAACAGGCATGAGAACAAGCTCTACAGCACTGTACGCTTACAATGAAGTGAAAGAGAAATTTCCAGTTGTCAACAGTGTTCCTCATTTATAAAATGTACTTCATCCTCTACATCCTTAGAAATCATGTGATTCCCTTGACTCATACTGCATATAAAGCCACATTTAATGTGCATACCAGCTCTTTGGAGGGGGCAGAAAATATTAACTTGGGCAAAGACACACAATCAAAACACAAAACCTCAAGCACTCCAGCTGAGTGGGGACAGGAGGGAACAGTGAGTATATGGACAAGGAATTATATTCAAAGAATGAGAAAGGACCACGGTGATCGAACAACAATCCTTACATTAGTTCATCCTTCATATGCAGATGGTTTACACCAAAACAATACCATCACTAAGACCAATTTGAGGCACATTTATTTTCAACTTTGGCAAGGAAAGACAACTTCCATTTTCATTCTGGTTCCCTGCTGCTGCTACTTATGGGCGCTTGCAAAAAAACTATTTTCTAGCCCCGAGTAACAGTACAGACTACAGATATACTAATATTCAAATTATTCCACAATGCATCATCATTCTGCAAAGATGCTAACACTCCTACTTCTTTTCCACACCTCCAAAATGGACACTCTAGCTACACTTTGGCCAAGGACACATTTTTCACCCACAAAATATCACAAACTCCTTCCCCTAGAAACAGATCGGCCTGCACCAGATGCAGATATGGCACTGCCAGACCACACAGTGCATTGTGCAGCTCTTCCATTTGCTGCTCAGAGATTGGGTGCAAGTACCTCACCATATTCCATGGCCACAGCTCCCAACAATCTCAGATGTCAGCAAGAATTTAATTAGGAGATTAAGTGGGTGAGGCAAGAATCCATAATATGCTACATAATCTGTGGAAGGAGTCGGTTTGATGGGTGGAATGGCCGATTTTTCTTCTGTTGTTTATTTTCTTGAGAAGCAAGCCCCGGGAGGTTGCTACTTCTGACAGGAGCACTAGTTCCTCCCTCTTTCCCACTGAAGGTGGTGTAAAGGATACTATCACAAGGTGAATAGTCAATAAAACTTCACCGTAAATAGAATTCTAGTCCTCTCCTGAATTGGACTTGAACCAAATTGCTGTTTCCCCTATTTGCATACGTCTTCTCCACCACAAATATAGACTAAAAATTTATAGAGATTATTAATCCAGACACTTACACAACTCCTTCAAGCTCCACCTTTAATTCTTTTCTTCGTGCCTCACTTATTGGATAAAAATAAAATATTATTAAACCAATCAGCAACAGCGTTATTGGGATTGGTGCTATCAGCACCTTCAGTGTCATTGCCACGGCTGGAATGTGTTCACAGAAACCTGGTCTGTAACCTGAAAAACTGAGCAGACACAAATGATAAAACTCCTGTGAGCTCTAGGTGTTTGTAACTGGTCATATAATATGAAAGTTTCTATGCACAAACGGCAATATTTTGTACAATTACATATGCGACAAAAAACATATAAACCTATGAAGGGACTGGATGGTGCAACAAGACAGCCGGGTGTCCCTTCACCCCTTAAGTACCTATGTTATTCTGGAACACTGCATGTTACCATGAATCAGCACTCACCACCATAGACCTCATTTACACTAATATCATTTAATCAATTTAGAACAAATGCCAGGTTTCAATGACAATCAGGTATCTTGAATCCAATGTTCAATGTAAGTGGGTAGCACCCCCCAGAACAGCATAAGTCTCCTCCTGCGAGTATTAGTCCCCTCCTGCTCTCTCCATAGCACTGGCAGTCTCAATGTTAGCACTTTCACCCCTGAGTCAGGTGATCATGTGTTCAAGCTCCACTTGAGACTTGAGCACATAATCTAGGCTGACATTTCAGTTCAGTGCTGAGGAAGTGCTGCATTGTCAGAGGTGCTGTCTTTCAGATGAGATGTTAAAATGAGGCCTTGTCTGCCCTCTCTGGTGGATGTAAAAGATCTCATGCACTAAGAGCAAGAGAGTTCTCCTGTGTCCTGCCAGCATTTCTCTCTCAAACAGCAGCAAAACTGATTATCTGCTCATTTATCTCATTGCTGTTTATGTGGCCTTGCTGTATATTCTTACATTACAACAGAGACTACAATTCAAAAGTACTACTTTGGCTGTAAAACACTTTGGGACATCATGAAAGATACTACATAAATAAAAATTTGTTTTTTCTTTCCTTCCTTCCAGCAACAGTTCACTTATTCATCCACCACCTGTCCCCTACTCTCCCCATTCAACAACTTGTGTCTCCACCTCTCTGACAATGCTACACTGCTCCTTGACCCGGAATGGAGCGCAGCAATGGCTCCCACTCTCTCCGTCCCCTACCGCCAGCAGGGCGATGTGCCCTGCACTACTATAATTAAGGATAAGAAAACGCACAATGCATCCAAACAATAATTTTAACCCTTAATGTTGCAAAGTTCGAAGGGCAAACCATAATAAAAGAGAACTGCTGCAATACTGTGATGCTGAAAGAATTAAGAATTTTTATGCCAAACAATAAGGGATAAGACAGTATCCCTTTATTATTCTTCATTCAACATCCTCAGCACACCGTTGAAGTTGAGCCAGTTTGAACCATGTTCTGCAGAAACCACGAGATGCGGTTTGCCCCCTATAGATATGTGATGTCTTACTGGTCACTAAGACAGATGATGTTAGGGTGTGGCTATCCATGGGCCCCACCCACTCCCGAGACCTGTAAATATGTGGGTAGCTCATTGGAGTGGTAATTAGGTTTTCCCCAGCAGGAATAATGTTCTGTTCTCCTCCCTTGTTTCTCTGCTATCTCCTCTCCGAGCTCATCTTGACCACAAGACCCACTTCCTACTTCCTCGACCCTATTCCCACCAACCTGCTGACCACCCAACTTCTGATATGGTTAACGGTTCCCTCTTCTCAAGTACTGTCTCCCTCCCCTTCAGATCTGCTGTCATCACCCACCCCCCTCAAGAAACCCAAACTTGATGCCTCTGTCCTTGCAAACTACCTCCCCATCTCCAACCTCCCGGTCCTCTCCAAAGTTCTTGAACGTGTTATCGCCTCCCAAATTCGTGCCCACCTTTCCCCCAACACCATGTTTGAATCCCTCAGGTTTCCGTCCCTGCCACAGTACTGAAACAGCCCTGATCAAAGTCACAAATGACATCTTATGTGACTGTGATCATGGTAAACTATCCCTCCAATGCCTCTCCTCCGTCATCCTGCTGGGTGGGACTGCCGCTCGTCTGGTTCCATTCTTATCTATCCAGTCTTGGCAGAGAATCACCTGCAATGGCTTCTCTTCCCACTCCTGCACCATTACCTCTGGAGTCCCCCAAGGTTCTATCCTTGGCCCCCTCCTAATTCTCATCTACGTGTTGCCCCTCAGCTACATCATCCGAAAATACGTCAGGTTCCACATGTATGCTGACGACACCCAGCTGTACCTCACCACCATCTCTCTCGGCCCCTCCACTGTCTCTCATTTGTCACACTGCCTGCCTGACATCCAGTACTGGTTAAACAAAAATTTCCTCCAACTAAATATTGGGAAGACCAAAGCCATTGTCTTTGGTCCCCGTCACAAACCCCTCGAGAGCAAGTATGTCTTTTCTTAAGTATGGACACCAAAACTGTATGCAGTATTCCAGGTGCGGTCTCACAAATACCTTATATAACTGCAGCAATACCTCCCTGTTTTTATATTCTATCCCCCAGCAATAAAAGCCAACATTCCGTTGGCCTTCTTGATCACCTGCTGCACCTGCATACTAACTTTGATTTTCTTGCACTAGGACCCCCAGATCCCTTTGTACTGCAGGACTTTCCAGTTTCTCGCCATTAAGATAATAACTTGCTCTCTGATTTTTCCTGCCAAAGTGCATAACTTCACATTTTCCAATATTGTATTGCATCTGCCAAATCTCCGCCCACTCACCCAGCCTGTCTATATCCCCTTGTAGGTTTTTTATGCCCTCCTCACTCTCTACATCACCCTATTTGTCATCACCCTTGTATCACACTACCAGTGATGATTGTTCACTGAATATCCCTTCCTGACTGGTGCTGACACGGGTAGATCCTCGTGAATCTAACTTCACTTATGGCATGGAATAGCTTCCACCACGGAGTATTAAAAGAAATAATTGAGGAAATTGCAGATGTGTTAGTCATGATAGATTCAGGAACTGTGCCCTTGGATTGGAAAATTGTAAATGTCACTCCATTATTTAAGAAGGGAGGGATAAACCAGGTAACTAGAATCTATAAGCAGAGACAGTGTGACTAAGCACTTGGGCAAGTACTAGCTGATCAAAGAGAGTCAACATGAATTTGTCAAGGGTAGGTCATGTCTGACTAATCTGGTTGAATTTTTTTTGGAAAAAGTCACTGGCTTAGTGGATATGAGAGTGTCTGTGGATGTTGTTAATAACTTGGATGAAGGAATAGAAAGTTTTAAATCCAAGTTTGCAGATTTGTGTGTGTTTGTGTGTATGGGAGCAGAAAGTTACAATGGGAC
Organism: Heptranchias perlo; assembly: GCF_035084215.1. NCBI lineage: Eukaryota > Metazoa > Chordata > Chondrichthyes > Hexanchiformes > Hexanchidae > Heptranchias > Heptranchias perlo. The sequence goes on from NC_090343.1 coordinate 26,595,526, forward strand.
ACAGACAGACTAAATGAGCGATCAAAACTACAACAGATGGAGTTCGACATGGGGAAGTGTGACGTCATCCATTATGGATCAGAGAAAGACAAATTGGATTCTTTTTCTTAATGGTGAGAGACTAGAAGCTGTGAAGGAGCAAAGGGATTTAGGTGTCTATGTACACAAATCACTAAAAGCTAGTGCACAGGTATAAAACTAATAAAAAAAAGGCTAATTGGAGGTTGGCCCTTCTCTCAAGGGAATACAAAAGTGAGGAAGTAACGCATCAGTTATACAGTCCCTTGGTCAGACCCCATCTGGACTACTGCATTCAGATTTGGGCACTGAACCTCAAGAATTGGCCTTGGAAAAGGTACAGTTCAGATTCACCAGAATGATACCAGGGCTTGAAGCTTTAAATTTATGAGGACAGGTTGCATAAACTTGGGTTGTATTCCCTTGAGTTTAGAAGATTCAGGGGTGACCTAATCAAGGTGTTTAAAATCATGGAATCATACAGCACAAGAGGGGGCCATTCAGTCTGTCGTATCTGTGCTGGCTTTTTGAAAGTGCTATCCAGTTAGTCCCACCACCCTCCTCTTTCCCCACCCTCCTCTTTCCCCATAGCCCTGCAAATTTATCCTTTTCAAGAATATATCCAATTCCCTTTTGAAAGTTATTATTGAATCTGCTTCCACCATCATTTCAGGCAGTGAATTCCAGATCATAACTCCCTTCCTGAAAAAAAAATTCTCCTCATCTCCTCTCTGGTTCTTTTGCCAATTATCTTAAAATCGGTGTCCTCTGGTTACCAACCCTCTGATCACCAACCCTCTGATCAGCGGAAACAGTTTCTCCTTATTTACCCTATCAAAACTCTTCATAAGTTTGAACACCTCTATTAAATCTCCCCTTAACCTTCTCTGCTCTCAGCTTCTCTAAACTCTCCACAGAACTGAAATCCCTCATCTCTGGTACCATTCTGGTAAATCTACTCTGCAACCTCTCCAAGGCCTTGACATCCTTCCTAAAGTGTGGTGCTGAAAATTGGACACAATACTCCAGCTGAGGCCATTCCAGTGATTTGTAAAGGTTTAGCATAACTTCCTTGCGTTTGTACTCTATGCCTCTATTTATAAAGCCCAGGATCCCTTATGCTTTTTTAAAAAAACAGCCTTATCAACTTGTCCTGCCACCTTCAAAGATTTGTGCAAGTGAACCTCCAAGACCTGTCCCTCTGACCTGCACCCCCTTTAAAATTGTACCAATTTATAATATACCTGTATCTTACATTATATTATAAAATGATGATAAGGATTCGATAGGCTAGATACAGAGAAAATATTTCCTCTGCTGGAGGAAATCCAGAACAAAGGGGGCATAATCTTAAAATTAGAGCTCGGTCATTTAGGAATGAAATCAAGCAGCACTTTTTCCCACACAAAAAAGTGGTGCAAATCTGGTACTATCCCCCTCCCTCTTAAAAAGTAGCATTGACGTCAAGCCAGGGAGAATCCTGCACGGTCTGCATCCTAGCAGCAGAACCATGGCAGAAGGAGCCGACTGACCGGAAGCGGCCATGGTAAGTTTCAAAAAGGTCCTTCTCTTTGAACGCCTCGTGGGACAGAAGGAGCACGATTGCTCCCCCCAGTGGTTAGGCCTCCCCAATCCCAGATTGCGATGGAATCCCCCAGATTGCACACCGCGAGAGAATCCCCAGCCTACCTGATCATGCACAGTGATTATCCTGGAATCCCTCCTCCCACTGACTGCTGGGAACCGTTCCCACAGGTCCCCAGTTGCGGCGTCCTGCAGCCAAATTGTCGTCCCCGCCAGTCGGCCAGGTAGTGAAGCTAGCCAGGTGTCAGGCGGGACTCTGGGAAGTTTTATTTAAATGAGACCCTGTCTGGGTGTGACACCTGCCACTGGTAAAAAAAAGAGGCCTTTGTAATTAACCAACCCTATTTAATCAGGCATGCTAAATGAGCAATACTGAGCTAACATTGCTTCCTACTCAAGATGGTCTTTGAATGTCACTTAGCTCAGGAGCTTGTCATTCCTTCTTGCCATGCCCTTTAAAACAAACTGCATTGTGTTTACGCCTTTAGAGCACGATGATGTCTTATGCATTGCTCCTTGAAGTTTCGTTGCAGTTGACAACTTTTTTGTTTCTTTAGGTCCTAGGCCAGCCCCTTTCAAAACAGCAAAGCTTTAAGTGAATGGTAGATTGCATACTTCTTTGCTGTCACCTAGCACAAGGTCACTACCCGAACAGCAGCTGCTCAAGACATCTTTGGTATTTTTAGCTCCCAATTGTGGGTGAGACTATGTTGATGACCACATTCCATTATCATCTCAGTTCCCCCAGAATGCAACCCAGATAGGCTCAACTTCAGTGGTGTGTGGAGGATGCAACCTTTCAAAAAATGAAAGAAGATGTTCTCCACAAGGGGTTGGAGGTAGAAAGCTATTGAACGAGTATATTATTTGGGCAAATTATTAAATTGAGATGTACCAGCGCCTACAGTGAACTTAAGGAACTAAATTATGAATAGTACCTAGAATTATGAAAGCAACAAAGCTTAATAATACATGATTGAAACACAGTGACATAAAAAGTCATAGGATCAAGTGAATGTGAAAATATAAAATGCTGACATACTGCAAACATAAAGTTGAAAATCCAAGGGAAGCTCCCGCAGCAAATTTAGTGAAGAACACGTAGAAGGAGTAGAACAATGGTTCCAGGTCTAAACAGTGAGGGTTCTTTGCTCTGAAATCATCCACTACATCTGGGAGCATTGACCTGGAGAAAGAATTCAGAATAATCAGATATACTTCTTGTCTGGGATGGATATCAGACAGACAAATAGGTAAAGGCACAGTGCAGATGGAAATATAGCTCCTTATTGATCATACATGGATTGGGACTAGTATTGTTCCGGTTGAAACCCTTTCCCAATGGTTTAAATTTGAGCATCCAGCAAAGAACCATCTTCCATAAACAGACCCACATCTCCTATAAATGTTCTCACTGCTCTCTTATGCATAACACAAATTGGAACAACGTGATGCAGGTTTAACAATTATCTTTTTACCTTGGTATTCTGCACTGGAGATGCCTGGGTTGCCCATCACTCCCCTACCCACTCTGAAAAGTGGAAAGTATCATGCTGTCAGACCGTATCACTTCTGCTAAACCCAATAGGTGAATTTATTTACAAGAAAAATGATTACACAAAAGTACCAGGAGTGTAATATTTGAATTAAACCTTTTCAAACCAAGAGTTGAATCTTTAGAAGTTATTCCAATAACTGAGTTTCTGATGATATGTCACATGGCATAGACTTCCCAGACAGCCTTACTGTGTCAACATGGAAACAGGTAGTCAAACAGGAAATATAGGGAAGACCAGCAATACTTGTAAATTCCAAATACAGACTTTGAAACACCAGATCAAAAGAAGTTCCTTCTCAATATATAGGCCATTGGAATATTAATGCTATCATTCTAGAAACAATGCGAACAGCAGACTTAACACCTTTTTGCTGGGTTTTTGATATGTATCTTACCTGTCAAAGACAGCTTGGCTCCATACACAATCTCTGATCATTCCAAAAGGAGTCTGCAAGTTTGCATGCATTTAACATTTCAAAGTAACGACCTTACTAATAATACAGACAAACAACATCATTGAGGATATTTACAGATATTTGTGCATATTTGCCTGGAACCTCTGCAGGGGTTCTCCAATCTCCCACTGCAACTTCAGTGGAAGATCAGCCGAAATCTAGGAGAAATGTTGTCAATTGCTGTTTAAGACCTTTTCTCCCCCTCCCCAGGATTTCTACTGAAGTTACGATGGGAGATCATATGCCTACACAACAACAGTGACTGGAGTTCAAAAGTAATCCGTTGGTTTTAAAGTGCTTTGGGGCATTCTGAGGATGTGAAAAGTCCTACAAAAATTCAACGTTCACTCTTTAAGAGTTGCACAAGAAGATATAATGCAGAAATGGAGTTAGCATCCATATGTACGTCGATGACACCCAGCCTTACTTCTCCGTCATCTCCCTCAACTTCTTTACCATCTCCCTCGACCCCTCCAATGTCTGCGTTCAAATTGCTCATCTGATATCCAGTTCTGGACAAACCTCAATTTCCTCCAGCTAAACATTGGGAAACCCAAAGTCTTCACCTTCAACCCCCCCACCACATATTCCATAGTCATGCCACCGACTCTGCCCTCTTTCTGGGCACTGTCAGGCTGAGTCAGACGGTTCACAATCTTGGCAACTTGTTCAACCTCAAACTAAGTTTCTGACCCCATATTCTTTCCATCACAATGACCACCTACTCCCACCTCTGTAACATCACCTGCCTCCACCCCATTTGCCATTAAAATCCTCCTCCGTGTCTTTGCCTCCAGACTTTACTACAATGCTCTCCTGGCCGACCTCCCTTCCTCCATAAACTTCAGGTCATTCAAAACTCCGCTGACTATATCCCATCCTGCACCAAGTCCAACTCACCCATCAACTCCCATCCTCGCATTGGCTCCTAGCACCTCAACGCCTCAAATTTAAAATTCCTTCATGGCCTCACCTGTATCTCTAACTTCCTCCAACCCTCCCCAAACTGCATTCCTCTTACCCCAATCTTATATACCTGATTTCATTTCACCATTGGCGCCCATGCCTTCAGCCATCTAGGTCTCCCTTCAGGAATTTCTTCCATAAACTCACGCCTTTCCACCTCCCTCTTTTCCTTCAAGAACCTGCTTAAAACCTAACTCTTTGATCAAACTCTCTTTTGGCTTGGTGTCCATTTTTTCCTCATGCCTTTGAAGGTACCTGTGTTAAAGGCACGCTATAAATGCAAGTTATTGTTGTATATTTAAGAGCCTGGTAAAAGGATTGGTGTATACCTGTTTGGCTGGTAAATAGAATATAACCGAGAGCCTGGTAACAAGGTAGCAAGATACAATATTGGTGACTATGTTAGCCTGAGTATGTGATGCAATTTCTAAATCCCTCATTTTCTACATGTCTACTTATCTTTTAAAATTCAAGAGGAGGAGAAATCTGTGCAACACTTATCCAACTATTTACCTCACTATTAGAGTTCCTTTAGATCAAGGGTTCCATCTAAAGCATGATGTCATAGTGATTGTACAAACTTACCACGGTAACAGGAAAGCAACGGCAAGGCTAGCACCAGCAGCGATGGCCATGACAATAACGACTGGCAGATTACCATTAACTGTAGCGATGGTGATCAAAGGTGGAATGTACCACTGAGATGGAGTGAGAGAGAGAGAAAGAGAAGATAGGTGTCAGTGAATCAGCAGCATTCCGCCTTTGAGTGGTGAGATCACATTTCTTTTCAATAAATAAATTCAAGTAAGAATCACTGACCAAAATACAATATTAACAGCCAGTGCATTAAACAAATTATACGAGTAGCATGAACGATGATTCCTTTAGAAGTAAATATACTAAATGTGAAAAAACAAGAACTAAACAAAGAGGCTTTATTTCTATGCAGTAGTATTTTAAGAGCAAATTATGCATTCCGGTGGGATGTACTAAGGATGTAGCATTCTGCACCCTCACCTCAAGCCTCTGGACACTTTTTTTAAAACAAATTATACCTTCCCGTTCACCCGGTTACCAATAGCGTAGGCAATTTTTTTAAAAATGGAGTAACTATTGACAACGTGGCCTGTACTTACCATAAAAATTTAAACGTTAGTATTAAAACATTTTCAAGTCAATATGGGGTTTATCATGTGGTTTCACCTTAGAGATTGCATAGAATTATACAGAGTCTACAGCACAGAAGAGATCTTTCTCAGATCATAATTACTTGTGGAACAGCAGGGGGTAAAAGTGGCACAAATCAATGTTTTCTTAGTTTTACTCCCATATTTCCTTCCTTTACCTTATACAACTGTGGAATTGATTTTTTTCCTCTAGTCCCTGCCTTTCCAAGCACCATTACTTCAGCTAAAGGAGTGGGCATGCATTCTGCTCCTAGGAACCTGTCATTGCACAGTACCACTCAAACTGGGCAGCAGGCACTGCCAAACCCTGCAATTGGCATGGTGGCTTCTCTACATGGATATTGCTAGCATGGACAAACACTGAATGCCTCCAGGTATCCTGGCACTGTTAGTTATACTTTAGTAGAAGCCTTAAGGTACCAAGCAACAATGTATTCATTTAATTTAATGTAATGAACCCTGATAAAGTATTGACATGAACTTTCTTTTGGCGAACACCATTTACCTCATCAGCCCTTGATTGTACTGCACCAAGACATTGCTCTTATTTGCTCTGAATCACTGACTGCAGGTGGGAATTTAATACATAAATTTGTTTGACATGATCTGCAGTCTGCATCCGAGGGTTCTCCCAGGTCAGTGTCAGGAGCCCCCAAACGACACAAATTGATCCTCGCACAAGAACAGATTTACACAATGAACGGCATAAGGAAGCATTTAAATTAAGAGAGATCTTAAATGACTTTGGTATGTTGATTAAAGGAGTACTTTACATTGAAAATGCTCCTTCTGCAGGGATGTATTCCTTTGCAGGGAGGCTCTTACGGTCACTGTCTCTTTTGAAAAAAATTATACTATAAATCATTACCCCCCCCCCCCCCCCCGCAAAAAAGAAACAGTGAGTGCTGATGATCTCATCAAAAGAACAGATGTACTGAATTGGCAGTAAAAGACCTCAATTGATTTTACCACCCAGACACATACTGGGTTAATGACTGATTCAAACACAACTTCCCTACTCTGTTGGGTCACCGGGTGAGGTTATCAGCACACGTGGGGCCGAAATAGCTCAGTTGGGAGAGCGTTAGACTGAAGATCTAAAGGTCCGTGGTTCGATCCCGGGTTTTGGTAGTTTTGGGTTATTTGTGATCTTATAGAAGTCTATAAAATAATGAGGGGCATAGATAAGGTAGATAGTCAAAATCTTTTCCCAAAGGTAGGGGAGTCTATAACGAGGGGACATAGATTTAAGGTGAGAGGGGAGAGATACAAAAGGGTCCAGAGGGGCAATTTTTTCACTCAAAGGGTGGTGAGTGTCTGGAACGAGCTGCCAGAGGCAGTAGTAGAGGCGGGTACAATTTTGTCTTTTAAAAAGCATTTGGACAGTTACATGGGTAAGATGGGTATAGAGGGATATGGGCCAAGTGCAGGCAATTGGGACTAGCTTAGTGGTATAAACTGGGCGACATGGACATGTTGGGCCAAAGGGCCTGTTTCCATGTTGTAAACTTCTATGACTCTATGGTCTTCTTAAAAAGTGTATTTTTAAAATTTAAATGCATGGATGCAAACACATGTAGAAGGAACACAAACAGGAAAATCATCAGAAATTCCCAGCAGGTGATTCCATTTTTACACAGTGACCTGGATGTTGAAACAGACTACTTAAGGATAGCATCAAAGCAGAGCAACAAACATGTGAATCATTCCTCATGTTTTCTAAGGCAGACAAAGCACAAAAGAGAAAAAAAATGACTTTGTTGATGAACAAATTAACTCACAATCAGTCCCATAAACAGTGCTATTTTCTTTCCAACTTTTACCAAGACCCACTGCCAGAATGGAACCATGACAGTTGCAGAGACCTACAGGGAGACAAGGGGAAAATTAACAAGCTAATTGCTTTAAATTAGAAATAGAGCAGAGATATCTTTGGGATATCACAAGTAGCAATTTCAGCGGCACCACCTGGTTAGTGGAACGACTGTTACCCAATATAGATAAAAGTAGGACAAAATGAGATGGTGTCTACACTAAATTACCAAACTTTAGTGTGGTCATCATCATTTTTAGTGCAATTCATGTTTCATACACAATTGAACTGGCCATCACCCAATGGGAGAGGGGAGAAAACAACACAATCACAAGATACTGTTCCTCAAAGAATTGAGAACTGCCGCAACTGTGGAAAGCATATGAGCGCCACTGTGCCAAAGATATAAGGCTGAGTCAACAATGCATCATAAAGCCAGGATAAACCCTCTGCATATTAGAATGAGAAGTAAACATAGTCTGGCAAAAATGAGGCTCAGACTGCTAGTTGTGAACCAGGTAACGAGTAATCTGGAGACACATTCTACCACCATGTAGCTGTACATGGCTTGGCGATGGATGAATGTTACCAAATAACTGTCCATATGGATGGATATCCCTGGTGTCCATATAAAAATGAAAGCTCTAAAAGCAGCGATAACATTGCATGTCTCTGGTGAGACACACAGTGGTGAGCAAGACTTCATCTCTGTGATTTCCTGTGACGGAGGAAACCGAGATACAAAGTGGTTTTAGGCCCTATCCAAACGTTCAGTGACATTAGGTGTGCCTGTCAGCAGAGTATGAAGCTGAGTAACTGAGAAGAAAGAAAAAGTGTGATAGTTCTTAAAAGGGACAAACTCAAGGGGGCACTGTCTTACCAATACAGGTTTGGTACATCCTTTTTCTGTGCTAACTGGACAAATAAAAGGCCTTTTGTACACTGCCCATTGTTGGATAATCTCCAACGAAACATTCTGTAATGAAGGGTGTCAGACTCTGAGTGCAACAATTGCAAATAATGCAGGTGACATCTATTCATGTGTATGTGGAAGTTTGAATATGATGTGATATTTAGGCATATGGGGAGGACTAAGGGAGGACATGGTGAGGTGGCAGGATTTATTCCAAAAAAAAATGTTTTAAATTACTGAAATGTGATTTGACCATAAAACAACCATATCAAAAGGGAGCTGGAAGCAATTACTGCTGCTGTGGAGCAACAGAAATGGAACATAAGGAAATGATTAGCATGCAATACACTGTGGGACTGTGAGGAACATGTGATCACATCTGTTCAAATGAGTTCTAGAGATAACTAGATGTGTTTCTGGAGAGAGAAGAGTAGGTGGAGCCAAGGGACATGGAGAGAAGGCCGGTGGTTTGTTTCCAAAAAGTTATTAAGCTCTAAATTACTGAAAAGTGACTGGGTCGTGAAAGAACCAAACGAAGTAGAATTGGAAGCACTTATTGTTGATGTGGACCAACAAAACTGGACCAAAAAAAAGAGAATGAACACACAATACATGGCTTCATATGCAGTATCAGCAGCGAGGAACCACATTGACACTCTGGGGCACCAAACTCATTGTCCTATATGTTCTTCCCCCTATTTAGATGACATCTATTCATGTGTATGTGGAAGTTTGAATGAATGTGAAGGAAAATCCTTTTAAAAACTTAAATACAAAGCTTAGATGTACATCCCTGTAAACATCTATCATGGTGCAGCAAGCACTGAGGTGAGGCTGAATAACTAGGAAAGGAGCAAGTTGTGCCCCACCCAACAAATAATCTTATGACTCTAAATAGTTACCACTTGATACTACATAATGTTTCAGGTTTGAGAGGTTTTTTTTGATCATTTTGCATTTTTCCTTATTCTAAGTTACTCTCTCCCAAACTGGGTCTCCCTATGTGACATGTGGTGTCTTCCAGAGAGGCTAATTTGCTCTGCAGATTTAGCAACCGCTGCATGAAATAACTTTGGAAGGTACGCTAGGAAGTGCTGAGATTCCTTGCCCTCTATTTGGGGACATACAGGCCTCCACAAAGTGTCTTCCCACAACTGAGATGGGAAGTTTACTGAGTGGAGGATCACAGGTAACAAATAATTAACTAAATCAAGAAACACCAAAGCCAATTTTGACATATGAAACAAAATTTAAACTTCTACAAATCCACAGCGTATATGTGGATGATTCTTAGATCAAAATTGGACTGAAGTGGTCCAATTGCTATGGGTTTTGGTACTCACACAATGTAACCTTACACATCTTCAGATACACCATAAATACATGAGATAAAAAAATCTAAGTCAAATAACAAATAAATAAATGCCCTTAATATGTAGGTAGTCAAGAAAAATAACTTTATAATTGGGCACAAAATGGATGAACTTTAAATACATTTTAACAGAAATACATTTACCAGAATTATTCACTGAAGTTTCCTCGAGAAAATAAGATGCAGGGAAGTGAATTGCTTCACCTACCAGAATCACAAAGATGATGTGTTGAAAGTGATTGCCCAAACCAGCAGCATGGGTACAAAACAGAGCAAAGTTATTCTGGACGAGCTGTGCGGAGAAGCGAAGAAGAGAAGAAGCATTATGTTCATGAGATTTTGATATATTGACCATATTTAATAGACTCATGCAAATCCTTTTACTCTTTGAACAGAGCCCAACTGCAAACATTCAGGTCCCAGGGGGAATGCTCAATACCCCAGTTACACACACAAATCATGTTTGATTTTTGGCTCAGAGCCAACCTCTGCTAGGACATAGTTCCATTGGTGCCACCTGCCCTCCAGCACCTTGCCCAAATGGCCGTTCTTCATACATAAGCCTAGACATACTGTCAACAGGCTACTCCATCACTGGCAAGGTTGGGGGGGAGGGGGGTGGGGGAGGCAAGGGTGGCATCTCAGCTGCATTCAATTCTGTCCCCACCCAGTATTGACACATGCACTTTCCTGCAGAGGTCACTAGATAGCAATCAGGAAAAGAAAACACTGGATCATTTTCATCTGCCTAACCTAAGAATGCTGAGGCACTAGCTGATCACCTTGGAGATCAGCTAATTCCAGCACAGGTTGAACCTGGGGCCTTCCTGGTCTGCATGGTGTAGCACCAGTCTACATTTATGAACTGAGTCATGAGAATTCAAGGCTGTAAAATTTATTCGGAAGTATTACAGTTGACTTTTTGTCTCGATTCTCGCCTTGTTGTACCAGTCATGTTCAGGGAACACTGGGTAATAGGTTTTCCAGGTTCTTACATTTATAAATGATGCAATGGCAACTTATGTTACCAATAAATGCACTCCAGCATTTCTCACTTGTTCTGTTACCTGAAAAGCCAATGAGATAAACAGAAAGCCAAAGGTCAGGATCAGGTACGGCCTGTGACTCATCACCAGCTTCAGGCCTGTCAGATATGACACGTGGAAATGATCTTTAGGAGCAAAGCAATCTGCAATAATCACAAAAAAACAGCCAATCAATATGTAGTTAATGTGCTCATAGTACAAGTAAATGGCTCAGTCAAGCACCTGAAGAGATTTGAAGCATACAATGTGTAAAAGTTAAATCTGCCCAAGCTAATCTGTTACTTTTGTGAAAATAGGCCTCGGCAACAAGCTAAATTGTCCATTTTCAATTTCTAGTTATATTTAGAAAAATATTTTAACTTTGTAATTGATCAGACATATGTGGCAGATCGCCCAGCACTACCTGTACATCTGCCCAAATCTTGTACTTATAACAGACTTGCAAAGTTATCGTTAACTAAAGTGACCTACTTACAGGAACCACCCACGCAATAGCTAGTCTGGAAAGAAAATGATAATATTGGCCTGTGTTAGTATTATTGAGGCATCCGGTTATCTTGTTAGAATAATATGCAAAGAGGATAGGAGTTTGGTTGTCACCATCATCATGGTGATTGTTTGGAGATGAACTAGACAGTTTCATTTTAGGATGGTTGCTTGGCAAATTTAAGAAATGAAAATGGTATAGAAACAAATGGGGAGGGTGGGGGAGGGGGGGGTGTGGAGAGCTTTCCCAGCTTCTTATTGGCGCACAATATCTGGTGTTGGTCACATGCATGGGAGCGTGGTGGGGTTGAACAGACCAATATAAAGTTAAATATCTGGCTAAGGACAGTTCAGAACAATTCAAATAGGTCTGTGCCAAGTTAGCTGATCTCAGCTAGGGCACAAAATTGTTGGACTGCATCCGTTCAAGGGCAATTATGATGCCCATATTCCGAGAATGAATATATATAAAAAAAACTAGAGTTATCTCCAGTGTCGCGGAGCTACTAAAGGGGAAAATTTGCCCAAGTTTCTGCTCCTGATCACTATCCAGTGACCCCTACTAGAAAGTGCATCTGCATGGACAACAAATGATGACAGAAGTGAGCTTGGCTGTGACATTTCCCACATAAAGAATGGCCATTTGGATAAAGTATTGGGAGGCTGTGGACCCCAGAAGAAGTCAATGCCTGATGGAGAGGAAGGAAGAAAAAAAAAGGGAAAAATTTGGGGGAGAATAAAGAGTAGAAGTAAAGATAGCTCCACAACACCAGACTCCAGGTGGCAGTTAAGAATTTTAGCATGTCGAGGGGTGAACTTGGTTTGTGTCCTTCATATTATTTCCACATCTCAGTGTAGCAATCTCACCCCAGCCACTTACCTGTGTGCTCCTTTACTCCAAGTAACAGAATCATTGAACAGAGAACGTAAAGGCTTCCAATCACCATTGCTGCCAGCATGTAAGCCCATTTCTGTGGAAAATAGAAAAACACACATTTCTTACAGGGATACCCCAGGAACACAAGTTATAGAAAAGAAAGGCCCCTCGGCCCATCCTAGTTTAACTATCCAGAAAAACCCTACAGCTACTCTCCCACAATAAAATTCAGGGCATCAATTTTTTTTTTGCAAATGAACCGAGGATTTATGTCTCCACTATCATAACCAGAGGCCCATTCCATTTATTGATCATTCTTTGTGTAAAGAAGTATTTATTGACATCAGTCCTAATTTTCCATTCTATGCTCCTTGCCCTACTCTTGTGGTTGTTTAATGTATAGTGGTGATCTAGATTTATTATATGTACCTCTATGAATATGACAGATTTATTATATGTACCTCTATAAGATCACTTCTCAGTCACCTCCTTTCAAAAGTTTAAAAAAAAACCAAGTTTCTTCAGTCTTTCCTCATAACTCAGTCCCCTAATTCCAAGGATCATTCTTGGACTCTTCTCTGAACCACCTCCAAGACTTGAATGTTATTTACTGCAGCAGTGGAAGGAGCAGAAGATTGAAGGAGTAGCAGAACAAGATGCAGGGACAAGAGGAATGGTGCAAGCAAGAGCAGGAAAATTGGGAGTGGGAAGTGCAGAGAAACCTACAGAAATACAAACCTAATATATTGACCAGGTCTGGGCTGCATCGGAAGTGTGATCTAGCCAAAGCATTTCAGAGTTTGAGAATGACTTCCTCCAACTTGTACTCTATGGTTTTTGCTATGTAGTTCAGCATTTTATTTGCTTTCTTGATTGCTGCTCTGCAGCGTTTGGACACAATGGCCCTTAATTTCCTCTGAGTTGGTGAAAAACACTAATCTGGACCGGGGGTGTAAAAGTTCGGGTAGGACTTGTGTTCATGTTTCCCGGTCTCTTTTTCTGTCCATCAAAATTTCCCTTTCATTAACGAGGTGGAAGGATAATATGCCATGATGCCATAAAAATGAAGGAAATGAATATGACATATTTCCCTTAATTGCGCCTTAAGCAACACTGAAAGCAAGTGATGCCTGCGTCACATATTGCCAAAGGCCTCAAAGGGGATTTTAAAGCAAAAGGCAGGGCAATCAATTGCTTTTAGAAAACTGGCCTACAGTGAAGCCACCAGAGTTTTAAGTTTTTGGCATCTGCTGGCCCACTTATGCTGCGGCTGGTTCCTATTATCAATTTCGTCCCGCCAGACACCCCAGTTGCTTTTGTAAATGGCAAAATTGCCCCTCTAACAGTATGCAAATACCTCTGACCCTGGAATTTGGGTCAAGGCACATCCATGAGCTGAGCAGTGGAAGTTCTACTTGACTCCAGATCCATACCCAAAAGGCCTCCCCTGGAAAGTTAACTCCATTGTGCATTGAGTTCACTAAAACACCTCAGATGTATTTCACATTCATCTTTATTTCAACATTCATGGAGAATGTGTGTTGCCCAATTTACTTCTTATACGCAATACTTTACAGTTGCTCGTACTAAAATATCATCTGGCATTGTTCCACTGTCCAAGTTGACTTTTCAGAATTAACTACCCTCTTTGTTTAGCATCACCTGTAAATTTGACCAGTTTGCATTGAGCTTCCAAAGCCAATTTGATAATGTAATTTAGAAACGGCAGACGTCCTAACTCCAAAACCTGGAGCACTTCACTCATCTACCGTCCCTCGTGCCCCACCCCCTCTCTCCACACCATTAATCATCTAACAAGTACCCACTGCTTCCCACTCTTTATCCATTTCCAAGTTTTCCTTTGAATCATTACCACTTTACATAGTGACCTTTCATCGATCCAGGCACATAACGTCTCAGATCAATTATGAGGACTTTACTGATTAATCTGCTAGAATTCTTTGGGCAGGTAACTAAACTGGTGAATGAGGGCTATCCAGTGGATAGAATTTACCTGGATTTTCAGATAGTCTTTGATTAAGTTCCACATGTGAGACTTGTCCATGGAATTAATGGAAAATTAGCTAGCTGATTGAAACTTGGCTTGGCAACAGGAAGCAGGTGGTGATGATAAATAGAAAAAACTCTGCTTGAGGGAAGTGGCTGGAGGATTTTAACAGGAGTCTGTTCTGGGTCCTCTATTCACACTATTTGTAAATAATAGAAGTGGGTACTTAATACCGAATTTTGTGGTCTGAGTAGGAAACAGTTTGATAAATTTCAAAGGGACCAGCACCAAATAACACTTTGGGCTTGGGATTTTAATGTAGATAAATGCATGTTGGAGCACGAAACAGTGTCCTTGTCTTAGGTTTTATTATATCAGAGGAAATCCCAGTGGCAGCAGAGGAAGAAAAAAATTTGTACGGGTTTGGCATGCAGATCAGAGTGTTGGCTCTAGCAGAATTCAAACATGCAGTCTCCATCTGGATTCAAGAAGAGCGATGCTGGTGTCAGGACATTTTTATTCGTATAATATTTCAGCACTGAACTCAAGCTACAGTGACATCCGCACAGCTTGGGATGTAGCCAATACAAAATAATCTGCAATACATCAAAGACATAGTACTGAGATCACTCAATGAGCACCACTGACCGTGTTATTGAGGCTGTTTACCAATGAAGAGGTGTTGTTGAGTGCAGTCCCATTCTGGATCATACGGCAGGTTTCTGCAGTTTGTGTGTGATATGCTCCTACAATCTGACCCTGAATGGCAGCTCCAGCCAGTGTTGCTACAACCTCCACTCCCATTCCTGAAAAGAGAGGCACATGCGGGTAAATGACTCATCATCACACAGCTGTCCCATAACAAACTACAGTTTTACAATAACCCCCTAGCTTTACAATGCACCCCACAGCTCAGGTTTTATACTTTTCACTAGCCTAGATCAAGATGCTTTAGTGGGGGTGAAAACATCAATACAGTCTTGTTTCTCAGCAAATATCTTTGCACTATGTCTTTCTTGAACTCTAGCTGTGATGCAGATCAATGAGTACAGGTTGTCCTACACCATAATCATCAGACTGGCCAATTCTTTATTTGTAAACCTAGAGTGCGAGTATAGGTAAACTACCTAACAGGCATCACAGCTGAGCCCAATACTTTTCCCATCCAACATCCACACACTATCCAACCGGAGCCACTGGACAGTGATCAGGAGGAGCGATCCTGCCCGATTGTCCCCTTCCTAGCTCAGAGAGACTGAAGCCTATTGTAATACCTGCACCATTGTCCCAGCTGAAATCTGTTAACTTAGCACGTCCAGAGGTAAAATGTGGGACCTTCCTGGACTATATGGTTGCCAGTGCCCATGGAACTGTAATACAAGCAACACAAAACTAAAAGCTGGGGGACACCTATACCAATAGAGTCACTGGAGCAAAGTAATAAATCAGACAAATAAAACATATAAATGCAAGAAAAGAGGAACCATGTGAAATTCTCAAAGTAAATGCCCATCTCTTCCAACCACCCCTGCCCCCAACACACACCTAATATTTGCCATAGATGCAGTAAGATTGGTTTAATTTACAGTATCAGTAGAGGGAGCAGAAAATCAGTTTTAAAATTCAGACGGAGCAAGAAATCGGTACATACTGTATGCTGTCGCTGAATCTCTGTCACGCTGGTCACCGCCTAGAAACATGGTTAGAGCAGAATAGGGCACGTGGAAACACTACAGGAATACAGAAGCATTCAAAACATATATAAAAAACAATCTGTATTATAAACAACATTTTCCTGCTTTATTACTCTCATCAGAAGGTGGAAGACTGACTCCCACCACCAAATATGCTATGTGTTTTTAAAAGGTAACACAGAATACATAACTAAAAATTCAAAATCAGAGGCTGACAGTGTTAGACATTCTGTTTTCACCTCAGGAATCTGAACTATGAATCTATCCCAGGAAAAGGGATAAGAGTCTCTTGTTTCTGCTGGTTGTAAATTTCCTAAACCAAATAATTTCAGGGCAGTCCGAGGCCAGTTTTTCATATTCAGGACAGGAATACCATCTTAAAAAACTAGTAACAGCTGATCAACAACTTGACATCTCAAAATAAAATCCCCGAGTATAGGCTACAACTTGTGAAAAGAAGTAATTCCTCAAAGTGCATTTAGATATGGACAATTTATAAGTAAACTGCAGGTATATCCAACATTCCATGTATTGGAAGAAAGACTGTAAAGTGCACAAAATAGAGTTTGCAGTAGTGGTGCATTTAGAAATCTATGATGGTGAGAGATTTATTTTCCAGAGAGACTGGAATATGCCTCCTCCTCACCCCCCCAAAAAATAAATATTTGCTCTTGGATGTGGGTGACATTGGCAAGGCCACATTGATTGCACATTCCTTTTGTGCATTTTCCATTATTTCCCCCCCCCCCCCCCGCCCACAATGGGGGGCTATGCTTTCAGCACTTAGGCCCTATGCTCTGGAATTCATTGCCTGAGCCCTTCTGCCTCTCCACCTCCCTGTCCTCCTTGAAAGACCACCTTAAAACCCCTATTGGATCACCCCTCCTAATATCTCCTTCTTCAGCTCAGTGTCCATTTATTTCTGATCACCCCTCCATGGGAGGTTTCTCTACATTAAAAAAGGTGCAAGTTGTTTTTTAAAAATTCGTTCATGGAATGTGGGTGTCGCTGGCGAGGCCAGCATTTATTGCCCATCCCTAATTGCCCTTGAGAAGGTGGTGGTGAGCTGCTGCCTTGAACCGCTGCAGTCCGTGTGGTGAAGGTTCTCCCACAGTGCTGTTAGGAAGGGAGTTCCAGGATTTTGACCCAGCGATGATGAAGGAACGGCGATATATTTCCAAGTCGGGATGGTGTGTGACTCGGAGGGGAACGTGCAGGTGGTATTGTTCCCATGTGCCTGCTGCTCTTGTCCTTCTATGTGGTAGAGAGCGTGGGTTTGGGAGGTGCTGTCGAAGAAGCCTTGGCGAGTTGCTGCAGTGCATCCTGTGGATGGTACACACTGCAGCCACAGTGCGCCGGTGCTGAAAGGAGTGAATGTTTATGGTGGTGGATGGGGTGCCAATCAAGCGGGCTGTTTTGTCCTGGATGGTGTCGAGCTTGTTGAGTGTTGTTGGAGCTGCATTCATCCAGGCAAGTGGAGAGTATTCCATCACACTCCTGACTTGTGCCTTGTAGATGGTGGAAAGGCTTTGGGGAGTCAGGAGGTGAGTCACTCGTCGCAGAATACCCAGCCTCTGACCTGCTCTTGTAGCCACAGTATTTATATGGCTGGTCCAGTTAAGTTTCTGGTCAATGGTGACCCCCAGGATGTTGATGGTGGGGGATTCGGTGATGGTAATGCCATTGAATGTCAAGGGGAGGTGGTTAGACTCTCTCTTGTTGGAGATAGTCATTGCCTGGCGCGAATGTTTCTTGCCACTTATGAGCCCAAGCCTGGATGTTGTCCCGGTCTTGCTGCATGCGGGCACGGACAGCTTCATTATCTGAGAGGTTGCGAATGGAACTGAACACTGTGCAATCATCAGTGAACATTTCCATTTCTGACCTTATGATGGAGGGAAGGTCATTGATGAAGCAGCTGAAGATGGTTGGGCCTAGGACACTGCCCAACGGCTGCTTGTACATGGCACAGGGGCAGAAGCTGCACTCTACATTGATGTTGTTACAGTCAGGAAGAGAAGTTGTGCACATCACACCAGTACCGCAGTACGAGGAGAATGACATTTCCCGACTTCATTAGATTTTAACTTCTTAACTTTGGTAATTTCAGGGACTAGTTGTTGCATTCAATCTTAAAATCAGAAGGTTAACCATTTTAAACATAAATCTCCAAACCTTAAAACAGGCAGTACTGATGAAGAGCCACATCCAAATGTTAACCAATTATTTCCTCTTCAAGATTCTGAGTGACCTCCTGTGCATTTTCAAACTTGTCTTAATACTCATTATATTTTTCACCGTGTCCAAAGGTTTATTTTATTCCAATTGAAATAAGCCATTGCACACTGCAATCATTCAGAAATATCTATCGTTCAGCTGATGAATCAGTACTCAGCACCGAGGGTAGCAAAGGCACAGAATGTACTCTGGATGGGGGACTTCAACATCCATCACCAAGAGTGGCTCGGTAACACCACTACTGACCAAGCTGGCTGAGTGCTGAAGGACATAGCTGCCAGATTGGGTCTGCAGCAGGTGGCGAGAGAACCAACACAAGGGAAAAACCTACTTGACCTTGTCCTCATCAATCTACTTGTCGTAGATGCATCTGTCCATGCAAGTAGTGGTAGGAGTAATCACAGCACAGTCCGTGTGGAAACAAAGTCACTTGCCACTTGCCACTTATCAAGTAACATTTGCGCCAGACAAGTGCCAGGCAATGACCATCTCCAACGAGAGAGAGTCTAACTATCTCTCCTTGACATTCAACAGCATTACCATCACTGAATCCCCCACCATCAACATCCTGGGGGTCACCATTGACCAGAAACTTAACTGGACCAGCCACATAAATACTGTGGCTACAAGAGCAGGTCAGAGGCTGGGTATTCTGCAGCGAGTGACTCCCCAAAGCCTTTCCACCATCTACAAGGCACAAGTCAGGAGTGTGATGGAATACTCTCCACTTGCCTGGATGAGTGCACCTCCAACAACACTCAACAAGCTCAACACCCCATCCAGGACAAAGCAGCCCGCTTGACTGGCACCCTATCCGCCACCTTAAACATTCACTCCCTTCACCACCCACACCCTGTGCCTGCAGTGTGTACCATCTACAAAATGCACTGCAGCAACCTCGCCAAAGCTTCTTCAACAGCACCTCCCAAACACAAGGCCTCTACGACCTAGAAGGACAAGGGCAGCAGGCGCATGGGAACACCACCACCTGCATGTTCCCCTCCAAGTCAAACACCATTCTGCCTTGGAAATATATCACCGTTCCTTCATCGTCGCTGGGTCAAAATCCTGGAACTCCCCACCAAACAGCACTGTGGGAGAACCTTCACCACACGGACTGCAGTGGTTTAAGGCGGCGGTTCACCACCATCTTCTCAAGGGCAATAAATGCCGGCCTTGCCAGCGATGCCCACACCCCATATATGAATAATAAAAAAAATAACCTGAACAAGGTAGTGCAGTTTCAGGAGCTGAATTTTGAGTGGTAAGGTAGGACTGACTGGCAACCTCTAGAAGTTTACAACATGGAAACAGGCCCTTCGGCCCAACATGTCCATGTCGCCCAGTTTATACCACTAAGCTAGTCCCAGTTGCCTGCACTTGGCCCATATCCCTCTATACCCATCTTACCCATGTAACTGTCCAAATGCTTTTTAAAAGACAAAATTGTACCTGCCTCTACTACTGCCTCTGGCAGCTCGTTCCAGACACTCACCACCCTTTGAGTGAAAAAATTGCTCCTCTGGACCCTTTTGTACCTCTCCCCTCGGGTTTCAATCTATTCCACTAATTATTAACGTCACTGGTCAATATTTCCCTGTGGATGTTTATGGCTTTGACATGTGCAGTGTAGGCTCTCCCCAGTTTCTGCATGGTAACAAAGGGACTATAACAAAAGTTAAGCAGTTTCGTCTATAGTGGCGATTTATCTATTGGATTTTTCTTGCTAGTCGTGCCATACACAGACTTAAAGTCAATTACCACAAGCCATTTCTGCAAACTGAATTAGTCTTGTATGCCAGAAGCTTTAATGTTCACCTACAGCTGGCTACTGTGGGGCAAAGGGTAGTTTAATCTGCTATTTCTGTTAAATTCAGAACTACTGTCATTATTTTGTCCAGTAGTGTCCCTGATAGCTCACCAAACAATGTTTTCATTTCCAGCAATCATAGATCCTTCAAAATGTTTGAGACAAACATCTCATGTAATTGATGCCCTGTGAATGGTTGGCCATCTAATGTAGTTAAGGGAAAGACAGTCTTTAATGTCCTTTGTTTCAGTATATTGTTAAAGGACTTAGAATGGTATTTTCTGAGGCTGACTTTCTTCCAGTCAGCAATGTCTGAATAACATGTCACACGAGTGCACGGGCATGGACTGACAATACTGTGGAGTGACAAATACAGGAATCTTGGGGCAATTTTTACATTACAAAAAAAAGTTAAATGCTTCATCTCCCCTCAAATGCTGACCACACTCCCATTTTATTTGCAAACCCTGGCAATTAAGCAAGTGAAGGGACAGGAACTCTTAAAAATAAAGGCAACTAAATAATTTACATCTCTCAACATTCTCCTTGGTTCAAAAAGACAGTTGCAAGTAGTCTTGAAGAAAAAAAAACTATAATGATATTGTGGTGAGATAACGAATGTCAGAGACATGCTGCACTCAGTTTTATTTGAAGTAAAGAAAAATATAACCAATTGTGAGGTAAATCAAGCAATCTAAACCACCTGGTGATGGGATGTGATATGAATTAGTCTGCTTATGCTGTTAGAAAAGCAATGATTGTAAGTAGCATCATCATTTTAAATGATGTCCTAAACTACATTTCAGCTCAGTAGATTTTGCTCTGGTTTCTCTGTCAATTATTTCAGTCCCACCGCTGTCATACTTTTTTTTGAGCTGGGAAATGAATACTTCCTGTGTTATCGCTCGGAGCATGGCTGTCAAGTTTATAATAAGTGTTCTGCTGTGAAACTTAACAGCCAGTTAAGATGGTGACTCAGAGGATGGATCTGCAGATAGCTGCATGGGAAGTTCGAATCCACTCATTTTCAGCAAATGGAGACATCAGTCAGAGGAGTCTAAATGTGGATAAATTGACAACTATGGTAGGAGTCCACAGCATAAAACTGCTCACAATTCAGCATTATTTTGGCCATCTTGGTGGAAACTGAAACAGTGTACAACAATGGTACAACAGGGGTGTTTATCTCAGGTTCAGGCTAAGGCACATTGTTGGAACAGTGCAGAGGAAGCTTTGAACAACCTGGGCATGTTTGATGGCACAGTGCAAAAGGAGCTTTATTCTGCATCTAACCATGCTATACCCAATTTAATCTTGATGGAACGGTGTAGAGAGAGCTTTACTCTGCATATAACCCATGCTGTACTTGACTTAGGGGAAGTAATGCAAGAAATGGTTTCATTATATTCCTGCTTTTCTTTTTCTTAATGTCTGGTACATGGTTGTGGTGTTCGCAAATGATTCTGTACAGCCTGCTGATCTTGCAATGGACTACATGCCTTTATCGAATTGTTTAATGTTGTGTATTCATGCCAAACACCTGTCCCATGCCACTTGCATATTGTTACGAGGAAGGGAAAAAAATCCCCGTGTTCAGTTGCAGAGAGCTGATGCTGAGCCCCTATCATACAGATGTGCAAATATCAGCCAGTCTCACATCTGCTGAGTTTAAGTGACTCATCAGTTTTAGGTTACACTAAAAACTTACACTCATGCTGGTATGAAACGCACAGTATGTCAAAAGGTACCAGAAGAAGCTGTATTCCCAGGACATTGTGTAAGAAGGACTGAACCATAGCAGGAAATAAGCAGCAACTCCAAATGGCATGGAAAACAGTATCCTAGAGAAAGACAGAGGTGGGAATTATTCACAACCAATGGCATGTTTTTTTAAAAAAAAATTAAGCTCCAAATGTTTAGTTGCAGGATCTTTTCATCCAGAGTCCATCACTGTCCACTTCATAATTCCCCAGATTTAATTCACTACAATAACTTGTCATGTGTGCATTTACAAGTGACTCTTTCTCAAATATCAATTCCACCACCAAATGGCTGCTGTTTGGTTATGTTGATGCACTGATATTGCTCAAAATATTTGTTGGTAAAATTTTAATCACAACTTTCAGCCACACTAATTCATCTGAGCTTCAATCTGTGTTTTAATAAATAGTCCTCATTACAGCTCGGTTTCTCCCCCCACCCACCACAAAATACTTTTCTCATGTGCAGAGGCTTGACAACAATTTGTACAAGATGATGAAGCAGGGTAAGTCTCGAGAATGAAATAAGAGATTGTCTGAAGGATAGTAAACAAGAACTCTTGAAACTCAGACTAGCTTTTAAATTAGATCAAAACCATAATTGGCCTAAAGATCTAAAAGCAAAGAAGAAATATTTTAAAGATTAAAAAAATTAAAAAAGGTCAGAGGACCAGGAGTTGCATAAAAGTCAGTTAAAGGATAAGCAGAGTATTAGAAGAGGTAAAAAGGGAATAGAAAGGTGGATTGTAGATAGTAGCGAGGAGGAGCCAAAGAACATTTTAGCGATATCCATTTTTCAAGGAGCATTAAAAGACCAGAAAGTTCCTTTAAAGCATAAATTATAGAGGGTAAGGAAATAGCAGATGTGTTAAATCAGTTCTTTGCATCATTCTTCACCAATGAAAATTATGGATCCAGTTATTTTAAGTTAGAAGTGACTGCAAAATTCAAACACATCAGATGGTTCCCGGAGCCTAGTAACTCAACGAACATTGGCAGAAGCCCCTATATTTAAAAGTGCAGAGCTTAGAAACTTCTGCTGCAAGAGGGAACTGGAGGGCTTGTTTCAATCAACAGGTGGTGCTTCATTAAATAGGTTATTTTAGCAAGCAGCCTGTAGCATTCCTCTGATCTCAGAGACCATCACAAACCCCAGCTCCAGATGTACTGCTTCTTGTATTCCCCCACGTGTAGTAAGAAAAAATGATTCAAGATATTCTCACCAAGGAAGCAACTTGCCATATCTTGTTCTTCTGCTTTTGCTGACGAGGAATCCAACAATGGGATCAGTGAAAGCATCCCAAACTCGACCAAAGAATAAAATGAGAGATGCATAGAAAGCCTCCATCTGAAACAGAGAGCAGATTCATTAATACACAAAATAAGTGTTACCCCCACATCTGTGACATCACAATGAGGTACCTCATAAGGACAGAGTAAGTGAGAAAATAGGCCCCAACAGTCCACAGAAATAGACTTCATTGCACAGGTGACAGCACAGCTTCTTTCACATAAATCCTGTTTAATGTTGCAATCCATAAATGCTGCTGAAAGATCAGTTATAGCGGATCTTCCAACTGGAGGAAAATGTTATGGAGGGTGAAAGCTCAGACAAGTGCAAAAGGGTCAAGGTGTAGGAAAATTAACCAGGGATTCAGTGGTCAGTGATATCCGGGATTCTGAGATCCCTCATGTTTCTCTCTTTATATTAAAACTTTATACAGTGTTTTTAATTGGTTGACCAAATAACAGAGCAGTGGAAGGGAAGAGAAGAGGAAACATGCACATCTGGATCACAATCATAAGTCAGTGATTTAAACCAAAAGTCATCACAAACCCACCAATAATTCAGTTTGATACCAAATACATCAGTGCGTAATTACTACAAGTACTCCCACCACTATCACAAACATTTCTATAGTGCTCCTCACACAGAAAGACAGCTCAAAGTAATTTGCAAGGAAGAGGAGAATCAGTGGAGACCCAACAGGAGGGAAAAAGGGGGAGTGGCTAAAGGAACTGTCAACAGAAGGATTTTGAAAAATGGGAGACATTAAGGTGGAGGATCCAGGGATACACTTCTAGAAAGCATGGTCATCATTGGTGGGACAGAGGAAGTGGGAAACAAGGAGTAACCCAATATCAGAGTAGCAGATGATACAGGTGGGACCATCTAGCTGGTGAACACTACTGAAGATGATTGTCTCCTACTGTGCACATTATAGTGTTAGAAAATGTACAAATATAACTTGAACCACAAACTAGAGCTTTAGCAAAATAAACAGAATGCTGATAACAACATGGGTGGGACTGGCTTGAGGAATAAGGAGGTTAATAATTCTCTGTAAATGATTCTGAAAGACTGTTAATGTCTCACTAACTAATCATTGATCTAATTTTACACTCACTTTCCCCTGAAATGATTTTTTTTTTTTAAAAACACAAATGGAATCCTGAAGAGAAACTTCAGAAGAGTAAAAATATAAAATATTTCATTTGAAAATAAAAGGTGGATGTCAGTAGCCTGATAGTGGCAGAGAGGTCTGAAGAACAAATATATCTAATAATGCTCATTCTTAAACCACTGGAGTTTCCTCCCCAACCACCACCACCACCCTCACCAAAATGCTGAGCAAATATTTGGGCACCAAACAATTTATGAACCACCCCCTCTAACCCTGATCAAGTTTTCACTCCCACCCCCCTCTTCTCCTCTCTGCAATTCCCATTTCAATCCTCCCCTCTTCGTTGTATTTCTCATTCCAACCTACCCACTGGCTGCCAATCCCGTTCCTCCCTTCCCCAACTGGCTGCACCCCCTCCCCCACCTCACCTCTTGGTGGCTTCCCTTATCCCATTTAATTTCCCCTTTTACAGTAAGCCTACCACTAATATTTTAAACTATTTTAACCTCTTAGCTCCTACTCCACTGGCGGGTGTTCTCTTCTGATGGCTGCCTGCCTGCCCCAAGCTTCAATCCCCCTACTCCTCGCTGATCTGAATTCCCCTTCCGCAACACTCATACTTTCCCTGCTGTTCCCCTTCCACTCCCATACTCTCTCCATCCCATCACCTTCCATCTCCCTTTTTCTCTGCTTCGCCTCTCCATCCTCACCCTTCTCCCTTTCCTCCTCCCCACCTTCTCTTTCATAGTTTCCCTCCTCCCCATCATTTCCTTCCTTTGCTCCTCCGCACCCCTCCTTCCTTCTCACACCCTCTCCCCAACCCCTCTTTCCTCCTCCTTCCTTCCCCCTCTCCTCCTACCTTCTATCTGCCTTCTTCTCCCAAACACCTCCCCCCCCACCACTCCACACACATCAGTTCCATTATCCCTTACCTTTTAAGACTGCTTGACTTGAAAAATGTAAATTGGTCTTCAGTACTCATGTGCAACCCCACAGGAGATCAACTAAGACACATTTCTCTCCCTTTTCTCCAAGTATTAATATGTCTGTCCGTCTCGTGTTTTTTCTGCTTTTACTGTTTTGTTCCTAGTGTAATGCAACTTTTTAAACCAGGTGGAAAGAGAGATAATGACTTTCTTTTTAACAGCAGCTCCTTGTGGCTTTGGCAGCACATGCTGTTGACTAAATTGCCCTTAGATTCCACTGAAGATACTGCCTGACTGAACATGATAAACTAATAGAAAGGTTACAGCACGGAAGGAGGCCCTTTGGCCCATCGAATCTCAAGCACCAAACAAATACAAACTCTCCAAACTTCTGCCAACTTGGGGTTACTTTGAATACCAGTGTACATTCAAATTAAACAAACACGGTCACATTTGTGCTTTAATTCAGAGCAAAGAACATTAAATGGGATGAAATAAAGTTATTGGGTGATGTGTCTTAAATCTTCAGCTGTGAATATCACAAATCTTGATTCTCTCATATCAGTTTTTCTCAATTATAAACTGGCCACATGGCAGGGCCGACAGATGATGCCTTTTTTCTTCCCAATGTTGGGATGAAGGAAGTTATGAATTATCCAGGACTGGATGTCAGACAGTCGCATAGCACAGAGACAGTCAAGGGATTGAGGGAAGTGGAATTGGATACTAATGGTGTACATGTGGCAGCTGATCCTGTGTCTGAAAACGATGTTGCTAAGGGGCAGCATATAGATGAGGAAGAGAAGGGGGCCAAGGTTGGATCATTGGAGGATTATGGAGGTTACTGGGTGGGTGCAAGAAGAAAAGCCATTGCTGGAGATGCTCCAGCTGCATTCAGAAAGATAGGAATGGAAACATGCAAGGGATGTCCCATGGAAGTGTCTGTGTGATAATGGTGAAAAAGATAGGACTGGGTAAAAGTGCAGTATCAATTTAGAGGAAGTAAAGAGCGGTGCATCTGCGATCTGTTTGGGTGGCTGTCGGTGGAGAAAAACAAGGCCGAGGGTATTCAGTGTGTTACAGGAGAACTGTGAAGCCCAGTTTTTTTTTGCACGTGACATAGCATAGGATCCAGGAGCACTTGAGGATGTAGAAGGATTGTGGCAGCGGTGTAGTTTGGTAACATTGGAAGGGAATCTTGAGTTTAGGAGTAATCCGTTTAGGAGAGAAAGTCATGGGGTTTAGCAGTTTATTTCCAAATCATTCAGAAAACAGAGCAGCTGAGAAATCCTGTTACGAGATGAGGAAACACACGTGTCTAGTTAAAGAAAGTGCTGTCAAGTTAAGCTTGGTGAGTTTCTGCAGTACATCCTGCAGCCACAGAGCGCTGGTGGTGGAGTGGGTGAATATCGAATACAGTGGCAGGGGCATTGATCAAGTAGACTGCTCCGATATGGATGATGATGAGTTTATTGAGTGTTGTTGCAACTGCACAGGTGAGTGGTGAGTATTCTATCACACTCCTGACTTGAGTGTTGTAGATGGTGGAGAGGCTTTATGAGGTGAGGTGGTGAGCTGCTTGACAGAGTACCCAGCCACTGCCCTGCCACGCTGTAGATATAGCTGAAACAGTTAAGCTTCTGGTCAATAGTAAGCCCTAGAACGTTAATGGTTTGGAACTCAGTGAGGAGGAAGCAGCTGGGCCTTTTCTTGTTGCCGATGGCAGTTATATGGTACAATTGTTACCTGCTACTTGTCAGACCAAACCTAGATGTTGTCCAGGTCCTTGTTGCAGAACACCCAGTCTCTGCCCTGATCTTGTAGTCATGACATTGATATGACTGGTCTAGTTAAGCTTCTGGTCAATGTTGATGGTGGAGCTCAGCAACAGTGGTGCCAATGAAGGTCAGAGAAAGATGGCTGGGCTTTCTTTTGTTTGACATGGTCATTACCCGGCACTTATGTGGCGCAAATGTTACCTGCTACTTGTCAGTCTAAGCCTGAACATTGTCCAGGTTCTGCTGTGGGCTGGTATGGACTGCTTTATTATCAGAGGAGTTGTGAATGAAGTTGAACATTTTGGAGTCATCATCGAACAGCTCCACTCCTGACCTCACGATTGAGGGAGGCCATTGATGAAGCAGATCAAGATGGTTGGACTGAGGACGCTGCCCTGAGGAACGCTTGCAGCAAGGTCCTGGGGCTGTGATGATTGTCCTGCAACAATCAAAACCAACTTTGTTGGGTAAGACTCCAGCGACTGGAGAATTTTCCTTTTGACCTCCACTGTGCTCAGATTTTCTAGAGCTCTTTGGTGCCATGCTTAGATTAATGCAACCTTGATTCCAAGGGCAGTTACTTTCACCCTTTCTCTAGCATTCAACTCTTGTGCCCATACCTGGATCAAAGTTGTGGAGCTGAATAGTTCTGTGTATCCTGAACTGAGCATCAGTGAGCAGGTGTTACTTGATGACATCATTGATAACTCTTTATCATCAGCAAAGTGATGAAGAGTGGTAATTGGCCAGGTTAGATTTGTCCTGCTTTTTGTGGTTAGGACATACCTAGGCAATTTTCCACATTGTTAGTTAGATATAGCAGTCACAGGAACAGCTTGGCTAGGGATAAGGCAAGTTCTGGTGCAAATGTCTTCAAAACTACAGCCAGAATGTCTTCAGGGCCCATAGCCTTTTTTTGTGTTCAGTGCACTAGCCATTTTTAAATGTCACATGGAGTAAAATGAATTGGCTGGAGATTGGCATCTACAATGGTAGGAACATCAGGTGTAGGCCAAGTGGGATCGTCTACCTGGCTAAAGATGCTTGCAAACACTCCAGCCGGGCTCTGCCATAGTTGAGGATGTTCATACAGCCTCTGCCTCCCCCTCCCCCCATTAGCTACCTGATTGTCTACCACTATTCACAAATGAATGTGGTAGGGCTAAAGGACTTTGCTGTGATTCACTGCCCTTGGGACTGCTTAACTCTGTTTATAGCCTAGGGGGTTGGTTATTTAGCATGCAGGTGTCGTAGCTTCATTAGGTTGGTGTCTCATTCTAACTTACACCTGGTGCTGTTTCTGGCATACCCTTCTCCACTTCCCACGAACCAAGGTTGGTCTCCCAGCTTGTTGGCAATGAGGAGTGAGCGATGTGTCGGGCCTAAGGTTAGATTGTGGTAGTATGTGCAACTGAGTGGCTTGTTAGGTTACTTCAGAGGGTATGAAGAGTCAACCACATATTGTTGGATTAGAGTCACACATAGACCAAACTGGTTAGGGGTGCCAAGTTCCTTTTCCTGAAGGACATTAGTGAACTAATTGGGTTTTTCTATAATTTGGCAGATTTTAATAAATGCACTGAATTCTATTTCACAACTTGCCATGGTAGAATCTGAATTCATGACTTCTGGGTTGCCAGTCCAGTAACATAACCACTATATAACCATAGCCTCACCAGAGATATGGCTACACACTTGGAATTGAACAGGAATAATTTGTGTGAATGGCTCCTACCTGAACCACATCCAGCAGGAAGATCTGGAGAAAAAAACCAATAGCGTTTCCTGTCATTTGATATGGCGCACCTCCCACAGCAAAGCAGAACTTCCGGCAGAGTGGCAGCGATTGACCATTGCCCTTCTGTGGAGAGAGGGCAAAAGGGTCAAAGTCTGGGAGGGAGGACGAGGGCTCAGTTACAGACAGGATCAAACAGAGGGTTAAAGTGAAGATCAAGTTATCTCAAGTGTAATGCTGCTTTTCTATTCTCTCCTAGTCTTCCAAAGGTATTGCCTCTTACTGGGATACTGTTCCACAATCACCCAAGGTCCTTGGGAACCTGACCCAAATAGTCTTTCTTGCTGTGTTGAGCCTGGATAGCAAGTGTTGGGCAGGCTATTTCACCATGGAGAACTTCACGATCAAGTTCGAGCGTGATCTGACCTGAAGTCAACCCATGCATGCATACTTTCCAGGAGGAAACACAGACAATTGGATCATCCCCACCGCTGCTCTGGCTGATACCACTCTTAATTAGAATTAGTGGCCAGAAGTAACATTTAACGAGAGAAGTCCTTAATCAGACTTGTATTTTGTTTCAATGTTTCAACTAATTTGAGAGAATTATTGGCCAAGGATTTTGATTTTCCAGGATTGTCACTGAAGGGATTTGAGTAGGGGAGGTTATTACAGAATTCCAGTCCTGTGGAAGGTACTCTTGTCAGGCCAAACATCAACCTACCTTTTCCCTTTCAGATGCTGGCCGGCCAGCTGTGCATTTCCAGCATTTTCTGTTCTAATTTCAGATTTACGCTTCCCCTTTTTCTCTATTGAATACAGGAGCTACTCTGATTATTTTAACACTCTTTTTCTGGCTGCTTCTCACCTGCAGGATCCGCACTGAGCCCCCGGGCTCGGGGTCAGCCTCCTCCTCCAGCAACTTCTCGCCCAAGCTCTGCTCTTCAGTCCCCATCCCTCGGGTAACAGGACCAGCTCCTCTATCTCAGCAACTTCAGCCGGAGTCGTCGCCTCGTCACAGCCCTGGGGATTGTGATCGAGCCGCGACCGGAGCAGCGTCACCGAGCCGGTAAGTGGAGAGGGCGCTCCCCGCTCCGCTCTGAGTTGGTGGCGGAGGCGAGCCCGACCTTAATCCCTCTGGAGTAGCCCAAGCCCCATATTCAATTTGTGAATGAGACGGGTTCCGGTTCTGGCCTCCGCTCCGGGTTATATGCTTGACCCAAAAGGTGGAGCCACAGCTGAGACCGCCCGCTCCACGAACCCCTTCTTTAATTCACAAGACGGCAGCTTTAAATCCAACTTCCCAGACTTCTACCAGCTGCAGAACTTTTTTTTTTAATTTAAAAGTTTCATTCACATTTTCTTTTATACGCAAACTTAAAACGATAAATTATTAAAAAGCCAAATCGTTTGACATTCACGATTGGAATGAATGCTCTGAATTTTATTTACAGCAGCTTTCAATTTCTGTCATTTTAAGGAAGATTGTTCAGTGCAGCACCGCCTCCAGCCGGTTGTTTCGTTTATTACAATCCAAGCAGCCCCGAATTGCTCCATTCTTTGCCTGGCACACGAAGGTAACGGGCACCATATGAAGATTTCAACAAGGTCCAATTTAGGATGTTACGTAGGATATACTGCACCACAGTGCACTCACATTGTCCGTACTTGGTGCTGGAGAGGAGGCAGCGTCCTCTTCCACAACTTTGTCCTAATGTTCAGTCCTAGGAGTCAATTACATCGTTGTGGTCTTAAATTGTTTGCTAGGACCCCTGTAATGGTTTCCTCTTGATCTTGGGATGGGATTAGTTTGAAATGGAACAATAAAGTGGCACTGGATTTACACAGTGGCACCAAGATAACCCAATAGCACCAAGACAAAACATCACCACTGAAACCAAATGGTCCACTTGTAATTAATGTATAAAAAAATAAAATTGTCATAATTTGGCTCCTTCCATTGATAATATTAGATGTCCTGCAATGCCCACCAGTCACAGAAGGCTTCATGTGTAAAAATCTGGCATTTTTTATGGTCATTTTCTGGTTCCAAGCCCACAAATTACTAGATTTATTGAATTCAATTTCACATCTTGCCATGGGAGGATTTAAATTCATAACCACTCATGTCAGAAGTGAATTGGGGCTTCTAATGAGTGTAGCAAGGTAGCTCTAGGAGAAGCACCTGCATTTTTTGATATATATTATGAATAGTAAATTTGTAAATACAGTTTTCAACTGAATACTACCCATTAACCTGTTCCGAGTTAAGTAAAGTTGTATATTAGGAACATAGAAATTGCTAGATGAAAAAAGACCAAGGTCCACTTAGTTTGCCTTCTAACATCCTGGTAAATCACATGATATGGTAAGTTGTTGACTAATCATAGCAATCACTATCAATTAGTCTACAACAGACCCAAACATGACACAAGGAAAACCTATGCTGGAAAGCATTAGGAACCATAGGACCAGTTACCTGTCTTTCCCCCACCCTGCCTCGCATGCTACACTTACCACTTCAGTTCTCAAATTACCCAATATACTGTATCCCAAAATGCTATTTTCTGAAATTATCTAATTTCATGGTATGAGTCTTGATCTAATAGAGTGTATATTCAATCCATCCACCAAGAGAAGCATATGGCAGAATATGATACACCCCAGTAACCTGGTATACTGAACGAAATCTATTCAATTCTTGAGTGTCGCTCTCGTTTATCTAGATATTGGGAAAGGTAAAGGCACATTGCACAGTATAGGGGACATGATCCGGTTGCTACTCTTCTCCTTGCCTCACCCCTGTTAAATCATGAACATAGCCCATTGGAATCCTGATATCAGACTATCATTAAACCACTGGCACTTGAGACCGGACTAAGGAAATAGTCCATTGGACATGACTGTTCTTGTGTTGCTGGAGGATGGTGAAATGTTGTCCCCGGTGGGAACCAGGCCAGGGCCAAGGTTGAATAGTGGGAATGGATGAATACTTGATTTCTGCCTCATTACCTTTGGGGGATTAAGGGGTAGTTATGGAACACTTTCCCTCAGATTAAATGGATGGGATAGCATCCACTGTTGGGTAGATTATAGATGAGCTGTAGAAGAAACAAGTTCAATAAGGCTTAATGTTCTTAAATTTCTAGGAACCTTCCTTGGATTATACGCCTTGACAAACACCACCAGATAGATTAACTGGCCGTTCATCTTATTTGTTGTTTGTGGATCTTGCTGTACACAAATTGGCTGCCACGTTTGCTTACAAAATAGAGATTACACTTCTAATCAAATTCATTAGATATGACGTTTGAGATTTCACGATGATGTGATAAGGCATTATATAAATGCAAGTTTTCTTTCAGCAGGATTAACATTTCACACAGGATCAACATTTCACACAGGATCGTCAGATGTGAGAAGCAAGAGGAAACAAATCGTAAACAAAAGTTTTTACAGTCGAGGTATTGTCTACATAGAAACATATAAAATAGGAGCAAGAGTAGGCCATTCGGCCCTTCGGGCCTGCTCCGCCATTCAAAATGGTCCAACTCAGTACCCTGTTCCCGCCTTTTCCCCATATCCCTTGATCCCTTTAGCATTAAGAAATATATCTATCTCCTTCTTGAATACATCTAATGACTTGGCCTCCACTGCCTTCTGTGGTAGAGAATTCCACAGGTTCACCACCATCTGTGTGAAGAAATTTCTCCTCATCTCGGTTCTAAATGGCATAACCCGTATCCTGAGACTGTGACCCCTGGTTCTGGACTCCCCAGCCATCGGGAACATCCTCCCTGCATCTGGTCTGTCTAGTCCCGTTAGAATTTTATATGTTTCGATGAGATCACCTCTCATTCTTCTAAACTCAAATGAATATAGGCCTAGTTGACCCAATCTCTCCTCATACGTCAGTCTTGCCATCCCAGGAATCAGTCTGGTAAACCTTTGTTGCACTCCCTCCATGGCAAGGACATCCTTCCTCAGATAAGGAGACCAAAACTGCACACAATACTCCAGATGTGGTCTCACCAAGGCCCTGTACAACTGCAGTAAGACAGCCCTGCTCCTGTACTCAAATCCTCTTGCAATGAAGGCCAACATACCATTCGCCTTCCTAACTGCTTGCTGCACCTGAATGCTCGCTTTCAGCGACTGGTGTACAAGGACACCCAGGTCTCGTGGCACCTTCCCTTTTCCCAATCTATCACCATTCAGATAATAATCTGCCTTTCTGTTTTTACAACCAAAGTGGATAACCTCACATTTATCCATGTTATACTGCATCTGCTATGTTCTTGCCCACTCACCCAATTTGTCTAAATCACATTGGAGCCTCTTTGCATCCTCCTCACAGCTCACATTCCACCCCAGCTTTGTGTCATCTGCAAACTTGGAAATGTTACATTTAGTCCCCTCATCCAAATCATTGATATATATTGTGAATACCTGGGGCTCAAGCACTGACCCCTGCGGAACCCCACTAGTCACTGCCTGCCACCCGGAAAAAGACCCGTTTATTCCTACTCTCTGTTTTCTGTCTGTCAACCAATTCTCAATCCATGCCAGTATATTCCCCCCAATCCCATGTGCTTTAATTTTGCACACTAACCTCTTGTGTGGGACCTTATCAAAAGCCTTCTGAAAATCCAAATACACCACATCCACTGGTTCTCCCCTATCTATTCTACTAGTTATATCCTCAAAAAACTACAGTAGATTTGTTAAGCATGATTTCCCTTTCATAAACCCATGCTGACTTTGTTCCGTTAATGCCCTCCAAGTGTTCTGTTATCACATCTTTTATAATAGACTCCAGCATTTTCCCCACTACTCGTGTTAGGCTAACTGGTCTGTAATTCTGTTTTTTCTCTCCCTCCTTTTTTAAATAGTGGGGTTACATTTGCCACCCTCCAATCTGTAGGAACTATTCCAGAGTCTATAGAATTTTGGAAGGTGATCACCAATGCATCCACTATTTCCAGGGACACTGCCTTTAGTACTCTGAATGTAGATTATCAGGCCCTGGGGATTTGTCAGCCTTTAGCCCCATTGATTTCCCTAGCACTATTGTTTTACTAATAATAGTTTCCTTCAGTTCCTCCCTCTCACTAGACCCTTGGTTCCCTAACATTTCTGGCAGGTTATTTGTGTCCTCCTTTGTGAAGACAGAACCAAAGTATGTGTTTAATTGTTCTGCCATTTCTTTGTTCCCCATTATAATTTCCCCCATTTCTGACTGTACGAGACCTACATTTGTCTTCACTAATCTTTTTCTCTTGACATATTTATAGAAGCTTTTACAGTCAGTTTTTATGTTCCCTGCTAGTTTACTCTCATACTCTATTTTTCCCCTCTTAATCAATCTCTTTGACCTCCTTTGCTGAATTCTGAACTGCTCCCAATCCTCAGGCTTGCTGTTTTTTCTGGCAATTTTATATGTCTCCTCTTTGGATCTAATACGATCCCTAATTTCTTTTGTAAGCCACGGTTGAGCCACCTTTCCGGATTTATTTTTGCGTCAGACAGGAATGAATAATTGTTGTAATTCCTGCACACGTTCTTTAAATATTAGCTATTGCCTATCCACTGTCACCCCTTTTAGTAAAGTTCCCCAATCTATCATAGCCAACTCGCATCTCATACTTTCGTAATTTCCTTTATTTAGATTCAGGACCTTAGTTTCGGATTCAACTACTTCACTCTCTATCTTAATGAGGAATTCTATCATGTTATGGTTGCTCTTCCCTAAGGAACCCCACACAACAAGATTGTTAATTAATCCTTTCTCATTGCACAATACCCAGTCTAGGATCGCCTGTTCTCTAGTTGGTTCCTCAACGTATTGGTCTAGAAAACCATCATGTACACACTCCAGGAATTCCTCCCCCACAGTATTATTGCTAATTTGGTTTGACCAATCTATATGTAGATTAAAGTCACCCATGATTACAGTTGTACCCTTCTTGCATGCGTCTCTAATTTCCTGTTTAATGCCCTCCCCTACATCTCCACTACTGTTTTGGGGGCCTATAGACAACCCTCACCAACATTTTCTGCCCCTTGGTGTTTCTTAGCTCCACCCATACAGATTCCACATCGTGATTTTCCGAGCCAATATCGTTCCTCACTACTGCATTGATTTCCTCCTTTACTAACAACGCTACCCCACCTCCTTTCCCTTTTTGCCTGTCCTTCCTAAATATCGAATACCACTGGATGTTCAGTTCCCATCCTTGGTCACCCTGCAGCCATGACTCCGTAATCGCAACTATATCATATAAGTTAATATCTATCTGCGCTGTTAATTCATCTAGCTTATTGAGAGTGCTCCGCGCATTAAGACACAATGCCTTTAGAGTTGTCTTTTTAAGATTGCTAGTCATCTTAGTTTTATTTTGCACTATGGCCCCAATTGTTTTTCGCCCTTGTTTTCTCTGCCTTCCACTATTGTTTCTGTACTGTACCTATAACAGCTGCTAGTTGAATACATTTATAAGCTTTCCCAACTGTACACTGCTTAATAGACATTGTTATTGAACTTATCAAAGTGAAACTCACACTGCTAAATCTTAAAATACCTCAACATCACCAATTCTTCCAAGTCCCAAGTATCTACCAGATGAAGAATATCTCCATTCTGAGCTGCCCTGCTTTGTGATACTCTTCTGTATCTTGGGGTATTGTTCTACTTTAAAAAGGTGTTATATTATGTAAACTGTTATTCCCATTAAAATAAAATGTGACTCCTTCAGCTAAACTCTTTTAGGAACATAGGAACAGGAGTAAGCCATTTAGCCCCTCAAGCCTGTTCCGCTATTCAATGAGATCATGACTGATCTATGACCTAACTCCATATCTCTGCCTTAGCCCCATATCCCTTAGTACCCTTGGTTAACAAAAAAATCTCAGATTTAAAATTAACAACTGAGCTAGCATCAACTGCTGTTTGCAGAAGAGAGTTCCAAACTTCTACCATCCTTTGCATGTAGAAGTGTTTCCTAACTTCACTCCTCAAAGTCCTGGCTCTAATTTTTAGGCTATGTCCCCTAGTCCTAAACTCCCCAATTAGCAGAAATAGTTTCTCTCTATCTAACCTATCAGTTCCCCTTGAAAACTTGGATCAAATCACCCTTTAACCTTCTATATTCCAGGGAATACAACCCTAGTTTGTGTAATCTCGCCTCGTAATTTAACCCTTGGAGTTCAGGTATCGTTCTAGTAAATCTACATTGCACTCCCTCCAAGGCCAATATATCCTTCCTAAGTTGCAGTGCCCAGAACTGAACACAGTTCTAAAGGTGTGGTTGAACCAGGACTTTGTATAGCTGTAGCATAACTTTTACCCCTTTATATCTAGAGGACTAGAATACAAAGATCAGCATTCCATTAGCCCTTTTGATTATTTTAGACAGAAGTCTCTGCTTAACACAACAGATCACAGAACAGACAATGATGCTTTCGTTCTCATTTCTCTAGTCACTGAAACGAACAGATGCAGTGAAAATTGCCATGCCTGCTTCAGAGATCAAGGTAGCTTTCGACAATAAGACCAAACTGTGGAACATGCAGACAGAAACCCACATCCTCCATAATCATAGCTCTTCTGTTAAAAAGTTCAGGCTGCAGAAAATTGGTGCTTTTTGCTCCCGTTCTGTGCCCGAAAAACAGATGCAGTAGGGTCCAATTTCTACCCAAGAGGTTTTCAAGGTTATGAAGGGTTAAAAGCTAGTTACATCACTTCCACTGGTCAGCGAGAGGGCACATATTTAAGGTAATAAAGAGGTAGTTAGGAAAAATATCGTGTGATTAGAATGTGAAATTCTATTCCACAAACCACTGTTCAAACAGCATCTTTAAATCGAAAGATTAAAAGGTATGGTGATCTAACAAGAGAGTGGATTTAGACTCTCCGAGAAAAACACAGACGCAATGGGTTAAATGGCCCATTTCTGTGCTATGATTTGAGGTAATTACAGGCACAGGAGAAAAGGATAAGCTCTCCAAATATTAACTGTTACTGAACCTCTTTTTAAGATACTTCTGATGAACAAGGGAAGCAGCTCCATCCAGAATTTTGACCCACAATGTGCTGAAAAACACCTTTGCAAACTGTTCCATCATGCAGCAAGGAAAGACATTATCCAGGCTGAAAATAAAACTCACGATAACATTCTGCTCAGATTATTCATTCGATGCAGTAGTGTACAAAATGAACAATGCTGGGTACAAGACCCATTTCACAAACATAGAATGTTTTAAATTTAAACTGATTTTTAGAATGAAATTTTCAATCAAGCTACAACCCCTTCCCCAATACAATAGCAGTCACAAGAAAATAGTTAGTAGGGTTGCATCAACTTATATTTGTGGATTTGAACTTTAATGTATAATATTTTCACTTAAAAACCGCAAAAAAAATTACAAATCAAAATACGCAATTAGGGTTTATATCACAAAGTCACGCTTAAAGCTGTGTAACTGAATGCTCACATGTTATAACTTGAATAACCCTAAGGGTAAACAGTTTCATTTAAAAGCATTTTGTCCAATTTATCACAACCAGTGAGTTAAACTAATGGAAAGTCCGAACAGTTCAAATACTCCACAAACATGAGGTTTGATGGAGAAGTGCAATCATTTCAGCCTCTGTACTATTACAGCATTCAGCAAATTGGCATCTTTCAGGGTCTCGTTCTCATCTGTTAGCTCTTTACTAGGGAAGGTGGTCATCAGCACAAAAGGAGTATATGCCAGAGCCGGACGGGCATCAATAATAAAATGTCGAATATCCTGAATACTGTTGAGAAAAAAATACACACACCAGTTAAGTTTCTTCAAAAACCAGTATTAAAAACAAATCCCAGGTTTTCTGTACAGATTGAATTCTTTAAAATTTCCAGAGAACATACCACCATGATTAACCTGCTCCTGATATAGTTTATTACTGTATCAACAAATCCAGGATGTGATCTAAATCAGGATGAGCACTTGTTTCCCTTCCACTGGATTCGCTGACTTGATGGCTCAATGAATTTAATCCAGTGAGTGACTGATGTATACAGACCACAAAATCAAAGTTTATGCTGAGTTAGCTGATCTCAACTGGAGCAGTAGTAAGGGTTTGCTGCAACCAACTTCAGTACCCCGGCTACAGAGGGGAAGAAAACAACACAAATTGAGCCGGGGGTTCTTCCGATCGTTTTCCAGTGATGCTTGCTGGAAAAGTGGAGATCTATGATTGTTGGGTAAGGATATGGACAGAGCTCAGTTCCAATACCCTCGCATTGTGGTTGAACATTCACCGTCTATGGCTCAGACACAATAATGGCCAATTGGGGAAGGTATCGGAAGGCACCCAGTGTCATGTGTGAGCACATGATCTAGGCTGACACTCCAGTGCAGTATTGAGAGTATGCTAAATTTTTCGATGTAAAGTCCTTCAGATGAGATGTTAAACAGAGGGGCTGTTTGCTTGTTCCAGTTGTTCAGGCGGATGAAGATCCCATTGCATTATTTGAAGAGGATCAGGATACTCTCTCAGTGCCCTGGTCAACAATCCTTCCTCAGGGAGCATCACCAAAAACAAATTTACTCATCATTCACCTCATGGGAAGACTGAGAGATGTTGCTGGTCCAAAATGGCTACCATAAAAGAGTCACTGCATTTCAAAAACAATTTATTATGTTAAGTGCTTTGACAGGCTTTGACAAACTGCCATATAAGTACAAGCATTATTTTCTTTCTAGTTTCAGCTGTCAAGTTTAGAAACCTAGTTTGTGGTTCTTCCCATTCAAATATAAAAACAAAACCTCTGGAGGATATTATGCACAACCTTTTTACAATTAGTTGTGGTTAATTACTTGTCCAATTCTCAAATGATATTTATTAAAGGGAAAAGGGGAGGGGGCAGTTACTGAGAGTGCAATCCTAACAACTTGGCCAAAGAATTATGCTCCTCCTCTGTTGCTTGAAAAATGTATTTACTGAACCACACAGACCAAAATGGTCCCAGATTCAATTTCCTTTCTGTGCTGAGTCAGTTGATCTCAGCCCAGGTGGTGATAGGGGTACTACTACTGGCCTCAGAGCTCAAGGGACAGAGGGGAAAATATTTATAATGATATGTGCTGAGTGGACATCAGGTGAGGAATGATCAAATGATGCTCCTCATGATAGAATAGCCCAGCACTCAAGTCTCGGTTCACAGCTAAAGAATGGGCCTTGGACAAGGTTCTGAAGGGTAAGTGATATTTTGAACTATACTCCAGTAAAAGTCAGCACTTTTAGGAGAGGAGGAAACGGCATTTTCTCTCCTATTTTAGTTTTGTTGTTGCAAGGTTTTCCCATTGTAAACATTTTTGCAGCACTTGTGTATTATAATGCAGCAGCTATTTCAATAACATGGAAACTAACAGAATGCAATATTTCTTATACGCAGGCTGCTCTAAGACAATTAACAATGTCAATTCCCTTCTGAAATTAGGGAATTATATTGAAAATGACATTGGTTTCCATTATCTTACCTATGCGTGTAATTGAACTTCTGAACGAGACGTCCTCCATCCGCAAGCCGTATCTGGATACTGGTGGTCGGTTGCAATTCATTTACATCAACAGAAGAACTTGCCTTTGCTTCATTTTCTGCTTGTTGTGCTGGAGAAGTTGTAGTGACAAGCTGAGGTGTGGCACTGTGAAAGAGAAACAAAAATAGGGTCCGTTTCCCTAAATTGTACTCAAGGCCCCTTACCAATACCAATACTAATGCAGAAACAGTAAGTATATCTGAGACAAGGGGGTGAGGAGTAAACAGAAACCAGCTGCAAGTGTACTCTATTAAACATGGTCCAAAATATGAAGAGCATTTCATGTAAAATAACAGCCTTAAAAAGGTTTGACCTCAAATGTTGCAAAACAAAGCCTAATTGTAATCATCCACCACCAAAAAAAATGGTAGCAGTTAATAGCAGAAAAAAATCAAGCAAGGAAAGGCATGTTTTGATGCATAGGTTTGACCTTACAGCCTACACACACAAATGCCAGGTGCATTTCCAACAAAATGGCTGAATGCAAGGCTGTTGTGGCAGTTGGAGCTATGGCAATGATAGGGGCCTTAGAAACATGGATAAACTGTGATCGAACAAATACAACATACATGTCCTTTAGGGAAGGGAGCCTACCATCCTTACCCAGTCTAGCCTATATGTGACTCCAGACCCACAGCAATGTGGTTGATTCTTAATCGCCCTCTGAAATGGCCTAGCAAGCCACTCAGTTGTACAATCTCACTAAAAAAAAGTCATAAGAATAAAACCAGATGGACCACCTGGCATCGGACCACTAGGCACCGGATACAACAAAGGCAAACCAAGCCCAGTCAACCCTGCAAAGTCCTCCTCACAGACATCTGGGGACGTGCCAAAATTAAGAGCTGTCCCACAGACTAGTCAAGCAATAGCCTGACATAACCACACTCAAAAAATCATACCTTTCAGCCAACGTCCCAGACTCTTCCATCAACATCCCTGGGTATGTCCTGTCCCACCAGCAGGACAGACCCACTAGAGGTGGCTGTACAGTGATATACAGTCAGGAGGGAGTAGCCCTGGGAATCCTCAACATAGACTCCGGACCCCTTGAAATCTCACGACATCAGGTCAAACATGGACCAGGAAACCTCCTGATGATTACCACCTGCCGCCCTCCCTCAGCTGATGAATCAATCCTCCTCCATGTTGAGCATCACTTGGAGGAAGCACTGAGGGTAGCAAGGGCACAGAATGTACTCTGGCTGGGGGACTTCAATGTCCATCACCAAGAGTGGCTCGGTAGCACCACTACTGACCGAGCAGGCCGAGTCCTGAAGGACGTAGCTGCCAGACTGGGCCTGCAGCAGGTGGTGAGAACCAACATGATGGAAACCTACTTGACCTGGTCCTCAGCAAACTACCTGTCACAGATGCATCTGTCCATGACATTATTGGTAGGAGTGACCACCGCACAGTCCTTGTGGAGATAAAGACCAGTCTTCACACTGAGGACACCATCCAACGTGTTGTGTGACACTACCACTGTGCTAAATGGGACAGATTCAGAACAGATCTAACGGCTCAAAGCTCGGCATCCATGAGGTGCTGTGGGCCATCAGCAGCAGCAGAATTGTATTCCAGCACAATCTGTAACCTCATGGCCCAGCATATTCCTCACTCTACCATTACCAACAAGCCAGGGGATCAACCCTGGTTCAATAAGGAATGTAGAAGAGCATGCCAGGAGCAGCACCAGGCGTACCTAAAATTGAGGTGCCAACCTGGTGAAGCTACAACTCAGGACGACATGCATGCTAAACAGCAGAAGCAACACGCTATAGACAGAGCTAAGTGATTCCACAA
Organism: Heptranchias perlo; assembly: GCF_035084215.1. NCBI lineage: Eukaryota > Metazoa > Chordata > Chondrichthyes > Hexanchiformes > Hexanchidae > Heptranchias > Heptranchias perlo. The sequence continues at coordinate 26,636,548 of NC_090343.1, forward strand.
CCAACGGATCAGATCAAAGCTCTGCAGTCCTGCCACATCCAGTTGTGAATGGTGGTGGACAATTAAACAACTAACGGGGGGAGGAGGCTCTGTAAACATCCCCATCCTCAACGATGGTAGAGCCCAGAACGTGAGAGCAAAAGGCAAGGCTGAAGCGTTTGCAACCATCTTCAGCCAGAAGTGCCGAGTGAATGATCCATCTCGGCCTCCTCCCGATATCCCCACCATCACAGAAGCCAGTCTTCAGCAATTCGATTCACTCCACGTGATTTTAAGAAACGGCCGAGTGCACTGGATACAACAAAGGCTATGGGCCCTGACAACATCCCGGCTGTAGTGCTGAAGACTTGTGCTCCAGAACTAGCCACGCCTCTAGCCAAAATGTTCCAGTACAGCTACAACACTGGCATCTACCCGACAATGTGGAAAATTGCCCAGGGTATGTCCTGTCCACAAAAAGCAGGACAAATCCAATCCAGCCAATTACCGCCCCATCAGTCTACTCTCAATCATCAGCAAAGTGATGGAAGTTGTCGTTGACAGGGCTATCAAGCGGCACTTACTCACCAACAACCTGCGCACCGACACTTAGTTTGGGTTCCGCCAGGACCACTCGGCTCCAGACCTCATTACAGCCTTGGTCTAAACATGGACAAAAGAGCTGAATTCCAGAGGTAAGGAAAGTGCAACTGTCCTCAACATCAAGGCAGCATTTGACCGAGTGAAGGAACCGAGGAGCCCTTGTAAAATGGAAGTCAATGGGAATCAGGGGGAAAACTCTCCAGTGGCTGGTAGTGGTTGTCGGAGGCCAATCATCTCAGCCCCAAGACATTGCTGTAGGAGTTCCTCATGGCAGTGTCCTAGGCCCAACCATCTTCAGCTGCCTCATCAATGACCTTCCCTCCGTCATAAGGTCAGAAATGGGGATGTTCGCTGATGGGTTGCGAATGGAACTGAACACTGTGCAATCATCAGATAACGAAGCAGTCCATGCCCGCATGCAGCAAGACCTGGACAACATCCAGGCTTGGGCTGATAAGTGGGAAGTAACATTTGTGCCAGGCAATAACCATCTCCAACAAGAGAGAATCTAACCACCTCCCCATGACATTTAACGGCATTACCATCGCGGAATCCCCCACCAACATCCTGGGGGGGTCACCATTCACCAGAAACTTAACTGGACCAGCCACATAAATACTGTGGCTACAAAAGCGGGTCAGAGGCTGGGTATTCTGAGGCAAGTGACTCATTTCCTGACTCCCGAAAGCCTTTCCACCATCTACAAGGCACAAGTCAGGAGTGTGATGGAATACTCTCCACTTGCCTGGATGAGTGCAGCTCAACAACGCTCAAGAAGCTCGACATCATACAGGACAAAGCAGCCCACTTGATAGGCACCCCATCCACCACCCTAAACAGTCACTCCCTTCGCCACCGGCGCACCGTGGCTGCAGTGTGTACCAACAAGATGCACTGCAGCAACTCGCCAAGGTTTCTTCGACAGTACCTCCCAAACCCGCAACCTCTACCACCTAGAAGGACAAGGGCAGCAGGCACATGGGAACACCACCACCTGCATGTTCCCCTCCAAGTCCCACACCATCCTGACTTGGAAATATATCGCCGTTCCTTCATCGTCGCTGGGTCAAAATCCTGGAACTCCCCACCAAACAGCACTGTGGGAGAACCTTCACCACACGGACTGCAGCGGTTCAAGGCAGCAGCTCACCACCACCTTCTCAAGGGCAATTAGGGATGGGCAATAAATGCTGGCCTTGCCAACAACGGCCACATCCCATGAACAAATAAAAAACATGGATCAAGAATGTTCACGAAGGGCAGAATAGGCGGCTAAGGAGGCAAAATAACTCGATACATCAGGGATCCCTGCGAGGTACAATACCCACTGGTAGAGAATATGCTTCCCAACAAACTATTCTGGCTGGAAATATGTAGCGCAGTAGGAGCAAAGAAAGCTCTAGTTTTGCTACAGACCACCAAAGCAAAAAGGGCAGATTATTGTATGAAAAGACAAAAATATGTAGACAGAAAGATCAGAGAGGCATCTTTATCTGGTAATAGCAAGTGACCCAGATATGAACAGAAGTAGTGGCATCCCTGGGTGACAGCAACCATAACACGATTAAATTTGACATGATCTGGGATAAAGCAATCCTCAGGTATACAAGTTTAAAAGGGCCAACTTTAAGTAAACAATGAATATAGTGGCAGTCTTCAAGAAACCCCAGTTAGGACTAATGGAAAATCGTTAAGAACATACCATTGAGTATATAAGTAAATACATGCCAAGAATTAGTATGGAGTAACATTATATGGCGAGGGGAGTGGTCATCGTGGTCAGCTTGAAATAACGGTTCCAAGCCAGCAGAGAAAGTAAGCCCAACCGGTAACGAGCAGCCCCAAAAGGGCACATCATGGCAAAGGGCAAACAGAACCCAATCTTGTTCTAGATGGAGAACAGGCGTAGGTCTGGTGCGCCTTGTTGTGCGAATCAACATCGACTTCATCAGTGATTGCTGAGAAAGTACCACTTGCAACTGCTGGACAAAGACCTAGAAGATGCACTAAGATGTGCTGTGTCTGATAAATTCATGCCAGAATTCCAAACTTAAGTGAATGAGAAAGACCTCAAAGTTCGCACTTAATGGTTTGTTAAGTAAATATAGATATGTGAAGTACATTTACCTGTAGCATGTAAGGCATTTTCCAGTGCATGTGGCTAAAACTGTGTTGCTGTAGCCACATTAGTGGCTAGTCAGTGGTTTCTATTGGACAGTGTTGACCTAGACAATTTGAAAGGGGGCAAAACTATGCCAAATAAAATTCAATATAGGCAAGTGCAAGGTGTTATATAAAAAAAAGGGAGATAATTAATAATTGCCGTCATCAAACAAACTGGAGAGAGACTGAGGGATATCTGGCCGTGATAGCAGCAAACAAAGAAAACAGAACAACGAGTTTATTGTCAGGTCAATAGAGTACAAGTCTGAGACCATCATGTTCAAGATGTACAGACCACACTTCAAGTACTGCATTCAGTTCTGGTGACTGAGGCACAAGTGAAACATCCAATCCATGGAAACAATGTAGAGAAGGGCCAAGTGGCTGATCCCTGTGTCAAAGGACTGAGTTGTGAGGAAAGATTAGAAAAACTCAAGATTCTTCTGCCTTGAAAAGATGATGAATGCAAGGGAACCTTATACATTTGATACAAAGTGGAACAGAAATGGTTAAATCAAAAGCAATATTTCAAGTTATATTACGACTGCAGGGCAAGGAGATACAGGTACAAACTTGTTAAAGGTAAGTTAAGATTTAAGGAAGCACTTCACACATAGTGTGACTAACGGCTGGAATGATCTTATAAGTAGTAGGGTACTGGAGGCAAACACTCAAATCATTTAATAGGAAATTAGATGCTGTGTTTTTTTCTTGGGAGTGGAGAAAGAGAAGGGAAAAAGATCGTGTGCTTCTATAGAAGCACGAGTCAAATGGCCTCCCTTATCTATATCTAACTTTTTGGGCAGCTACAGAATGGAGGCTTCTGCGCGTGCAGACGAGGGGTGTGATCAAAAAGAAAAATCCATTCTCTCCTGCTCTGTCGCTCCTTACTACCCACCCTGGATCCTGAGGCTGTCTCATTTCACGACATAGCAAAGATTATGCCACTAATATCTCACATTCAATCTTCCCTGCTAACCTGCTCTGCTTCCTCCCCCAACTAACCTGTTCTCTATTTATTTCTTACCAGTTTTCCCTCCTGCTGCTCTTTATCTTCTTCAGCTGAACACACTGGTTTTTCCTCAGGCTTTTTTGTTGCACATCAGGTTACTGTCTCTGCATTTAGTGGTGCAGGGCCTAGTCTGGGTCCTCAGTCTGAGTGCTGAAGCCAGGACAGCAGCAGGCTACATACAACAGATTAGAATTTCTTGCACCATGGAAAGCCATAATGATTGAGGTTGAATCCGAGCTTGGGAGATCTGAATCCACTATGTCCGCACTGCCACTGATAACCACATCCCTGATGCTGCCGCTGATCGCTCCCTCTCTTCCTCACCAACCCCAAATACTTCCCACCCACTCTGATGCTGCTACTGATTAATTCCGTGCTTTGGTTGATGCTGTAATCACCTACTGCTCTCCATTATCTTTGATGCTCATCAATGATAACTCCCTCCTCCAAACCAAAACTGCCTGCTCTCTCCAATGCTTCCAATGATAGTTCCTTCTTGCCCCATACCCCTCCCGTGTTCACCAATGCTACCATTAATAACTCCCAATCCATAACATGCCGCTCCACGATATTGTCACTGAACTCCCTCTCTCAATACCCCCCGCACCCCTCCAACTCCAATAGTTGTCCAATGCTAATACTCTCTTACCCCGACCCCCTTACCTCCTGATTTATTTGATGCTCTCATCAATACTGCAGTTCCTATTGCTCCACATTCTATTCAATGTTGCCATGGCAAGTTTTCTCTCCCCGATGCTGCCATGCCTATTGTTCTCCACTTTTGAAATTTAAAGCGCAGGTGCAGAGCGAGTCGGGGCACAGTCAGAAGTGCTGGTAAGGCTCTAGGGCAATCTTCTGTCACTGGAGAAGTTGGTATTGAGTTGACAGCACAGAAACTGATCAGCTGGACTTCCTTTGGAGCTGTGTGGGAACAGCTTGTTTGGACCGGGGCGAGAAAGGGAGATAAGCAGAGGCAACTTCTATTTATATAGTGCCTTTAACATAGGCAAGCATTCCAAGGTGCTTCATAACTAAATGGAAGCAGATGGACACTATTCCAGGATGGGAGCTTTAAGAGAGATGATAAGAAGCTTAGACAAAAGAGATAGATTTTTGATTCGATTTGCTAAAGGTACATGAGAAGTTGAGAGATTCGGGGACGGAGCTCCAGAGAGTAGGACCGAGACAGCTGAAGGCTTTGCCACCAACTTTGGTATAAAAGATGGGGAATGCGCAAGAGGCCAGAATGAGAGGAATGGAATGTTCCAAAGAGGACATAGACCAGGAGAAGATTGCAGAGATAGAGTGGGGCAAGGTTCTGGAGAAGTTAATCGACAAGGATTACCGGGCTCACTGTTATTTTTGTGCAAATGGTAGAGCAACTTCCAGCGATCACACATGCGCAGATAAACGCGGAAATTGCTGTACCAGTTGCGACCATCCCCCGTAAGCTGAGTGAGAATGGCATCTCGCCGGCTGGCTCTCCATTCAAATGAATGGAACAGCGTGAAGTTCCTGCACTGATCTTATGGATACGAACTAGTCTAGCCAAAAATGGTAAGTCAAGTCATTTTAATTCTAAGCACCCTTTTAACAGCGTGGTAAGTCTTAATGACTGCCAAACAACCTCTCTGGCACTGAAAATTAACTTTTACAACTGTGGAGTCTCATTCCTTCAGATTTTAATTGTTGTTGGACATTTTAAAAAAAAAGTACTTTTATTTTTTTTTCCTCTCTTTTATCTTTGTACCTGATTTGACATTGCTTACACTTCCTGGTTCAGTCTCTCCATGGCTATTTAACATGTTTCAACCTGATTGGTTAAGGGAAATACACAGTTGCTTGCCCCGTTCACACAGGTCCCAGATGCTCTGTAGAGGGCGCTGCGTTGGATTGAGTGCCCGATGAGAGGAACTTGCCGTGCAAAAGCCTATGAGCAAGTGCACGTCTAATGAAAGGCGGGTGCCACTCGTTCGCCGCTGACAGAAAAATCCAGCCCAATGTGTTGAGGGACTGCAAACCAGTGTAGATCAGTGAGGATAGAGGTAATGAGCGAGCAAGACAGGATACATGTGGCTGAGTTGGAGAAGCTGAAGTTACTGTAGTGGTTTAGATAGATAGATAGATAGATAGATAGAGCGATAGAGAGAGACAAAGGTGGATGATGTTGTGGAGGTGGAAGAGGTATTGGTGAGAGATAGGATGTGGGTTTTAAAGGTTGAACACAACATCAAGACTGCAAGTTATGAACAGCAGATCAGGCTCAGCTTGAAAGAGTGGTCAGAGTGGGGAGGATGGAATCAGTGGCAAGGGAGCAGAGTTTGTGGTGGGGCCAAAGACGACGACTTTGGTTGTTCTTATGTTCAGGTGAAGGAAGTTGTGACTCATTTAGACTAAAAGCAGATTAAATATTTCCCATCAGAAAGGAAAATATCCTCATAATTAGTTTTCTTAAGGGTAGGCATTAAAGAAGTATTGATAGTACTTCCTCTTGAAAGTAAACTTAGTGATAAAATATCTCAAATATCAAACAGTATTGACTATAATTTAGCAACATTTATACACTCAACTGAATACATATTATGTCAACCAACAACAGTGCAAAAAACAGTTTTATAGCTGTAATAAAGCATTGCAATTTGTCAGATTGTCAGTGTCCTTTTGTATATAAGCTAATCTCCCTGACAAAAATGAAACTGGAGAAAAACTTTTAGAAATGCAAATGCCTGATGTCAAACAGACCTTTGTTTTCCTTCAGTGCAAATGGTATTTTATGCATAATTATTCATTCCATATAAACTGGCAAACATGCTAAACTCTGCACTCCATCAATGCTGCTGAGAAATTGGATTTGGAATACTTTCTAGATTTTATTGGCATTACAATATGAAGACTACTGTAACAGAGGTGATCCAAATATAATGTGAGCCAATTGAATGGGTTGTATAATGGTTACAATGTTTCCTACATTAAACATATTTCTTCCTGTGAAAGCTGGTTTCATTCTCAATTATGTTTCTGACAATAATTCATGGAGAGCAGCCTGTGCTAAAGTTTGAGCAGATTTCACACTGCACAAAAGATGGTACAAAGGAACTCCAGTTCCGTATAACATTATACTGCAGGTTTTTAATCCTCAGTTTCTCCACTGTGGTTAGTTACATTTCCCAAAATGGCACAATGTGCTACATATGAAATTTGCAAACTTGATCTCCCTTCAGCAGCCTTTTATTTTCACTCAGCCTTCCCCACACAAATGATGGCCAGAGTATCATGACTAAACACTCCTCTCCCCCATGTAATCACTAGGGAGAGGCAAACAGAGAAAAAACACCCAGGGCCAATAAGGGAAAAAGTACTCTGGAAAATTTCTCTCCAACCCCCTCAGGCGATCAAAACCAGTCCCGGAGATCATCTGTCTTCCCTCAGAAGCCCCCACACACAGACTGGCAACAGAGAAAGCGATGAGCAACTTTAATCCTGTTCCACCACCAACAGAGCCCTTAGCAAACCCCAAAGTGCTAAATTTCCCTCTCAGAAGAAAAATGTCTAGCTCTTTGCGAGTTTGAACCTGCATCCCTCATCTTCACAGGGCTGCACCCAGGTACTTACATGCATCCATTTTTTAATTACGTTTCAGGCATTTTTGGTGATTTTTCTACGTTACAAGGTGCTATATAAATGCAAGTTGTTGTTGTAAACATCAGCATGCTGGCAACATTTGTTAGGAATTGTTCAGAAATTTTGGGCAGAGTCAAGAATCATTAAAAACAAATTGCTTACATCAGTAACTAATTGAATAGAATAAAAGGAGTTGTGAGTTGAAGGATTTCTTTTATCTCAATACAGTAGAACACCTAGCCCAAATGCACTGGTTGACATATCAATTTCCATCATCCTTGTAAAGCCAACCAGTGCAAGGTTGACAGTTTAGTTCTACATTATGGGTAGTTAGATATTAACAATCAAACTAGTTTCACTTCAACCTTCTAGCCCGACAGAAGGTTGACCAATTCCCAGAAGTAAAAAGGACATGGCACCAAAATACCTAGCACTCCACTCAACAACAACATGGTCAATCGCATTTAAATTAGATCCTACACAGGTGGTCAAAGGTGTTTAAATTATTGACTTTTTAAAATAATTGTGCAAGTTACATTTACCTCCCCAATTTTTGTCCTTCTCCTGCAAAAGCCTTAAACGCAGCCCTTGATTTTACAAAGTCTTGATCTCGGTGGTCTTCCATGTCCAGATTCACCTGCCCACCTCGGGCCAATCTCCGCAGCTCCAGTGGAATCTCACTGTGAATGGCAGTATAAAAGAAACTCATTCTAATGTAAAATAAAATGTGAATCGACATTAAAAAAAACTGGAAGTTATTCTGTTTTACTCAATGCGCCATGTGTAGTATAAAAATTTTAATTTCTGAACAGGATTATTTTGGAATTGCCCCGAGAGTCGGCAGCTTTAATGTCCTCCTGAATTCAAATGAGCTGCACTGCAACACCGACACCAACATAACCAGGAAGTGGGAATTGTAGATATTAAGTGAGAGACCAGTTCAAAGTACTAATGCGCGAAAGCATGCACTCGCCTCGGCAGGTGGATCAAAACAATAATGTTTGGAAAATACATGGTGAATGGTACAAGTAACTCCCTGACAGAAGATGCCTAATATTTGTTAATGAGAGTGGCCGTTGCCAGAATAGAATAAGCTAATTACCTATAGTCTACCATCAGTCCAGAATAAATTGGATCATCCAAAAGTTTTACCTTTTGTTCTAGAATCCCAGAACCTTGGTCGTAACCATGCAGTTAGAACTCTAATCATCAACAGTACTGAAACTGCCATTCAGGAAGAATAGACTTAGCATTGTAAATTTCTAAGACAAAATTAAATGTCAAAAAGAATTCTGGAATTCTGAAGGCTGCTTTACCGTGTGGAAGCTCCAATGCCATTGCTTGGAGGTCAAATAGTACTACAGCCAGGTGAGTTGCCACAGCAGAGTACCTTGAGCTGTAGACTCTTAACTGGATTGACAATAAACCATTGAATTTACACAGGTTGCACAACATTTATTAGATATTTTGTCTCTGACAGAAGCCTAAGTTTTCCTGATAACAGGTAGCCACCTATGTAAGGTGCAGTGGGCTGGCACCTTCCCTCTCTCAAACAGAGAATATTTTAGATCTTTGGGAGCACAGGGTTCTTACCACGAATGGCAGACTTCCGCAAATCTAAATCAAGATATGTTGCAGATAAATCCAATACAAGAAGAGCTTTAAGAGAGATCATGGTTCACTATACTTTGCTCAATCTACAGCAGAGCAATCAATCATTCCGGCCTCTCACCCAAACATATGGATATTGCTGGTCAGAGAGAGCTCTAAAGCTTCACAGATGGAGTCACAGCCCGCAGTAGACGACTGGAACAAATGAGCATGGATAAGGCGCCGAGAACTAAACTCAAGACAAGATCTGTCCTGACAAGGAAAACTGAGGACCAAAAGTCATCCTCCCTCGCACTTGAGGATACCCCACCCCCTCACCCCTAGAAAGAATTTTGCTAGAATTGGTCATTTTTATTTGTTTCAAACTGCTGCTTCCTTCTTTACAGTAAAATAATGGAACAGATTTGACATCATAGGGGATGCACTATTCTGAAAAGGAATGAAAATTCCTTTTCGAGATGCACTTGATTGAAAGAGTTTCAAAATTTTAACAAATAAATTTGGTTCATAAACATCAGACTAATAAGCACTGTTTTCAGTTAGTGCGCATTACCACTTCTGGTAGCTGATTCAAAGAATCATGTTGTGGAATAACCATGGCTTGCATTAATTAATGCCTCCAGTGGCAGCACAGTGAAATGCAAAGAAAATGCATTAACTTACTGCCACTAGATGGCCCATATTTACAAAAAGTTGCATAACAAACAACCCAGTTCTGCAACTCAAATTTTCCCCATGTTTTTACTAGACATAATGGTCAGATTTAAATACATTTAACTCCTGTAGCTAGAATTTATCCAGCACCAACCACCTTAGACGAGTTACTTTGGCTACAAATAAAGATACACCAAGAGCAAACTTCACAGCATACAATTAAATTCCAACGTAGCCATTCTTAACCAGACATGTGAAACTTACCCTCGCCTGATGGCTTCCAGGAAGTGGGCATTGGCAGGGTCAGTGTAATTTCTAAGCTCGCCGTCATCAACACTGAAACCACTTTTCCAAAGCTTCAGTACAACATGAACCTGTTGAACAACATTCAGAAAGATCTGGAATCCAGTGTAGTTTTTTTAAATAAAGTACAATCTAAATCATTGTTATTTTCTGACAGACAAACTGATCCCATCTCTAATTGCCAGTATTCACAGGTGTAAAATCCCACCTTCAATTTATTGTGACGGCTATGTTACTGCCCTATTCCCCCGATGAGGTAACGGGCTGACTCTCAGCAACATTCCTGACAATATCTGATCTATTTTAAACAGTGGGAGCAATAAATTTGGAAATAAAACAAAGCAAGTATTTAAGTTTAATTTGATATGCAAGTTCAGAAAAGGTCACTTACTGTTTTACTCATTAGATTTACATTTCCTATAAAGTGAATCAAACTGAATACAAAATAATAACCATCAGCTCCCCCAAGTTCTGAATGCCTTATAGAAAGTTTCATTATTCATTCTGAAGTTACTTATTGATTAGGAAACGGAAGTGCACTTGGAATCAACAAGTTTCTTCTCTCCTCTATTTAGAGGGGTACGATAACCTTGAGGTTATAGCAGTGGACTAGCAACACATAGATTATGGGTTTAAATCTGAGAATTCCTGGGCTAGCAAAAACCCAATTAGTTCACTCCTTCAGGGAGGGGCCTGCCTGGTCTGGTCTACATGTGACTCAAAGCCAAACTATGCAGTTGACTATAAATATCTTCAGGACAACTAAGGGATAGGTAATAAATGCTGTCTTATTAGTGTTGCCCACATCGAGAGGACAAAAAAAAACACTATGTGGAAATACCTGCCAGTTCTGAAATTGGGGAGAACACTTAACTGTTCAGAGAAATTTTTAAAACATTGAAATATGCATTACAGTACTGCAGTATCAACCTATTATTGTGACATTATGGAAAAAAAATTAAAATTATGCAAGTGGCTGAACTGAAAATGAATCAGCGTATAGAAAATTTCAAAGGAAATTCATGATTCAAAGGGTCATCTAGTCTAGATAGGCCAAGATCAAAAAATACAGACTTACTAGCAATGTGTTTCAAATGTATCCATATGTTATTACATTGCGGTGTTGTTTAAACTGCATTGTTTATTCATAACATTTTAAATTGAAAAATAATGACACTTACTTCCACGGATTCATAACCTTTTGAGTTTTTCACTCTGGTCAAACAGAAACTTAGGTTACACTGAAGCCAATATACTCCTTCTTATAAAACTTACATCTTGTGCTGTCTCTGATCTCCGCTCTCCTGTAACATACGAAGACTGCTCTCCTTCAGTTGCTCCCAAACGGTATCCACCACCAGCAAATGGCTTTGAAAGAAAAAAAAAGTTTCACAGCTTGGAAGTCTGCCTTCTTCACTAAATTACAGCAGCCATATCAAAAGGAGATTAGATTCACATCACCTGTAAAACTGAAACTGAGGGTTAACTTATTAACAAAACTCACCCAATACACAAGGAATCAAGAAGTTGTACATGGAAAATCTAGTGACATAGTAGGGAAATGTAAAGCACTGTTCAATTCCAGTCCACATTAAGATAGCTGCAAGTGGGGTGCTACAATTGACCTTAGCAGTATTGGACTGAAAGGGGGTCAAGAGGAGGAGAAAGTAGAATATAAAAATAAATACTGGGTGCCCATTCCTTATCTTTTATCCAGCATATCTGGTTGGTAAGTACCCATGTATTGGGCGAGGATCAGACTTGGCTGCAATGTCCCAGCAAGATCTTTAACGTAGAAACATTTCAAGGAACTTGAGGAAATAAATAAAGTGATGTCTTAAGGAGTGTACATATTACAGAGAGGGAGGTGCTGGACGTCTTAACGCGCATCAAGGTAGATAAATCTCCGGGACCTGATGAAATGTATCCTGGGAGGTTAGGGAGGAAATTGCGGGTCCCCTAGCAGAGATTTTTGAATCATCGACAGCTACAGGTGAGGTGCCTGAAGATTGGAGGGTAGCAAATGTTGTGCCTTTGTTTAAGAAGGGCGGCAGGGAAAAGCCTGGGAACTACAGACCGGTGAGCCTGACATCTGTAGTGGGTAAGTTGTTAGAGGGTATTCTCAGAGACAGGATCTACAGGCATTTGGAGAGGCAGGGACTGATTAGGAACAGTCAGCATGGTTTTGTGAGAGGAAAATCATGTCTCACGAATTTGATTGAGTTTTTTGAAGGGGTAACCAAGAAGATAGATGAGGGCTGTGCAGTAGACGTGGTCTACATGGACTTCAGCAAAGCCTTTGACAAGGTACCGCATGGTAGGTTGTTACATAAGGTTAAATCTCACGGGATCCAAGGTGAGGTAGCCAATTGGATACAAAATTGGATTGACGACAGAAGACAGAGGGTGGTTGTAGAGGGTTGTTTTTCAAACTGGAGGCCTGTGACCAGCGGTATGCCTCAGGGATCGGTGCTGGGTCCGCTGTTATTTGTTATTTATATTAATGATTTGGATGAGAATTTTGGAGGCATGGTTAGTAAGTTTGCAGATGACACCAAGATTGGTGGCATTGTGGACAGTGAAGAAGGTTATCTAGGATTGCAACGGGATCTTGATAAATTGGGCCAGTGGGCCGATGAATGGCAGATGGAGTTTAATTTAGATAAATGTGAGGTGATGCATTTTGGTAGATCGAATCGGGCCAGGACCTACTCCGTTAATGGTAGGGCGTTGGGGAGAGTTATAGAACAAAGAGATCTGGGAGTACAGGTTCATAGCTCCTTGAAAGTGGAGTCACAGGTGGCTAGGGTGGTGAAGAAGGCATTCCGCATACTTGGTTTCATTGGTCAGAACATTGAATACAGGAGTTGACATGTTTTGTTGAAGTTGTACAAGACATTAGTAAGGCCACACTTGGAATACTGTGTACAGTTCTGGTCACCCTATTATAGAAAGGATATTATTAAACTAGAAAGAGTGCAGAAAAGATTTACTAGGATGCTACCAGGACTTGATGGTTTGACTTATAGGGAGAGGTTAGATAGACTGGGACTTTTTTCCCTGGAGAGTAGGAGGTTAAGAGGCGATCTTATAGAAGTCTATAAAATAATGAGGGGCATAGATAAGGTAGATAGTCAAAATCTTTTCCCAAAGGTAGGGGAGTCTATAACGAGGGGGCATAGATTTAAGGTGAGAGGGGAGAGATACAAAAGGGTCCAGAGGGGCAATTTTTTCACTCAAAGGGTGGTGAGTGTCTGGAACGAGCTGCCAGAGGCAGTAGTAGAGGCGGGTACAATTTTGTCTTTTAAAAAGCATTTGGACAGTTACATGGGTAAGATGGGTATAGAGGGATATGGGCCAAGTACAGGCAATTGGGACTAGCTTAGTGGTATAAACTGGGCAACATGGACATGTTGGGCCGAAGGGCCTGTTTCCATGTTGTAAACTTCAATGACTCTATGACTCTAAGGCACTTCAGAATGAGGTGCCAAGCAATAAAGAATAAAAAAGAACTTGTATTAACATAGCATTTTCACAACTTCAGGGCATCCTTTCAAAGCTTTTAAAATCCATACAGAAATAGGAAGGGATTACAGAGAGCTCTAAAGAGTACGGCGAAGATGGCTAAAGGCTCTGCCACCAATGGTGGAGTGGAAGGAGTTGGGGATGCACAGAAACACAAAATCACAGGACCAAAGAGCTAGAGGAGGTTACAGAGGTAGGGTGGGGTGAAGCTGCAGATTTTGAATTCAGTAGACTGGTGGACAGGGAGCTGATGAAGATCTGTAAGGACAGTGGTGATGAGGGGTGAAATTTAGTGTGGGATAGAATGCAGGCAGAGTTTTGGATGAAATGGAGTTTTTATGCTCCATGCTAAATAGTTGCACGACCCCCAAGCAACTTTCAAAAAGGAACTGGATAAATACTTGAAGGGAAAAAATTTACAGGGCTATGAGGAAAGAGCAGGGGAATGGGACTAATTGGATAGCTCTTTCAACGAGCTGGCACAGGCACAATGGGCTGAATGGCCTCCTCTTGTGCTGTACCTACTATGATATATTGGAGAGCTTGGGAGAGTGTCACAATGGAAAGCCTACCAACACTATTTTGGGAAGAAAAGCATTCAGGATAAAAAAGACTAGATACACAAACATACTTCAAAATTCATTACAAGTTTAACTCAAATATCTTTGATGATCTAGCCTAGTTGTTTATTTTATTGCTTACAAATAACAGAACAGCTTACTAGTTAGGCTCCCTAGGAACTTTGTGGCACCTCAAGGCAAATTTCAGCAGCAGTACTAATCAAATTCTGCATTAGAATATAGTTTCTGTGGCATGTCTGTCCACGATTGGGAGATATCTCTATAAACTTCTTAAATATTTAAAATATCCCCTCAATAAAAGAAATGTCAGTTCACAGTCAAATTGGAAACATCAGGTTATTTGTTCCTATCCAATCATAATGGGAAAAGCTGTTTGGGGATTGAGCAACAACAAAAAAATGGCAGGGAAGAAATGCAGAGTACTTGGGCCTGGGCTATAATCATCCTAACACTGGGATACAATTGATTATCACTATGAAATCAGCATATAGCTATACAGTTACTGCGATGACAGGCTAGACAGTCACAGGCCTGCAATCCACCCTAACACCCAGCTTGGAGGCTTTTAATACCATACATACTTTAGATTTACTGGATTCTCCACGGCTTTTGCCAGCTCGCTCAACAGCAACTGCACCGTGTTCCTTCGCCCCTTTAAAAAGATCTTCTACTACTTCATTAGAATTCTTCTTTTTTGGAGGACCAACAATTTGCTGTCCGCTTCTTTCAGAACCACCAGCATAAAACCTTTAAAATAATAAACATACATACAATCATTATTAATGGCTCTAGGAAACATTCAATCTGCTTCAAGTTTTCAGTACTATATGGCTGAAAACAGCATTTGTATGGTATAAAACAAACAATTCCAGCTCCTTCTTTCAGTACAATTTGTTCAGTGGTACTTTAGATTTCAGATGTGATAGATCAAACCATTTCTAACAACGGGACACTATGCAATAATCACTTTTGCTTATTATAGGATTAACTAATGCATTAATAGTGCCACAAAATCATATTTGCACAAGTACACAGTAAGCATTGAATCTCAGTATTAAATAATTTCCAGAACTGTACAGTAAACATATTCCCTTGTGTAGGGCAGGACATTAAGCTAGGGTTTCAAAAATAAAACTAAAAATACTACTGAACTTCTCAGGTTTTTAACTCAATAAAGCAGCGGTTTTAATGAATGGTCTTTAAAAAATTCAAATACTTAAAAAAAAATAAAGTCACTGTACAACAGCACACCTAAAATTGGGACTCACATCTTATTGTATAAAAAGGGTGTTGGCTCCCAACTCCTGAAGTCCCACAACATGCTCGTTACTATTAGACATTTGAATCACCACCCCTCCGCGCGCGCGCACGCTCCCCACCCCCCCCCCCCCCCCCACACACACCACACTAGATAGTGGGCCAAAGACTCTGCTTAAACACATTTTAAAAAAATCATCCCAAACCAATGTATCTCAGGCTTCACACTGCTGCATACACTAGGAAGGAGCTCTAACTGCACAATCATGGAATTGTATATAAAGACATAGAATACAACAGGAATATTGACATGTAAATGAATGTACAGTGGGACATGGCAATAAAATGAGAACAAATCCGGCATTAGTTAATAGCCCCACATGATTCTGAAGGCCCCATAAAAGAGAAGGAAAAAAAATGTTAATTAATGCCTTCTACATGGCTACAAGGGAAAACTGGAAAGCCAAAGTACCTATGGTTTGGAATCGTGGTGACCACAGTGACCTAAAGATTGATTGCTATTTCCTCAAAGAAAGGGATTAACAAAAACAAAATGGAAAGTTGTTAGTCAAAGTGACATGCACCGTGTCTCTGAATAGAGTTTGGATTCAGGCCTGTCAAATCAAACACGACTACACGTGTATATTTCCTGATCTTTTTTTTCCTCCTCATACGGCTAGCAATTGAGAATGATGTGTGCAAAAATGTCTGAACCAGGTATTAAGAAGTATGCAAGAAGAATCCAATTTCAACTCTCCCTTGCTCTGTGTCAGAGTGCACAAACACCACCTGGCTAGGCAGCCTCTGCTCACCTGCAGCAATCTGGCTGATAATTCAATGACTCTACACATGCAAGCCCACATCAATATTTGATTCATATTTCAGAGCTGCCAACTTATTATGGTTCAGATCCTAATCCTAAAAGTCTCCAACCAGATAACTCACAACAATCCATATTCAAAATGGGCCAGTTTAATCCTTTTAAGTTAAACTTTTAAGTTACATTAAGTGACTACTTTTTGTTGTCTGACTTCATGCTCTAAACAAATAATAAGGGAGAGGACCCCATCGGGTAAATAATAACCATCAGGTTGGTAAAACTCAGCAGTGGTAGCAGCCCAAAAAAATGAAAGGAATCAAGTGGGTGGGGGTGGGGGGGTGTGGGGGCGGGGGCAGGTAGCACAGGCCATAATCCAGTTAAAATCAGACAGTAAAGAATTGGAGCAGGTTACCAAGGCTTTCATTCTCTAATGTACATTTTACTCGACTGTTGGATACATCTTTGCTCATCGTGTATCAAGCTCAGTAGGAATAGAGTACAGCTGTGTCGACTGGCTGTACCTCACATGTGTGAAAGTCACATCATCATGAAAAAATACATTGATGTGTTCCAATAATGAAAAAACATTAGCGCAGAGTATGACAAAATTCTAGTTGAGAAATTGATCGATCTGCAGACCTTTGGCCCTCGTCCTCTTCATCATCTTTCTCTTCATGCCACAAATCTCTGAATGAGGTTACTCGGGTATCACTGTAATTTAAATATAGGAGGCACATTACTATGATTAGGTAAAGGATACTTCACCTGATTATTTGCATTCAATTTTATCAAATAATTTTATGGTATAATCACAGTAAATATGCTTCTTTAACTGAAGAAATGCCCTTCCTCCTAGGAGGAAGGGAAGTTAGCTAGGGCACAGAACACTGGATTATAATGCAATAAAGAATAATCTGATGATGCGTTTAAAGCAGAGCCAGACAGAAATCTAAAAATAAGTCAGTAAACAGATTTAATCTGACATAGATCGGCAGCAAAATGTACCAGGTGCAGACTATTAAATAGCATGCTACTGTACTAAAACACATTACATGATTACGGTGGTGTCACCAGGACACCATTTCTCTCGCTGCCGATTCATGACGTCTGCATTTACACTAGAGACTTTCTACTGCCCTTAAGTCCTCCAGTGTAAACATAATCTACCCCAAAGCAATACCGATTCACTTCCTTTTAGATCCATTACAGGATGAACTGTCAAATCATTTAGCCTCACACACGGCCACAATGCCCTCAGATACAGATTAATTCAGGTTTATGTTGAAGTGGTTTAAACACTGTTCCACTTTCCCAGAAGGCTCTCATCCAGCATGGTAACTGACAATTCCCCAGTGATGAGATTGTTTTTTTTGTTGTTGAAAAGGATTCACTGCATCATGGCCCATACACCGCACACAAACAGAAATGCTAAAGCCATTTCCGGATATAACATCTAAGGCAGAAGACTGAGCAGCAGAGAGTAAAAGCTGGGATGGAATAAAAGAGGACTCAAGCAGAAAATGCCAATATATAAGAAACAGAGATAAAGGGAAATGCAATAATCAATTGCCTCAACATTCCCACTTACGTCAATATACTTACAAACCATGTGTAAATCGGGGAATATTTTTACAGGGTCTGCATACCTGTAGTAACCAACAATAATTTGGAGACACACAGCCAATTACATTACAATGAGCTTTTGTTTTATTAGCTATTTAAAAAAAATGCAACAAATAGATTTGGTTCTACAAGTGTTGGAAATAAATCGTGGGCAGCAGCATTGTTACACTCAGCCTCAAGAATGTAATTAATCAAAAGGCCGGCCATAACATAATTTGGAAACAAATTAAAAACCACACAGCATTGGGAAAGGTTTTAAAAGTTAACTTAGGTAGTGGCATGTGCACATATAGATGTAGAGTACATGTTCAGGGGATGGAATAGCTCCTATGCCAAGCCTGAGTTTTTGTTTTATTTTATTTTTTAGTACTCATCAAAATGAAATGTCAGTGTTGAGGGAAATGGAATATTTTTTTCAATGTTTGATAGCCACTGTTCGAAAACAGTACACCTAGGTCAGGTATAGCATGGGTTAGATGTAGCGTGAAACATTCTCTACTCTGCCTCAATCACAGATTTTAATTTTCATCTCAGACAAGAATCATTTACTGCACCAGTGGGATATTTCTACTTCCCAACAACTTTAGGCTTATAGTGCAGGGGTGAAACATATTGTTTTAGTGGGCCATTTAAATGCAAGGTTCCTGTTCCCAGTCACCGTCCAGTGTTGGAAATTAATACATTTGGACACGAGAGTTATCCTGCCAACACTCACTGTGTGGGCTCACACCAAGATGGGCAAAAACCAGATTCAATGGCAGATCAATATCCCAGCAAGGTACCAACAGCTAAGAAGAGGACAGAGGAGACTAACAAGGGAGGAAAAAGCACTAAGAATCACATGGAGTCTTACACAAGCATAAGGCCCTCACCTTGGTGCCACAGTTTTGGAACCTGAGCTGGGTTCAGGCTGTGGAAGAGTTATGACATCATCGTCACCACCTTCTTCGTAAAAGCTGCCCAGGGCGAGCTGCAAACAATCAGAAACATCCGATACTGGATACCTCTTTTGGAGCATCTTATTAACTTTGTTGTGGTAGCACAGGATATCTAATTTCAGTCTTAATTTAAAAACGGCATCCAGACCCGGCAAGCTCCCACAGAACCTTGGAGGCCATATAGCCCCATTAGAGTGTTTGAGACAGCTATTTCAAATGGAGGCAAAGTGATTAGATTATCAATTTTATGTCCTTGATCTGCACTGTATCTTGTCTGATGTTCAGAAAACATGCAGCAATAATCAGAATCAGCATATTAGCAACTGATGTTAAGCATACCGTAACTATTCCCGATTGTTGGAAAAGACTCCAGCACCACTGCTGCACTTTGTTTGCCCCAGCCAAATCTGAATCTATTTATTAATTAAATGAACTCAAGAATATGTGCATTGTCTATACCAAATCAAACTTCTTTCAAAAAAAGGCTCTGATTAACATCTAACAAACAGGGCTATAAAGATTTGATGATTCATCCTCATAAGGTTCAATTGATAAGTCAGTGTGCATACAAACCAGAAGGTCACAGAATCAATTCACAGTCTGTGCAGGTTAGCTGATCTCAGCCAAAGGTGATGGCAGGCAGATGCTACAATTGGCCTCAGTGTCCTAGGCCAGCAAGGAGAAAATTCAACCAGGGTTCCCACTCCTGATCACTATCCAGTGACTCTTGCTGGACAGTGTGGACATTGCGTCAGAATAAGAGACAGCTTAACTGTGATGTTGCCCACAGTCAAATAACCCTACTGATATTGGCTTTCTAGACTAACAGATGAAGAATAGCCATTTGAGTGAGGTACGAGAAGGTAGCAGATGCCTACAGAGGTACAGGCAAGCACTGTAGGTGGGTTTGGACTGGAGCAAGAGGTATGTCAGAAATTAACATGTAGTTCTGGCTCAGCAAGGGAAGTGGTATCCATTCTGAATGAAACTGGACTGACTCTCAGATTGTTATGGTGCAATTTTGCTTTTAATGTATTGGTTCACAAACTGTCTAAAACTTCCCAATCCTTCAGATGAATAATTTCCTTTACCATACACAGTAACACAACTAAAACACCAAGGAACTGCATTTCTGTGGGTCACTGTCCCAGTCGTTGTGAGGACAGCTCTGCATGATTACATTACCAGGAATGTTATGAAACATTATGGAGCATAATTTAAGAGTTGAAATATATTTCTATGGTCCCAGATAACAGTCATGGTCTGCATCAGACTAATTTGATTGCTCTTTGCTTTTACCACATTTTCTTCAATCTAAATCTTTTTAGCGGCAGCTTTTCTCATTTTATTCAATTTTGTCCCTTAAGCTTCCTCGGTCTTCTCTCTTTAAAGTTTAATTTCTTTTCACCATTTATTAAATAGAATCACAGAAATTACAACAAACAGGGAGGCTATTTGGTTGGTTGGGAGAGAGAGAGAGAGAGAGAGAGAGAGAGAGAGAGAGAGAGAGAGAGAGAGAGAGAGAGAGAGAGAGAGAGAGAGCGCTTTACAACTAGAATTGTCTCAAATCCCATTTCTCTTTCATGTATCTTTTTATTTTTCCCTTTTCAAACACTTATCCATTTCCCATTTAACATATGTTATCTGCCTTAGTAGCCACTGATGATAAAACATTTCATGTTCTAATAACCTTGAGTGAACAAAAATCTTTGCAGTTTCCCTTTCATTGTGCTATTCCTGAGTTTATACCTCCTCGTTACTGAGTAGCCTAAAAATGGAAACAGTATTTCACTATTTACCCCCTCAAAACCTTTCATAATTTTGAAAACCTCCAATAGAACCCTCCATAACATTCTCTATTTATTCTTTGTATAATTGCATCATGACCTAGGACTTTGTTTTATAGGGATACATTTCTGTTCTCACATTCAAGTTTTCGGTCAGTTGCGTGTCTGACCCACTCAAAAACCCATCCAAATCAAACTACTGAGTAATCCATATACGTTGAGTTTCTGTTTGCCTAATATGGATTGTATTCTCCCCAAAAGGACACATCTCACTTAAGCTCAGAGAGCTTCAGTGAAGGTTGGCAACAACCAAGCCTGAACAGCTTCCCAAATGGGCGATTCGGTGTTGCTGGAGTTTAACTACACAGCTTAAAAGCAGAACACTTGTAAGCTTCGTGCTGGTTAAGACCACCCTACCCATTTAAGGTATTTGCTTGTGGGGTTATCTGGAACGGAGTGGTACGAGTCCCAGTGACAGGAATTTCCCTTCATGTCCCAATGAGTCAGCTAGGTGATCATTAAACAGTGGCTTGGAATTTGGTGGACCTGTCTGGTTCAGTTAGCAGATTAAGTTGCCATCAAGGATCAATTTGGTTCCAATTTTCCATTGCCAAGTACATCATCTTGAAGCCAGCTCATCCCTAGAGAGCCTGCTTATCACCCCATCAAGGAGGACAGTTACTGGACAATTACAGTTTGAGCCCTTGCTAGGCAGACAGTTGGTATCCAGGAATTTCTCCTCTTCCCCAAGCAGCATGATGAGCAACACCATAAAATATCTTGAGTTCATAGTCACCATACTACACCAAACTGTGATCCAACAATTGGGGGTGGAGAGCTACAGCTGCACCTCTTAACTCTCTACAATACAATCTAGTTAAGTTAGCTACAGGCCAAATCCTGGAAATCATAGAATGGTTACAGCACAGGACACCATTTGGCCTGTCAAGCCTGTGCCAGCTCTCTGCAAGAACAATCCAGCTAGTCCCACACCCCCACCCTATCCCTGTAGCCCTGCAATTTTTTTTCCTTCAAGTACTTATCCAATTCCCTTTTGAAAGCCACAGTTGAATCCACCTCCACCACTGCCTTCAGGCAGTGCATTCCAGATTCTTGATGTCGCCTTTGGCTCTTTTGCCAATTACCTTAAATCAGCGTCCTCTGGTTCTTGACCCTTCTACCAATGGGAACAATTTCTCTCTATCTACTCTGTCCAGACACCTCATGATTTTGAACACATCTATCAAATCTTCCCTGTTCTCAGGAGAACAACTCCAGCTTCTCCAGTCTATCCACATAACTGAAGTCCCTCATCCCTGGAACCATTCTAGCAAATCTTTTCTGCACCCTCTCCAAGACCTTCACATCCTTCCTAATGTGCAGTGCCCAGAATTGGACACAATACGCCAGTTGTGGCAGAACGAGTGTATTATAAAGGTTCATCATAATTTCCTTGCTTTTATATTGTATGCCTCTATTTATAAAGCTCAGGATCCTATATGCTTTTTTAAACCACTTTCTCAACTGCCCTGCCATCTTCAGCAATTTGTGCACATATACTCCCAGGTCTCTGTGTTCCTCCACCCCCTTTTGAATTGTATGATTTTGAATTGTTTTGATCAGTATGTGTTTGCTCATGCAGCATTTGAGTGATGGCTTCCAATAGTTGTCATCCCAAGCTATCATCAGTTACATGATAGATACCTGCTTTTGCATGGTGGAAGGCAGCTTGGTGATGTGCCAGTCACCTTGATGTTCTAGACATTCAAGTCCACTGCCAGGTACCAGGCTTACCGGTCACCAACTCCGTAATCAAAGTCCTCAAGTCAGGAGCTTTTAAGAACAAGGCTGATTCCCTCTCAAAATGCTGTGTGGTGGGTCATTGCAGACTCGAGCCCTCCCTCCAAAAGTTTCCACCTTTTAAAATAAATCTACCATTAAAGCCTGGTCATGGACCTCGTACATGGGCCAATGAAAGCCCTTTAGTTGTATCCGACACTTGACAGAAAACATTGGGCATATAGTTCACGGGACATGAACCCAGCTCTTTTCCATCTGCAACGGTCTCCTCTATAACCCACCCCAGGGCCACTGACTCACTGATCCCAGATGTCCCCCTGATGCATGCTCCGTCCTGGCTCCCGCACTGCGGCTAAAAGTTGCTGAATCACTACTCGAACCCCGGCCCAACCCAAAAGGGGAGGGAGCTGAGCCAGGCCGGCATTTTGCGGCCCCAAAGCAGGATCAAATTCAGGGGGAACCGCGGTAACCCGGTGCCATTTAACGGGACACTGCCACAGGCCCAAACTTGAGCCCGGCACCAGCAGAGCTGAGACTTAGACCGCAGCCACGCTCCCCTCCCCCAAGTCCCGACCTCACCTGCAGGTCCCAGTCCGCGGACTCCAGGTAGAAGCGGGCCCGCTCCTCCTCGACGCCTGTTACTGTCACGAACTCACGAATAGCTTCCTGCTCCGGCGCCGCCATCTTCCCGTGTCACAACCGTGCTGTTCGCCCACGTAAAAACTCACGCACAAAGGTTCCGGGGAAAACGAATAAAACCCACGGCAACTGCATATATAATGAGCTGAAAAGAGTCGTCCCAATAAATGCAGTAATCACTGGTAGTGTGCAATACTGTGATATAAATAAAACTGTTCCAAACATTTAGATTGTCCTTGTAGTTACTTTTTCTGATATTTGCTTACTAATAATTCATTATTTATTCTCAAATTTAATAAACGATATAAGAATTGCAATAAGATCATCACAGTTTAACATCTTAAAAGGAACAAGTGATTTAAGTGTACTAATTTGTGTGATTTCATAAATAAAATTCAGACACAGGTTACTTTCATTGAAATATTTGAAAATTAGGAACATTAAATAATGATATTTTACCTCTAAAACAGAGGTGCTTCTATTAAAGGAGCATTTCCTGCCCAACCACCATTCTTTTATGCCTGAAGACCTCACCAACCTGATACAATGTTATGAGCGTGAAGACTTAGCCTTGCACTGGGATATTTGGGGCTATTTTTGGCTCTCCGTAGGTTGAAATTGTTCTGTGTACTATTTTTAAAGCACACATTAAATTCATCGACTTACATTGAACATAAGAACATAAGAAATAGGAGCAGGAGTAGGCCATACAGCCCCTCGAGCCTGCTCAGCCATTCAATAAGATCATGGCTGATCTTCGACCTCAACTCCACTTTCCCGCCCGATCCCCATATCCCTTGATTCCTCCAGAGTCCAAAAATCTATCAATCTCAGCCTTGAATATACTCAACGGCTCAGCATCCTCAGCCCTCTGAGGTAGAGAATTCCAAAGATTCACAACCCTCTGAGTGAAGAAATTCCTCCTCATCTCAGTCCTAAATGGCTGACCCCTTATCCTGCGATTATGCCCCCTAGTTCTAGACTCTCCAGCCAGGGGAAACAACCTCTCAGTGTCTACCCTGTCAAGCCCCTTCAGAATCTTAAATGTTTCAATGAGATCATCTCTCATTCTTCTAAACTCCAGAGAGTATAGGCCCATTCTATTCAATTGAAACTACAGCACAGCAAAATGCCATTTGGCCCAACTGGTCTATGCCAGCGTTTATGCTCCACACGAGCCTCCTCCCTCCCTACTTCATCTATCCCTATCAGCATACGCTTCTATTCATTTCTCCCTCATTTTTTAATCTAGCTGCCCCTTAATTATATCTATGCTATTTTGCCTCAATTACTTCTTGTGGTAACGCATTCGGCATTCTTACCACTGTTTGGGTAAAGAAGTTTCTCCTGAATTCCCTGTTGGATTTATTAGCGACTATTTTATATTTATGACTTCTAGTTTTGGACTCCCACACAAGTGGGAACACTTTCTCTACGTCTACCCTATCAAACCCTTTCATTATCTTAAAGACCTCTATCAGGTCACCTCTCAGCCTTCTCTTTTAAGAGCCCAAGGCTGTTCAGCCTTTTCTGATAAGTATATCCTCTCAGTTCTGTTATCATCCTTGTGAGTCTTTTTTGCACCCTCTCCAATGCCTGTATATCCTTTCTATAGTATGGAGACCAGAACTGTGCACAGTATTCCAAGTGTGGTCTAACCAAGGTTCTATACAAGTTTAACATAATGTCTCTGCTTTTTAATTTTATCCCTCTAGAAATGAATCCCAGTGCTTGATTTGCCTTTTTTATGACCTTATTAACCTGCGTCACTACTTTTAGTGATAAGTGTATCGGTACCTATATTAAAAAAAACAAAGCTGAGAATTCAGAAATGAGGGTGAGTTAGAAAGTTAATTTCTCGACCTGACCTTGAAACCCATATAGACTGATGGGTGAAGGTCTCTGATGGCTATAAGCATCCTAAGCGAATTTGGTCAATCTCAATACTGTTCTTTGCAGGTACAAGTCCACACTACTAAACTGCCCTAATTTGCCATTAATTGGCTCTAAATTAGCAATCTTATTCGGAGACCACAGTGGCAAAATTCACATTGCTGCAGTTTCCTTGGTCTTCCGACTTTGTGGCAAAATAAAGGAACCTTAGGTTGCATCTTTCACACTAGAAGATTAATGACTGCAATTTCACCATTGCAAGATTTTTATAAATTGTTTATTTATGAACACAAGTGTATTAAAAAGTCCTCAGACAATCAGAATATATGGCACAGTAGGAGAGTGTATCAGAAAATGCCATGGATAGGACAAAACCCAGAACTAGAGGTCACAATAACAGACTGGACCAAGTCGATTACTATCCAAACTTATTAAGTTTGAAAGAACTGGTGCCACCTGATGAGTAAGGAGTATCCAAGAGGAGGTTAAGAGGATCCTCAAAACCATCGAAGTTTGTGCTGCAGCAGGCATCACAAAAACCCGACCAGCAACTGACATGGCAGCTCTAATGGGCTTGTGGAGCAGCTCTTTGAAAAAGAACTGACATTGTAAGGCGTTGCTGAATGGCACTGAAACATGCATAACCATAATTCCATTACTGCAGACCA
Organism: Heptranchias perlo; assembly: GCF_035084215.1. Taxonomy (NCBI): domain Eukaryota; kingdom Metazoa; phylum Chordata; class Chondrichthyes; order Hexanchiformes; family Hexanchidae; genus Heptranchias; species Heptranchias perlo. Next base: position 26,662,025 of record NC_090343.1, read on the forward strand.
ACAGTATTGAAGATGACACCCTGACTGTGAGCTCAAGAAGTTATAGTCTAAAATTAAGACACCCAGTCCATATTAAAATGGCATAATTTAAATGCCTAGATCTAAAATTACAAACACACAATTCTGCTCAAGCAACTGAAGCAAAAGTGTGGAGTTAAAATAAACTTGTTGTGCAGAAATTTTAGCCTCAGTCTATTCTTTACACATTCCTACAAATGGTATCTGAGCATCAGTATGTCAGCTAATAGTTACAGATTGATACACGGAATCGGATATTGTCTGTGGACTTCCAGTAATTTGTCATACGCATCATCTTTTTTCTGAATTTATTAAGTTTAGCTCCTTACAACAAAACTTGCATTTATATAGCATCTTTGACATAGAAAAACATTTCAAAGCACTTCACAGAGGTGTAATAAAAAAAAAATGAACGCCAAAGGAGACATTGGAGGCATGACCAAAATCTTGGTCAAAGAGGTGGATTTTAAGGAAGATCTTTAAAGAGGAGTGAGGGGTGGAAAGGCAGAGGGGTTTAAAGAGGAAATTCTAGTGTGGGGTGCACAAGAGGCCAGAGTAAGAGGAAGAGAAATTTGGGGGGAGGGAAGCTGTAGGGCTGGAGGAGGTCACAGAGATAGGGAGGGGAGAGGCCATGAAGGGATTTAAACATAAGGGTGAGAGTTTTAAATTTGAAGTGTTGGGGGACTGGGAACCAATGTATGTCTGTGAGGACAGGGATGATAAGTGAGTGGAACTTGGTGAGGAATAGGATAAGCGCAGCAGAATTTTGGATGAGCTGAAGTTTATGGAGGATGGGAGGCTGACCAGCAGAGTCTGGAGGTGACAAAAGCATGGATAAGGGTTTCAACAACAGATGTGTTGAGGTAGAGATGGAGATGGGCAATGTTACGGAGGTAGAAGTAGGCCACCTTTGTGATGGAGACGATTGGGATCAGAAGTTCAACATGGGGTCAAATAGGATGACATGGTTGCGAAGAGTCTGATTCAGCCTCTATCAAAACCCTTCATAATTTTGAACACCTCTATTAAATCTCCCCTTAACTGTCGCTGCTTTAAGGAGTGTAAAAAACATTCTCTTCATTCCCCCATGGATTGTTTGCCAATTATCTTAAATCTGTGTCTTCCGGTTACTAACCTTCCTGCCAGTGGAAACAGTTTCTCCCTATCTATTCTATCAAAACCCCTCATAATTTTGAACACCTCTTTTAAATCTCCCCATAACCTTTACTGCTCTAAGGAGAACAATCCCAGCTTCTCTGGTCTCTCCGCATAACTGAAGTTGCTCATCCCTGGTATCTTTCTGGTAAATCTCCTATGCGCCCTCTCCAATGCCTTGATATCCTTCCTAAAGTGTGGCACCCAGAATTGGACACAATACTCTAGCTGAGATCTAACCAGTGATTTGTAAAGGTTTTGCATAACTTCCTTGCTTTTGTATGCTATGCTTCTATTTATAAGGCCAAGGATCCTGTATGCTTTTTTAAACAGCTTTATCAACTTGCCCTGCTTTCTTCAAAGATTTGTGAATGTGAACCCTCAGGTCTCTTTGTTCCTGCACCCCCAGAACAGTGTGGATAGAATTCTCGTAGCAGTGATGAGTAAGAGGGTTGACCCCAGGTTTTCTGATACCCACCTGGAGGAGGTTAGGGCAAGCAGGGAAATATTGTTCCCAAGCACCTGCAGGAGCATACCAAAGGCAACAATCTAACAGGCCTGCACTGAGGTGACTGAGATGGTCCGTGCCAGCAGCATCACTCTCGGACCAGGAAGAGGTTCGATAACCTCAAAAGAGCAGCAAAATTGAGCATAGCTCTTCATCTCTTGCAACAACACCTGTCAACACTCCTTTCACCCCTCTCCCAGCATTCTCAACAATTCCGTCCCTTAAATCACATTCCTTCAACATCCAACCACAAGAGCACACTGCTACTCCTCTCTTTCTCATTCCAAACACACTCACTTCGTCCTTTGCAGTCATCAGATACTCTGCCACGGTTGTAGCTGTGCGTACAGTTCACCTTGTTTATAGATCTGGCTGCAGCAACAAACAGAGCTCCTCCAGACCTTCATGACTGAAGTGCAGCCTTCTGAGATAGAGGGGGTAATTTTAACCCCAAAGAACGGGTGTGTTGGGGGCAGGTGAGAGGTTAAAATAGCAGCCTTTTGAAGCGCAGCCACAACCCAGCTCCAATGCGCCCACTTTCGGTTTTAACCCAGGCGCGTTTGGATGCACATGCACGTTCGAAACCCAGAAGTCCTGTCCCCATTTAATGCCAGTGGGCAATTTACCTCATTGAAATAATTGAGGTACTTAATTTTTTGTTGTTTCTAAGTATGAAACAAATTTCAGTTTACCTGCATGGGTTTCCCATGGCTTCTCAATCTCGCCAGTGAAAAGGAGGCGAGAAGGGTCGGATTCATGAGCATAGAGACCTAAGCAAGTTCTCCAGTCATGTGACACTGAATATCCAGCCTTTGTGTCTCAACGAACTATAAAGGAAACTACAGGAGCAATCCACTGTGAAGGCTGCCTCAAGTCATTTGTGATGCAGCAGATTCCAAGCAGCAACCTCTTCACTGAAGGTTTAGATGCCAGCTGCAAATGCACTATTGGACCAATTATAATGGACCCTATAGAAATAAAGTGTAATGAATCCCTGAAATGTGATCGTCTCAGAAAATCAGAAGACGTCAGGATGCCTGTCATCCATTCCATGCTGAAGAAAATGTGATGTGGAGATGCCGGTGATGGACTGGGGTTGACAATTGTAAACAATTTTACAACACCAAGTTATTGTCCAGCAATTTTATTTTAAATTCACAAGCTTTCGGAGGCTTCCTCCTTCGTCAGGTGAACGATGTGAAAATGAAATCCTCGAAATGAAATCGCATTTATAATTCACAGAACAATGCTTGGTGAGTACAGACAGTTTTTTCAACTGCCCGTTGCCAAGGCAATCAGTGTGCAGACAGACAGGTGTTACCTGCCAGGTCTCACAGAATATACTGTGAGACCTGTAACACCTGTCTGTCTGCACACTGATTGCCTTGGCAACGGGCAGTTGAAAAAACTGTCTGTACTCACCAAGCATTGTTCTGTGAATTATAAATGCGATTTCATTTCGAGGATTTCATTTTCACATCGTTCACCTGACGAAGGAGGAAGCCTCCGAAAGCTTGTGAATTTAAAATAAAATTGCTGGACTATAACTTGGTGTTGTAAAATTGTTTACAAAAGAAGAAAATGTGGAGGTGTACTGGGTGCCTTGGATCTTGCCTTGAAATTCTGCTGCTGCCTCTCACTGTTGCATTGGCTCAGAAGTGACAGAAACTCCAGTATTAGAATTTTGGCACGCTGAATCCGTGGGAAGAATCATAAACTGAATGTCTCAGTGTAGAGGAAATGCCAAGCAGTGGAAAACCCCCTTCTACATTACACAAAACATTAGAAACTGAAATTGTTGGTGGAACCATGCTGAAGATAAATGTCAGAACAGAAGTAGGTGAAAGATTTGCAACTTATGCAAAGTATATACAGGTATTGTGATTATGATAACCGTAAACTGTGAGACTAAAAATTCACTTTGAAGACATCATTGGTGATTGAGTTTTGCCTTATCCTTAAGAGATTGAACCTGTTTTTGTACATTTTTAAATAAATGATCGTTTGAAAACATGAGGCTTGATGTAGCACGGAGTACCTTTTGTTGTGTCAATTGTTAACTGTGTTTCATAGATGCATCTTTTTTATTTCTCTGCATCATTTGTACATGACTTTAATATAAAGGAAACTAGTTAGTTGTTTCTGTACACAGACTGTATACAGTGCTAAAATATTGTCAACTAGGTCTGAATCCCAATAGAAATAGATATAGAATGCAAATCACCTTTTCAACAGACTTTTAAATTCAAATAAATAAATAATTATTGTTGTAATTGAAATGCTCATTTGCTCAAATTTGCAATTTGTTGTTTTATTATAGGCCTTCATTTCCAAATACCAAAAGGTGGGAAGATGGGAATATTGTAGCAAGAATTATTCTTAGATAACCTTAAAAAGTGTTGCTTGCAGATTTCTAAATATCCATGTTTTGTATGATATGCCCAGTGATGCTGAATATTATAAAGAGGAATATTGGAGAAATGTTTGAATATGCATAGAATATTTGATCATTCGCATTACTCCGAATAAAGAGAAACATTGTAAAAAAAAGCTTATCTGCTGCGATCGCACCCCTGCGATCAGCCGACTCCCCCCCGCCCGATGGGAGAACCCCACCCAATGGCCAAGACCCCGCTGATGGGAGACCCCCCACACCCAGATGGCCAAGACCCCCCGATGGGAGACCACCCCCTGCTGTCTTCCACGGCATCAGACCCCCACCCCACCAATGTTCTCCACGGGCCCACGATCTCTCCCCCCACCCCCCTCAATTCGCTGATCCTTTCCCTCCAGCCAGCTTGTCAACTACAAAGGTCTAATTGCCGATTTGTTCCCTTCCCTCCCCCAATCCAAGAATTTTGGTTCCTATGACATTATACAGGGAACTGAATTACATCTGTGCACCTTGTCCAATTACACCCCACCCCCCTCTTCTAATCCCACCACCTGAAGACCACACTTGGTCTTGACTTCCTGTGTACAATGTCATGGGAGGTCAATTTGTATCTAATAAAAGGCTAGAACTTTCTCTCCTGGCTAAGTTTAAAGAAGAAATTGCTGTGCATAAACAGTTGACCTTCCTTACATTCTTACCCCATATAACAGTTCTGCTCCCATGCTTAAATGTGTTAATAAATATCATCCCCTTCTAAAAACTTTACTTGTTTCTAATTGTTAAAAGGTCAATTTGCAGGGGATCTTCCAGAATTGCTCAGCTTAGGCTAACAAAAGGAAGTTTAAGTTGCACTCATTCGGACCTGTAAGTGAGTAATGCAAAGGACAGGCAAGATGTCTGTTTCCCTGCAGCAGTAGGTCATCAGCACAGGATGCATTCATCAGCAGCCAATGGCAGCACATTATCTACTGCAGCAAGGGAGAGCTGGGGGGTGGGGAGCCTCATTGCACAGAGCTTCAAATTGCTCCACAATTGGACACCATAAAGGTCGCAAACATATTTACAATTATGGAATTGTTACATGCCTTACCTGATTAGTTGTGCCAATGACTGCCTAGGGTCAGTTTGGTGCCAGTTGAAAGAAAAAAAGCTTTGTTTTCATGGGGTGCAGGAACAGAGAGAACTGGAGGAATATATGCATAAATCTTTGAAGGTGGTAGGACAGGTTGAGAAAGCAGTTTAAAAAGCATACGGGCTTTATAAATAGAGGCATAGAGTACAAAAGCAAGGAAGTTATGTTGAACCTTTATAAAACACCGGTTCTGCCACAGCTGGATTATTGTGTCCAATTCTGGGCACCCCACTTTAGCCAGGATGTGAAGGCCTTAGAGGGTGCAGAAAAGATTTACTAGAATGGTTCCAGGGATGAAGGACTTCAGTTACGTGGATAGGCTGGAGTTGTTCTCCTTAGAGCAGAGAAAATTAAGAGGACATTTGATAGAAGTGTTCAAAATCATGATGGGTTTAGATAAAGTAAATAAAACAAAACTGTTCCCATTGGTGGAAGGGTCGAGAATCAGAGAACACAGATTTGAGGTGATTGGCAAAAGAACCAAAGGCGACATGAGGGAAAACTTTTTTTAACGCAGTGAGTAGTTATGATATGGAATGCATTGCCTGAAAGGGTGGTGGAAGCAGATTCAATCGTGGCTTTCAAACAGGAATTAGATAAATAGTTGAAGGGAAAAAAGTTGCAGGGTTATGGGGAAAGAGCTGGGGAATGGGACTAACTGGATTGCTCTTACAAAGAGTTGGCACGGGCTCGATGGGCTGAATGGCCTCCTTCTGTGCTGTAACCATTCTATGATTCAGTACACTGAAAGAATGATTTCTAGAACATATAAACTTGTTGACCTAATTTTATCCATGTTTTGAGTGCTTGTGGTGCTCTAGTGCATATGATAAGTTAGTGAACAAGTTTTCCCATGGTGCTGTAAAATGTTCGCGATTCAGAAGCTTCTACATAATTGTTTCCTCATGCCTAGTGCTTAAGTACTCCCCTAACTAAGGGAGTAACAATTAGGGCATAATGATTCACTCAACTGGCGATCTACCTTGGATACAGATACTGCAACAGTACGTACAAATGGCTGGTGGATGGAAGAAACAGGCAAGAAAATAGGGGAAATAGCTAAGGTCTGAAGTTGCTAAAGTCAGTGTGCAAACCAAAGAGCTGCAGAGTGCCCATGAAAAACTAAAGCTTGCATTGATCGTAAATGGAACAATGTAGAAGATTAATGGTGGAAAGGTCAGAATGGGCGAGTTGAAATGGTCAGCCACAGGGAGATCAGGATCACACCTGCAGATAGAATGGAGATGTTCATCAAAGCAGTCTCACAATTTGAGTGCAGAAGAGATCACAGGGTGGGCATTGAATAAAACATACTGGATTGGAGGACACATACATAAAAAGCAGTCTCACTTGGAAGAAGCATTTGAAAACAATGACTGATAAGGTGCTACACCTGCTATTGTTATGCAGGAAAGTGCAAGGAAAAGAGCAGTCAGAAGTCAGGGCAATGGAAGAAAGACCTGGAAAGCAGACAGGGTTGGGAAATATGCGCTTGGTGGTAGGCTCATGTTGTAGATGGTAGAAATAGCAGAAGCTGATTTGGCAAAATGCAGAGGTCAGCAAGTTGGGAGGTGAGTGCAAGGGGACCTTATCATTGTTGTGAGAGCAGAGGCACAGCACAGAGTCAAGAGCCCTGTCAATTACAATCAATGGAAAACAGTGGCTGAGGAAGAAAGTGCAGATTTGACAAGTGGAGTCATCAGGGTAGATATGATAGAGACAAAGAAACTATGAGATGGAGTAGGTTGGGAAGAAATATAATTAAATTATTTTTGGGAGCCTATGAGCTTATAATAGATATCTGTGGAAAGCCCATTTTCAGAGAAGCAGAGAAAAAAGTCCAGGTACGGAAGGGGAGAATTAGAGATGGACCATGCAAAGTTGAGAGATGGGTGAAAATTGGAAGTGTAATAAATGATAAGAGCGAGAACAGAAAGCAGCACTGACAAAGTAATCAATGTAATGGAGAGTGCCCAAGAAGTGAAACAAAATCCTATAAGAAGACAGGAATAGCTGGGACTCATGAGTTCCCATAGCAAAACTTTTGATCTGGAGGAAATGAGTGGATTTAGAAGTGAAGTTGTTCAGAGCAAGGACAGATTTGTCCAAGTGGAGGAGATAGTGAATGGGAACTGGTTTAAAGAACAAGGGCCCAGAGATATCCTATTGTGTGGCTGGAGGTGTTTTGAGACTTATGTCCATGGTGAAAAAAAGAGATGATGAGGGCCAGAGAACCTGAAATTTTTCAAAGTTGTGGAGCATCAGAACAATCTCAATTATAAACAGGTAGCGGGCAGCACACTCGGAGTCTGGGCACTTGGAGGCCCGGCCGATCTTACCAGCTAGGCCTCATTTACATAAATGTTCCCGGAATCCTGCCTGAACTCAGCCAGATCCACTGCCGGAGAGGGAATTTGGTGGCAGGAGGCTGCAGTTGGGAACCCATGGGAATGGTCCCGGACAATCAGTTGGGAGTGGGGGAAGCTAAGGCTCCTGGCAGCTAAGGCCTGAGGGGGAAATCATCCCTGCTCCCCTACTCAGGCCTTCAACTAGAATTGCAGATCAGACCCTGATGACATCATTGAACCCGATCTGCAGATTTAAAGAAGGGCTCCACTGCCTTTCTGTGGGGGTCCTACTCGCCAGTTCAAAAGAGGTTACAGCCGGGACATGGTGGAAAGGCAGCGGGAGCGGAGGGGGTAAGTGACCGGCCTCATTTTAACTGCCCCCCAGCCCGATTTCAGCCAAGCGGCATGGGAGGGTGTGGGGAAGGGGAAGCAAAAATCAGAGCCCTTGTGTCTGCTGGGATAGTTCTGTTTATGTAGCTTGAGGAGGATTTAGAAATAAACTATGCAGGATTGGGGACCAGTGGGTAGATTTTTCTGCCGAATCATACTCAATGGGCAGAAAATTTAGGTCTATGAGGTTGGAGTAGTGGAGGAGGGGCAAAGGAAAGATTTCAGAAAGAGATGACATGAGGGAATGATGGTTTGATGTTTAGTATTGGGTTTCTGGTCCAGAGGGAGATAAAAGGAATCAGATAGTTGACATTTGGCCTCAGCCAGATGGCGGTCCTTCTGGCATATAACAGCGTCATCAATATCAGTAGGTTTGAAACTGAGAGAACACTGCAGATTCAGAGGAAAATAGATTATAATAAGAGGAATGACGAAAGTCAAGATGGCCGATATTGCAGCAGCAGTTGTGAATGATAAGATTAGGAGGAAACAAGAAGCCAGAGGAAAGGGTCCAGGAGTGGGAAACATAAGGGGTTTGATTCAACAGGGAAATCCTCCCTGCCAAAATAGATGGAGGCAAAGATGGTGGAAGAGTTCAGCAGCATGTTGAGTTTGGAGTTTGTTGTGGTGTGGGCATAGAAGGATGAAACTAAAGCCTTTGCTGAGGTCAGATTATTCAGTCAGAAAAGAGAAGGCTGAGGGGATGAGAAAAATTTGGCAAACAGCTTTTGGACAGGAATGAGCATAGAAGCAGTGGGGGTTGGGGGGCAGAAAGTGATCGGCTGGGATCCAGGAGTTGCTTAAGCTTCTTGTTCTTGCTACCTGAAAGGAAGAAAAGTTTTCTTTGTTAATGTGATAGATGAGACAAAAGATGATGTGGAATTGAGGACCATGATGGCTACAATATAAAATCTGAGCCTATGCTGCTGAAGAGATCGCAGGGCTAATCGTCCTTTCCCGCACAGTCAGGGAGCACGGAAGTGTGCTTCGCTGATACCCGGACCCAGGGGGCGGATTGACACATGGGCCTATGTCCTGGTCAAATATAGGGTCCCAACCAGTGGCTCCATGCAAATATGGGATTCTGGTAAAACTCACCATAACGCAGAAAAAAACCCCACATACAACCATTGGATCAAAATCATGAGGGGTCTAGACAGAGTGGATAGAGAGAAACTGTTCCCATTAGCGGAAGGGTCAAGAACCAGAGGACATAGATTTAAGGTGATTGGCAAAAGAACCAAAGGTGATATGAGGGAAAACTTTTTTTCCCCCCACAGTTAGTGGTTAGGATCTGGAATGCACTGCCCGAGGGGGTGGTGGAGGCAGATTCAATCATGGGCTTCAAAAGGGAACTGGATAAGTACTTGAAAGGAAAAAAAATTGCAGGGCTATAGGGAAAGGGTGGGGGAATGGGACTAGCTGGATTGCTCTTGCATTGAGCCGGCATGGACTCAATGGGATGAATGGCCTCCTTCCACGCTGTAACCTTTCTATGAAAATATTCACTCACTTAAAACGGTCAAGAAGGGGGCAAGGCATAGTCGGCAGATTTGTTACAATATAAATACTGACACAAAAGGTAAGACATACACTTTCATGTTATACGTGTGTTTGTATTTTTAAATATTTGGTTACACACCTAATATGTTTTTTTATTAATGCAGCACGTAAACATTCTATGGATCTATTTCTTCATGCATGTTACTACACGTGTGTTTCGTGTAGGTTCGAGGGGCAATTGTGTGAGGGTGTGGATGGTCCCTGAATGTTCTTGATGCCCAGGGCTCCAAGAATTCTTAATCTGGCTCAGCCCATTTTTCAGATGCTATTTCAGACCTGGGCAAAGGAAAACTGGCCCTCCCATTTTCTCAGCAGTTGCTAAGTTTGGATGGATTTGTAATTTATCATTCACAATATGACTCTGAACAGAGCTACATTCTATCTACACCAATTCAAGTAGAACAGAGTAGAATTTAAGTAAACTTACTTAATCAAACAGTTCAGTGAATGTATTTTGTTCTGGTATTAATGCCCACAGAGTAACTAAACTGGTGAGCAAAATCAATTTTGAAATTTTCTTGCATTATTTTCCTAGACTTACTGACGGTCAAACATTTGCAGCAGTGAGAAACCCAAAAAAGCTTATTAATGATTGCGAATAGTTTGTTAAATGCCTAGACCACTGAAGTAAAATAAAATCGTATTGTTTACTCCAAATCAGATTCTAACGAAAGAAATTCCCATTCAGCATCTAACAACAAAAAGCAAAATCAACACAACTAGTAGTTATTTTTGGGAGGGGAAGGGGTAAAGATGCAGCTGCATTCCCTTTAATAACCTGGCTAGTTATTTCCAACTATGCAAATTCATCTATTAATCAGTGTGAGTGCATTGGAACTGTATATGGATCTGCTGCAACATAGTATGACATTGTACTAGCTTTCCTGGCTCTCTCAATCTATTGCTATCTGCAGCACAAGAAGTCTGTTGAAGCCTGAACTACTGTCAGTAAGGCTAGAAGAATAATAAGAATGACCAGATCCTTTAATACACTTGGTATTATTTTATTGATCAATACAAAGCTTGTTTGAACTGGTAAGCTGAATTTAGCTGGACAGATAGTGTACAGTGTTGATTAAAATTCAGACACTCAAATTGCTTTACATGGAATATCAAGTATACTCTGCAAAGATGAAACTCAAAATATTGAATATTCAGTCCTACATTTAATTAAAAACAGTAGCAAAATATCAAATTGCAATCTTTAAATATATACAAAATTCACAAACATACAGAATTAACAAAACCAGCCTCCTCATGCAAGATGCATGTATACAGTAGTGAGTGGCAGGAAAAGATTTGTAGTGTAGTGTTTAACTCTACATAAAGTACAACATTTACTAATGGTACAGATAAAAGGTAACATGCCAGAGCTTGAAATCTGAAGCAAAAAATATGGAAAGATACAGCTGGTCCATCAGTATCTGAAACAGGAATGATATTAATGGGGTACCCAAGGTTTTATCCTTTCTTTTCTCTCAGATGCGAATGGACCTGCTGTACATTTCTAGAATATACTGTTTTATGTACTACTATTGAGCTTTAATAAAACTTACCAGATTGAAATAGATTTGGACGTATTCTTTACCTGAAAATAGCCAAATTTATTCAGTTAAAATCTGGTTTAAAAGGCTTGGTCCAATTTCTTGGTTTAGTGGTAGATTCATTCACATATTCATCACAAACACTGGATTCCTGAAGATCTTCGGCATGAAATAAATCACATGTATCATCCAGTTCTGTTCAGTTAATATCCAACAGGCTGACAACACACTCACTGCAATTTAAAGTTTTTAATTTTTAAGAGTCTTATTTTCACAGTTTAAACCCTCCAAAAGGAGGACGGCCCTTTAAAAATTACCACTAGGCACAGTCGGTGGCAGTAATAAGGAAATACAGTTTGAGTTTAAATGTCTCTATGAAATCATGAATACATCATCAAAGACAAGATCATGAAGTCTCAGTTCCTGCTTCTTTTCCATTGTCCCAGCACTTCCTCCCTTATACGGGCGACACTCTCTGTGACTCCTTGGCTTCCCTGCAGCTGTACAACCATTTAATGACCCTGGCATTGCGCTCAATGATGGAGATGCCATACGGGATGCGCTCGCTCGACTTCTCCTCAACTACATTGCTGTATTGGGAACGGCCGTAGTCAGAGCTGCGGTTGCTGACACTGTGGAACTTGAGGGACACTATGTCAGAGCTAGCTCGGGCCAAGCATTCCATTCCCGTGTTCTCCAGCTCTTCAGGGTCCAGGCCGCAGTAGTTAAAGAATCGCTCCAAGTTGGCATTGACTCGGGAGTACCGGTCGCTCAAGTCAGACTTGGAGCGATGCAGTGATGTTTGTTGCCGGGCAGCCAGCTCAGGGCAGGCTTTCCTTGGAGAGCCCCTGGAGCTGCTGGTAGATGAAAGCCTTGATTTGGCCAGAGGGGGACGTGGTGGCCTCCACACACACCTGCCCACACTGGGGCGCACATCCACCCGTCTCACTGCTGCATTATGAGCCGGCACAAAGCTGTGTAGCTTGGGCCCGAGGCTGTTCTCAGGCTCCAGGTCACGGTGGCTCTGCAAGTTTCCAGAGCTCGAGTTGGTGGCCTGTTCTGCAGAGCCTGGCTCGTTCGCTGGCGGGTTTGGAGTCTCACAGATGTGGATTAGATTGCTCAGAGTCTCCAGGTTTAGGGCTCCTCTCCAATCAGTGTTCTCTGTCCTGTGGGCCCCAGCACTGGAAGTTTTTCTGGGGCTGTGGAGGGTCCGTCTGACAGCTGGAGACAGGACGGGTTCACTTGCCTTCACTGGCTTCTGTCGGGTACTCGCTACCTGCTGGCTCTTCACATATTTTAATTTATCGGCTTCCAGTCTCTCCACGGCACTCGGCTTCCGGCTACTGCTCTCCATCTGCTTTCGAAAATAGTCGGGTCCCTTGTTCAGGATCCGGAAAGGCATTGCCGAGGTGAAGGTAGGGGGACCAGAGACTTGTTTTAGCATTTCCTGCTCGCTGTTACCAGAGGCCTAGACTCAGTATCCACTTTCACCCAGTGTTACTGGGGCTTCATGCTCAATGTCCAATCCAACCAGCTGAATGCATCAATGAAGATCCCAGCAGAGCTTCACCAGGTACCCTAATCACTGGCCCAATTCTTGGCTCCTGCTTTAAGTTGTTTCCTGTTTACAGTCTCTTGTGAACGTATCCAGTCAGAGGCTATTTTCTGAAAGAGACAAGGAATATTAATATAAACTTTCAGCTGTAATCTCTCAAAAATCATCAAACCTCAACAATCAATGCATGAAAGCTGCTCGCTGAGCGAAACCCCATATAAAATGAAATGGCGAGATAAGGAGAAATCTTTTTACACAGCAAATTGTAATGATCTGAAATGCACTGCCTGAAAGGGTGGTGGAAGCAGATTCAACAACAACTTTTAAAAGAGAATTGGATAAATACTTTAAAGGGGAAAAATTTCAGGGCTATGGGGAAAGGGCAGGGGAGTGGGATGAATTGGATAGTTTCTTCAATGGGCCGAATGGTCCCCTTCTGTGCTTTATGATTCTATGAACCCCACCCACTATCAACCAAATTGGCGTTGCCAGACAGGACACATTGGCTGCTCTAACCAAATCAAAACACACTGATTTCTGAATAAGTATATTTTAGCTATTAACCTGTGCCATGATTCTTGAGCAGATTCAATGTTTATATATACAAAATACAACAAAAACCTCTAAAAAAAAATGCCATTTTAACCTCAATTACCATTAGGACACAATCCCACTTGAATATGTACAATTGTTCCATTAAAAGGAAGGCGCCATTAATAAGGCACATATTAAAACTCTAAACATGTGTCAGCAGTTGGAGGGATCCTCTCCAGTGGTCCTTTGCAGCCTGGACTTGTGTATGGCTGGTTTTCCCAAGCCTAGGAATAGATCCACCAGGAAGTCGGCCAACCTACTCACCCTGCAAACTGGGTGACAGAAAATAACCTCGAGTGGGGAGGTTAACGAGCAGCCCTTTCAAATACTGAAACAGGGCAGTAACTTCTGGCAGAACAAGTACCGATGGAAAACTGGCAGAGAGACCCAATGAGATGGCACAAGTATTCATACTCATATTCAACACTATCCACCCAGCTCCCATGGTGACAAGAATCCCTGAATACAGGATTTTCCACTAAGGACCCTCACCCATCACAGATGGCATAACCTCTTGCCCAGGTGTATCCTGGAGAAGGGAAGAGTTTGCAAGAGCAATAAATGTAAAAGAAAGAACTTGCATTTATATAGTGCCTTTCACAACTCAGGACATCCCAAAGCACTTTGGAACACTTCAAAAGTAGTTAATTGGCTGTAATGTAAGATATGCAATTTCAAATTTGCACACAGCAAGGTCTCAAACAGCAATGTGATAAATGACCAGATAATCTGTTTTAGTGGTGTTAATTGAGGGATGAATATTGGCTATGACACAGGGGAGAAACTTCTTTGAAAGAGTATCATGGGACCTTTTATGTGCAATTGAGAGGGCAGATGGGGCTTCGGTTTAATGTCTTATCTGAAAGACGGCACCTCCAGCAGTGCAGTGCTCCCTCAGTATGGTACTGGAGTGTTAGCCTAGATTATGTGCTCAAGTCTCTGGAGGGGAATAGAAAATCCATCTGTGCAGAGTGATATTTCAGTAAGTGTCATATTTTGTACCGACTAATAATGAATCGAATTAGAAAAAAAAAATCTCCCATCAAAACATCTACAGGTGCCTCTTAATAGGACATCAGTAATAAAAAGAAACTAAACTAAAATCAAGACAGCTGGTTTGAAATGATTAGCAAATTGGGATCAATAATAATTCAATCCCTGCAGTGCCCATGTTAAGGAAATATTCTGATGAACTGACGAAGACTTAAAAGGAACACTTGCATTTATATAGCACCTTTCATGACCTCAGGACATCCCAGGCACTTTACAGCCAATTAAGTACTTTTGAAGTGAAGTCACTGTGGTAATGTAGGAATATGAACAATGTGTGGTCATATTCAGTGATCACCTGGGTGTGTACCATAGCTCAGATCATAAATAAGCAGTTGGAGAAACCCAGCCCAGCAATCCTTTGCATTCTGAACTTGTATAGCTGAGTTAGCTAAGCCTAGGAGCAGACCCACCAGGAGGTCCTCTGGCATGTTTGTGTTGTGCACAAGGTGACCAAAAACAAGCAGGGTTACTGAAAAGTGTAGTTAAAAACTAAGAAACAGTTTGTTCAGAATCTGGCACCACAAGTTCATGTAATAAACAGTTTTTCCCTTGCTGCAGAAAGGACATGGAGCAATGGAGTCAGCAAAATGACACTAGGAGTTATTGTACACCCCATGTTGCGCACTCTTCACCTCAGGTTTACAAAGGTGCCAGGAAGGATTCCCCAACATTGAGCCTTCCACTAGGGGTACTCACCCATGCTGCCTGGAAAAGCCCAACCCCCACCCCCTCCAGGGAGCATCCCGAAGAAAACAAAAGTGAACGGGCAGAGAGTGAAAAAGCAACGAAAACAGGAAATCCCATCATGCAGAGTGATACTTTAAGTGTCCTGTTTCCTATAGGGTGTGAAACAACTTCAAGCACCTCTGGGGGATTCAGGAAATATCATTAATCATGAACAGACAGCTTGTCTAAGCTAAAAAGAGTTCACATCAACAACTTTTACAAAATAACTGTGAAATTGGGTCAATGAAACTTTCAAAATCTTGCACTGCTCACTTTTCGTAGAAAGCTTACAGTAAATCAATGGACACTATGCCCGGGAATCTCCTCCACAGTGGAGAATGAGGGAAAATTCAGGTGGTGAGCCCTACCGCCACCTCACCATCCCGACCAGAATTTATCTCTCACCTTACCTCCACCGGGACTGTTGCTGGCTGCTCTTTCCCTGTCCACTGCATGTAAATGTCTGGGTTGGGCAGGGTGGTGGCGGCAGGGTCTAGGCCCCTGGAGGATTTCCTCGTGTCCACTTACCGCTTAACACCACTTCCTGGAGCCAACATGTGCAAAATGGTGGTAGGCGCCAGGTTCTCCCAATGGAATGAGAGGGTATTGTTCTCTCTCTCTCTCTCTGTATAAAAATTGGGGCCGGATTTTGCTGTGAAAATAACAGTGAGGCTATCGGCACTCATCGTTATTTATGCCCAAATCGGACAGCAACTTCCAGCAAGTGCACATGTGCGGTTAAACATGAAAATCCGGATGTTGTTGTCCGAGATGCAATGCCCCTCCGTATGCTGTGTGAAAATGGCGTTTCACCGACTGGCTCCCCATTCAAATGTATTGAACATAGTGAAGTTCCTGTACTGACATAAGAACATAAGATATTGGAGCAGGAGTAGGCCAATCGGCCCCTCGAGCCTGCTCCGCCATTCAATAAGATCATGGCTGATCTGATCCCAACCACAAATCTAAAGAACACAAGAAGTAGGAGCAGGACCCGGCCACACAGCCCCTGGGCCCTCTCCGCCACCCACAGGGCATTGACCGATCCGAACTCAGCTTCATGTCCAATTTCCTGCCCGCTCCCCATAACCCCTAATTCCCTTTACTTCTAGAAAACGTCTATTTCTGTTTTAAATTTATCTAATGATGTAGCTTCCACAGCTTCCTGGGGCAGCAAATTCCACAGACCTACTACCCTCTGAGTGAAGAAGTTTCTCCTCATCTCAGTTTTGAAAGAGCAGCCCCTTATTCTAAGATTATGCCCCCTAGTTCTAGTTTCACCCATCTTTGGGAACATCCTTACCGCATCCACCCGATCAAGCCCCTTCACAATCTTATATGTTTCAATAAGATCGCCTCTCATTCTTCTGAACTCCAATGAGTAGAGTCCCAATCGACTCAACCTCTCCTCATATGTCCGCCCCCTCATCCCCGGGATTAACCGAGTGAACCTTCTTTGTACTGCCTCGAGAGCAAGTATGTCTTTTCTTAAGTATGGAGACCAAAACTGTATGCAGTATTCCAGGTGCGGTCTCACCAATACCCTATATAACTGCAGCAATACCTCCCTGTTTTTATATTCTATCCCCCTAGCAATAAAAGCCAAAAGTACCACCCGAACAGGGACCTGAACCCTGGACCCTCAGATTAAAAGTCTGATGCTCTACCGACTGAGCTATCCGGGCCCCTAGACATCGTAGATACGGATTAAACTCGCCATTCGAAGTTAGGGATTGTCCATTCCAATCTAAGTACTTGTTTAACGACGTGGTAAGTAAGTCTTGATTACTGCCAAACAACCTCTCTTGCACTGAAAATTAACTTTTACAAGTGTGACGTCTCATTCCTTCAGCTTTTAATTATCGTTGGAAATTTAAAAAATAAAAATTTAAATAATTTTTAAAAAAATACTTTTTCTTTCTCTGTCTCTTAACCCAATCTTTCTTACCCTCTCTTTTGCTTTCTGTGCTTAATTTGACATTGAAGTCACTATTCTAACTTATACTTCCTGGTTCAGACTCTGCACTGCTCATTAATGATTCTTCAATCTGATTGGTTAAGGAGATACACAGTTGCTTGCCCTGTTCACACAGGTCTCAGGTGTGCTGTTTGGATCTCTAACTTACAATAACTTGCTGTGCAAAACCCCACAAAGTCTATGGGCAAGTGCAAATCTAACGAACGGCTGGTGCCATTCATTCGCTGCTCGCAGCAAAATCCGGCCTTTATGTCTTTTACAGAATAACTTCACCATAATGCAGTTTTCTAGAACACAAACTATATAAGCCTGTATATATATTTTTTTCTAAACTAAAGCCATTTAGCATTTGTAAAGAGGCAGTGGTGACATGTTTACAAAGTTTCCTATGACATCATGTAAATTGTGGGTACATCAATAAATTAATATCAAACCTAAAACATACTTTAACTATTAGACTTACATGTTCTTGCAGAACCAAAGGTGAGGTAATGTTTTTAGAATTGAACAGCAAATATCCAATGCACCAGGGCACTGTTCTATACCTTCAAAGTCACATGGACGTGGGTGCTATGGAAATGGCCAAGTCAGGACTGAACATGTTAGTTGCAGTAAATAGAAATTAAATAAATGCTCCCATATGTAACATTATACAGGAAATACCTAGACATAAAGAATCTCTGCCCAATATAAGACTTGCAGTAGTAAATGTACTAATGTGAAGGTCATAGTTCTTCAGTGAGAGAGAGACAGACAGAGAGACAGACAGATGTAGACACACACACACACACACACACACACACACATCGACATGGTGAAGCAGAATCCAGGAATGTGAAAAACAGCCCTGAGGAGATTGAGTCAATTTAATTGGAGTGCACTGAGTTCTTCCTAATATGTGTTTTAATTTTACATGTCCTCTGATTCCACTTTCCTAGCTTAATTTGAAGTAATATTCTGGGTTACTTACTTTAATACTTATTGTCATGGAGAAATCCCTGGGCACTAGTGAGGTTTCAGGTTAGAAGACAGGCAAATGTAGTATATATACTTAAAAATGTCACAAAACTCCCCCAGACAACTATAGGTCTACTAACCTAATAGAAAATTTTTAAAAATGGAACTTATCTTAAGAGGTAGGCTAGAGTGAATACACTGAAGGAGTAGTTCTGTAGCATTAACTTATAAAGAAAGAACTTGCATTTATATAGTACCTTCCTGGTCCTCAGGACCTTCCAAAGCACTTTAAAGCCAATAAAGTACTTTTAAAATCTAGGCACAATTGTAAGAAGTGCAGCAGCCAATTTGCGCACAGCAAGGTCCCACAAATAGCAATGAGATAAATGACCAGATTATCTGTTTTTAGGTGTGGGTTGAAGGATAAATATTGGCCAGGGCACCAGGAGAACTCCCCTACTCTTCTTCGAATAGTGCTGTGGGTTCTTTTATGTCCGCCCGAGATAGCAGATAGGGCCTCGGTTTAACGTCTCATCTGAAAGACAGCACATCCGACAGTGCAGCACTCCCTCAGTACTGCATTGAAGTGCCAGCCTAAATTACATGTTCAAGTCTATGGAGTGGGGCTTGAACCCACAACCTTCTGACTCAGAGGCAAGAGTGCTACTACTGAGCCAACGCTGATACCTAAATAAGAAATGAGCATCGATTTTAAAGAGACAAATTCTGCCTGACAATCGTCCTTGATTTCTTTGAGGACATTATAGATGACCTCAATGCAAGAGTTCCTCAGGGAAGTGTTCTCGGCCCAACCATCTTCATCTATGACCATCCCTTCGTAATGAGGTCAGGAGTGAGGCTGTTTGCTAATGATCCTAGTGTTCAGCTCTATTCACAACTCCTCCAATAACAAAGCAGCTCATATCAGCCGACTGCAGAACTTGGATAACATCAACGCTTGGGAAGACAAGTGGCAGGTAACACCCATGTTATACAAGTGGGTAATGACCATTTCGAACAAGAGAAAGCTAACCATCTCCTCTTGACATTCAATGGCACCACCATTGCCAAGAAACCCATCATCAGGATCCTGAGAGTCAGCATTAACCAGAAGCTAAACTGGACCAGCCATATCAACACCACAGCTACAAGAGAAGGATTGAGGCTGGTACTCTGACCAGTCGTTAACCTCCACCCCCCAAAATTCTCTCCGGCATCAACAAAGCTCAAGTCAGGAGAATGATGGAATGCTCACCACTCACCTTGATGGGTGCAGCCACAACACTTAAGAAGCTCGACACCCTCCGGGGCAGAGTGGTTTGCTTGATCAGTAACCCTGCCACTGGACTCTATACCAATTTTGTCCACACATGTATATTTTGGGGGAAAAAAAAAGCTCAATCTAAGATAATCAACAAGATAATCAAAAATATCCATATTTAAATCGAGGGATACTTGTGCAGAGTGATTTACAGGCACAGTTCTAGCTGATTATGTTAAGGACTGTAACTTACTTGCTGGCAAATGTTAGCACATAACCAGGAACAATGAAAATTGGCCAAATGAAGCAAGAAAATGGAATAGAAAAATGAAAAGGACTGTTCACATTGATCAGGTGACCTGCTACAACTCCATGTTAACAAAACTTGTGTAATAGTTTGCCATATTAAATTGGTATCACAAGCCATATAAAGGCATAAGCCTTGTCCTTCTACACCTTTAATGTCCTTTATTTACACACATTGCCTCTATTGTTCTCCGTGCATTCATTGTATATTTGAAGAAAATGAAACATAAAATTGGAGCTATTCTATACTTGGTTAGAGAAAGAAGTGGTTTGCTTTCTCTGATTATGGAAGGAATAGTTATGGTTGGGGGGGAATAATCAAATTTGTGGAAGAATTTGCTATTACTGCTACTTTTTGTTTCTGATTTACAGGCCCTGAAACTGAATAGGCTCCAAATTGTGCAGTGACAGAATATTTAGATGAAAGGAAGAAATGCGAAGAATTGCTAAGACAGAAATCAAAAAACAGACCATCTATTGAGGAACAGAGTTCGACATTACTTGTTCAGTTCAAATCAAAGCTAACAACAGCCATTTCAGAAACCCTTGAAAAAACAGTTGAAGCAGAAGATGTTAAAGGTTGTATGTCCCATGCCTTCAGTTTGAGGAGCAAACAGGAAAAGTAAGAGGCAAACATGCAAGATGAAGACACCTTTGAAATATATTTCCTTGAAATCTAGTGAACAAAAGACACGAGGAAAGTAAAAGATCATGAGAGAAGAGATAAGATGAACCCCCAACGAATACTAGTTGCATGTAAATAACAAGATCTGTCCCAGTCATATGGCACTACACCATGTCTGCTCGCATTTAGCCAGTTTGATGCAGTCTGTAATGTCACAAATTAGCAAGATGACACTTACAGAATACAGTAAGAATACATTTTCTAATGATTTTCTTTAAACAGCTCAAAAATAAATATTATTATAGCAAAAAAAGTCAATCATTCACAGTTCTTTGTTGTAGCTTGATCCAGTTAATGCTTTAACTCACTGCTGGCTATTACACCACAAAATATAGGGGGTTGAATTGGATAGCCCCCAAAAACAAGCACTGGGATTGCACTATGCAATTAACCCATGTGATATTCATGCTGCCTGCTGTTCTAAATGATTGCTGCGTGCAGCCGGTGCTACCTGTGCTGTTGAGTGGCTGCACGTGTCAGCAGGGTGCCCCGATAGAGTGAGTGGCCTACGCTTCTTAAAGGCAGCCTGCACCTCTTAAAGGGAAGCTGCATTGTGCAAGAAGTGGTAGGAGTCGTTTGAGAAGTGATTCAGTCCTCTAATACTTTGAAGAATGGCTGCGCCTGCGAGAGAGCATGCACCAAGGTTCTCTGATGATGCATTAGAGGCCTTGGTGCAAGAGCTGGAGAGAAGGAGGGGCATCCTGTATCTGCAGGGTGACAAGAGGTCCTCCAGACATTTGCTCAAGAGGCAGTGGGAGAACGTAGTGTACGAGATGAATGCCAGGAACTTAGCGCCAAGAACATGGATGCAGTGCGGGAAGAAGTTCAATGATTTAACAAGGTGAGTGATTTCATGTTTCAAGTGGCGTAACATACCAACTGCACCACTAGCCTCACCCACTACACCCCCTATCACCCACCTACCAACAATCTCTTTCAATCAGTACTTAACCGTTCAAATCAGATGCTTCATCTCACCCTCACACATTACCACTGTTGCAAGCCGCACACCCACAACTCCCAGCTCACACACACTAGCAGCTATTCAACCATGACAGCTACATCATCCAAACATCTTGCAAGGCATTCACTGACACACTTGCTCTTTCTTGCAGAAGGTGGCACATAACAGGAGGCAGCAAGAAAGAACTGGAGGAGGACAAGTGCATCTACACATCTTAACGCCCATGGAGGAGACAGTGCTGGCCATCATTGGAAGGGCTATCGCGGAGGCTGTGGCAACTGCCGGCTCTGGAGGGATCGCTGATGTGGGTCTCTGCATACCTAATCCTCCCTCTCTCCCCACTTCTCCTTCATTTCACAATCTTTTCTAATTCACGTGCTGCAGAGGAGTCAGATAATGACTTCACTGGGCTAGGCTACAGAAGGCGGCTGATGGGTGTACACAACCAAGTGCTTGGTGCATTGGAAAGCCTGCACACAATGTTAAGGGGCATGGAGGAGTCCAGCTCCAACTTGGCACAGGGCTTTGCACAGAGCTTGGAGCCCATCCTTTCCCACATGTTGACTTCCATCAGCACACCTGAGGAACCCACCATGATGCAGCGTCTGATGGTCAATGTCACAGCTTCCATTGCAGCACAAACATTTCCCATCAAAGGTCTGACTGCTGCTATCGTGGCTCTGGGTACCAATATTGAATGGGGCTTCCAGGGCATTACAGCAGTCCAGCAATCTGTTGACTATCAGATCACCAGGAACGCTGAGGCACCGACCCGGGAGATTGGCAGTGGCGCCATGGAAGACAAACCTGCTGTCCTCTCTCAGGACGACAGCATTCCTGCTCCCACCCCGCCACTCCACCAGTGCCCTTGCTGTTGCCTGTCAGCTCAAACTGCTGCAGCCCAGGCTGAGATGATGTAGACTGAAGCCGGGCCCACCCAGCCCAGAGCTGCTAAAGGTTGCCCTCCAAGGCCATATGCTGTCTCTTCAATTGAAGGTTAGCAGCCTTCTACCACCCATGCTCCAGCCACTGGGGATGCACCTCATAGGAGCACTAGGAAAGATAAAGGCATACAAAAGACATGCACTAAGGGATTGCACAAGGGTGAATAGTCTCATTTTGTTTGCATCATTTCATGTGTTAATTTATAAATGTGGATTTGCATTTGGTTTTGGTTTTGGTTTTCATTTCTGCAATAAGCTGAGGGAGGAAGCAATGTGTAATCATAAGGTAAACAATTTATGGTCATGTGAGAGGAAAGGTGAGGTGTGTGGGACTGTTGGTGAATGGGGAAATGTCGTTGAGGTTACTGGTATCACTCATTAATAATTTGATCACGCAGAGCCCTGGCAGATAAGGCATGCCTACCTTGTCTCTTCCTCCACTTCCTGCTGCACTTCCTCCTCCTCTGTGTCTTCCTTTTCCTCAGGTTCTTGCCTGATAGGTGGTGGCAAGGGCTGTTCCCTCATAACCACTAGGTTGTGCAGCATGCAACTACAAATCTTGATACCCGCTCAGCTGAGTACTGCAGTGTTCCTCCAGAACTGTCCAGATAGCAGAAGCATTGCTGGAGGACACCTATGGTATGCTCTATGATATTCCATGTGACAACATGGTTCTCATTGTATGCCTGCTGTGCACGTGTGCATGCGTTCCTGACTGCAGTCATGAGCCATTTCATGAGGGGATAACCCTTGTCACCCAATAGCCAGCCTTTGACTTGCTGTGCTGGTTGAAACATAGGTGAAACAGAGGATTTCCGCAGGATGAAGGAATCATGACTGCTGCCAGGATGGCGGGCACTGATCTGCATGATGCGCTGCATGTGGTTGCACACCAACTGCACATTGAGGGAGTGGAATCCCTTTCTGTTCATGAATATGGCAGAGTTCAAATGTGGAGCATGCATGGCAATATGCGTGCAGTCAATGGAACCATGGGGAGGATTGCAATGCGTGCAAAACCTTGCACTCACTCCTTCTGCTTATCTCTGGCAAGAGGGAAAGTGATGAATCGGTTTCCGAGTGCGTACAGAGCCTCAGTGACCTCCCTTTTGCAGCAGTGCACTGCAAACTGCGAGATGTTGTTTATTTCGCCAGCAGCAGCCAGAAAGGAGCCAGAGCCGTAAAAATTAAGAGCCACGGTTACCTTGACAGCCACAGGCAATGCTGTCCTTGCCCTGCTTTGAGGCTGCAGCAGTTGACAAATTTCGTGACATCTTCAGTGAATCGCAGACATGTGATGCATTGGTCGTCGCTGAAGTTAAGGTAAGAGAATTGGTCCCTGAAGACCCTCCTTGGATATGGCCTTCTGCTGAGTGCCCTGCTCCTGCTCCTCCTTCTAGCAGCTTGTCCTTCTCTGCATGGCCTCTCTTCATTCTCCCAGTGATGTTCAATTACCAAGCCAACTATGTCTGGAAGCAACTGTTTCAGCACTATATTTTAAATGCCAGACCACTATCCATAGAATACTGAAACTTCAGGCAGATATAGGAGACTCACAATTGCACCAGCAGCCAGAATAAATAATCTGGCAACTAACCTGTAAGAACTTCATGGTCCCTTTAAGTAGCACTGGTCGGTGGTCCTTCATGTTGTTTAAGTCCTGTGCTGCTATGCGAGGTTAAGACAATGCATTGGCTGGAGTGTGGTGTTCCAAAATTTCACCGGTTCCTTCAAACCAGCATTGCAAACTGATTGGCATCATCTCCTCCCTACTCTACATGCTGCCGGCATTAGTTAGGTGTGCTGACGCAATCACCTTTAGCAAGATGGCATCCAGAGCACTTCCTGTCGGATTGCGCATCTCAGACGTCATTTTCGTGACTTCAATGCCCACATAACGCCTACAAAAACGCCCCAATTTCGCCCCCATAAAAACCGTATCTGCAGAAGAGAAAAAATGTAACCCCTTCTGCAGGCCGCATAAAAGTTCTCTCACCAACTCTCAATCCCTGTTGGGAGTGTGGAATCAGCAAATTTATCTTAATATTTTATTCACTTCATAAGCATTTAAGAGTTCAAGAAACCAATAAAAATATGAATTATATAATGCTAACCAATATACATTATGTTTAATTCTAAATCTAGTATGCATGTTAATAAGGTATCCACTTTTCATTAATTTGGTTGCAATCATACTTGCAACAAAATCTACTGACCTACAAAAACCTCAGTCATAGTAGAGAATAGTAACATTAATCGAATAGCGCATTAATTTACTTCTTTGAGGAAATGATCTAGTATGTAGGCAAAGAGGGTGAGCCATGTATGAACTTATTTGATAAAGTACATCGAAATATCTCTTGCAAAGATTAAAGACCATTTATTTAAAAGGTAAAGCGGCAGCATGAATGGAGGTACAGTGGAAGGACATAGAAGAGACAGTAGGAGTAAATGGATTCTTAGATTATTAAGATGTAGCGGGCCCCACAAAACTACAGCAGTATGCTGCTAACCCATTCTTGGGCCCCCTCTCTGGGACCAGCTCTCGCCTCCACGCAACAGGCCCAAACGGGCAGCTGGCTACTTGCAGAAGCTGGCCAATTTTCAGCCTTCTAAAACTAGTGAGCTGCAGTGGAGAGCTCATTTGGCACCGGCAGCTTGCTGGTTAAATTCAAATGAGGCCCAAATCTGAAAATGGTTCGGGCCTCCCGATGGTGGCTTTGGGTGGGTGCCATGGACGCACCGCTGACTTCACAACCATTTTGGGCCAAAGTTAAAAATTATCCCCACTGCATCAAAAAAAAAAATCTGTACCACATTCATTTGTTCTGATTATATTGCCTTATTTCCACTTCCAGTTTACATTGGGTTAATCAAAGTAATCCACTATTACAACATTATTGTCTTTACAGATTTTTCTTATATCATATAATATGTTTTCATCATCCATATTCAGCCCAGAGGGTCTGTGACAAACTTCTATGGTTAATCTTGTCCTCTGCCTGTTAACCGAAGCCAGACCATTTCATTCTGTGTCTATGCCTGGGGTATCAAACCACCCTTTTTCATTTCTAACAGTTCCTGAACATGTGAAGCAACCACTTTCCTGTTTTTTCTGTCCTTTGGGAACATCATATACATTGCAAATTACATTAATTCCCATCTTCTGATATAAGGCATGTTATCCCTATGGTATTTACTGCTGCTATACACTTCTAACTCAAGCATCTTATTCAAAATATTTCTAGGATTCTGGTATAGGCTTTTAATTACAGTCATTATTTTTTTCCTTTGGATTGTCCAGTTCTTTTGGGTTTGCTTTATTTGCCTGGATGTACTTTATCCTTTCTATTTCTTACTATTTTCTTGACCACTCTCCCAGCTCTGCTTTATCTATCTATCTTCATCACTCTATACAAATCCAAAAAATTTGACCCAGCACCCACTGGTTAGCCACTCAACTACCTCCATAATTTTATTGCAGAACTCTCTGCCTCTTCCTAATAGCCCATAGTGTACAGCTTTACAACCCCTGCCTTTCGATTTCCAGACAATACACTTAAACATACTTCCCTAGGTTATTAATTTATAGATGGACTATCCCCAACAGCTACTCTTCCACTCTCTGCACTAGCCTGTCCACTCTCTCTTCACTTGCTGTTGGTAGTCAAAATCATTGTAAAGTTCATTTTATCTTTACAACAAAATAACTATCCATTAATTGTGCTATTCAATATACAACTACTGTAACCTCTTTTTCTCACTACAGCTTTTTCCCTTGTCCCACTTTTCCTCAATTTACTCTTCCTGATTACCATGTTCAATCTAATCCACAACATAAAACCTGCTATTTCCTCTATTACTTCTGTTCTTCCTATCCTTTTCTTGCAGCTTCACCTTGTTGTAACTCAAATCCTACTTCCTGTGTCAGCTGCTTTCTCACCATCACTATCAACATGATCTTTATGGCTCTCTCCCATCTGGTCCCCAATACATCAGAATACAAAGACATTCTAAGCACAGGTGTTTAGATTTTCAATTGTTTGTTCACGTTTGTGGCAGAAAGCAGCCAATCTCCTATATAGCACCACTGATAACAGTCTTATGCTGATCAGGGAAGGACTAAAAAAGTTAGGTCAAGCACACTGCCCACAGCCAGTGTCAGGGCCCCCAAGTCAACACATGGTTACCTATTACTTGTTGCTTTTTAAGCATCTATTCTTTTTAAAATAGGGGAGGAAAAGCTCCACAACAGTAAAATAGCTGCTCTCAAAAAATTCGCAAATGCAGTTGTGTTTTTTTTTAAATTAAGTTTATTAAGGTTAAGGATATTGGTGTTGGGGAATAAAACTCTTTCCCATTTCAGGCACTTAATGTCAGCATCAAGCACTGCCATACAGCACAGCTAGATGTAGGGTGGTTCTCTCTAATCTCATTCCCAACCTTGGAATGGCACCTGATACTGCACAAGAATGATATTTTTTCCCATTTCACTTACCAGATGTCCTGTGACCTCTCAGAGTGAGATTGCCAACTAATGCCAAATTAGGGAGAGTTTTGTGCCATGGGCTCATCTTAATAGGAACTGCATTGAGACTACCCAAACTTATATTACATAAGGACCCTACTACTGACAACAGTTATCTGGTCATTCACATGATTGCTCAAATTGGCTGGTGCATCACTAAATTTACAAAAATGTTTTCATCCTATTATCATACTATATAGTCCGGGTTAGATTTTGATTGCAGGTGCCAGAGATGAGAGGCTTATGTCTCTGGGTCACACCATTTGACTTTTCTTGAAAAATTGCCAGCAAAAAAAAATCATCTCAAATGTCCAAATTTTGCATCTTGTCCTCTCCTCTGTTGTCTTTAACTTTCTACAAAAACCACACACCGTTATAGGCCAATGGTGTACAACAAACTACATCAATGTGGATGCTGGACTAACATAGGTAACAGCATTACATCGAGTTACATTGAAACTACAGCACAGAACCAGGGTATTCGGCCTATCTGGTCTATGCCAGTGTTTATGCTCCACATGAGCTTCCTCCCTCCCTCCTTGCTTCATCTAACCCTATCAGGATATCCTCCTATTCCTTTCTCCCTCATGTGCTTGTCTAGCTTCCCCTTAAATACATCTATGCTATTTGCCTCAACTGCTCCTTGTGGTAGCGTGTTCCACACTCTCACCAGTCTTTGGGTAAAGACATTTCTCCTGAATTCCCTGTTGGGATTTATTAGCGACTCTTTTATGACATCTAGTTTTGGACTCTCCCACAAATGGAAACATTTGCTGTACGTCTACTTTATCATTACCTTAATGACCTCTATCAGGTCACCCCTCAGCCTTCTCTTTTCTAGAGAAAAGGCCTCTTCAGCCTTTCCTGTTAAGGATATCCTCTCAGTTTTGATATCATCCTTGTGAGTCTTTTTTGCACCCTCTCCAACACCTCTATATCCTTTCTATAATAACTGTGCACAATACTCCAAGTGTGGTCTAACCAAGGTTCTATACAAATTTAGCATAACTTCTTTGCTTTCCAATTCTATCCTTCTAGAAATTAACCCTAGTGCTTGATTTGCCTTTTTAAAAAATGGCCTTATTAACCTGCATCGCTACTTTTAGTGATTGTCTATCAATAGCCCTGGATCTCTTTGCTCCTCTATCCCATTCAGGCTCTTAATATCCAAGCAGTATGCGGCCTCCTTATTCTCCCTACCAAAATTCACCACCTCATACTTATTTACATTGAAATTTATTTGCCAATTACACACCCACTCTGCAAATTTATTAATGTCCTCTTGCATTTTGACGTATTCTTCCTTTTTATTAACTATATCCTCCAATTAGTGTTGTCCGCAAATTTTGAAATTGTACTTCCAATTCCCAAATCCAAATCATTAATGTAAATTGTGAACAACAATGTGAATGAATTGGAGGACAATGGAAAATGGGCTACCTAGGAATGAGTCGAATGCCACAATTATTATGATGGACCAAAAGACCCGAGATTCTTCTGACAGCTGAAGAAATTCTAACTTGTAAACATTGGGGCAAGTTACTTCTCTACTTTTAACAATTCACAATGAGATGTTTCTAAAGCATACACGTTTTTTTGTGACTTTGCTTCTGTTCAATAAGGTGCACAGTCATCACAAAGTTCACATTGAGAGTAATTTTTGATGGCTAGTTCTGCCCAGTTCATTTCTGCAAAAGTTGTCATAGATTATATGGAGCGTTAAGTAGGTGAACTAAAGATTCACATGATTGCTCAAATTGGCTGGTGCATCACTAAATTTACAAAAATGTTTTACTAACCAATGGTTTAATTTCCATTGAATTCTATTTATATTGGAGGTATCTTGTCTTTTACAGGATCAGAAGCAAGTAGTGTATTTCATGCAAACTATCTCAGTGTACCACCAATGTACTGTTTTAGCTTACATGAAATACACTTTAAACACATAAGTAATGCCTCTTCAGAACATTCTCCAATGTAGCAATACCTCACTGTCCCTCAACATAATTTTTCCCCCCACAGGATTTCCAAATAATTCAGCTTGTAAAGTGGATTTCCAGTATATCTATTGGAATATACTGGTTTTATGAAGAACTTGCTGTACCCATTTGCAGTTAGAATTAAAACAAATGGAAGAATACTGAAAATATCAAGCATGTTCATAATGCCTTTTAAAACAAAAACTTAGAAGTTACTGCCAAAGACTTAGGGGTAAATATATCATAAAAAAAAGAACTTGCATTTATATAGTGCATTTCACAACCTCGGGACATCCCAAAGCACTTAACAGTCAATTAAATAATTTTGAAGTGTAGTTACTGTTATAATGTAGGGAACACAGCAGCCAATTTACACACAGCAATGTCCCACAAACAGCAAAGTGACAATGACCAGATAATCTGTTTTGGTGATGTTGGTTGAGGGATAAATATTGGCCAGGACACCAGGGGGGAACTCCCCTACTCTTCATCAAAATAGTGTCATGGGATATTTTACGTCTATTTGAGGGGGTAGGCAGGGCCTCGAAAGATAGTGCAGCTCTCCCTCAATACTGTACTGAAGTGTCAGCCTGGATTATGTGCACGGTGGTCTTAGATTCAATTATTGATCTGTGAAGATTTAGCCAATCTTAGCTGTGGTGGCAGTCAAAGCAGTGAGCCTGCCCTAACTACAGGGGAAAATATATCAACCACTGCTGATCAGCGACTTCAGCTGGAACGACGTTAGCAGTTACCTGAGGGAAATATTTTCTCTGCGCACTGGATGCAATGAACTTGAAACTGCATTTATAAAAGGACAGGTTTACAATTTCTGCAGATTTCTTCCGAGTGCTGGGTGTAGTGAAATTGTAAACCTGTCCTCTTATGAGAGCAGATTGTGTTGGTGGCTCCTACAGTGAAATAGCCTAAAAATACTCACAGTTCTGGATCACATAAAGAAACGCCACTTGGGCGAGATACCAAAGGGCCGCGAGATACTCCCTGTCGAACCGTACCTTCCACAAGGCATTGTGGAAGGTACGGTAGAGAGGTGGTAAGAAGAGAAATAAAAATTAAAACAAACGTAAAACTAAACACAATTGTGCAGCGTTTCTTTTAAACAGTACCCAAACTTACCTTTCGTACTCGAGTACAATAGGTGCACTGTAAACATACGTAAACGGGGCGAAACGGCTTTTGTTACACGCAATTCCCTACCTGCAAAAGGCTCCTTTTTTTCCCCTTCAGTGCATCGAACCATTGACAGTGTGCACTGATTGTACAACTTCAACTGAAGAATCCCTGTGGCAAATTTGAAAGTGCAAGTTCCAGATTGCCTAACCCACGCCAACCACTTCTCAAGCCTATCACCTTGTCTGGACTGATTTCATTTGCAGTCTGGGACTCGTCTGACAAAGAACTCATTTCCTGTTATTTCGTGGGCGGGACAGCAACCTATAAGGAATTAACTCTTTCACCCTCGCACACACTTACACCATTTAGGTTTGAATATGCAGAGTTCCAACAGTTGCAAGATATTTGGATCTGTATCCGGCATCTTCTGTCAATGTTTTCCCTCATAAACAGAAACTGCTCTCATTGTATGAATGTTACATGTCAGGGTCCAGCAACAGTACAACACAGAGGGGGCGAGTAAGGAGTCCGAAAGCTTTCTCTTCTATCTTTCTCTTCACTGTTTCTGTTTTTCTTTAAGGTTTTATTTCATGTTCCTCGTCCATCAGACTTGTGCTGGGTTTATTTTTGGGCACTGTACCTTCTTTTGACGCAAACCTCCCTTCGAACTCCCGCCTTGCTGCCTTTACATTTCAAACGGGGGAAGGTAGAGGTCTGAAAAATACTTGTATAAATAATTGTACATTTTACCAGAAAGATTTTGAGTGGATAAATGTTAACAGGCAATGTGTTTTTATATACCACATTACACGTTTTTTTGTTGAAAACATGCAGATTTGACCATGCCGTGGACGTGACAGCAGCTCCAGGGTCTGATCACCTGGAAGGAGCTGTTTAATACCAATCCTTGCTGCCAGGTTGAGTGGGAGCTGGAACTGGAGCCTGGTTTCCGAAAGACCTCAGCTGATCTATAACAGCCTGATAGAGAGATTCGGGCCAAGTACCTCAGTAATCCTCCCTCCCACTGTATGAAAGGGATACCATCGCATTTGAAAGGGCATCAAAATATTTTAGAGTAAGAGGATTGAGATTGTTTGGACCGTGCTTCAAAAACACCATTTCAGTCAGTGAAGTTAGGTCTTGTTTGCTGATTTTAGTAAGGGTTTGGGTTTAATGACGATTCTCGGAGGCAGCTTGTGGCATTTACTTTCACAGCGAGTGGGTGTCACGAAGCCGTTTAATTCTGACCCAGAAACAACGTTTCCTCCCACTCATCCTCTTTATTAATCAATGTAAGGGCCCGAAAAGGATGTGCTGGAGGCTAACGATCTAAATGCAAATTATGGAATCCAGAACAAACACGGCAACACCACAAAAGCACAGCAGCTGTCACAGCTGCACCTGAATGTTCTGCACCCAACCGGAATCCACAGAGTACCGGCCATGAAACGTCACAGTGCTCCTCCTGCTTGCAGGAGTTTCTCTCAGACGTTGTCGCTTGTATGCAGAGTTAACTATTACTTATTGAACTAAAGTTGTGGGGGATGCTTTGGGCTATGGGAAAGTTATTAAATATACTCAGTAAAATGCTTCCAAATGCACTTTATTAGAGTGCAGTAAACAGCATTTATGGAGTTCTCCTGCCATTGGAGGGAGATATCAAGGATCTGACCTTCATTGTTTCAGTGGCACAATACCCTCACTTTTTGTGATCCTGCACAAAAAGTCACTCACCTCCGCTTTTGATGCCCTTGTCCCCAATAAAACCCTTACTCTCTCCCAGCCTGGTAATTTCCCCTGGTATGGCCCCCGTCTTCACTTCCTCAAGTCCAAGGCGCACAGACTTGAGTCTATCTGGCATACACCTGGTTTAATCGTCCATTGTCAGATCTGGCTGGAGCACATCAAGCACTATTGGTCCTTACTCTCCTCTGCCAAAACTGCCCACTACTCCAGAATCATCCTGAAAAGCAAAGATAACCCCTGGCACATTTTCTGCACTACCAACTGTATCCTTAAACCTCTCCATCCTTTCCCCTCTACCCTCACCTCTAACAACAAATGCGAGGAGCTCATGGACTTCTTTGTAACTAAGATTGAGACCATCTGTTCAACTGCCTCTGCCACATCCCTCCATTCCCTTTGTCAAACCTCCCCCAATGTTTCCACCTGCACTAGCTCTGAACTGGCATGATTTTCTAATTTCTCTCCTATCTTCATCACCTTCCCTCCATGTCGTCTCTGAGCTGACCTTGTCCATGAGACCACCTCCCACTCTCTTGACTCCATTACCATTAATCTGATGATAACCATACTTCCCTTCCTGGCCCTCATGCTAACTGAGGTTGTAAATGCTTCCCACGCCTCAGGTACTATCACCCTCCCTTTCAAAACTGCACCTCAAAAAACCCACCTTAACGCCTCTGTAATGATGTTGCCCTATCTCCAACCTCACTTTCTTCTCCAAAATTCTTGAATGTGTTGTTGCCTGTCAAATCCGTGCCAATCTTTCCTGCAACTCCATGTTTGAATCTCTCCAATCAGGTTTCCAACCCTGCCATAGCACCGACACAGCCCATTAAAACCATAAAGTCATAAATGACATTCTCTGTGACTGCGACTGTGACCATGGTGCACTATCTCTCCTCATCCTTCTCGACCTCTCTGCAGCCTTTAAGAATATAAGAACATAAGAAATAGGAGCAGGAGTAGGCCACCCGGCCCCTCGAGCCTGCTCCACCATTCAACAAGATCATGGCTGATCGTCTACCTCAATGCCATTTTCCTGTACCATCCCCATATCCCATGATGCCTTTAATATCTAGAAATCTACAATCTCTGTTTTGAATGTACTCAATGACAGCCACAGCCCTCTGGGGTAGAGAATTCCAAAGATTCACCACCCTCTGAGTGAAGAAATTTCTCCTCATCTCAGTCCTAAATGGCCTACCCCTTATTCTGAGACTGTGACCCCTGGTTCTAGACTTCCCAGCCAGGGGAAACAGCCTCCTTGCATCTACCCTGTCGAGCCCTGTAAGAATTTTGTATGTTTCACACAGTTGACCACATCATGCTTCCCCCAATGCCTCTCCTCTATTGTGCAGCTTAGTGGGACGGCCCTCGTTTGGTTCCATGCATACCTATCCAACCATAGCTAGAGCATCTCCAGGAATGGCTTCTCTTCCTGCCCCTGCCCCGTCACTTATGGAGTCTCCTGAGGATCTACCCATGGCCCTCCCCTCTTCCTCAACTACATGCTGCCCCTTGGTGACATCATCCGATGATGTATGCTGATAACACCCAGCTCTATCTCTCCACCACCTTATTATAGCAGCAAACTAAAAGCGCCTCATAGCCTCTCTGTATACCCAACAACCACCAGAGGCAGGTTCATCATACATTGTCCATGTTACAATTGCCTGCAGCTACATTCTATTACACTGTACAATACCCAAATTGAATTTGGATAGGTTTGTAGCTCTATGTCTGCAAGGTAAGCAAAGATATAACAGGTATCTTTTGATTCACAAATGGGGCTTGGCCTGGCCAGAAGAGCCAGTAAATTGTAAATGACTTAGAAAAGAGCAAAAAAAGGTCAACAGGTGGGATTCAAAATAAAGCAAACAATTAACCAAGGGTTTCAAAAATACCTTCATGAATCCTCAAAGTGGAATAATTGGCAAATTTTTTTTTTTCAAAATGGAGTCAAATTTGCTTGTGTTATAGATGGGTACTGAGGTTATAAACTCAAATCCCATGCTTTATTTTTATTAGTAAAAGAAAGCTGGATTTATCCCAGATGTGCCCTGCCTTTGCCATATAAGCTACTCCAG
The DNA here is from genome assembly GCF_035084215.1 of Heptranchias perlo. Taxonomy (NCBI): domain Eukaryota; kingdom Metazoa; phylum Chordata; class Chondrichthyes; order Hexanchiformes; family Hexanchidae; genus Heptranchias; species Heptranchias perlo. Next base: position 26,695,575 of record NC_090343.1, read on the forward strand.
CTATTAGAATAACTTGCACTTATATTGAAAAGTGTACCAAAGTACTTCACAAAAGATCAGACACTGCAGGGAGTTGCAAAAGAGATTAGGGGAGCTGACAGAAGGCATGATGGAAGAAGTAGGTTTTGAAGATGCAGGTTATGGCAGTTGAAGATTTTGTCATTGAAAGTGAAGTAGAGGGAGGAGGTGATGCACAGAAAACCAGAGTCCGGATCTGATTTAAAGGTCCACCTGTAATGATCTAGACACACTTCTCTTTCCAGTACCAGTCAAATACAATGTATGCCTGTCAGTACAGACTGCAATTGGAGATCCACATACAAATATATCAAAACAGAAGATTTTCTGTAAAATCACTGGGATCTAAAGCACTGCGTCATTGCAACAAGCCAATAGCTACTTATACCTATCTCATGGGTGGTAGGGTGTTAAACAGCTATGTAATGACACATTAAAAGGCTACAAATGACCCAGATTATAAAAATGTGCAGACATTTCGGGGAAGAAGATGTAAGTCACAAAGCCTTAACAAAAGGCTGGAAATTACTATGTGATTATTATTGTACGAACAATTACTGTTATTTTAAAACAAATGTGTAATATCTCAGTTAAAATAGTAGAGAAAGGAATTTAGTAAAAACGTGCAACTTTCATGCAATAACATTGCTCACAGTTATTTCCAAGCTAAAATATGAAACAGTGAATTCCTAAGGAGTTAATAAGAGACAATGTACAGATTAATATTTCAAAACAGAATATAAACAATGATGTGCTTTGGGGCAAGAGTAATGCAGCTTGATTCACCAATTCATTCATCTGAAACATGATCTCTGTAGCATTTGTTTTTTCATTTCATTCAAGGTTTTAATGGCTATGCAAACACATCTAGACACTGCAAATGGGAAGAAATACATGCATTGTGTCCTTCAGCTCAAAAAAAAACCTTCCTGGAAAAGGTCTGTTTGAATAAAGCAAACCTAGATCAAAAATCTAAAAACATTGCAGGGCCTTGATGTCGATTTGTGGCGGCATGTTGACTTTACTAACTCAATGTGTTTATAATAGGAGTAGCATCATTTCTTTATGGAGATGCAACACTAGCAGAAAGATATTTGAAAAAATATGATGGAGCAACGCTCTTTGAACAGGCTGGTACATGAAGCTTATACACAGAGATGACGCAGTTAAATGGATCCTAACCACTGATATAAAAGATACTGATAAAAAAAGGAAATACATTCCTCATCAACGTCTCACCTTTTCTATCCTCACTTAGTTTCTACATACTCGGAGACTTTAACCTTCCCTGCACCTGAACTCATTTTGCCCCATCTCATTCCCCCCATCTTTATTTTACCCTTCATATTATCGTCTCCACCCACACACATAGTTATTTGCTGGACCCCATCATTACAGATAGCCTCAGTAATTAACAGGTCGCAATCACTTCCTCATCTTTCTTACTCACCCCTTTCTGCCCACACACGCTCTCATTCTGCCCCAGAAAAAAAACAATTTCTTAACTCTCTCACCACTGCCTCTTTCTCTTCTGGTTCACACTCATAATGACTATTCCATAGATCTGCTTTACAACTGCCTTATCTGCACCTTTGACATCCTCATCTCTACTAGTTCCCAGAGGTTTTCTGTTCCACCAGATATACCACCCACCACTGCAGATTTAAATCTGTGGCTGAGGTCGCAGTGCACACAGCATTCAACATGCTCCGTCTCTTGATCTGGCTTGACCATCTCTAAAAGTACTACCACTCCATCTCCATAGTCAAATTCTCCTTTTATTGTGGGGTCATCCTGTGAGCCAAGAACAACCCCAAACTCCTCTTTTCCATTACCAACCACCTCCTCAGTCCTTCCTCTCCCAAAATCTCTGTTCTCAACTCTAATATTAAATGTGAAGAGCTCATGGACTTCTCTGTCTCCAATAAGAGATAATTTGCTTGCCCATTGATGCTTCTTCTCTCCCTGCCTCCCAAATTTTGCCCCCTCCCTCCTGTTAACTCAGTCCCACTCCACTCTCACTTTGTTTTTTTTCCAACTCCCCCAATCTTATCAAACTAATTTCCTCTATGAAGCCCACCACCTGTCCCATCAACTGCCCTTCCACCCAAACTCCTGACCACCCAACTCCCTCTTTTTTTATCTCATGTTTGACCACATTGTCTTTCTACAAAGAAGCCTATCTTAGACTGCTATACTCTTTCAAACTAATGCCTATGTCCATCCTGCCCTTTCACTCCATGGTCTTTGAACAGATCATCACTCCAGAATTCTCTGCTCAACTCTTCCAACATTCCCTATCTAAGACTCTCCAATTTGTGACCATCCACAACATCATTAAAGTGACCAACAATATCCTGAGTGGTGGTGACTGTAGTTCGATGTCTCTCCTTGTCTTCCTTAACCTCTCCACCATCTTTAACAACGTCACCCACCACCTCTTTGTCATCTTCATAACATTGCTGTCTCTTGTTTCAATTCCTATCTTACTCAATGCAACCACTACATCACCTCAAAAAACTTCTCCTCCTGTACCCACAGATGAAAATGGAAAAGGAGAGTGGGAACAGGCAGGCAGCAAATGTGTATTGTTGTCAGTGTAGAATAACACACAGCATCACAAGTCCTGTGATTTTTGGAAGTATCTTGTTTAACTTTTTGCCCGTCACAGGGGAAATGCAAACTTTTAAACTTCTAGTGCACATCACAAGTGTTAAAAAAATCTAAAACTTGCAGGATTTACAAGTGAATCTCAAGTGTTAGAACCACAGAAGTTTATAGCACAGAAAAGGACCATTCATCTCATCTTTGTGCTGGCTGTTTGATAGAGCAATCCAAAAATAATCCTACTGCCTCACTCTCTCCCCTGTATTTTCCTCTGCTTCAAATATTTATCAAATTTTCTCTTAATAGATGCAATGGTCTCTCCTTCAATCACTGTGGCAAAGCATACCATGCTTCAAAAATCCTGTGTGTAAAGAAGCTCCTCTGAACCTCTCTCCTCACTCCTTTAGTGACTATTTTAAATTGATGGTTCTTCATCACTGATTCCCAACTAGAGGAAAGATTTTTTTTCCTATTCACCTAATCAAAACCCTTTATAAACCTCCATCAAATTTCTTATTAGTTTTCTCTGCTCCAGTGGGAATAGTCCCAGTATTCCAAGTCACTCATCATAAATATGGTTTCTTATCCCTGGCATCATACTGCTGAATCTACACCGCACGGTCTCCATGGCTTTGATGTTAAACATAATTTGCCTTTAACAAATCTGTACTAACTGTCTTTGATTAACCCATGTATTTCTAAATGCTTACCAATTTGATCTTGAGTTATGGTTTCTAAGAGTTTGCCCACAAGTGACATTAAATTAACTGGTCCACAGTTATCCAATTTATCCTTCTTGTTCAAGGGTGTTACAATGGGTACTCTCCAGTCCCACAACACAATTTGCATATTGTTGGTGATGCAAAGTTAAGAACAATCCCATTTAATAATTCAGCTTTGCAAAGTAGAAAGTGTTGTAAATAAAATAGTTTTAACCCATTTGCTGGTTGTAGAGAGGCTCAATGGAAAATAGCAGAGGAATTAGGAACTAAAAACAACAGCATTATCAGTTCCATCTCCCCTTTTGGTGTTAGATTACTGGAAATCAGCCAACAGTTCCTGCATTACAAATGACCCAGGACATCCTACTCCTGCTATTTTTAGCAATCTTGTCTATAAATTGGAGATTCACGCAATATAATACACAGGTCTCATTCCCTACCAACATGCATCACACCATATTTATCAACGTGAAACGTCATCTGACAGATTCTGTCCATTCCTCCATCCCGTCCAAATCAGACTGTAATCTTTTTGTCTCCTCAAGAAATCTAACACCAGCACAGGTCTTCGTGTCATCTGCAAATTTGCAGACATTACCTCCCTACAACTTCAACCAGATCACTGATGTATATCACAAAGAGTAACAGTTCTAACACCAATCCGTGAGGGACTCCAGTAGTAACTGGTCTCCACGCGCAACTAATACCATTGCCCTCTGTCTGCTAGAATGCAACCAATTCCTTATCCAATTGAGGATTTGCCCTCCAATCCCACAGGATTCAATCTTGTATGTGGCCTATTGTGAGACATCTTATCAAAAGTCCAAATATACAATATCTACTGAGCTACCTTTGTCCATCAACATGGTAATTTTTTTGAAGAATTCAACCAGGTTTGGTAAGACATGATCTTCTTTTCCAGAAGCCATGATTGCTAAGGCAGCAAAGCCATTTTTTGATAGGCCTTTTGCAAAACAATATGTGGAGGCACAAGTTAGCCACCAGCTACTGGTTGAAAAGACCCAGAATGTTGTGTGGCACAATCTGGCTATGGATGGGTCTACTGCCAAGGTGGGGTTCATTATCTATTATTTGCACAGCATTTTTTCAAGATCTAACTGTGATTTGACCAATATAACCTCTATGGACTTGCACTCTACTGTTCTGGCTGTATACCCCAGCATTGTATTAGCTTTTAAAATTCTTTCACAAGATTCTTTCTGAGTCTCCCTGTGCTAATTTAGTTTCATTTATTGTATAGGTATAAGGATAATAGAGTTCATTATATACAAGTGTAAGTGCAATACAACATTATAGGCAAAACTATGCTTAAAACATTGAAAGGTTTCCCATGGGTATTATGAAAGATGATGATTTAATTATTAAATAGTTTCAATGAAAAAGTAGTCCTTATAATAGAATGTAAGAAATGTTTTGAAAATTGGATCCACTATGTTTTAATATCATTTTATCTGTGATAAATTCTGAAAACCATTCTTAACACATATTGGCTTGTGCCATTAATTTTCCATTTTGAAAAGACAACTCGATGCCCCAATACAATCACAGCATGTGCTAACATATGTTATGTCATATGCCTCATGAAAATTTAAACAGCTTTATTGCATTCAGCATGTAACTGCCTCAGAAAGAGCACCCTCTCTGCCTGTCAGTTAATATGCAATAGGCGTGCTCATTGGGTTGGAGGTCAAGATTTAGGTTATGCACTGGATGACCATTGACTGCTGTAGCCCTGGCAGATGGAGATTTACGGATGTCATTGTAATTATAAACCAGGGAGTTACCCTTTGTCTGTTGACAGCTGCAGTTTAATACATGTTGATAATGGTCCTCTCAAACTCAGTCTGCACTCTGGCTCGTGTCTGGCTTATTTCCAGACTGCCAGCTGTCATGAAAGCTCCCCCCAGAAAGGTGCAATATGTTTAGCAATGCAGAATTTTGGAACTGAGACAGACCAGACACTCTAGCCTTTGGGTCACAGCACACGTGCCAGACCTTTTGTTTGTACATGGGTTGATTTGCAAAGGTTCATGCCCATTGAGAATATTCATGTGTCTGCCTTTTCATTGGAGAACTCTGTTTTATAATGAGATAGCACATTACTCATAATGCTGAATTGATGTAGACTTAGACCAACCATTTTCTTCAATAACTGATTAATAATTGTATATCTAGAATTTTAAACATTCGATAGCAGGGCCTGTATTTTATTACAGTAATGAATTAGGAAGGTGCTTTTAGCAAATTCAGATAAATAAACTCTGCCTGTCTGGTGCTCTATTAGCCCATACATTTAAACAGATAAAATATATAATAATAATAATAAAGTTAGGGGAAGACTATTTGCACATGATAAAGTCACTCAGGGAATTAGATCATTAATCCCACATATGAATCTTGAAAAAGTAATAATAATAGTTTCAGAACTTTGGACTTTCCTGGACTCTATTGCTCAACTATTCACTCCATAAGTCTACTATTTGGCTGTAGAAGGCATCGTAGTTGATCTTGATTATGTCCTCACCTTGGATATGTATAGCTACTAAGGTACTGAGCAGGGAATTTCTGACCTGTATGGCTTAATACCAACCCAGGCAATGCATTTACCCATTAGATCATCAAGGGGATTTCCATATTATGTTATGTTCACAAAGTTAAAAATTGAATGATATTTCTATCTTGATGTGGTGAGCAGATGATGTTGCGGAAAAACAGCCATGGAAGTTCACCTTCAGGGTTCATTTGCTTTGGTCTTGCATAAATTGAAGAGGCAATCTGTGGTGGGAATGCAACAAATGCTGTAGCATTTTTCTGATGATGTTGTTGAAATCAATTTTACAAATTCAGAAGGATCCAGCCATTGTTTTTTGTCCACACACTGCTTTACAATGAAATCGGTCAATATATTGATTTCTGTAATTAGTAAGCGTTAAGTTTTGTAGTTTCTTCTTTGCAGTTTGGTGTTTTTCAAACTTGGAGATTGGTCAGATGGACTATGATAGTCTTTTCCAGTCCTGTGCATTCCTATCTTCCTACATCTTAGACAGTTTGGTGCTGTCCTTTCAAATTTCCTGTAGGTATTACCTTGCAGTCATTTACAGGGTCAATGGCTTAATTTTGTCTTGTTTAGGTGCTTAACTGTACTTATGAACAACATTTGATGCCTGAGTGGTTTAATTTTCATCAGCAGTACAATAAAATCTAGGTGACCTGAAAGGGTGCTCAATTGGTACGCAGTAACTAAATGAAGTTAGTGTCTATGTTGCCCAAACCACCTTTGCATCTACAAGTCTGATAAACAGGTCCCAAAGTAGTAGAATTGTTTCAGTATCTATGTATAAGAGACATTGGCTTTTCAATTCAGCTGCGCAGTGCCCGTTTATCTAACTAAAAAGATAAGTTTTTGAAATAGTCTTACCTGAATGTGAAGGTGGCAAGACCAGGATGCGGGCTGCTGCAACTCCTCCCCTCCCCAATCGCCGGCGCTTACCCACAATCACTGTGCTGCCCTCCGATCGCCGCCACTCCCTCTCCCTCATCGCCGCCACACCCCCTCCCCGATGGCCGCCACTCCCCCCTCCCCGATCGCCAGTGCTCGCCCCCGATCGCCGCCACACCCTCTCCCCGATCGCCGCCACTCCCCCCTCCCCGATCGCCGCCACACCCCCTCCCCGATCATCGGCGCTGCTCCCCTTCGATCGCCACCACTCCCCCGCATTGCCGCCATTGCCCCCTCCCCAATTGCCGCCACTCCCCCTATCACTGCCTCTCCCCCCTTCACAGCCATTCCCCTCCATCGCCGCCACTCCCCCCCATCACTGCCACTCCCCTCCGATCGCCGCCATTCCCCCCAATCGCCGCCACTCCCCCAATCGCTGCCACTCTCCCCGATCGCCGCTACTCTCCCCGATTGCCGCCACTCCCTCCGATCGCTGCCACTCCCCTCCATCGCCGTCACTCTCCCCCATCGTCGCCACCCCCCACCATCGCTATCGGGGAGGGGGGATTGGTGGCGATCGGGGAGGGGGAGTGGTGGTGATCGGGGAGGGGGGAGTAGTGGCGATCGGGGGGGGGGAGTAGCAGCGATTGGGGGGAGTGACGGCGATTGGAGGGGCCCCCTCCCCGATCACCACCACTCCCCCCTCCCCTATAGCCACCAGTCCCCCACAATTGCCGCCACTCCCCACTGATTGCTGCCACTCCCCCCAATCGCCTCCGTACCCCCCATCGCCGCCACTCCCCCCGATTGTCGCCACTCCTCCTCCCTGATCGCCGTTGCTCCCCCGATCACTGCTGCCCCCCCCTCCCGGATCGATCGCCGCCGTTCCCAATCCCCCTAGCCTCTGATCTCCGCAACCTAGCCCTCACTTACCTGAGGGTCACTGCGACGCTAGCAGCGGGCAGATCTCCAAACGCTCTTCGCCGGCAGGTCTACTTGATGGAAATGATGCCCGAGACCCAATACCGTGGACGCTTTGGGCCTCACCAATTAGGCGCAGGGATCGTTCCCAAATTTCCACCTCATTAAATAGTATATTCATTAGGACCAATAGATTTATTATGAATATTGCATTCAGATTGTGAAAATGTAAGACTGTAGATATCAATATTACCTTTGATAATGTTTCTCATGAGGTTAGGAAATGGTGTCCATGGATACTTTCATTTCCTGCTGTGCTGTACAGAGCCAGTTTATACAAACTACTAATATAAGCTATAAAGAACAACAAAAAGCAGAACTGCTAAAACAGTAATAGTGTAATAGATTGCAAATGAATAAAAAAAGCTTTGCCTAGTAAACTCAGCATTTTTGTTTCTTCTGAAGATACCGCTTGCAATAACAGTGAAACATAAGTTTTCCTTTTTGTTCTTTTTATCCTCTGACTTTTAATGCCTATTTATTCCCTTTCTTAACAATTCTGTAATTGGCTGTGTATAACCAATTTTGATGTCTTTTTTGAACAAGGATCTTTGCTAGGAAACCTTTAAGAATTATAGATATATTACAGTTAAACAGGAATCAAAGTATTTCAGCATCAGATTATTCCTTTCAGATTAGCATGGGAATTAAAACATGGATAAAGACATAGGTAAGGCATAAGGAAATGATGTTGAGATAAGAAGAACTAACTGTGTTACTTCACTGGCTATTGTTGTTGAAATGTAGAGATACAGATATACCAGAAGATTGTTTAAACAGATTCAAGTTTCACAAGCTCATTGCTCTGTTCCTACCTTTCCTCCCTCTCCATAACTGAATTAATATTTCTGGTTATAATTTAATTAGATAAGTGGATCGTTGATCACTTCATAGGTGCAAAATAGACAATATTAGAAGCAAGTTTTGATTGGCCAGGTTTCTGGCACTTAAAGTAACAAATTGTACTGAACAAAGCCACTCAAAGGAAAATTTCAAGTCAGTGTAAAAAAAAGTCAGATTCTCAAAGCAGTAAATATATCTGTACGAAAGCTGTTAAAATATTGATGTTTATCATTGAAATGATCCACAACTGGAATATTATGAAGTATCACATTATGTTTTTGCTAAGTTAAAAGATTCACCAGCATTTTATTCACCAAAGGGTTAAATGTATATTTTATTTTAGAACAACAGTAACAGCTGTGTTGATAATGAGAAGGGGCAGTTCCAGCATTTCCAGATATCCCTCCAGCTTTGCAGTTGGCATGCACCTTAATGATTAATGCAAATATAATGGAACAAAAGGCACTTTTTGCTTGCATGCTCATTATCATCCTTTGTGGTGCTGTCCTATATTTCAAGTTCTCTGAACGTGGCATTAGACTTGCAAATCTATTCTGCCTTTGCCAGTTTTTCTGTTTTTTTAAATGTATGTATACTATCATTTCAGTGCTACTAAGGGACCTATATTTCGATTTGCATCCTGGAAAATAAAATAAACAAATGCCATTTTTCTAATTTTATGCAGGAAATCACATTTATATCCATATGGATAGCGGCTCCAGGGTTGTGAAGAAGTGTGGAGAGGGAAATTACAATATATTTTGGCTATAACTACAAGATTGCCACATTAGATCATATTTGTTGTACTGATATTGCAGGGGGATGTTGGACTCTTGAGTTGTGTAGATTAACACAATATGAAAAGTATCCAATTCAATAGTATATTAAAGCTGAAATATTTTTTTCCGTAGCTAATATGCAGTTAAAGGTTTGACTGGAAGGGATTGCTGTTTCTCCTCACAAAAGGATGTTTAATTTGTCCCAGCATTCATACAGTGCGTTAAATGGGAGTGGAATTATTTTCCTTGCTTTTTAAACACTTGCCGAATTTCACAACTTTATGCACTAATAACAACACATGTGATTGGCCAATCCATAAGTACCAGCAAGATACCTACTTAAATAGCTAAATGCCCATATAACTGGTATAATCAGCAATCTGTGTGCCATTACAGCTGTGAACTGTGCAATGTCTGGCAGAAATGTAGGAATATCACAGTCAGTACAAACCTTAATTTACAGATCAAGATCTGCAGGTCATGGTAGATGGGACATAGACAAAGGCAAAATGCTATCTGGGGCATGGAAGGGCAACCCATAAATAACCAAAGGACCAAACAGAAATTGAAGGCAGTTGCCCTGAATGTGAATGTGGGTTTATGTACTCGGGAAGAATATCTGCAAGAGTGTGTCTGATATGAAGAAAAATTCCAAGATAAGAAATGAAAATGACCATGAGGAAAACATCGGCTACCATTTGTGTATGAAGCCACTCATTAAAATCGAAGTAAGTTACAGATGGCAGACACATTTTCTTGATACCTTAGTATACTTGGCTTGAATTGATCAAATACCTTCTGCAGTTGCAATATAAAGGAGGTAACAATGCATTTTGGTAGGAAGAATGAGTAGAGGCAATATAAACTAAATGGTACAATATTAAAGAGGTGCAGAAACAGAGAGACCTGGGGGTGCACATACACAAATCTTTGAAGGTGGCAGGACAAGTTGAGAAGGCTGTTAAAAAAGCATACGGGATCCTGGGCTTTATCAAAAGAGGCTTAGAGTACATGCTAAACCTTTATAAAACACTGGTTTGGCCTCAGTTGGAGTATTGTGTTTAATTCTGGGCACCACATTTTAGGAAGGATGTGAAAGTCTTAGAGAGGGTACAGAGAGTTTTACTAGAATGGTGCCAGGGATGAGGGACTTCAGTTATGTGGAGAGACTGGAGAAGCTGGGGTTGTTCTCCTTAGAACAGTGAAGATTAAGGGGAGATTTGATAAATGTGTTCATATGGGGAAAGAGCAGGGGTATGGGACTGATTGGATAGCTCTTTCAAAGAGCCAGCACAGGCACGATGGGCCGAATGGCCTCCTCCTGTGCTGTGTCTACTATGATATGATGATAATTGAGAAATAGTACAGCAGGCCAAAAATGACCATATAAAAGATGCAACTGAGAAAGATTGTAGACTCAACTGTAATTAGTCACTGATGATCATAATGAACTCAGTCACCTCTCCAACATTATGCAAGCAAGATATTTTACAACCAGTTAAGCCAAAGGTTCACAAAGATTTTTTGATTAGATCCCACCATCTCAAGCTTTTCGAGACAGGATCCACCAAAATGTTTTCATGGCCTCTTGCACCGTTAGTTACAATTACTGTTGTTAATGTCTGACAAACAGTGGTCATCTGAGAGAATGTAAAAAGTTCTTTTATTACTGACTCGATAATTTATACATCTGTATGTTATCTGTATATTTATTCTCAAGCTATTAAAATTCCATCTATTCTATTGGTTGCACTGCACATTTAAAACTGAATAAAGTTTGAATAGAGTTCCTTCTTGAATGGAATGGGCGAGCCTGTTTGACTGCATGTCTGCACAAAACCAGGAAATTCTTTGCTCCAAAGGCATCAACACCTGCATATCACTTTCCACATATGATGCGTTCAATGTTTTTATTTATCATTGTCGGTGTAGAAAAGCCTGTCCCATGCAGGTATGTTGAGGCAAATGCCACCGGATCTTTGTTACAATAGGGACTTACAGAAAGCATTTACAGAAAGCCAGAATTTAGAAAGTGACACTTTGGCAAATTGACTCTCCAAAGATTTGTGACAAGAGAGCTAGGTTAGCTCCTCTGCAGCAGCGATGTGATGTGGGATAGCACATCGAAGCAGCCAAAAGGATTTTTGATCCATGCAGTATCACTTTTTGTTGACATAAGCATATTCTGTGAATTTTTTCTTCAGGAGTGCAAGATGAGAAGAGATTTCATCTCAGAACCTATTGATGGACAGACCATTGTCCTGAACAAAGTCTTTCAGTGTGTCAATGTGACAAGCTTATTATTTCCCAACTGTTGCTTCCAACAGTTCAATTTCTTTGGAAATACTGTGACTTTATCTGAAACAATGAGGATGTTGCAGTTGGGTCCTTGAAGTGTCCACCAAGTAGACAATTTTGGCCAGCACTCAAGGATCTAGAAATTCCAGATGCCTTGCTCCAGTGCTTTGAGTGCAGAGGGCTAGAACATCTGGCTGGCCATCTGCCTTTGCCCTGACCTTGTCCCAAATCCCAGGATGGGAGCAGCTCCTTGCTATGCGATCAGGTGGTTTTGGGGCAGTCCCCAATAACTCTTCAAATGTAAGACTTATACCTGCTGGCTGGCTGTATGCTGGGTGGAACTGGTGGGATTTCCAAAGGAGTCTGGCAATCAACCAGTCCTGTCTCCAAAAATGATGTCACAACAGAGGGAAGAAGTGTCTGACCTCTCCCTGTCAGAAATTAGCAACAAGCCCAACAGAGGTGGAAGCCCAACAGAAACAGGTCCTGCCACAAATTCCTTTCCTCCTCCACCCAGATATCACTTCTTCTGTTTTGCCACCATCCTGGGCACAATATTGAGATTCTTCGCTGAGGCAGCGGTAGATTGGTTATTTCTGGGCCAGGATTTTCCACGTATCCAAGGTGCACTGCTGTGGGGCATCACTGAATCAGAGAAACCTTTACTTAGTCTTGCAAGCAGAAGAGAGGAGCAAGCACTCTGCCACAGGACAGCTAACACAACTCAGTGTGAATATAGAAGCGCTGATATTCAGCTCTCACTTCTTCAGTGCAGAAAACAGGCATTCATTGATAGGTCTTGTTTTGATGCAGATGGGAGGGGGATAAATTGTATTCAGATTTGCAACTTTTATTTATAGAGAGCACTCAGTTATAAGTTGCTGCCTCATTTCTATGGCTGCAGATTGATGGCTCTCTTGCTGTACCTTCTCTCCTTTCTGTGCACTTCTCTCTCTTTATCATCTTCATCCCCTCCTCCTCCTCAATATGTCGCGACACTACAGACTTCCTACAAAAACTCAGCACCCACGGACCAGTTGAACCAGGAACACTTCTCACCACGATGGACGTCTCGGCACTATACACCAGTATCCCCCACGATGACGGCATCGCTGCAACAGCCTCAGTACTCAACACCAACAACAGCCAATCTCCAGACGCCATCCTACAACTCATCCGCTTCATCCTGGATCACAATGTCTTCACCTTCGACAACCTGTTCTTTACCCAAACACACGGAACAGCCATGGGGACCAAATTCGCACCCCAATACGCCAACATTTTCATGCACAAGTTCGAGCACGACTTCTTCACTGCACAGGACCTCCAACCAACACTATACACCAGATACATCGACGACATTTTCTTCCTATGGACCCACGGCGAAGAATCACTGAAGAGACTACACGATAACATCAACAAGTTCCATCCCACCATCAAACTCACCATGGACTACTCCTCAGAATCGGTTTCTTTCTTGGACACACAAATCTCCATCAAAGACGGGCACCTCAGCACCTCACTCTATCGCAAGCCCACGGACAACCTCACGATGCTCCACTTTTCCAGCTTCCACCCCAACCACGTCAAAGAGGCCATCCCCTATGGACAGGCCCTACGAATACACAGGATCTGCTCAGACGAGGAGGAACGCGATGGACACCTACAGACGCTGAAAGACGCCCTCGTAAGAACGGGATATGACGCTCGACTTGTCGATCGACAGTTCCGACGGGCCACAGCGAAGAATCGCATAGACCTCCTCAGAAGACAAACACGGGACGCAACCAACAGAGTACCCTTCGTCGTCCAGTACTTCGCTGGAGCGGAGAAACTACACCATGTTCTCCGCAGCCTTCAACATGTCATCGATGACGACGAACACCTCGCTAAGGCCATCCCCACGCCTCCACTGCTCGCCTTTAAACAGCCACCCAACCTCAAACAGACCATCGTTCGCAGCAAGTTACCCAGTTTTCAGGAGAACAGCGTCCACGACACCACACAACCCTGCCACGGCAACCTCTGCAAGACATGCCAGATCATCGACACGGATACCACCATCACACGAGAGGACACCACCCACCAGGTACATGGTTCATACTCCTGTGACTCGGCCAACGTTGTTTACCTCATACGTTGCAGGAAAGGATGCCCCGGAGCATGGTACATTGGCGAGACCATGCAGACGCTGCGACAACGGATGAACGGACACCGCGCAACAATCGCCAAACAGGAGGGTTCCCTCCCAGTCGGGGAACACTTTAGCAGTCAAGGACATTCAGCCACCGATCTTCGGGTAAGCGTTCTCCAAGGCGGCCTTCGAGACACACGACAACGCAAAATCGTCGAGCAGAAGTTGATAGCCAAGTTCCGCACCCATGAGGACGGCCTCAATCGGGATCTTGGGTTCATGTCACGCTACACGTAACCCCACCAGCAAAAAGGGGGAAAAAATTTATATGTTTTTTAAAATTCTCTCTCTCTCTCTCTCTGCCATTTTAAGTTTCTTTCTGCCTGCCTGTGTAAAAGACACAATGTATATCGAGTGTACTGGGACGTGCTGTTCTCCGTGACTGGCCTGTTTGAATAACAACGACACCTTTTGATTGGTGTGATGCTGTCCCAACATCGTATAAGATATGCGATTTGAGAACCTTTTCATTCAATCATCTGACGAAGGAGATAATCTCCGAAAGCTTGTGATTTTAAAATAAATTTGTTGGACTATAACCTGGTGTTGTAAGATTCCTTACATTTGTCCACCCCAGTCCATCACCGGCATCTCCACATCAATATGGACGGCAGATGTGGATGTGGCCTCCTCAAGTGGCACCCCTCTCTGTTGTGCCATGTTGTGCAGGACACAACACACTACTATAATGTGTCCCACTCTGTCTGGTGCGTATTGAAGTGCTCCCCCAGAACAATCAGAGCACCTAAATCGCATCTTGAGCAACCCTATAGCATGCTCAATTGTATACCTGGTGGCAATGTGGCTGACGTTGTATCGACGCTGGTGATGGGGTTCCTCAGAGGTGTCATGAGCCACATGTGCTGGGGGCATCCCTTGTCCCCAAGGAGCCAGCCTTTAAGGGTGTTCGGTGCATGGAAGAGGCTCGGGATGTTGGATTCCTTCAGAATGAAGGAATGAAGGAATGGCAGCTGCCAGGGAATCTGACACACACATGCAGGAATCTTTTGCGGTGGTCACAAACGAGCTGAGTGTTGATGGAGTGATACCACTTTCTGTTGATGAACAGTCCTGGCTTGTGTGGAGGTGCTCTGATTGCTATATGGGTGCAATCGATTACACCCTGTAGCCGTGGGAAGCCAGCCACAAAATGGAATATCACTGCACTCTCCATCTGGCTGAGGTCATCCATGGGGAAGCTGACATAATGCAAGGCCCTGCAAAACAAGCCATCGGTGACCTGCCTTATACACTTGTGCGCAGATGACTGAGAGACCCCGGCGATATCCCCGGCGGCACCCTGGAATGATCCAAAGGCGAAGAAGTTGAGGGCAGTAGTGACTTTGACAGCAACAGGTAATGAGATGCCGCCAAGCCCAGACGGAAGCAGCTCGGCATGATGTCTGCGGTTACCTGGCGACTCACTCTGAGCCTCCGTATGCACTGCTCCTCAGAGAGGTCCAGGAAGCTGAGCCTTGGTCTGTAGACCCTCTGGCGAAGGTAGTGCTTCCTGCAATGTCGCTCTCTCTGTTGTTGCCCTCTGTGCTCTTGTGCAGGTGACTGTGGCACAGCACTGTGTTATGGAGCTCCAAGTGGCAGAAGTGCACGCTGTGCCAGGCGAGGCTGGTGATGTTGCTCATCCTCGGATGTAGTGGTGAATGCAGCCATGGTGCCCCCCCATCCTGATGGTGTCAGTTTGAGGTGGTCTGAAAAGTTGGTAAATATATGTCAACAGAACAATTCTGAGTGGAAACCAAAAATTTTCAGTATAAACACAAAGATCTCCCAGCCAACAGTTTGTCTAAAAGAACTGAGTGCCCTGCTGCAATAACTCACCTTTTATCCCCATCTGTCGAACAAGCATTTCAATGTCCAACTGGCTGCTGCCTGAAACACGTCTCCTAAAACATGGAGTGTTTCCCACAGCACAGGAAACACACTGAGGCTGAATGAAAATCGATCCCCTGCCTCAGTCACCATGAAATAAACTACTTCAAATACTTAAACTGTCTAAATAACAGTGTTAATTATCATCCCGCCGGCTTTAATTGTCGGTGGGATTTCCGCACACAGACGGGCCTGTGGGGAACCCGGAAGTCAGTGGGTTGGAGCTGGCTTCCTCACCTGCTCGGGATTTCGCCAATTTTCAGAGCCCTCCCACCTGCACTTCAGCTTGAAAATTGAGCCCATGGAGAATCATTCCTTCAGATTTTAATTGTTGTTGGAGATTTTTTTTTTAAATTATTTTTTTATTTTTTCTTTCTTTTTTAATTCAGTATTTTTTGCTCTCCCTTTATTTCACTTTCTGTTCCCGATCTGACATTGAATTCACTATTCCAACTTACATTTCTTGGTTCTGACTCTGCATGGCTTATTAATATGCTTCAATCAGATTGGTTAAGGGGATAGACTGCTGCTTGCCCTGTTACATAGGTCCCAGATGCCCTGTAGATGGCGCCGCGTTGGATTGAGTGCCTGATGAGAGGAACTTGCCATGCTAAAGCCCACAAAAAGTCAACTGGCAAGTTCAAGTCCACCGAACGGCAAGTGCCGTTTGTTCGCCGCTCAGAGCGAAATCCAGTCCATTAACATTGGAAACTCTTGATGGGCTCTATTGCAGGGCTCCATCAGATTTATCCAGGCACCTAAAATTAGACTTCAAAATGGCTATGGTCTGCTCCGTTAAAGTTTTTGTAGTCCCATGGGCTTCATTACATTTATTTTCCCTGTGTGTCTGCAGATACCTTATAGGAGTCATAAGTTATATCTCACCTCATGCCCTCTCTGATATTATCTTCTCCATGAGACCCACCTCCTGCTCCCTTGACCCCATTCCAACTAAACTGCTGACCACCCAACCTTCCTTCCTCACACTAGCTGACATTGTAAATGGTTCCCTCTCCTCAGGTAGTGTACCCCTCCCTTTCAAAGCCACCATCATCACCCCCCTTAAAAAACCCACCCTCGAATCCTCTGTCTTTGCAAATGACTGCTCCTTCTCCAACCTCCCCTTCCTCTCCAAAGTCCTTGAACGTGTTGTTACCTCTCAAATTCGTGCTCATCTTTCCTGCAATGCCATGTTTGAATCTCTCCAATCAGGTTTCTGGCCCCTCCACAGCATTGAAATGGCCCTAATCAAAGTCACAAATGACATTATCTTTGACCCTGACCACAGTGCATTATCAATGTTCATCCTTCTTGACTTCTCTGTAGCCTTTGACACTGTTGAATACACCATCCTCTTCCAATGCCTCTTATTCGTTGTCCAGCTCAGTAGGACAGCCCTCACTTGGTTCCACTTACCTATCCAATTGTAGTGAGAGCATCTCCAGCAGTGGCTTGACCTGTTTCCACACCATTACCTCTGAATTCCCCCAAAAAATCTATTCTTGGCCTCCCTTCCGTAGGTCAGGCCAATAGATTGTCCACATGACCATTTTATCTGGGTGAGGTGAGTGCTGGAGGTTGAGCTCTCTCAAAGAATGTGAAATTAATAGGGTATTTTTAATAGCTCACTGCACTCTGGGATGGTTACTGTAGACTGGAAGGAGGCTAATGTAGTCCCTATCTTTAAAAAAAGAGACAAGACTGACCTGGGTAACTATAGGCCCATTAGTTTGACACCAGTATTTTGAAAGGTGCTTGAAGGAATCATTAGGGATGTAATATATGATTACTTGGATAGAGAGGAGCATACCAGGGACACCTAACATGGCTTCAAAAATTGGAGGTCATGTCTAACAAATTTGATTACATTTTTTGAAGAAGTCACTAAGATGGTGGATGAGGGAAGCTTTTGTCAAGGTACCGCACAAGAGGCTTCTCTATAAGATCGAGGCCTACGGTATTAGTGGTAATATATTGAGCTGGATTGATAACTGGCTGGAAGGACGTAGGCAGAAAGGATTTATAGATGGATCCGGATCTGTTTGGTGACCGGTCACTAGTGGTGTCCCACAGGGATGGGTGTTAGGACCGTTGGTCTTTACTATTTTTATTAATGATCTAGATGTGGATGTCGGAGGCATGATCTGCAACATTGCAGATGATATCAAGATCTGTGCGAGTGTCAGGACTGTAGACGATGCTCGACTGCTTCAGATGGATCTTGATATGTTGGGGGACCGGTCTCGTGAATGGCAAATGATGCTTAATTTGGAGAAGTGCAGTGTTATACATTTGGGCAGAACAAATGCTCAACATACCTACACCCTTCAGGGAAAAGCATTAAAGCAGGTGGAGAAAGAAAGAGATCTGGGTGTTCTAGTGTATAGATCGCTAAAGGTACATAAGCAATGCCGTGAAGCAATAGCTTGAGCAAATAGGGGGTCGGGGTACATTTATAGGATAATTGACTATAAGACAAAACAGACTCTTTGTCTTTGTACAAGACCTTGGTCAGGCGTCATTTGGAATACTGTGTCCGGTTTTGGTCTCCTCACATAGTGGGTGATAGTGAGGCTTTGGAAAGGATACAGAGGAGGGCCACTAGACTAATTCCCAGCTTAAAGCATTTTAGTTATCAAGGTAGGCTAAAAGAACTGGGACTCTACAATTCAGAGAAGCGTAGACTTAGGAGTAATCTGATTGAGGTTTATAAGATGATGAAAGGAATAGATTGTGTTCCAGTTGACAGTTTGTTCCAATTAAATACATTAGGGAGGACCAGAGGTCACAATTTTAAGTTGTACAAAATCAGATCTAGGTTAGATGGCAGGAGGTGGTTCTTTTCGCAGAGAATAGTGGACCTCTGGAACAGGCTGCCGGTTCGTGCGGTGAACACTAATTCACTGAATTCCTTCAAACGAGAGCTGGATCTGTTTCTGGCTGGGGCAGAGATAACCTCTTTCAAAAGGTAGGTAAGGTGACGCATAGAATTCAGGGCCAGAGTGATCTCCTGGACTAGTTTCGATCGCCAAAGGGGTCGGAAAGGAATTTTCCATTTTTCTTCCCCCCTCCCCCAAATTGGCTGGGGTTTTTGTCTGGTTTTTCACCTCTCCCAGGAGATCACCTGGTGTGGGGTGGGGAGTGTATTTATTGTTACACACAAGGTATAATGACTGTGTGGGACAGGTTGGATTATGGGGACAGGTTGCATAGACTAGGGTTGTATTCCCTTGAAAATAAAATATTAAGGGGTATCTAATTGAGGTGTTCAAGATGATCGAAGAAGTTGATGGGGTAGATAGAGAGAAACTATTTCCACTGGTAGAGGAGTCCAGAACAAAGGGACATAACCTTAAAATTAGAGCAAGGCCGTTCAGGGATGATGTCAGAAAACATTTCTTCACACAAAGGGTAGTGGAAATCTGGAACTCTCTCTGCTATTTCACATCGTTCACCTGAGGAAGGGGGAAGCCTCCGAAAGCTTGTGAATTTAAAATAAAATTGCTGGACTATAACTTGGTGTTGTAAAATTGTTTACAATTGTCAACCCCAGTCCATCACCGGCATCTCCACATCATGCTAAAAAACTGTTGAGGCTAGTCAATTGAAAATTTCAAATTTGGGATTGATAGATTTTTGCTAGGCAAGGGTATTAAGGGTAGATAGATGGAGGTAGATGGCAGGTAGATGGAGTTAAGATACAGATCAGCCATGAAGTAAATGAATGTCAGAACAGGCTCAAGGGGCTGAATGGCCTACTCCTGCTCCTGTGTTCCATCTTATGTAATTTTTATACAGCACTTTGTCTTCTCCTCAGGACATCACAAAGTGCTTCAAATCCAATGAATTACTTTTGAGGTGGAGTCACTGTTGTTTTGTAGATAAACATGGCAGTCAATTTGTGCACAGCAAGGTCTTAGAAACAGAAAATGAGATGAATGACTAGTTAATCTGTTTTTGGTGATATTGTTTGAGGAAGGAATGTTGAACATGGGGAGAACTCCCTGTTCTTTTTTGACTGGTGCCATGGGATCATTTATGTTAGTTTGGACTAGTTTCGATCGCCAAAAGGGGTTGGAGAGGAACTTCCCAGATATTTTGCTTCCAAGTTGGCCTGGGTTTTTATCTGGCTTTTTAACTTCTCCCAGGAGATCACATGGTTTTGGATGGACCAGAGGGTCTTTTGCTGTCCATAATTGTTCATATGTTTGTATGTCCACTTGCAAAGGAGGATGGGCCTCAGTTTGAACATCTCATTTGAAATCGAATTAACATGTTATAATGAGGCCAGCGCTGACCACCAGTGCAGCCTCCATTTGCCTGCCTTTTTCTTTGCTTTGTGATGTGATACCATGTGATTTGGGCAAGCGAGTGACTGTGCCTGCTTTCAAACCAGTGTTCACCCCACCGAGGCTCTGTTTATGACAAGGTGGCAGAGAAAATCAGGGCAGGGAGCTGTATTCACAGGGACAGGGACTATAGGTGTGAAATAGAGCTACAGCACTGTAGCCCACTTCCTGCTGGGAGCTCAGTATCACAAAAAAAGAACTGTGCAGGGTTAATTCTGTGATCCCATGCTCCCAAAGGGAGCCACATTCAAAGGGAGCATAGGTCAATGAAATGAAGCTACCAATGTTGTAGTTCTGTCTCCGACCCCCCCACTCACTGTGAGCACAGGATTGTGGAACTACCTGCTATATTCTTAGTGTGAGAATAACTAGAATTTGCAACATCTATCCTTAGTTCTGCAACATTTCAATGAAGGTTTTATTTCAAAAGCTGCAATACCATTTATTGACACTACAAGCTTGCAGACCCACCATATTACAATGCCATCCACAGGAACCTGGTAGTGTTTTAATCAAAATATGCCTGGAGAACTCACTGGTACTCCATTAGCAAAACCATCATCAGACATATGGTGATGACAACCTGATGCAAAAATTCAATGATTGCAGGGAGAGATCATTGTGGAGTGAACACGTGGCTCCATGCAGACACCTATATCTTTCAACAGCCCCTTCTCTACTTGGGGAATCTATCATTTTAATGTACCATTGTGCAGGACAGATGATTTGTTGGTTCGACAGAAACCTGCAGTCCCATTCCAAAAGCTAATCGTAATTAGCTTGCTGCTCAGCACTGAAGATGCACACACATCTCCTATCAATACATTTCATGTTTGGAGATGTCAAGCCACCAGCTGAGATGGAATTTTTGTATGGATTCCTTGGCAGAGCAAATAGCTATGTCCAGACTCAAAAGGATGCACAGAGACCAGAAACTGTGCAGATTAGGGACTGGATGTCCATAACAATGGAGACAGGATAACCAACTGACTGCAGATACCAGTGGTTAGACTAGAAACTTCATGTGAATCTCAATAGAGGCAGAACCTCGAACCCAGTTCGCTGGCCTTTTGCAGGGCATACTGAATAGAACAGAAAGTGCTGTATTTCACTGTTGTAGTACCACTGAATTCCAATAGATGGTGCGATTGTAGCACAGATCTGCAACTTATAATTTATAATATTGCCGGTAAAATAAAAGTAGTGCTGGAGTTTTTGACAAAAACATACATTGAAATTGATTTGTAATTGCAATATTTGTTATAAGGTTCAGTTGGTAATAAACTAGAAATGTCACACATGGTTCAGATGGACAGGAAAATCCTGCTAATGTCGATTGCTCAGATACTAAAAGATGAAAAGAGTAGGAAAAATTAGGCAGCTTGAAAGGGAATGAACTATGCAGAAGTGGATATTAGTGATTCCCTGCAAGTTACTGTATACATTTGGAAGTAAGTGTGTGCTCCTGCAGTGGTGAGCAGCAAGCTGATTCAAGTGACTAACAGCCCTGAGACTCCAACTGGTAAACCTCTGAGTAGTAAGTGAAATTGTCAACCAATTGTGTGGTATGACTGCTGTAAAATATTGGATCCTGGAATCATCCGAGGTAGAGATTTTAGGCTATGGAGCATAATGACATATCATTTTCTTTTTCACAACAGGAGCAGTCCCAATAACTCACAACTGATGAAAATTGTCTCTCTCACCAGCAGAGATCTAACTGGTATCGAACGCTGTGCAATCACTTGTATTACAGTTTGATAGCTTTTAAAAGCAAATGAACACCTACAATATATGTGCAGACATATAACATCCTATAAAGAATAATATTTAGAAATGTTCAGACAGATTTATAACCGAATGTGTTTGAGCTTCATCTAATTGTAGTGCAGTCTATTTTACTTCAGCATATGTATATTTAAGTGTATTATTTTCAAAATGACATGCATAAAATCACATACTGTCAGCGCACTTAAGTAGGCTGTTTTATATGTTGTTAAATTTCTAATATTAGCACTATTGCTTTCAGACTATTATTCTAAAAGCATAGACATTAATGTGATTGACCAAGGTGTTAAAAAAGCAATTTGCATTCTTCTGTTCTCTCTTTTGATTCAAAGCTGCATAAAATTCTAGCTTTAAGCATAATACGTAAAATTTGTTAAAGTGTCCTTTAATTCACCAAGTCTTGGAGCATTTAAGTAGATGCACAACAAAAGATTACAGCTTTATCTTTTTAAATTATATCAAATCCCTGAGATTATGAAAAGGGCTGAAATATTTATTATGTATGGGTTCAAATCATACTGGTATTAAAAATCAAACAATGTTGGCCCATAAAGGGACCTTCTCTTCAACAAGCAGACATAACTTGTCATGAAAATTACTTAAATGTTGACATTAAGATCTTTTAGAAGCACTAAATCTTGTAAAAGAGAATAACTACCTTATTATAAAGGTCTAAAGTTTTTCACTTGAAATATACCTAAAATTCTACTTTTTATTACATTATATAAACACAAGTTCTTTCTATTAATAAATACATGTACTTTAAAAATTAACGTTGCTTCAGAATCAGAATGACTCTTCCTTTCATAACACGGGAGTGGATTTTCACCCGGATTGGAGGATGTGTGTGGGGTGTGGGGGGAGGGGGGGCGTTGGTGGGGGCACAGGGTGAGTGCGAAACACACCTGCTGTCATAAATTTCAGGCCTGGGGTATTTTAACTCCTGGGCCTCATTAGCATCCCGCCGGCCTGCTGCCTGTCTGAAATGGAGGTAGTGGAAAATTGGGCGGCCAGAGGCCACTTGCCAGTTTCAGCAGGATCCCATGGGTGGGAGGGGGTCAGAGACCGAGACTTTCCTTGTGGGGCCTGGAGGAATACTCCTGCTCCTCATGACCCCACTATCTTACTGGGCCTCTTCTTCTTTCAGACCAGATTTCATTGAGCGGGGCAACCGTGCTGAACTCAGTCGGTGGTCAAAATGCTATCACGGTCCTAATGGGACCTCAATTTGCATGTATTAAAGAGGCACCTGCCTGAGTGAGGCGGGCACCTCAGCTGCTGATAGTGGGGATCGAATGGGAACGGGGCGGTAAGTCTTTGCACAGCTTTTTAAATCGTGCACCCGCCCCATTCCCACTGGTCAGGGTGGGTTAAAAATCACCCTCTATAAATATTTAGTTTTATTTTCAAGTGAATATAAACGAATCCAGATTTATTATAAAAGTACTAGTTGATCTCCTACAATTCTGTAGAGACACTGGCTGATTTTAACTCACCGAAACCGGTGTTAATTGTGCAGTAACTACCTCAAAAAGGGGTCAGTAAACTTAAATTTTTGAAAGGGCCTACTCGTGGGTGGCTGGAGCACCCAGTTGTATCAGGCCTCTTTACTATGCAAATCGGGGACCTGTCACGTAGTTAGGACCCCAATTGCAATTTTAAGGGATACATGGGCAGAGCGTGTGTTGCTTACACTCCACCCATATATCCTGGCATTGAGCACCCTAAGCTGTGGTCCTTAAGGCGACCCCTGATGGCACACCAAAAATAGCCCTGAATCTTTTTCAGTTATATTTTTTGGAGCCAGAAGGAGCAGGAGTGCTACCAGGGCCAACCTACAGGATTCCTCACAGGTGTCATGAGCCAAGTTTGAAGGGGGTATCCCTTGTCTCCAGCGAGCCAGCCCTTAAGGCTGCCTCCTGGTAGGAAGAGGCCTGGAATGCCGGACTGGCGCAGTATAAAGGCATCATGACAGCTGCCAAGGAATCTGGCACACACCTGCATGTACCTCTTCTTATGGCTTCACATCAACTGTGCAATGATGGAGTGAAATCCTTCGTGGTTGATAAAAACTCCTGGTTCATGTGGTGGTCCTCAGATTGCCATGAGTGTGCAATCGATTGCACCCTGCACCCGTGGGAAACCAGCTAGAGGAGCAAAACCCACTGCCCCCTCACTTTGGCTATTGTTGTCACGGAGGAAGTTCACATAAGTGGACACCCTGGCAAACAACCCATCCATTACCTGCCTTATACATTTATGCACAGCCGACTAAGAGACCCTGGTGATGTCTCAGGTGGTGCAGTGGAAGGAGCTAGAGGCAAAGAAATTGAGGGCAATGATGACATTTACAGTGAAGGGCAATGTGTGGCCACCAGGTCCAGCAGTGAGCAGCTCTTCTTGAAGGAGGTTACAGAAGTCTGCGACCACCTGCCGTCTCAATCTGATCCCATGTAGGCACTGCTCTTCAGGTGGGTCAAGGAAGCTCTGTCTGTAGACCTTTTCACGTGGGTAATGCCTCCTGTGAACTCGGCCTCTCTGCTGTTGTCCGCTCTGCTCCCCTCTCTGCTGTTGTCTGCTCTGCTCCCCTCTCTGCTGTTGTCCGGATCTGTGTTGTGCATTTCTCTCTTGTGCACCTGCAGACCCCAACACACCTCTCGTATACATCCATGGCGCCCCCCCTCATCCTGATCTTGGCAATTTGAAAGTCTCCAAAGTTCTGAAAAAGCTGTATGAACACAAGAACTCTGTGCCAAACGTTTGCCAGAGGGATCTGAGACCAACTGTAATCTCTGAGCTTTTATTCACATCGGGCAATCAGAACTTTAAATAAGCCCATAAACTGCGGCTCAATCTCACCTCCCGGGAAACCCATGCTGGAGGTGTTAAATTCGAAGGTCTCTTAAATTCAATTTAAAAACACCTATTTAACATCTCAACGAGGTAAATAGCTCCCGTAAGTACCCGCTCACCTGCACTAATTATGGAGCTGCGTCCGCCGGTTTCTCGCATGCATCCAAATGCACCACCGTTAAATCTGGACCTGGGTGCATTGGAGCCGGGTTGCGATCGCGCTGGAAAAATCAATTATTTTAACTTCCCACCTGCTCTTAACCCACCCGTTCTTGGGGGTTAAAATTCCCCCGGTCTCTTATTGAGACTGACTGAGGTTCAGCCTTAACCTCAACTGCCATTTCAGTTTGAGTTCCAATGGGAAAGTTTTGATAGCGCTCAACCTGTTTGGTTTATGAAGCATTTTGCAGTAATAGTGTAATCCATTTCAACAAGAAGTAAAACAGAACTTGAACAATCCCTCACTGATGAAATGTATGTTTATAATGCAATAACACTAACAGGAGTCTGTGGCCCAGACTATGAAATCCCTGTATCTGCTTCATAAGATTCCTTTTATTTTTTTAAACACCTCATTTGATCACCTCTCAACCTTCTAAATTCAAGGAAATAAAAGCCAAGTTTATCCTCATAATTCAATCCTTTAATGGTAACATTCTGATGAATCTGCACTGTAACCAAGGCCAAAATATCATTCCTGAGATGTGGTGCCCAAAATTGAACGCTGTAATCCAGAGGAGGTCTGACCAAGGCTCTGTACAGCTAAAGCATCATTTATTCCCTGTGGTATTCCAGCCCCCTTCAGATAAAATCTAACAATCCATTAGCCTTTTCGATTACTTTTTGTAGTGATTGATGTATATGGACACCCAAATCCTTTTCTCCTCCAGTTTCTAGTCTCTTGCCATTAAGAAAATATTCCAATTTGTCTTTCTTGGATCCAAAGTGGATGATCTCACACTTGCCCAAATTGAACTCCATCTGGCACAGTTTTGCCTAGTCACTTAGCCTGTCTATGTCCCATTGTAACGTTCTGCTCTCGTCTACACAACTTAACTTAGTGGAGTGAATATAATAACAACTTCAGTATTTTGAATGATTCTGATCATCTTTGCTTGAAACATTTTTTCTCATTTCTTTACACTTTCAAAGCACGTTATGTTTTTTCCCATCATTTTATCTTTCAAAATGTACATTTTTTTATACACGTTTCTTTCTTTCTGAACTTCACTTTCAAATTCTTGATGTGGTTATCTGAATTCTACTGATATAAGTTTGTTTCATCTTACTGCACTCTTCTTTTCAGCCTCTGCTGACAACTGCTGTTTCTTAAATTTTTTAAAGAAATGGATGCAGTTTGCCATTTCATTAATATTCATTTGAATGCTTTGCTACAAATCTTCAGATACAATTTGGTTTTCTAATGCTTAGTGGAGATAGTTGAGTTGGCCATTTTCCAAATCAAGCAAAATCCAGACTGAGTAATGGGCCTGCTAAATTCTCAGAGCTAGAACTTGAACATTAGGTTTTTTTTTAAATCCGCATTTCCCACTAATTTCTTAGTCCTGGTCAATTCAGATACCAAGTTAGTCATGGTGACCAGCATCTTGGTGATAGGTAACTCAGCAACCTTGCACTCCCTGCATAACTTGATGTCTCGAATAGCAATTTGTTGGGGTAGAGTTTCCGCTTTGAGCACAATTGATAATTGGGCACAAATTGTGCCCGAAAATTGTGCTGGTCGGATTACAGTTCGAGTTTCCACTAAAATGCATTTGCATAATTACAAAAGCAAGATTTTCCATGAACCAACGCAATCAATAGAGCATAATCATTTTTTTTCTTGCGATAAAAAATATTCATTGATGTATTTAAGATGTATTTAAGAGTCATAATCTGGTGCAGTTTTATTAATACAGCTGAAAATGGGTTTATCACAAAAAATAAGCATTTTTAATAAGCGTGTCTCAGAACATAAGAACATGAGGAATAGAAGCAGGAATAGGCCAAACGGCCCCTCGAGACTGCTCCACCATTCAATCAGATCTTTGGCCTCAACCACTTTCCCACCCGATCCCCATATCCCTTGATTCCCCTAGAGTCCAAAAATCTATCTATCTCAGCCTTGAAAGTATTCAGTGACTCAGCATCCACAGCCCTCTGGAGTAGAGAATTCCAAAGATTCACAATCCTCTGTGTGAAGAAATTCCTCCTCATCTCAGTCTTGAATGGCCGACCCCTTATCCTGCAACTATACCCCCTAGTTCTAGACTCTAGAAACAATCTCTCAGCATCTACCTTGTCAAGCCCCCTCATAATCTAATATGTTTCAATGAGATCACCTCTCATTCTTCTAAACTCCAAAGGGTATAGGCCCATTCTGCTCAACCTCGCTTCATAGGACAACCCTCACATCCCAGGAATTAATCTAGTGAACCTTCAAGGCAACTATATCCTTCCTTAATAAGGAGACCAAAACTGTATGCAGTATTCCAGGTGAGGTCTCACTAAAGCCCTGTACAACTGTATATAGACTTACTTACTCTTGTACGCCAACCCTCTTGCAATAAAGGCTAACACACCATTTGCTTTCCTAATTGCCTGCTATATCTGCATATTAACTTTTTGTGTTTCTTTTACGAGGACACCCAAGTCTCTCTGAACACCAATGTTTAATAGTTTCTCACCATTTAAACAATATTCTGCTTTTCTATTCTTCCTACCAAAGTGAATAACTTCACATTTCCCCACATTATGCTCCATCTGCCACCTTCTTGCCCATTCACTTAATCTGTCCATATCCCTTTGCAGACGCTTTGTGTCCCCCTCACAGCTTGCTTTGCCACCTAGCTTTGTATCGTCAGCAAACTTGGATACATTACACTCAGTCCCTTCATCTAAGTCATTAATATAGATTGTAAATAGCTGAGGCCCAAGCATCCACTAGTTACAGACTGCCAACCTGAGAATGACCCGTTTATCCCCATTCTCTGTTTTATGTCCTATAGCCAATCCTCTATCCATGCTAATATATTACCCCCAACCCCATGAGCTCTTATCTTGTGTAACAACCTTTTATGTGGCACCTTATTGAATGGTTTTTGAAAATCCAAATATACTACATCCCTTTATCGACCCTGCTGATTACATCCTCAAAAAATTATAATAAATTTGTCAAACACGATTTCCCTTTCATCAATCCATGTTTAATCTGCCTAATCATATTCTGATTTTCTAAGTGCCCTGTTACCACTTCCTTAATAATGGATTCCAGCATTTTCCTGACGACCGATGTCAGGTTAACTGGCCTGTAGTTCCCTGTTTTCTCTTTCCCTCCTTTTTTGAATAGCGAGGTTACATTTGCTACCTTTCAGTCCACTGGGACCGTTCCAGAATCTAGAGAATTTTGGAAGATCATAACCAATGCATCCACTATCTCTGCAGCCACCTCTTTTAGAACCCTAGGGTGTAGGCCATTAGGTCCAGGGGATTTGTCGGCTTTTATAGAATCATGGAATCATAGAAAGGTTACAGCATGGAAGGAGGCCATTCGGCCCATCGAGTCCGCACCAGCTCTATGCAAAAGCAATCCAGCTAGTCCCACTCCCCCGCCCTATCCCCGCAGCCCTGGAAATTTTTGCCTTTCAAGTACTTATCCAGTTCCCTTTTGAAGGCCATGAGTGAATCTGCCTCCACCACCCCCTTGGGCAGTGCATTCCAGATCCTAACCACTCGCTGTATAAAAAAGTTTTTCCTCATGTCACCTTTGGTTCTTTTGCCAATCACCTTAAATATATGCCCTCCTGTTCTTGACCCTTCTGCCATGGGAACAGTTTCTCTCCGTCTAGACCCTTCGTGATTTTGAATACCTCTATCAAATCTCCTCGCAACCGTCTCTGTTCTAAGGAGAACAACCCCAGCTTCTCCAGTCTATCCACGTATCTAAAGTCCCTCATCCCTGGAATAATTCTAGTAAATCTCTTCTGCACCTTCTCTAAGGCCTTCACATCTTTCCTAAAGTGTGCTGCCCAGAACTGGACACAATAATCCAGTTGTGGCCGAACCAGTGTTTTATAAAGGTTCATCATGACTTCCATACTTTTGTACTCTATGCCTCTGTTTATAAAGCTCAAGATCCCCTATACTTTTTTAACCGCTTTCTCAACCTGCCCTGCCACCTTCAATGATTTGTGCACATATACCCCCAGATCTCTCTGTTCCTGTACCCCTTTTAGACTTGTTTCCGAAGAGTTTTTATTTCTCAATAGAATGTATATTTGTTGAGAATATTGAAATATTTCTTTAAATGTTTGTCATTGCTTTTCAACTGTCAAACCATTTAGTTTAATTTCCCAATCTACCTTTAACAACTCGCCCCTCACACCTATGTAATTGGCTTTATTTAAGTTTAAGACTCTAGTTTCTGACTTAAGTACATTAGTTTCAAACTCAATGTGAAATTCTATTATAATATGATCACTCTTCCCCAGAGATTCTTTTACTGTGAGATTACTAATTAACCCTATCTCATTACATAATACAAGATCTAAAATAGCCTGTTCTCTGCTTGGTTCCATGATGTATTGCTCTAGGAAACTGTAAGATTCTCAAAAATTCACAGATGCCCCAAAAACTCAGAGAAAAACCCTAAAGAAATTCACCTTTACCCTGAGTATGGGAAAACTTTGGCCATTGACTATAATCCTAAAATGGAAGGATAGTTGAGAGGTCACCAGACGAAATCCACAACCCACACGTGGAAGGTGGGAGAATTACTGCTTCAGACATGTCTCTGTTTTCATGCAAAACCGACCGCAGGGGGTCGACAATCACTCCCATTGAAAGAGGCAACGTTTTCCAGACTGGTGGGGCCATGCTTTTGTTTTAATGCAAAACCTATCAACACCTAGGACGTTGGATACAAAAGGAAGCCTTATGTGACAAGCTCTAAATCAGAATTAAAACAATGACACATTGGGAGAAGCAATTTGCAATATGATTGGGACCATCAAAAGGCCATCAAAGAACTTTGTAAGAACTGTTTAAACAGAGCATTGTAAGAGAGACAGCCACAAGGCGAAAGCTCTCTCTCGCTCTCTCTCTGGCTTGCTGGCTCTGGTGGGCTGCTTGTGTTGGTTCTGCTATGTCTGGAAAGAAGAGCAGTTTGCAGTTTCCAGCAAACAACAAGGCGAGGGGAAGGCAGTTTGACAAGAAAGATCAGCAGCTCTAGAAGCAGGCCGACACACAAGAAGAAACTGTCTTGGTTCTGCCTGTGTCTAGAAAGAAGAGCAGTTTCCAGCAGACAACAAGGAAAGCAGTTCAACAGGGAAGGACAGCAGCTCTAGAAGCAGGCCGACACACAAGAAGAAACCAGAGCAACAGTCCCAGTGACCATCAGACACCTTGCGGCAACAAGGGCCTTACGAAACAACCAACCAAATATTACCACCAACCAACCGGGTAATATTGAGCCACCGCGACCAAAGAGAACCAACTCGGGAGAAAACCGAAGATCCGCAAAGTTTCCACTCTACAATCTATTTCTGACTTACCTCTGGGGAATTACTGTCAAGGTTTCGTTTGGTGAGCATTATCCCTGGTCCTATAGAGTCCAACCTAGCTAGTACAGTGGGATTGGGAGGGGTGAGGTATCCTTCTACTGTAATTTCCCTCGCGTGTACTGTAGTGTTCCCCATTTTATTAGAGTGTTAAGATTGTTGTGTTGTATTTTCTCTCTTGAATAAAGGTCAAAGTTTCTTGCACCAAAATCAGTTGTCTGCTGCACTTTGTCACAACCCCCAAATAAGTCCAAGGTCTAGAACCCAGGGAGTGGGAGCGATTCGGACCGCTCAGAAGTCAGAGGTGAAGCTGACACACACCACCACCCCCTACAACTGTCTCGAATACATTCGATGAACTCGTCCTCCAAACTACCTTTGCCAATTTGATTTGCACAGTCTATATGCAGATTAAAGTCCCTCATGATGACTGCATTTCCTTTGTTACAAGCTCCTATTATTTCATAATTAATACTCTGTCCAACGGTATTGCTACTATCAGGCAGCCTATAAACTACTCCCACCAGTGTTTTCTGCCCCTTGTTATTTCTATTTTCCACCCATATTGATTCTACTTCCTGATCTTCCGAGCCAAGATCCTTTCTCACCACTGTCCTTATGTCATCCTTTATTATTAGGGCTACACCCCCTCCTTTTCCATTCTGCCTTTCTTTTCTAAATGTCATGTACCCTGGAATATTTAGTTCCCAACCTTGGTCATTTTGCAACCATGGGCTCGATTTTCCCAGGAAATTGCGGGTGCATTGGGGGAGGGGGGGCTCCGAAAATCAGGGAAATCCCATTCAGGTTCAGAGCCCGGCTTTAACCCACCAATTTCCGAGTTCCCCACGAACGCACCTGTGTGCACGCGGGTGTCCCGAATCCGGAAGTCCTGCCGGCAATTAATGCTAGCGGGATGATAGTTAAAGAGCCAAATGTACCTCATTTAGGTACTTAAGGCACTTTACTTGTGACATATTAGGTAGTTAGAACGATTTTTTAAACTTACCTGGGCGGCTTTCCCATGGCTTCTGATTCACACCTGGTGAAACCAAGATTGAAGGGCCGGATCAGGCAAAAAGAAACAAAATAAATGAAATTAAAAAAACATAGCACGAAGTTAAAACACAAAATCAACCTACCTTTCCCCCCTGCTCTCTGTCTCCCTCTCTGAACTCACCCTCTTCACCCCCCCGATCTCCCCCTCTTCACCCCGATCTTCCCCTCCACCCACCCGATCTTCCACTCTCCCTCCCCCATCATCCCCTCTCCACCCCCGATCTTCCCCTCTCTCTCCCCCCACCCCGATCATCCCCTCTCCGATCTTACGTTTCAGCAGTGGATGATGTCTCATTCTCTCTTTCTCTCTCCCCCCCCCACCCCCCCACACCTCGCATAGCAGCTCCTGACAGCAGTGAGCCTGTCAATCAGGCTGGCTGTCAGGTGCGAAACCCGGAGAGCACTTTAATCACCATCAATTACAATGCAATCGCGTCAGAAACGATAAGTTTTGTTTATTCGGGTTTGCCACGCGCATCTTCACATCCCACCCCCCACCCCCCCCCGCTGCAAATCCGCCACCATTTCAAAATTGAGCCCCATGTCTCTGTAATGGCTATTAGGTATCTATTTGTGCAATTAATTCATCTATCTTGTTACGAATGCTCCATGCATTCAAATAAAGAGCCTTTAATTTTGACTTTTCACCATTTTTTCCTGCTTTGACCTTACTTGTTGTTGCACTATTATTGGTAAACTCTCTGTCCTTTCCTGCCACACTCTGCTTATCTTCACCCAAGTCACTACACTGTTCTATTGTCTTATCTTTTCTCATTAAATTTCTAAATTTCCCTTCACCTGACCCCTCCCCCACACTTTTTAGTTTAAAGCCCTGTCTACAGCCCAAGTTATTCGATTCGCCAGGACACTGGTCCCAGCCCGGTTTAAGTGGAGCCCGTCCAAACGGAACAGCTCCCTCTTTCCCCAGTGCTGGTGCCAGTACCCCATGAATTGAAACCCCTTCCTCCCACACCACTCTTTGAGCCACGTATTGAACTCTCTGATCTGCTTGTCCATATGACAATTTGCAAGTGGCTCAGATTGTAATCCAGAGATTATTACCTTTGAGGTTCTGCTTATTAATTTAGTCCCTTGCTCCTCAAACTGTCTCATCTGAACCTCATTCTTAGTTCTACCTATGTCGTTGGTTCCTACGTGGACTACGACAACTGGATCCTCTCCCTCATGCTCCGAGTTCTTTTCCAGCTGCGAGGAGATATCCTTAACCCTGGCACCTGGCAGGCAACACAGCCTTCGGGACTCCCGGTCACAGCTGCAGAGAACAGTGTCTATCTCCCTGACTATTCTATCCCCTACCACTACCACATTCCTTTTTACTCCCTCCACTTGAATGGCCTCCTGTACCACGATGCCATGGTCAGTTTGCCCATCCTTCCTGCAGTCCTTGCTCTCATCCATACATGTAGCAAGTACCTCATACCTGTTGGATAAGGTTAAGGGCTGAGGCTCCTCCATCACTAGATCCTGGGTCCTCTTACCTGCCTGATTTGCAGTCACAACCTCCTCTCCCTGAACAATGAACGAATCTAAACTACTACCTAATCTAGGGGGGGGTGTGAATGTCTCCTGGATCAAAGTGTCCAGGTAACTCTCCCCCTCCCGGATGAATCGCAACGTCTGCAGTTCCGATTCCAGCTCAACAACTCTGAGCTGAAGTTCCTCGAGCTGCAGACACTTACTGCAGACGTGGTTGCCGGAGATCACGCTGGTCTCCACCAACTCCCACATGCTGCAGTTACGACACTCCACCTGCCCTGCCATCGCTTGTCGCTTGCCTCAGCCCTTAACCTTATCCAACAGGTATGAGGTACTTGCTACATGTATGGATGAGAGCAAGGACTGCAGGAAGGATGGGCAAACTGACCATGGCATCGTGGTACAGGAGGCCATTCAAGTGGGGGGAGTAAAAAGGAATGTGGTAGTGGTAGGGGATAGAATAGTCAGGGAGATAGACACTGTTCTCTGCAGCTGTGACCGGGAGTCCCGAAGGCTGTGTTGCCTGCCAGGTGCCAGGGTTAAGGACATCTCCTCGCAGCTGGAAAAGAACTCGGAGCATGAGGGAGAGGATCCAGTTGTCGTAGTCCACGTAGGAACCAACGACATAGGTAGAACTAGGAATGAGGTTCAGATGAGACAGTTTATACTTTATAGAATTTTTAATCTCTCGCTATTCTTAGTTTTATTAACTAATTAATTTACCTCATTAAAGTTATTGATTTAAGTTCTTCATTAAACCCTAACAGAGAAAAAAAAACAGTAATACTCACCCAGCAATCACCTACCTGCTGTCATGTGACATCACTCTTTCAATTACTGCTTGTGGTGGGTTGACTCCAACTGTGTCTCACTCCCACTCTACTCCCACTCCACTCTCGGGCTTTACCGCCTCTCACTCCCGCTCTACTCTCGGGCTTTACCGCCTCTCACTCCCGCTCTACTCTCGGGCTTTACCGCCTCTCACTCTCACTCTACTCTCGGGCTTTACCGCCTCTCACTCCCACTCTACTCTCGGGCTTTACCGCCTCCCGCTCTCGCTCTACTCTCGGGCTTTACCGCCTCTCACTCCCGCTCTACTCTCGGGCTTTACCGCCTCTCACTCCCACTCTACTCTCGGGCTTTACCGCCTCCCTCTCTCGCTCTACTCTCGGGCTTTACCGCCTCCCTCTCTCACTCTACTCTCGGGCTTTACCGCCTCCCTCTCTCGCTCTACTCTCGGGCTTTACCACCTCCCTCTCTCACTCTACTCTCGGGCTTTACGGCCTCCATCTCTCACTCTACTCTCGGGCTTTACCGCCTCCCTCTCTCGCTCTACTCTCGGGCTTTACCGCCTCCCTCTCTCGCTCTACTCTCGGGCTTTACCGCCTCCCTCTCTCGCTCTACTCTCGGGCTTTACCGCCTCCCTCTCTCGCTCTACTCTCGGGCTTTACCGCCTCCCTCTCTCGCTCTACTCTCGGGCTTTACCACCTCCCTCTCTCGCTCTACTCTCGGGCTTTACCACCTCCCTCTCTCGCTCTACTCTCGGGCTTTACCACCTCCCTCTCTCGCTCTACTCTCGGGCCTCCCGCTGTTCACCTGATTTTAAATCACTGAAAATAATTTAAAAATCTATACTGAACCATTTACTACTTTCATTGGTTTACTATTTCATAATCTGTTTCTTAGTAAATTAAACATTTTTTAAAATGTAAAAATGTTTAAAACATGCCTGTGCACCTAAGGAAAACAGCTTAATTTGAAGACCTTCATCGAATGGCCGCAAACGGTGGAAACTCACCATCTTCATTATTTTGAGTGGGGGGGGGGCGTGGCCAGTTTTGTGGGCGGGGCCAGCTTCAGCGCAATAACTTTTGAACCAGCGCAAAAGGTCACGGACACTCGAATTATGCTGCATGTAATATATGCCCAGCATAAATAAAAATTCTGCGATCTTTTGCGCTGGTTCGGCCAGATTGCGCTGATAAAACCAGTATACAATCCAGCAGAACCTTTACCCCGTTATGATTATCTCGAGAGAAATGTCCATGAGCTTGCGTACACCGTCCCCCATACTGAACTAGCTTCACTTTACAAGTCAGTATTCATCGAACTGACTGATGCTAACTTCGGAAAAAGGAAGTTCTCTGCCTCTGTGATTGTTTCAAAACTCCAGTTTACTGCAGATTATTTTCCAGCAGGCATGAGCAGACAAAGCTGACCTCCGAACCTCTCCCAGCTCTAACGCATTGCCAATCAAAACTTGTACCTTGAATGAGAAACTTTCATCCCCACGTTGTCCCCCATACCATGGCACTTACATTGCCTGTTCATTTAAGACCCCTGCTGTGCTCAAATTAATGAAACCATTTCAATATTATAAATGCAAATATTTTTAAAATATACTGGCAAACCGCCTGGTCTCAAACTGATATGGGCATGATTTTTACGTGGAGCCGGGAACTCAGCAGGTGGGTGGATAATCGCATGGGAAACCCGAAAGTAATTTGAGCGCATCGGAATCAGCGATCGCAACTACATTGAAGGCACTTAACTTTACTTCCGGGTTTTGCGACTCCAAACTGTGCATCAGGCATACTCTACACCTGCATGATGCAATCTGATGTCCATTATTTAAAGGGAAAATGCAAAAATGGATTTTGGGGGAGAAAGCACGAAATTAAGGTATGGAAGTACATAGAGGAAAGCTAGCATCCAGGTTTTCAGACACATTCCTTGACGTACTACCGAGTGCTGTGAGAAGCAGGAGGGAGGTCTTCTACCCAAGTGATCGGAGGAAGAAACCTGGTTCTGCCACCAAGGCATGACTGGAGGTGGCAGAAGAGGTCAACATCAGGAGCATGGCGTCCAGATCTTGGCTGCAGTGCAGGAAGCATTTTAACGACCTAACCAGGTCAAGAAAAATGAGTACATTTGCTGATTCATCCACATCCCGTGTTGTGCAACATCCTCCCCCCTACCTCTTACAGTGTTGGCACGCCTACTCTATCACATCACTCCTCACACCCATTTAAGTTTCAGCATCAACCATCCTTCACTTTCTATGTACTTCCACACCTCCCCATTTATGCACCCACTCACCCCAATCGTGATGCAATGTGATACATCTGTCTGATAGTTACCCTCTGATGCATCTGTTTCTCAGTCAGCCTCACCTAAGCAATGCATCCATTGGGTGAAAACATTATCTTCAGTCACTCACAGATCTGCTCTTTCTCCCCCTGTAGGAGAAGGGAACACAAATGCAAGGGTGAGGACAAGGAGTGGAGGTGGACCACCATAGATAGTGCACCTAACAGATGTGGAGGAGGAGGCCATGGAAATAAGTGGGACAGTTGCATTCCTATCCCTCGGAGATGGAGAGATTGGGAACCTGCAGTTGGCTGGTGACAGAACTTTAACATCTTTCACACACATGATGAATTCATTTCGTCAATGACTGATCTGTGACAGACCTCAGTACGATAATTGGAAAGATTGTCACTTTGACGATGAATAATTAAATCACTTTCTGTTGCCTTCCAGGGCCTTCACAAGTTCAAGAAGAATGCGGTGAGATGGAAGACATCAATTCTTCAGAGGACCTCATTCCTTCCGAGGGTGCACCATCACATGACATACAGCCATGCACCACAGATACTGGTACTTCGGTGGGTCCTGTTAGCCAGTTAGTTGGGTTGTCACCTGATGATTTACCACTCACAAGTGAGCACAAGCAGACACTGGTGGCAGGGGCAGCTGTGGAGAGTCTGCGTCAGGGGGACGCAGTCCTTTCCAAGTTCTGCTCAGCTGGACACAGATGCTGAACCCGCTGCTGAGAAGGCGAATGATTGAGGTACAGCTGCATCTTTGCGAGGTACTGGAAAAAGTGCCACGCGCACTATCCACAATAGCGGAAAGGATGGAGGAGTCTAACTCCAACACTAGTGGTTTGTTGTCAAAGGTAAGTGCGAGAATGTCTGCAGTGGAGAGAGTGGTAGCCTCCATTGTGCTTCGAGCACAGCTCTCAAATGAGTCTATGCAGGCTATGACAATGGCCATGCAGACTTTGGATGCCAACATGTCTGCCACCTTAAACAGGATGACAGATACCTTATCCGTGGCCTTACAACCCGGCACAATTGTTGACCAAGCGTGCAGCAGTGTGGTGGGAGTGATGTGGCACTGGGAGAGGGATGATGGCGAAAGGGGACATGGAAGTGGGGACTCCACTCAAAGCGATCCCACATCTCACCTGTTGCCTCCCCCCCTCAACCAATACCCAAAATGCTGCCTTCTCTCCCGATGGCCAAGTCTGCCTCTGCACAGGTGCAGGCACAGGCTCCAAAATCCAGGTGTCGTAGGCCAAGAGTATCTCAGGGCAGGGATATGGGCATTTTTGAGCGGCCTTCCACTATCTCTGCTGAAATCACAGGAGATGCACCACATAGAAGAGGTAGAAAGCGTAAGGTTAAGCAATTTGTATTTCACCAAGGGTATGCACGAGGGTGTTTGAAGAAATGTTATGTTGTTAATTTATCTTTTCTTTATATTGACACATCACCACTTCCATGTCTTGGCCATTATTGCGTCCCGAGTGTGAAGTTGCCCTTTCATTTGCTCCATCATGAATGGCAAGACATGACGGGATGGGACCCATTGGGCGGGTATGCAATAGGTGTATGCTCTGGTTGTATCGTTATTGTGCCTCGTTGGCAGGGTTTCTCACAGATGTCACAAGCCATGTTTGCAGGGGGTATCCTTTGTCTCCAACAAACCAGTCCTTAAATCTGTCTCCTGTCTTGAAAAGGTCTGGAATGTTGGACTGGGGTGAAACGAATGAATCATGACGGCTGCCGATGGCTGCCAGGGAATCTGGCGCACACCAGCAGAAAACTCTTCTGGTGGTCGCTCAGCTGTGCATTGATGGAGCGATATCCCTTTCGGTTTATGAATAGTTCTGGCTCATGTGGAGATCCTCAGATTGCTACGTGTGCAATCAATTGCGCCCTGCACCTGTGGGAAACCAGCCAGAGAGTTGAAACCCACTGCCCGCTCATTCTGGTGGATGTCATTGCGGGGGAAGTTCATGTAGTTGGACGCTCTGGCAAACAAGCCATCCATCACCTGTCATATACACTTACGTGCAGACGATTGACACACCCTGGAGATGTCACCGGTGGCACTCCGGAAAGATCCGAGACAAAGAAATTGAGGGCAGTGGTTACGTTGAGTGCGGCGGGCAATGTATGGCCACCAGATCCAACAGGGAACAGCTCTTCCTGAAAGAGTGTGCAGATGCCTGCGACCACCTGTCGACTCAATTTGAGCCTGCATAGCACTGCTCCTCAGAGAGATCCAGGAAGCTCAGCCTCTGCCTGTATACCTTCTCACGTGGGTAGTACCTCTTCTCCCCTCTCTGCTGTTCTCCAGGTCCTTGCTGCACACCTCTCTTTTGTGCACCAGCAGATCCCAACACAGCACAATGTGCCTGATGTGGATGTTCATTTTCCTCTGCAGATGTCCTCTGGAATACATCCATTGTGCTCCCATCCTGATCTTGTCAGTTTGAGAGGCTGCAAAGTCTTCCTAAGGCTGTCTCAACAAAGAACTCTCAGCCCAACGTTTGCCTGAGAGACCAGCTGCAATGCTTGAGCTTTTTTTGCGATGTGTCAATCACAGTTTTAAAGGGCCAAATCAACGTCTGCATGAATCTCACCTCTGTTTCACTGGCGAGATTGAGAAGCCAAGGGAAACCCGTGAAGGTAAGTTTAAATTAGTTTCAGGTTCAGAACCCACAAAAAATTACCTGCCTTAAGTATTTGAAGTAGGTAAATTGCCCCTTTAACGATCCACTCGCTGGTATTAGTAGGGGAGGCGACTTCCAGGTTTCAGATGTGCGCTCACATCCAAGCACGCCCGAGTTAAACCGGAAGTGGGCATGTTGAAGCCGCGTTGCAGTCCCACTGTTAAAACCTACTATTTTGACTATCGACCTGCCCCCAGCCCACCCGTTCTTGGGGGTTAAAATTACCCTCCATATGTAAGGAATGCAATTTTGTTAGCCATTCTGTCTGTTCCCAGCTAGCAGGCCTAATTGATATTCTTAAATGTCTTGTGTGGTGTTGGGATTTAACCCCTTGCTGGCTGAACATAACTTAATAGCAATATCAGAATGTAAATTAGCCCAAAATCCCTCTTGGGCCAAATAGGCAAAAATCTTGAAATGTGACAATGAAAAAGAGATTCCCTGCATGAAACTGCAATTTCACCTACAACAAATTAATAAGAGACACATGGGCCTTTGCACATCTTGAATTTGATTAGTAAAGGGAATTAGGGGTTACGGGGAGCGGGCAGGAAATTGGACATGAATTTAGATTTGAGGTTAGGATCAGATCAGCCATGGTCTTATTGAATGGTGGAGCAGGCTCGAGGGGCCGATTGGCCTACTCCTGCTCCTATTTTTTATGTTCTTGTGATTTAAGGAGTCACAATTTTCTCTACGCTCACTCTCATTTGTACTTCTCTGTTAGAATCTCCTGTGGACTCTTCTGAGCTTAATGTCTTTCTGTTATCGCCCTAACATCCAGTCGATACCTGCACACCCCAAACCTCAACCCAGCACCCACTCTCACCTTAAGCCTTAAGATTGGCTTCCACCCTCCAACTGGTCCCAGCAGCCTCACACACACTGCCTATATACCCAGCTCATGAGCAATGATGTCAGAAATCCACAAGTATGTATAAGATTTCAAATACTTGAGTACGTACCAGTAATTACTCTTTCTACAGATAAGATGATGCAAGTCAAGCATAGGACTCATGACAATTCCTGGCAAGTTTGAATTGGAAGTGATGGTGCACTATAACCTTGTACAATAATCAAGAAGGAACACAAATTACACTTGATTGGTTTTCACAATGACTTGCTCTCCTACAGATAAAGCCTCTGGTCAATTAAATAAAAGAGAACCTCAATATTTGCTGCTGAGCAGGAAACTCTTCACCTTGCCAGCTTGTCTTTGGTTCCTAATTTTTAAGCTAACATTAAGCCAAACAAGAGTTTGCCCAGGTATAATGTATTCCTGTTTGTCATAGTGCACGTTTTGTATTCCATGTTATTAGATAACATAAAAAACCTATCTAAATCCTGGGAATGTCAAAATTCTACAGTGCAAGCATCACAGTTTACACAAACTCCAAAAATTCACCCAACACTGACAGATGAGTGCTGGTGGAATTGTGACCAAAAGGGCAACTCTTGCAAAATTTTGGTTCCGCCATCACTCCAATCCTTCTGTACTAAGGACTTGCAGGCTACCAAAGCCTTGACTGTACTTAGCGTCCCCAAGGCCGAACCCTATACCTAGTTAGCCTACTGTCAGTGAAGCAAGGAACCCTCACCAATAGCAGGCTCACCCACATTCATAGCCACAAGAAAGAACATAAGAACATAAGAAATAGGAGCAGGAGTAGGACAATCGGCCCCTCGAGCCTGCTCCGCCATTCAATAAGATCATGGCTGATCTGATCCTAACCTCAAATCTAAATTCATGTCCAATTTCCTGCCTGCTCCCCGTAACCCCTAATTCCCTTTACTTCTAGGAAACTGTCTATTTATGTTTTAAATTTATTTAATGATGTAGCTTCCACAGCTTCCTGGGGCAGCAAATTCCACAGACCTACTACCCTCTGAGTGAAGAAGTTTCTCCTCATCTCAGTTTTGAAAGAGCAGCCCCTTATTCTAAGATTATGCCCCCTCGTTCTAGTTTCACCCATCCTTGGGAACATCCTTACCGCATCCACCCGATCAAGCCCCTTCACAATCTTTTATGTTTCAATAAGATCGCCTCTCATTCTTCTGAACTCCAATGAGTAGAGTCCCAATCTACTCAACTTCTCCTCATATGTCTGCCCCCTCATCCCTGGACCCTTCATCACTTGTGAAACCCAATACCCACCATAACAAACTTGAGGATAAAGAACCTGTGGGACATTTATTAATTAGAGCAAATGAGGTATAGGTTGCACCTAAAGCAATGGATCCATTACCTGTAGCCCCCCAATCTCAAGCCCCACAGCCAAAGGGATCCAAAAGACAATTAGTGAATGGGCAGGTCATCACTGTTATAAATGTGGTGAAGGACAGAATACTACAGCCTGGTCTTTAGTTGTTTGCAAGCCTTTGTTCATAAAGATTCTCCTTACTCACACACCACACCCGAGATTAGCTCTCCTATAAAAAGGATATGAGAGTCCCCAATTGATACCCACCACCTGAATACAATGAACACTCATTGATATAAATCATACAATTAACAATCACCTCCCACTAATACCTTCACCTTTCACAGGTATCAATGGGTACCCCAACCCAATGTTTAATAAGACTCCTCACTCACTTTTCACCCCTCCCCCATAATATATGTTTGTAGGCAAGGAATGATCCTCGTGTTCTAAACATCCATGTATGAAGAGATGTACAACTGCACAAGACCAACAATGTATGTCATCTGCAAGTATCATGTCACTTGAAAGGTTCATTCTAATATCCAGTGTTGTGCCATGATCTGAGAAAGTTTGTAAATATTTGTATAATTGAATAATAAAATACAAATAAAAACCTTTCATCGACCTGAAATATTAACTCTGTTTCTCTCTCCGTAGATGCTGCCTGATCTGCTGAGCGTTTCCAGCATTTTCTGTTTTTATTTCAGATTTCTAGCATCTGCAGAATTTGGCTTTTGTTCACAAATGTTTGAAATGTCTTTGGATTTTAATGTGATGGGAGTCAGCCAACTGCCATCTTACAAAATTAGGTTTTTAATTTGAACTTTATCCTCAAGTCATAAGTTTTAGTCCCAGCTAAATTACCTCTTGTTCACCCAATGCCACCGTTTGGTTGAGGGCTGTAATTTTTCTGATTTTTGTATTCCTCCCATGATATGGAAACGTGGAATAAATGCCTCATGCCATCTGCTGTATTTAAAAAAAAAATCTGCTGATTGCTGATCAGTGCCGAATTTGTCAAAGGGGTCTTTTAACAGGGGTTAGGTGCCTAATTTAGATATTCAAGGCACCTCATAGAATCATAGAATCATAGAATCATAGAAGTTACAACATGGAAACAGGCCCTTCGGCCCAACATGTCCATGTCGCCCAGTTTATACCACTAAGCTAGTCCCAATTGCCTGCACTTGGCCCATATCCCTCGATACCCATCTTCCCCATGTAACTGTCCAAATGCTTTTTAAAAGACAAAATTGTACCCGCCTCTACTACTGCCTCTGGCAGCTCGTTCCAGACACTCACCACCCTTTGAGTGAAAAAATTGCCCCTCTGGATCCTTTTGTATCTCTCCCCTCTCACCTTAAATCTGTGCCCCCTCGTTATAGACTCCCCTACCTTTGGGAAAAGATTTTGACTATCGACCTTATCTATGCCCCTCATTATTTTATAGACTTCTATAAGATCACCCCTTAACCTCCTACTCTCCAGGGAATAAAGTCCCAGTCTGTCTAACCTCTCCCTGTAAGTCAAACCATCAAGTCCCGGTAGCATCCTAGTAAATCTTTTCTGCACTCTTTCTAGTTTAATAATATCCTTTCTATAATAGGGTGACCAGAACTGTACACAGTACTCCAAGTGTGGCCTCACCAATGCCCTGTACAACTTCAACAAGACATCCCAACTCCTGCATTCAATGTTCTGACCAATGAAACCAAGCATGCTGAATGCCTTCTTCACCACCCTATCCACCTGTGACTCCACTTTCAAGGAGCTATGAATCTGTACTCCTAGATCTCTTTGTTCTATAACTCTCCCCAACGCCCTACCATTAACGGAGTAGGTCCTGGCCCGATTCGATCTACCAAAATGCATCACCTCACATTTATCTAAATTAAACTCCATCTGCCATTCATCGGCCCACTGGCCCAATTTATCAAGATCCCGTTGCAATCCTAGATAACCTTCTTCACTGTCCACAATGCCACCAATCTTGGTGTCATCTGCAAACTTACTAACCATGCCTCCTAAATTCTCATCCAAATCATTAATATAAATAACAAATAACAGCGGACCCAGCACCGATCCCTGAGGCACACCGCTGGACACAGGCATCCAGTTTGAAAAACAACCCTCGACAACCACCCTCTGTCTTCTGTCGTCAAGCCAATTTTGTATCCAATTGGCTACCTCACCTTGGATCCCATGAGATTTAACCTTATGTAACAACCTACCATGCGGTACCTTGTCAAATGCTTTGCTGAAGTCCATGTAGACCACGTCTACTGCACAGCCCTCATCTATCTTCTTGGTTACCCCTTCAAAAAACTCAATCAAATTCGTGAGACATGATTTTCCTCTCACAAAACCATGCTGACTGTTCCTAATTAGTCCCTGCCTCTCCAAATGCCTGTAGATTCTGTCCCTCAGAATACCCTCTAACAACTTACCCACTACAGATGTCAGGCTCACTGGTCTGTAGTTCCCAGGCTTTTCCCTGCCGCCCTTCTTAAACAAAGGCACAACATTTGCTACCCTCCAATCTTCAGGCACCTCACCTGTAGCGGTGGATGATTCATGACTGTTTTAGGTGTCTGGCCAGCACCCTTAAAAATGGGCCCATGAATTTGGTAGTAGGACCAACGCCTGCACAGATTGAGTGCGAGCCGTCCCACTGCTAAATTACACCAGAAAAACAGGCACAATGCATACGAATTTCTGCCCCTTGCTGCATCCTGTCTTGTTTGGTCCCTGCACTTAGCGAATTATGTTGAAGCTTTAGAGAAGGTGCAGACAAAGGTGATGTCAATTAGACCTAGCATTACGGTTCTTACTTATGAGGATAGAATCCAAGAATAGGGCTATTTACTTTAGAGGAACACAGGCTTAGAGGGGATCTGATTGAGATCTTTAAAGGATTTTGACTCAAACAGGTTGGATAGGTTATTTGAGATGAATAGGGATGGTAGGACTAAAAGGCATACATATGAAATATATGGGCAAAGAGTTA
Organism: Heptranchias perlo; assembly: GCF_035084215.1. NCBI lineage: Eukaryota > Metazoa > Chordata > Chondrichthyes > Hexanchiformes > Hexanchidae > Heptranchias > Heptranchias perlo. The sequence goes on from NC_090343.1 coordinate 26,739,485, forward strand.
GGTCAGGTGCCTGAAAGTACTTATTTTCGCAGTCACTGCCCTGTGGAACAGACAACCTGACTATATAGTGGGTTTGTTACAATTTTTTGAAAGGGAGCTTGACAGGCTCCTGAGTGAAAAGGACATTTCTAGTTATTGAGGGAAGGTTGCCAGTTTGTTGTGACTGTAAAGAGTTATGGACTACTACAATCTCCTGGAGCTTGTCTTAGGGCGCTGGAGAGGAATTTCCTGGAGTTTTTCATGAGCTGGGTGTTGTTTTTTTTCTCTTTCTGTGCCTCTCCTGAGAGATTGCAGGATTAGTGGGTGGGTCAATAGTGAGCATGGTTGCATCACGTTTAGATGGGTGGACTTGATATGCCTGATGGTCTTTCCCAGCCTTCTTTTTGTATGTTTTTATTTACAGGCATCTCCCAGCAGCGATTCAACTGTGATATTATCATAGCCCAGGTCACCTCTTCAATCATTTAGATTGAGGAATAAAACATGATCTGGAGAAATCTAAATGGAGGTACTGAAAATAAAATAAACTTTGGAATGAAAAGAAAACAGCTTTTTGGTGGAAAAGCTCAGAAAGTAAGACAGCATCTGTGGAGAAAGAAACAGAGTTAATGTTTAAGGTCTAAGACCTTTCATCAGAAGAACCTTACGTCAGCATCCACAGTAAGTTGCTTTTAATTTCTTTTGGGTTAACATAAGTACATAAGAAATAGGAGCAGGAGTAGGCCAATCGGCCCCTCGAGCCTGCTCTGCCATTTAATAAGATCATGGCTGATCTGATCCTAACCTCAAATCTAAATTCATGTCCAATTTCCTGCCCACTCCCCATAACCCCTAATTCCCTTTACTTCTAGGAAACTGTCTATTTCTGTTTTAAATTTATTTAATGATGTAGCTTCCACAGCTTCCTTGGGGCAGCAAATTCCACAGACCTACCACCCTCTGAGTGAAGAAGTTTCTCCTCATCTCAGTTTTGAAAGAGCAGCCCCTTATTCTAAGATTATGCCCCCTAGTTCTAGTTTCACCCATTCTTGGGAACATCCTCACAGCATCCACCCGATCAAGCCCCTTCACAATCTTATATGTTTCAATAAGATCGCCTCTCATTCTTCTGAACTCCAATGAGTAGAGTCCCAATCTATTCAACCTCTCCTCATATGTCCGCCCCCTCATCCCCGGGATTAACCGAGTGAACCTTCTTTGTACTACCTCGAGAGCAAGTATGTCCTTTCTTAAGTATGGAGACCAAAACTGTATGCAGTATTCCAGGTGCGGTCTCACCAATACCTTATATAACTGCAGCAATACCTCCCTGTTTTTATATTCTATCCCCCTAGCAATAAACGCCAACATTCCGTTGGCCTTCTTGATCACCTGCTGCACCTGCATACTAACTTTTTGATTTTCTTGCACTGGGACCCCCAGATCCCTTTGTACTGCAGTACTTTCCAGTCTCTTGCCATCAAGATAATAACTTGCTCTCTGATTTTTCCTGCCAAAGTGCATAACCTCACATTTTCCAATATTGTATTGCATCTGCCAAATCTCCACCCACTCACCCAGCCTGCCTATATCCCCTTGTAGGTTTTTTATGTCCTCCTCATTCTCTACTTTCCCTCCCATCTTAGTATCTTCTGCAAACTTTGATATGTTACATTCGGTCCCCTCCTCCAAATCGTTAATATAGATTGTAAAGAGTTGGGGACCCAGCACCAACCCCTGCGGAACACCACTGGCTACTGGTTGCCAGTCCGAGAATGAACCATTTATCCCAACTCTCTGCTTCCTGTTAGATAACCAATCCTCCACCCATGCCAGAATATTACCCCCAATCCAGTGATTCTTTATCTTGAGCAATAATCTTTTATGTGGCACCTTGTCGAATGCCTTCTGGAAGTCTAAATACACTACATCCACTGGTTCCCCTTTATCCACCCTGTACGTTATGTCCTCAAAGAACTCAAGCAAATTTGTCAGACATGACTTCCCCTTAGTAAAGCCATGCTGACTTTGTCCTATTAAATTATGTTTATCCAAATGTTCTGCTACTGTCTCCTTAATAATAGACTCCAAAATTTTACCCACCACAGATGTTAGGCTTACTGGTCTGTAATTTCCAGCCTTCTGCCTACTACCCTTTTTAAATAAGGGTGTTACATTAGCAGTTTTCCAATCTGCCGGGACCTTTGCCGAGTCCAGAGAATTTTGGAAAATTATTACCAAAGCATCCACAATCCCCACTGCCACTTCCCTCAAGACCCTAGGATGTAAGCCATCAGGTCCAGGGGATTTATCCGCCTTGAGTCCCATTAATTTACTAAGTACCAATTCCTTAGTGATTTTAATCGTATTTAGCTCCTCCCTCGCTAGAGCCCCGTTTGTCCAGTGTTGGGATGTTCTTAGTGTCCTCTACCGTAAAGACTGAAACAAAATATTTGTTCAGCATTTTTGCCATCTCCATGTTTCCCACCATTAATTTCCCGGTCTCATCCTCTAAGGGACCTATGTTTGCCTTAGCCACCCTTTTTCTTTTTATATAACTATAGAATCTCTTGCTATCTGTTTTTATATTTTTTGCTAATTTATTTTCATAATCTATCTTCCCTTTCTTATTCAATCTTGTGTGGGAGCAGTGGCTATCTTGTGGGTGGCATTTGTGAGCTACACTCTAGCCTGGCACATCTGTGCTGTTAATTAGAAGTGATGCTGGTGGCAATGTTGCACTATCAATACTGAAGCTACACACACCGTATAAAAAGCTGCACACTACTGTCATCTCGGCTACTTACTTCCAAGGTCATAGAATTGATAGGTTTTAACTGCAACATAGAATTGAATCAGGTAAAATACTAACTGTTAATAGATGTTTCTGTCTGTATATCTACTGCAGTACACCATTGCTTGAAAGATCTGGCAGTCTGTGTATTATTACTTACCTCTATATGTATAGTTCTGGTTGAATGCTGAGAAGGCATTTTCACTTCAACAGGCACCTAATCATAAGTGATTTATTTGCCTGAATCAAACCGAATTCTGAATTTGTTATAAAAAGGGGAACAAGGCACACTGTAATTTATTACACTGCATTAGACTACAGCTAACCACCAGCCATCTACTGACTTCAAGGATTTGTGCCAGGAAAAGATATTAAAATAACCACTTGGTTTCTCAGACTTAAAAAAAAATTGTGCTTTTTATAGATTTTAACAATATATAGGCATCATTTATGGTATACTGATAAATAGAGTAATTTTGATTAACTTTCAATCACAGTGCTTTTTAATTACACAATTTAATGCAATATTTCCACTTTTGCCTTAGAGGCAAAGTTGCCACACTATAGTGATCACAAAAATCATATTTTTAAAATTGTTTAAAATTTCATCATAGGCTTTTATCGTTATGTATTTATTTGTAAGTGTAATTTTTATAACCTTTCTGTTGTATGAAATTTACAATTCGCAAAAAATTGTACATATTGAGGAAATCTCTATTACTATTTCACCATAACTATGATGTGTGGTGTAGAACCAAATTGACCTATTTTAATAGCTCCATGAATAATGGTCCATTTCTCCTGCACTGCTGTGGAAAGGGCAGAGACAGATGAATCCACTTTAATGAGGTGAGGTAAGGCCATCAGTGTGATATTTGTGTTCTTATTACCATTCAATACTAGCAACACTGTTCAGCCTATCTTGGAGATGATGTAGTGTAATTTCCTTATGCAGCCAACTAAAGTCTTGAAAAAATTTTGCTTGGAACTCTGACAAAGATCATTTGTATTATTTCAAGTATTAATTGTGTTTTTCTTAATTCTGTGCACATGATTACAAGATTACCTACCATTCTTACAAACATCGAGAAAATGTTTTCAGTGTTTTCCAGCATTCAAACAACCACAAGTACTGGAGAAATATAACACGAATCTTGCCATCATTTTTAAGCCAAAAGAAAGTTTTTTAAATTATAATTACCAAAATATTACACAATGTTGTTACCTATTAAACTAGGATCTGAATATTGCTGTGTAGCATAATTACACATACGAACATACTGCCTATGTAATTGTTTGCATAGTTTAGTAAATATCAACAAACCAGTAACAACAACTTGCATTTATATAGTGCCTTTAATGTGGAAAAATGTCTCAAAGTGTTTCATGCACTGCAGCAACTCGCCAAGGCTTCTTCGACAGCACCTCCCAAACCCGCGACCTCTACCACCTAGAAGGACAAGAGCAGCAGGCACATGGGAACAACACCACCTGCACGTTCCCCTCCAAGTCACACACCATCCCGACTTGGAAATATATCGCCGTTCCTTCATTGTCGCTGGGTCAAAATCCTGGAACTCCCTTCCTAACAGCACTGTGGGAGAACCTTCACCACACGGACTGCAGCGGTTCAAGAAGGCGGCTCACCACCACCTTCTCAAGGGCAATTAGGGATGGGCAATAAATGCTGGCCTCGCCAGCGACGCCCACATCCCGTGAACGAATTTTTAAAAAATCAAAAAATGGACACTGAGCCAAATGAGGAGATATCAGGAGAGGTGACCAAAAGCTTAGTCAAGGACAATCTTAAAGGAGGAGGAGGAAGAGAGGTGGAGGGTTTAGGGAGGGAATTCCAGAGCCAAAGGCCTACGCAACTAAAGGCACACTGCCAATAGTGGGGCAAAGGAAGGTGGGCATGTATAAGAAGCTAGAGTCAGAGGAACGGGAGAGTTTGGGGGCATTGTGGTAACACTGGAGGAGGTTACTCAGATAGGGACGGGTGAGACCATAATTACGTCAACGTAATCCATGACATTTAAATCATGGATTTAAACATGAAGATGAGAATTTTAAATTTAAGGTGCTGGGCGTCCGGGAGTCAATGTAAGCCAGCAAGGACAGGAGTGATCGGTGAGCGGGATTTGCTATGGGATATGAATATGGGCTGCAGAGTTTTGGATGAGCTGAAAATCATAATATGAAGGATAAAAGATGTAAAGCTGGCCAGGAGAGCATTGGAATAGTCAAGTCTGCAGGTGACAAAGGCATGGATGAGGGTTTCAGCAACAGATGAGATGAGATATGGGCAGAGGCGGGCAATGTTATGGAAATGGAAGTAGGCGGTCTTTGTGATGGAGAGAATATGGGGTTGGAAGCTCAAGTCGAAGTTGACTAGGGTGCTGAGGTTGCGAACTGTCTGGTTCCCGTCTCGTTGTGCTTGACCTCTCTGCAGGCTTTGACACAGTGGACCACACTGTCCTCTTCCAATGCCTCTCCTCTGTTCTCCAGCTCGGTGGGACTGCTCTCATCTGGTTCCACTGTTAACTATCCAATCGTAGCTAGAGCATCTCCAGTAATGGATTCTCTTCCTGCCCCTGCACTGTTACCTTTAGAGACCCCCAAGGATCCATCCTTAGCCCCCTACCTCTTTCTCATCTACATGCTGCTGCTTGATGACATCATCTGCAGACATGGATCGATTTTCATGTGTGCATTGACAACACCCAGCTCTATCTCTCCACCATCTCTCTTGATTCTTTCACTGCCTCTGTGTAGTCAGACTGCTTGTCCAACATTCAGTTTTGGATGGGCCACAATTATCTCCAGCTAAACATTGGAAAGGCTACAGCCACTGTCTTTGGTCTTCACCACAAACTTTGCACCCTTGCCACCAATCCCATCCCCCTCTCCATTCATTGTCTCAGGATCATAGTATAGATGCCTTAAATTAAGGGTGTTCATCTATTACTTTTTTCACAGTGCCATTGTCTAGGGAAGACTTCACTCACATGGCTTGGCTTCATTCACATTACTCACCTGTATGTTTACCATAACTCTCATCCCTTTCATTGTCAAGTTCAAATGGAGTGGCAGACATAGTTGTTTGAAATCCACTGTGTTGTCCTAATGCTAAATGCTTTGAGATGATTTCCTGCACATGAACAGTGCTATAGAAATGAAAGTTGTTACTAAAGTATTAGTTTATTAAATTACCTTTACTAGAGAAGTTGGTTATTATTTGTTACTGTCAAGGCCGCGTGCTATACTACAGATTGCTGAATTACACTAGCCTGTATATCTCTGTACAGCCTAATTTCCTGTAGGTTGACATTGCATTGCGTGATATTAGTAACAAACTATAATCTCCACTTCTGTTGTATTTATTCAAAATTATTGACAAATTAAAAGTTGGAATGTTTTCCCTAAAGGGTAATAGACTTATGAAATAGGTTACCAGGAAATGACATTGGACCAGGCAGTAAAATGGGTTCCAGAGATGATTAAATACATTTCTGTAGAGAGATAGGATTGAGAGATATGGTGAGAAGGCAGGTAGCTGGGTTTGATCCATCAGAATGAGAGGTACTTGTCGGGTCTAATGGCTTGTTCTTATTCCTAAAAATGTTTATATTTCTACATTATCAAATGGATCCACTATCTCTAAGATATTGAACTGATGAGGGTTGAACAAAATAATAGAACTGTAAATGTATACAAATATTTTATGAATATCAATGTATCCTCTCTGATGCTATCTAGAATATCTACCATATTGACTGAAATTCCTCCCCCTTTCATTCACAATCAACAGTAATTAATGAAAGAGAAATTTAGTAATTAATGGGTTGAAGTCACACTGTGATATTTAGCACAAATGCATTTGTATGGAATTCCTCTGTCCACTACTTTAACAAAGGCACTAACCCATTCAAAATATGCAGGTTAATACCTTCATTAAAATGGATGACAAATGAATTTCCTTTGAACATGGTTGTTATTAATATTGTATAGTGTGATTTCAAAGTATTTGTCTACATAACAGTAATTGCACTTTAAAATTAATTCCTGTGCTGCAAAGTAGTTAGGGACATCCTAAGGATGTGAAAGGTGCTATATAAATGTAAAATCTTCCTTCTTTATTTAACTGTTTTGGGTGCTGCTTAGGTCTGGAGTCATCTCTTCTCTGGCAGATCTAACATTGTGCCTATACCGTGTTATATGTAACATGTACTGTGCCTCCAGAGTAATGTGTAATTTGTTCTTTATGTAAAGTGAATTAATTGATCAAAAGCCATGTGTTTATATTGTGTTTATAAACTGCTCTTAATCCTTATCACAAATGTGCCCTGCACTCTGTCTGAACATCTGAACATTGGAGAATATTGAAATGAGCATGGAAATTATCTGCATGATGCAGGCCTGCCCTGCTACACACATTCTGTTAAAGTATAAAGTAAGAACACTCCCTGTTGTCTGGTGCCTCAGCACTGAGACAGACTGCTGCCATTAACACTCCAAACTTCCTGCACTGTTATGATATTTTTAAAAAAATTATATATCATCAGCATTATATTGGTTCTAAATAAAACCTAATGATTAGGATAAATTGGTCTGTAAAGAAATATCTTTATTCAGTCCTTCTCAATATTGACCAGAATCTTAAGAGTCCATGGAAAGGAAGGACATGAGGCAATATCTGCTGTAATTCAATGAATATTTACTGTTTTTCTGTAGCTAGAAGTACCTGTTAGCTGAGAAGTTTCAGGAAATATAATAACAATAAAGGATTGATTAAAAACTCAAAGTAGAATTGCAGCTTTTGGTAAATCAATTTATAATAGAAACTCAGATGAAAAAGCATTTCTATCCAATGCTTTGAGTTTAGAAAGGCTAAGTAGTACTGAAGGAATTACTGATGCAGTAACATTATAGTTAGTAACAATGTGATCCTTTTTTCAAAATGTAATCCTTGTCAGAGATTGAGAGAAAGTGGTGTTCCCTCCAGAAAAGCATCAGTATCCATTAGCAAATTAGATTCTGCTATGTAAAGGCATATAGATGTGCAGTGAAAAGCCCAGTTGCTGATTTCAAAAACATAATTCTCCAAATACCATACTCTTTTTATATAATGCTAAATATATTGTTAATCTTTGGATTGGGTGTCTATAAAGAAATTCATATACTTTTCCATATACAGTTTTTACATCTATACTTCTAAAGTTGAATATATTAAATACAAATTAATACTACAATGATTTTTAAAATATTTCTAGATGGATCATTAGTTCTTGAAATGCTACTTTGATACATTGAATCAGGTTTAATCAGAGCCGCATGCTCTCATTTACTTAATTTAAATGATACAATTAAGAATTAATCTGTATGTTGGCATCAATTCAGATTTGTATTCTTGTACATCTTGATTTACTTCATGCAATGTGCGACTTAATAAGATGACAAGAGAACAGCTGAGTTTCACAATCAATCACAACCGGCTGTAATAATTAACATACAGCAGTGGAACATTGAACCCTTTTACTAAACAAAAAAATCCATTATCTTTCATGATCCTGTTATAGCTTTACTTGGATCTTTTTGTTTGCCTGTATTTGAACTGTAATTTGGGATTTTCATCTCTCATTTACTTACATGGGTCTGTTCTGATAATTTATATTAAATCCTTATTGGTTATGTCCTATCTTATCCACAAATGGTCTGTTCTAATACCTCACATTAATGTTCACTGCTTAACTTAGTACTTTTTTTTTTAAAAGGAGGCCGAGCCCACCTGCATACCCTCTGCCCCGTCAAAGAAAGTGTGTTGGTCATCACAGGGAGGGGGAGAGTTATAGCCATGGTGACTGGCAATGCTACAGGAGATGTCGCACAGGGTTTCTTTACACTTTATCCTCTTTTTCTCACCCTATCTCACTACACACTCTGCATGACAAACTGCAAATGCTTTCACCAGCCACTCATCTCTCTTTGCTCTTCCTTCACACTAAAAGCTAACCCTTGTCCCTCTCTTTCATTTCAGGTGCTGAGGATGTGGAGATACCTCTGCACATTAAGGACAAGGAGACCAGCCTTCCTGAAGATGTACCATCGCTCGATCTCACCCTCACAAACTCCAGCTCAGCGACTGGCACCATGTGTGCTTTAGAGGCTAGGCTAGGGGACGGGTCTTCGTGTGGTGAATCAGCAGCCACAAGTGTTCAAGTGCAGAGGTAGGGCAGGGGGATAGTACGCCACAGGTGCCAGCCACAGGGGGTAAGATCACATACTACATCTGCTGCAGAGGACCCAGATGCCGACTTTGAGGGCCCAGGCTACAAAGAAGGCTGATGGGCCTTCACTGGGAAATGCTAGGTGCACTGAGCAACCTGCCAGTGAGCTTTTGCACAATGGCTCATTGCATACAGGAGTCCAGGTCCAACTTGTATCAAGGTTTTGCACAGTGTATGGAAACCATTCTGTCCAACATGGAGCAATCCATGAACATGACAATGGCATCCATTGTGATGGAGCCTCTGCTGACAGCTGCCATGGAAGCTCAGATGGCTGCCACCTTGGCTTTGGGGGCCAGTGTTGATAGGAAATTCCATGGCGTCACATCACTCCTGCACTTTGTTCTCACACAGAGCCATAGGAGTGCTGAGGCACAGACTTAGGAAGGTGGCCTTGGCTCCTGGGAGAGGCACCTGCTATCTTATCTTACAACAGTATGCCTGCTCCACCACTACCCACTCTGCCAATGCTCTTGTTAGTATCACACAGCCAGTTGGGCCAGACTGCTCCAGCCCATGCTGAGATGCTGCAATTAGGAGCCGAGCCCTCAAGGCCCAAAGCTGCATGAGGTCACTTACAACGGCTATCTGAAATGTCCTCAATGGAAGCTAAGCTGCCCTCTACCTCCCAAGCAGTAATCACTGGGGAAATACTTTGTAGGAGCACTAGAATAGGTTAATGTGCGCAGAAGACAGGCATTAAGGGCTTTCACAAGGGTGATTCATAATTCTTTCTATTAATTATTAGATAGGGCTGGAATTGAGTTGTTTCATCAGTTTGTTTTTTGTTCTGGATTTGGTGTTGGTGTTTATATTTGTAGTGAAATGAAGGCAAGACCCATAAGGCTGGACTGGAGTAAGGAGGATGGTGATGAAGATTGTGGATCTATTGGCATAATGGGGATGGTTCAGGAGAAGCGCTCTTTGATAAGCTGCTCTCTGAGAGCCCTGGTAGCTCAGGGTGGTTAATGGCACTCCTGCTCTTCTTCCTCTTCATACACTTCCCCCTTCCCCTCCTCCTGCTACTGCTTCTGCTGCACTTCTCGCTGCCCAGGTTATGGTAACGGCTGGTCCCTCATAATGGCAATGTTATGGAACATGCAGCAGACGACTGCAAATCTGGATACCTGCTCAGGGCTGTACTAGAAAGCTCCTGCCAAAGGGTCCAGGCAGCGGAAGCGTTGCTCGAGTATGCCAAATGTCTGTTCGATGATGTTTCTGGTGACAACATGTCTCTTGTTGTAGCCCAGCTCTGCAGCTGTGCCCGGGTTCCTGACAGGAGTCATGAGCCAAACCGGAAGGAGATATTCCTTGTCACCCATTAGCCAGCCTGTAACCTGATGGCCTGGTAAGAACAAAGGCAGCATAGAGGACTGGCGAAAGATGAATGAGTCATGACTGGTGTCAAGAAACAAGGCACAGACTTGCATGATGCGCTGCCTGTGGTCGCAAACCAGTTGAGGGAGTGGAATCCCTTTCGATTGATAAAGGTGCCAGGCTGGTGATGGGAAGCATGCAAGGCAACATGGATGCAATCTATGGCACCTTGGACCCTGGGGAAGCCTGCAATACTGGCTTTCTCTTCCTGTTTTGCTCTGTCCATGAGGTAATGCAGCTGTTCCTCCTGGCGTAGAGAGCCTCGATGACCTTCCTGATACAGCAGTGGACTGCAAACTGAGATGTTGCTGATGTCACCTGCTGCAGCCTGTAGGAGCCTGGTATGAAATTATACAGTGTAATGATTTTTATTATCAATGACATTTAATTTTGAAATAAATGTTTCCCTTTTTGATAGCTTGTGTCTAAACATTTTCTCTGTTGAACTTTTTCTTTACTGTAAACAGATCAATACACCTGAACATCTCCTTCTACAATTCTCTGTACTGACAACTGCAACTTTTCCACTGTAAACAAAGCTTTCTGCACAGTCTTCCCTAGACTGCTACATTCAATGGCTTCTATAGATAGCTAGCTGTTGTTACAAACATGCTATTGATGAAGAATAATAACCAACAGAAAAATAATTCCCCTTTGATCCACAAAGCTAAAAAAGGTAAGATTCACATTTTAATTCACGGGCACTGAACAGTTCAGAGATTACAATCTACCCCGAGGAGCTTCTGTTAGCTTCTGTTCTTCAAACACAGATATTTCTGTTATGATTTGAATGCAAAATCATGGACAATGTAGTCTTGATGTCAACTAATGGAAAGTATGCCTATAAAAGTCTAATGCTGATTCTATTGCTATACAGTTATAGCATGTTATTGTTCCAGTGAGATTATTGCTAACATAAATGCTTACGTAATTTACTTCAACATTACTGCCCTTATTTACCTTTAAAAACAGGGTGTTTTATTTTGGGATGCAGATTATGGAGCCAGAGAGATTTGGGAATATAAATTATGGAGCAGGCCAAAGAAACAAGGAACAGCAAAATAATATGAAAATAATACAACTTTACATAACACAGACTTCTTAGTGCTATTTATGATAGTTTGCTTACACAGAGACCTAAACTAAGATGAAGCTTATTAGAATTCATTAGTTCTCTAATGTTCTTGTGCTTTTTTTTGAAAATGCAATGTCATTTGTCAAGGTGGCATAAAAAGAACTTGCCTTTGTTGAGTCTCAAAGCTTTTTCTCTCGTATTAAGGACTGAAACTGCTATGTGAATAAACAGCCAGATCTTTAGCAAAACTACCAGTTTTATAAAAAAGTAGAAAAGTACACGAGAACCCAATTTCATCTTCATGCCCTTGTTCAATTTTGCCCTGCCCACTAACCTTGTTTCACTTGAACAATACACTTAGTCCTATCTTTCTAACTGCACTACTACTGAAAGTGGACTAATTTTTACTGTAATTATAAATATTGTCAGCAATTATTTAATCTCTTAACCTTCTTCCTGTTGTCATCCATTTTTGAACAAGTTCTGGTACTGCTCTCATGAACATATATTTTGCACTTCCTGTCCCTATGAACTGATATTGCAGTGTCCACAAGTCTCTGACATCTGAATTGAAGTTCTCCCTCCGGCATATCCTGGAACTGTGCTGTGGACTTAAAAGGACAACTGTTCAGCCTAGCTGCTGTGTAGCTCTTACCTAAATTAATGCTTTGGAGGATACCTCCACACGAGAAATTGCCTCTTAACTGATTGACTGAAAACTTTACGATCTGATTCCTACATTGGCTTCACTGCACCTCTTCGGTCTCCATGTCTTCCTCAGTCAATCAGGTTCATTGTGCTGGCAAACACCTCGTCTTCTTCAGTGAATATAATGGATTTTGATTGTTTTGAACGTTAACATTGAAGAATTATCTGTGTTGCTCTACCCACAAGCGTGAACCTTCCTCCACCCCTCACCTCGTGTCTGCGGCTACTTGGATCTATTGGATCACCTTCTGTTACATTATTTTCTCAGCTATGAAAATCACCCTCGGGAATCACAAGTTAGTTTTCGTTCGAATCAGTGAGCAACAATTTCCAGTTGAGCTGTATACTGTAAGCTAATTTAAACGTTATTGATTCCTCCACGCTATTAGTTAGTAATGCTCAGTAGGTCTTCTTCGTGGCAAAGAAGGTTTTGCTATCAAAATGTTCCTGTGTATGTGGATTTGATAAGTCAGGAGGCGTTAGGACCTGGGGCTGCACCCGCCCCCGCTCCTCTGTCGCTGCAGCTGCTCGTTGGACAGCTCCTCACTCTCCAAGCCCATACAGCATTCAGACGGTAGCAAAGGAGAGATGACAGTCTCCTGTCACTCTAGTCCAACACGGCCATCGCAAACCACTCTGACTACCAAAAAAACTGAGTGAGGCAACAGATGAAAATCGGCTTCTCACGAAGTAAGTGACACTTTCAATGGAAATCACTGTTCTGCTTAGTTTTGGCATTAAAATAACACATTTAAAATGATTTAAGGTACAACTCAGTGAAACCTTTGATTTGTTAATGATTAGTTTACTGTTATGATGATATTAGAAACTGGGAATTGAGCAGTATTTCACGACTTTTTTATTCCGTGAAGAAGATCCAGATGAAAAGCTTGAAGTCGAGCATAAATACGTACTGCTCATTTTGAAGATATAAAAGGGTCTGAGCAAATGAACTAAGGCGATTAACAAACAAAGTAACTTTAAACAGCGGTGTCTTTTTTTCCCAAACGAACTAGTTAGTAATGGTCAATGGGACTTCACGATAAAGAAGAATTCTGAATGAAATGTCCCTCTGACTGGGAATTTGTTAAAGAGAAAACCATTGGGATCTCGCTGCTTAGTTTCACACCTCGCTTTCCTTCGGATTTGTCTCAAAATCATTTGTTTCATCGTTACGAAACTGGCGAAAACGAAGAGTTTGCAGCGAATGAAAGGGAAAGCTTCAGTAACAAATAGCAGAACGTTGCAGTTTGTCTACATTTAGAGCAAAACTTTAAGCCTAAGCAATTTTTTTCGTTGAAAAGTTGATTTAAATTGTCTAATATTCTTAAAAAGTTGTGTCTGTTGCTGTTTTTAACACAGGGTTCAGTAGCAAAATGAATCCTCAAACCTAACGAAGCTCAGTGCAAGGTATTGGTAATCATGGAGAACATAACAAGTGTGATGGAGATAATGAACAATTCAGTGAATCAGACTGAAGACATGAAGAGAATGCCCCAGAATCCTCTCGAGTACCAGGTAGTCACTATACTTTTGGCCCTGTTGATCTGTGGAGTGGGGATAGCTGGGAACATCATGGTTGTGCTAGTGGTGCTGAAGACCAAACACATGAGAACTCCCACCAACTGCTATCTGGTGAGCCTGGCCATCGCAGACCTGATTGTCCTCTTGGCGGCTGGCCTGCCCAATATCACAGAGAGCGTGGCCGCCTCTTGGGTCTATGGATACGCAGGCTGCCTTTGCATCACATATCTTCAATACTTAGGCATCAACGCGTCCTCGTGTTCCATCACCGCTTTTACCATAGAGCGGTACATTGCGATCTGCCACCCCATCAAAGCTCAGTTCATCTGCACCGTGTCCAGAGCCAAGAAAATAATCGCATTTGTATGGGCCTTCACATCTGTATACTGCGTAATGTGGTTCTTTTTGCTGGATATCAAGCAGATCCCACATGTTAATGGCGTTGAGGTAGTTTGTGACTATAAAGTGTCCAGAAACCATTACTTGCCCATTTACTTTCTGGACTTCACTATATTCTTTGTGATTCCTTTATTCGTGGCCACAGTTCTTTATGGGCTCATTGCTCGGATACTGTTCCTGAATCCGATCCCCAGCACACCCCAGGATACAGTCAATAACTCCATTCACAAGGGACGCACCAACACCATCAAGATGTCCTGTCGCCGCAACAAGAGCGCGCAATCTTCAAGAAAGCAGGTAACAATGTATCCCAGTTTAAAAACGTTCAATGAATTGTCATTTTCTGTTCCGCTATGCTTCTTTCATTATCTTCAATTGTTTGGTACCAGATCATTCTACTTCATCTGTTTGCATAAATTTTATGTCTAGGAATATTAGAAAGGTATAATACATGGGAATTGTGGAGCTAATCACGGGGTAACCAAGAGGTTTGAATAAACAGGGCTGCTTCCACATGTTGTGGGTTCTATACAGCTAATAAACTAGAATATGGCTGGGCAGTCAAACATGTTCTAGAAATCATTCATAATATACAACAAGCCAGGTTTGTTTCCTGCAATAGCTGTATATTAATGCTGAAATGGACAACTAATAAATAAATCATAATTTGAGATTTGAACATATATTTTTTGCCGACATAATCTTACATAAGTTATTTTCTTAATCGAAACATTCTTTTTGCATAGATATTGTCGAAGTACCTGAAAATACCGGGCTGTTAAAACATATTTGATGTTTAGACAATGTTTCACTGGTGATCACAAAGGCACATCCCACTCCAATACTCTGAAATAAACGAAGACCTTTCATTTTTACGCAATGCAACTTTATATTTTGTAAATTTGAAACACTAGAAAGCAGAATTCCCGAAGGTTACAGTAGGTGGCGATATGAGTCCTCTCTAAAAACTCAAAGGAAAAACACTTTCGCCCTCCTCTATATTCTGTGTAATCTGTCCTCACAGATAAACAATGTAACTATGAATTTTAAATTAATTTGCTGTTAATTTAACTCCAGTAGCCAAAATGCGACTGTTTAATTACAGCAAAAAAACTGAATGAAGATTCAAATAGTGGCTTCTTCTAAAGCTCACCTTGGAGTCTAACAGGTAACCTTTAGCACGAATACTTGCGTTTGGAGTCTGCATCGAGTTACACCGTGCAGTTGCATGCGCTTTAGTCAAGGAACAGTGGCACTGCATCAGGTCTTCCTAAACTTTAATTTTAAATAAAACAATCACTATCCGTAATAAAAAGCTGAAGAGATGTGCGACTACCTCTCGATACCAGCTTGCTCACTCTTATATTGCGATCCCTGTATTCCTGTGAAGCTCAAACGTTTCACAGCAGCACAAAACATGCACTATATTTTAGCATTCAAATAACACGATTTCTGAATCAAATAGTAGGGAATAGAAAGTTGTCACAAGACTATCAATGAATGGATATTTAAGAACATATTAAAAGACTTATAATACATACAGATCTCTTCAATATTGAGTTTGAGAGTGATGTAGTTAAGTCCGAAACTAGGGTCTTAAATTTAAACAAAGCCAATTAGGTAGGTATGAGGGGCGAATTGGCTAAGATAGATTGGGACATTAGATTAAAAGATATAATGGTAGATAAGCAATGGTGAACATTTAAAGAAATTATTCATAATTCTCAACGAATATGCGTTCCTTTGAGGAATAAAAACTCCATGGTAAAAGTGATCCAACCTTGGTTAACTAGAGAAGTTAAAGGTAGTATCAGATTAAAAGTAGAGCCTTAGAATGTTGCCAACAAGAATAGTAAGCCTGAGGATTGGGAGGGCTTTAGAAATCAGCAAAGGATGGCCAAGAAATTGACAAAGAGGGAGAAAATTGAGAGTAAACTAGCAAGAAATATAAAAACGGATTGTAAGAGCTTCTACAAGGGTGTGAAAAGGAAGAGAGCAGTGAAAGTAAACGTGGGTCCCATAGAGGCAGAGACAGGAGAAATTATAATGGGGAATAAGGAAATGGCAGAGATGTTAAACAAATATTTGTAGCTGTCTTCACAGTAGAAGACACAACAAAAATATCGGAAACAGTGGGGAACCAAGGGTCCAATGAGAGTGAGGAACTTAAACGAATTAAGAAAAAGTACTGGAGAAATTAATGGGACTAAAAGCTGACAAATCCCCTGAACCTGATGGCCTACATCTTAGGGTTTTAAAGAGGTGGCTGCAGAGATAGTGGACTTTGATCTTCCAGAATGCCCGAGATTCCAGAATCGTCTCTATGGATTGGTAGGTAGCAAATGTAATGCCGCTATTCAAGAAAGGAAGGAGAGAGAAAATAGGCCAGTCAGTCTGACGCAGTAGTAGGGAAAATGCTAGAATCTATTATTAAGGAAGTAGTAACAGGGCACTTAGAAAATCATAATTGATTAAGCAGAGTCAACTCGGTTTTATGAAAGGGAAATCATGTATGACAAATCTGTTAGAGTTTTTTGAGGGGGTAACTAGCAGGGTAGATAAGAGGGAACTAGTGGATGTAGTATATTTGGATTTCAAAAAGGCATTTGATAAGGTGCCACACAAGAGATTGTTACACAAGATTAGGGCTCGTGGGATTGGGGGTAATATATTAGCATGGATTGAGGATTGGTTAATGGACAGAAAACAGAGAGTAGGAATAAACGGGTCATTTTCAGGTTAGCAGGTTGTAGCTAGTGGGGTGCTGCAAGGATCAGTGCTTGGGCCTCAGTTGTTTATAATATATATCAATGACTTAGATGAGGGGACCGAGTGTAATATATCCAAGTTTGCTGATGATACAAAGCTAGGTGGGAAAATAAGCTGCGAGGAGGTAGCAAAGAGGCATCAAAGAGGTAGGAAGAATAGAAAACGAGAATTTTTTTAAAAGGTGAGAGACTAAGAAATGTTGGTATTCAGAGGGATTTGGGTGTTCTTGTACATGAATCACAGCAAGTTAACATGTAGGTACAGTAAACGATTAGGAAGTCAGATGGCATATGAGCCTTTATTGCAAAGGGGCTGGAGTATAAGAGTAAGGAGGCCTTGCTGCAATTATATAGGGCTCTAGTGAGACCACACCTGGAGTACTGTGTAAAGTTTTGGTCTCCTTACCTAAGGAAGGATATACTTGCCTTAGAAGGGGTGCAACGAAGGTTCGCTAGATTGATTTCTGGGATGAGAGGGCTGACCTACGAAGAGAAATTGTGTAGAATGGGCCTACATTCTCTGATTTTAGAAGAATGAGTGATGATCTCATTGAAACGTATCTTCAGAGTGCTTGACAGGGTAGAGAGGCTGTTTCCCCTGGCTGGAAAGTCTAGAACTAAGGGTTATAGTCTCAAGATAAGGGGTCGGCCATTTAGGACCGAGATGAGGAAACATTTCTTCACTCAGAGAATTGTGAATCTTTGGAATCCTCTACCCCGGAGGGATGTGGATACTTTGTCGTTGTGTATATTCAAGACTGAGATCGAGACACTAAGGGAATCAAGGGATGTTGGGAAAGGGTGGGAAAGAGGAGTTGAGGTAGAAGATCAGCAATGATCTTATTGAATGGCAGAGCAGGCTCGGGGGGCCGTATGTCCTACTCCTGCTCCTATTTTTTATATTCTTATGTTCTAATATTATTTGATGTGGAGATGCCGGTGATGGACTGGGGTTGACAATTGTAAACAATTTTACAACACCAAGTTATAGTCCAGCAATTTTATTTTAAATTCACAAGCTTTCGGAGGCTTCCCCCTTCCTCAGGTGAACTATGTGAAATGAAGTCCTCGAAATGAAATCGCATTTATAATTCACAGAACAATGCTTGGTGAGTACAGACAGTTTTTTCAACTGCCCGTTGCCAAGGCAATCAGTGTGCAGACAGACAGGTGTTACCTGCCAGGTCTCACAGAATATACAAATCACCAAAAAAAAAAAAAAAAACCAACAAACAAAAAAAAACAGAGATAGAGAGGTAGAAACATAGAAAAGACAGCAACTGACCCGTTATATTAAAAACAGATAACATTTGTTCGCTGGTGGGGTAACGTGTAGCGTGACATGAACCCAAGATCCCGGTTGAGGCCGTCCTCATGGGTGCGGAACTTGGCTATCAATTTCTGCTCGACGATTTTGCGTTGTCGTGTGTCTCGAAGGCCGCCTTGGAGAACGCTTACCCGAAGGTCGGTGGATGAATGTCCATGACTGCTGAAGTGTTCCCCGACTGGGAGGGAACCCTCCTGTTTGGCGATTGTTGCGCAACAATCGCCAAACAGGAGGGTTCCCTCCCAGTCGGGGAACACTTCAGCAGTCATGGACATTCATCCACCGACCTTCGGGTAAGCGTTCTCCAAGGCGGCCTTCGAGACACACGACAACGCAAAATCGTCGAGCATAAATTGATAGCCAAGTTCCGCACCCATGAGGACGGCCTCAACCGGGATCTTGGGTTCATGTCACGCTACACGTTACCCCACCAGCGAACAAATGTTATCTGTTTTTAATATAACGGGTCAGTTGCTGTCTTTTCTATGTTTCTACCTCTCTATCTCTGTTTTTTTTTGTTTGTTGGTTTTTTTTTTTTTGGTGATTTGTATATTCTGTGAGACCTGGCAGGTAACACCTGTCTGTCTGCACACTGATTGCCTTGGCAACGGGCAGTTGAAAAAACTGTCTGTACTCACCAAGCATTGTTCTGTGAATTATAAATGCGATTTCATTTCGAGGACTTCATTTCACATCGTTCACCTGAGGAAGGGGGAAGCCTCCGAAAGCTTGTGAATTTAAAATAAAATTGCTGGACTATAACTTGGTGTTGTAAAATTGTTTACAAATATTATTTGACACATTGCTATGCTTGGTTTCATTGCTATAAAAAAATCCTGTATATTTGTCATAATTTCTTGGGCAGTTTTACATAACTAATTTTCTCTAGTTTATTTGTGTCTTTAATGCCATTTAGAAATCCTTTCAGTCAAGATGCCTTAATCATCCATAAAGTTTATTCATTGGGTAGACAAGCCATAAAGATCAGGAAGGTTCCACATTTGAGCTCAGATCTATGCTGATTACCCTATTTCAAGCAGTAAAGCATGCCACAATTTACCTTAACACTCTTTGGTGATTAGGAGTAAAAGTAGTTGTGCCCTTGCATAAAAGTAGTTGTGCCCTTGCTCCCTGATTAGTATTTAATGACCCATTTTTAGAGTCATGTGCATCAGCTAAGAATGTGATGCCCTAGCAAGCAAATAGCCTTCTGATACTCATTGTCAGTGTTTACAGATGAATAATGACTACTTAGGCAAGATATTGAAGGGCACTCAGTGCCCATGGATTGGTACCCAGTAAGGTAACAATGCTTTCAGTAGGGGAAGGGACAAGGAAAGAAAAAATGATAAGATTTTTAAAAAATCTTCCATTACATTTTGATGCAGTGCTTCAAGTTTTGTTCACTGATTCTCAACAAGATATCGAGTTCAGATTGGCATTTAAGTCTGCCACATTATTTTATTGGTGAAATGTTATTTTCTGATGCATAATCCTGATGGGCTTTAGTATATCAACCCCTTTGAGATGGAGGCGAACATCCCATTAGCCTTTTTGATTACTTTTTGTATGTTTGCACTAGCTTTTAGTGATTTGTGTACTTGGGTGTCTAAATCCCTTTGCTTCTCCACAGCTCCTAGTTTCTTGCCATTAAGAAAATATTCTGAATTTTCTTTCTCAGATCCAAAGTGGATGATCTCAAATTCCCCACATTGAACTCCATCTGCCAAAGTTTGGCTCATTCACGTAGTCTGTCTATGTCCCTATCCAACTTCCTTGACTACCCCTTGACTTATTTTGAAATTCCCTTGTACCCCTGGTATTTTGTTCTCTTCCTCCACTGTGAGAATGGATGCAAAGTACTCAATAAGTCTGCCCAACTCAACTCAGACAAGAAACAGAAACAGTGTCAAGAGGAGACAAAAATGAAAAGATAAGCCTGTAAATTGATAAGCCTTTAGAAAACACTTAAATACAAGTTAAATGGTGGAAACATAAGGGACAAAATTAGTCAAATAAAAAAGGCACAAGTCATAAATGAACATTTTGAACAGCCGTAGTTGCCCAATGAACAATGATGTCTAACCTAATCTAAAGAAGCCCGATACAAAAGACTAGTCTCCACCTAACAAAATCAAATTGATAATCAAGAAGTATTAATGCCAAAACCTGTGGAACCTACATTATCTGCACTCTAATAACTACCTTTCCAATTATATACCACAATTTTTGTGGGGCAAAGATGTGTATGAGACATCACTTCATTGTACAACACACGCACATCAATATCTTGTATGACATGAATCAGTGCCGCAGTCTCCTGTATGCCATCAATCAGTATCACAGTCAAAAAAAGATTAAATTCAATTTATGTTAGAAGTATTGCATGTGTTTATTTCCATACTTATGATATTGTTGTACCATTCAGGCAAGACCAAAATTTGAGAACTCTCAATTATTTGCAATTTTCATACTCACCTGGGAGGGTCCCCCTCTATAAAGGAGGTTCCACTCTACTTAATTCAGGAATGATTATTAACCTGCAAATTATATATTTTATAACAACAAGTACTTGCATTTATATAGTGCCTTTAATGTAGTAAAATGTCCCAAGGCGCTTCACAGGAATAATTTCCAAACAAAATGTGACACCGAGTCATATAACGAGATATTAGGACAGGTGACCAAAATTTAAGAACATAAGAAATAGGAGCATGAGTAGGTCATACAGCTCCTCGAGCCTGCTCCGCTGTTCAATAAGATCATGGCTGATCTTCGACCTCAACTCCACTTTCCCGCCCGACCCCCATATCCCTTGATTCCCGTAGAGTCCAAAAATCTATCTATCTCAGCCTTGAACATATTCAATGACTGAGCATCCACAGCCCTCTGGGGTAGGGAATTTCAAAGATTCACAACCCTCCTCATCTCAGTCTTAAATGGCCGAACTCTTATCCTGAGACTCTGCCCCCTAGTTCTAGACTCTCCAGCCAGGGGAAACAACCTCTCAGCATCTACCCTGTCGAGTTGTCAAAGATATGTTATATATGTTATATGTTTCAATGAGATCACCTCTCATTCTTCTAAACTCCAGGGAGTACAGGCCCATTCTACTCAATCTCTCCTCATAGGACAACCCCCTCATCCCAGGAAACAATGTAGTGAACCTTCACTGCACCCCCTCTAAGGCAAGTATATCCTTCCTTAGATAAGGAGACCAAAACTGTACACAGTACTCCAGGTAAGGTCTCACCAAAGTCCTGTACAATTGTTGTAAGACTTCCTTACTCTTGTACTCCAACCACCTTGTAACAAAGGCCAACATGCCATTTGCCTTCCTAATTGCTTTCTATACCTGCATGCTAACTTTTTGTGTTTCTTGAATCAGGACACCCAAATCGCTCTGAACACCAACATTTAAAAGTTTCTCACCATTTAAAAAATATTCTGTTTTTCTATTCTTTCTACCAAAGTGAATAACCTCACATTTTCCCACATTATACTCCATCTGCCACCTTCTTGCCCACTCACCTAACCTGTCTATGTCCCTTTGCAGACTCTTTGTGTCCTCCTCACAGCTTACTTTCCCACCTAGCTTTGTATCGTCAGCAAACTTGGATACATTACACTTGGTCCCTTCATCTAAGTCATTAATATAGATTGTAAATAGCTGAGGCCCAAGCACTGATCCTTGCGGCACTCCACTAGTTACAGCCTGCCAACCTGAAAATGACCCGTTTATCCCTAATCTCTGTTTTTTGTCCATTAACCAATCCTCAATCCATGCTAATATATTACCCCCAACCCCAAGAGCCTTTATCTTGCGTAACAACTTTTCATGTGGCATCTTATTGAATGCCTTTTTGAAAATCCAAATAAACTACATCCACTGGTTCCCCTTTATCTACCCTGCTAGTTACATCCTCAAAAAACTATAATAAATTTGTCAGACACAATTTCCCTTTCATAGAACCGTGTTGACTCTCCCTAATCATATTATGATTTTCTAAGTGCCCTGTTACTTCTTCCTTAATAATGGATTCCAGCATTTTCCTGACAACTGAGGTCAGGCTTACTGGCCTGTAGTTCCCTGTTTTCTCTCTCCCTCCTTTCTTGAATAACGGGGTTACATTTGCTACCTTCCAATCCGCTGGGACTGTTCTAGAATCAAGGGAATTTTGGAAGATCATAATCAATGCATCCACTATCTCTGCAGCCACCTATTTTAGAACCCTAGGATGTAGGCCATCAGGTCCAGGGGATTTATCGGCTTTTAGTCCCATCAGCTCCTCCAGTACTTTTTCTCTACTGATATTAATGACTTTAAGTTCCTCACTCTCATTAGCCCCTTGGTTCGCCATTATTTCTGGTATGCTTTTTGTGTCTTAAAGGAGGAGAGAGAGGTAGAGAGGGGGAAAGGTTTAGGGTGGGAATTCCAGAGCTTAGGGCCTAGGTAGCCGAAGGCACGGCTGCTAATGGTGGAGCGGTTAAAATCGGGGATGCACAAGAGGCAAGAATTGGAGGAGCGCAGAGATCTCGGAGGTTTGCAGGGCTGGAGGAGGTTACAGAGACTGGGAGGGGTGAGGTTTTGGAGGAATTTGAAAACAAGGATGAGAATTTTAAAATCAAGTGTTCCTGAACCGGGAGCCAATGTGGGTCAGCGAACACAGGGGTGATGGGTGAACGGGACTTGGTGCGAGTTAGGATACAGGCAACAGAGTTTTTGATGAGCTCAAGTTTACGGAGAGTGCAAGTTGGGAGGCCACGGGTAGGCGATCTACGGCTGCCTGCTTTCTGACACCACCGAAAGTTAAAATCTGCCCTATACTTAAAATATCTACTTTAGTTTGATCTACTATAGTGTTTTTGCAGAGAGGTCAAAGATACATCTATTCTTGCTGTTTGAGGAGTAGATCAAAGATATATTTCTGTCGAAAGTGAATCTAAAGATTATTTTCAGACTAATCTAAAGTAGCATGCACCAAAGGGATTTTAATCCTTACCCTAACATAAGAACATAAGAAATAGGAGCAGGAGTAGGACAATCGGCCCTCGAGCCTGCTCCGCCATTCAATAAGATCATGGCTGATCTGATCCTAACCTCAAATCTAAATTCTTGTCCAATTTCCTGCCCGCTCCCCGTAACCCCTAATTCACTTTACTTCCAGGAAACTGTCTATTTCTGTTTTAAATTTATTTAATGATGTAGCTTCCACAGCTTCCTGGGGCAGCAAATTCCATAGACCTATTACCCTCTGAGTGAAGAAGTTTCTCCTCATCTCAGTTTTGAAAGAGCAGCCCCTTATTCTAAGATTATGCCCCCTAGTTCTAGTTTCACCCATTCTTGGGAACATCCTTACCGCATCCACCCGATCAAGCCCCTTCACAATCTTATAGGTTTCAATAAGATCGCCTCTCATTCTTCTGAACTCCAATAAGTAGAGTCCCAATCTACTCAACCTCTCCTCATATGTCCGCCCCCTCATCCCCGGGATTAACCGAGTGAACCTTCTTTGTACTGCCTCGAGAGCAAGTATGTCTTTTCTTAAGTATGGAGACCAAAACTGTATGCAGTATTCCAGGTGCGGTCTCACCAATACCTTATATAACTGCAGCAATACCGCCCTGTTTTTATATTCTATCCCCCTAGCAATAAAAGGCAACATTCCGTTGGCCTTCTTGATCACCTGCTGCACCTGCATACTAACTTTTTGATTTTCTTGCACTAGGACCCCCAGATCCCTTTGTACTGCAGTACTTTCCAGTTTCTCGCCTTAAGATAATAACTTGCTCTCTGATTTTTCCTGCCAAAGTGCTGAATGTAGGCGTCGGAAATATTTGTGATATCAAACGCCCTTGACATTAAGGCAGCATTTGACCGAGTGTGGCACCAAGGAGCCCTAGTTAAATTGAAGTCAATGGGAATCAGGGGGAAAACTCTCCAGTGGCTGGAGTCATACCTAGCACAAAGGAAGATGGTAGTGGTTGTTAGAGGCCAATCATCTCAGCACCAGGGCATTGCTGCAGGAGTTCCTCAGGGCAGTGTCCTAGGCCCAACCATCTTCAGCTGCTTCATCAATGACCTTCCCTCCATCATGAGGTCAGAAATGGGGATGTTCGCTGATGATTGCACAGTGTTCATTTCCATTTGCAACCCCTCAAATAATGAAGCAGTCCGAGCCCGCATGCAGTAAGACCTGGACAACATTCAGGCTTGGGCTGATAAGTGGCAAGTAACATTCGCACCAGATAAGTGCCAGGCAATGACCATCTCCAACAAGAGAGAGTCTAACCACCTCCCCTTGACATTCAACGGCATTACCATCGCCAAATCCCCCACCATCAACATCCTGGGGGTCACCATTGACCAGAAACTTAACTGAACCAGCCATATAAATACTGTGGCTACAAGAGCAGGTCAGAGGTTAGGTATTCTGCGGCAAGTGACTCACCTCCTGACTCCCCGAAGCCTTTCCACCATCTACAAGGCACAAGTCAGGAGTGTGATGGAATACTCTCCGCTTGCTTGGATGAGTGCAGCTCCAACAACACAAGAAGCTCGACACCATCCAGGACAAAGCAGCCCGCTTGATTGGCACCCCATCCACCACCCTAAACATTCACTCCCTTCACCACCGGCGCACAGTGGCTGCAGTGTGTACCATCCACAGGATGCACTGCAGCAACTCGCCAAGGCTTCTTCGACAGCTCCTCCCAAACCCATGACCTCTACCACCTAGAAGGACAAGAGCAGCAGGCACATGGGAACAACACCACCTGCACGTTCCCCTCCAAGTCACACACCATCCCGACTTGGAAATATATCGCCGTTCCTTCATTGTCGCTGGGTCAAAATCCTCGAACTCCCTTCCTAACAGCACTGTGGGAGAACCGTCACCACACGGACTGCAGCGGTTCAAGAAGGCGGCTCACCACCACCTTCTCAAGGGCAATTAGGGATGGGCAATAAATGCCGGCCTCGCCAGCGATGCCCACATCCCATGAACAAATTTTTTAAAAAAGCAGTTTGATGCTTCTTTTGTACTCCTTGACTTTTTAAATGCATAGATTCTTTTAAAATGCTAAGTTAATATTACAGGAGCTTGCTGGCAGATGCTGCTTAATCACCTTGCAGAACATAAATATTTCCTCAAGTTAATCCTCCATCTTAGTTTGTCAACCACCCAACTTAGAGCAATGATTTGAATATTGAGCTAGTGGGAGTGGTGTCCAAATTTGCAGCTGATATTGAAACAGAAGGCATAGTAAATTATGCTAAGCACCAAAGGAAGCTGCAGTGGAATATTGATAAGATGGTGGAATCGGCAAAAAAAAGGCAGTTGGAATTCAATACCAGTAAATGTGAGGTGGTACATTTTTGTAAAAAGATATGTGTTATGCTTTGAATAGTGGAAGGCTGGGTGATGTGGAAGTGCAGAGGGATTGGAGGGTTCAGGTTCACAGAACCTCAAGTCCATAATGCTGTTAAAAACACTAATGGAATACTATGTTTTATGGCAACTGGGTTCCATGGTCTAACCAGGGCTTTGTATAGCTGTAGCAAAACTTCCTCCCCTTTATATTCTAGTCCTCTAGTTATAAAGACTAACATTCCATTTTGATTAATTTTTGTACCTGACTACTACATTTTAGTGATCTGTATACACGGACCCCTAAATCTCTTTGGAACTCCACTGTTCCACGCTTTTCACCATTTAAAAAATACTCGGATCTATCCTTTTTTGGTCCAAAATGGATGACCTCACTGCGTTGAAGTCCATCTGCCACAGTTTTGCCCACACACTTAATCGATCAATGTCTCTTTGTAATTTTATGCTCCCATCTGCACGACTTACTATGCCGCCAATCTTTGTATCATTGGCAAACTTGGATATATGACTTTCTATTGTGTTATCTAAGTCATTAATAAATATAGTGAATAGTTGAGGCCCCAGCATAGATCCTCATGGGACACCACTAGTCACTTCCTTCCAATTCGAGTATGTATGCATTATCCCTACTCTCTGCCTTCTACCGCCTAACCTAATCCCCTAAGCAGGTCAAAGAATTAAAGGCAAATTAATGAGCTTTAATTATGGGGAACCTTAACAAATGCCTTCTGGAAGTCCATAAAAACTACATCCAGTCATTCCCCTGTCTACAACTTTAGTTACTTCCTCAAAAAATTCAATTAGGTTCGTTAGACAGGACTAACATATCATGGTCCATACTTGCTTCAAGTAAAGAACGTGCATCTCAGCAGTCTCTCAATATTTAAAGAGTAGTTCAGCAGGAAAGATAAACCTAGCTCAATCAGTGATTCACAACAGTTTGTTATAAATGCATAATTAAAGAATAGTATTAGCCATTTATACAATCTTTTGTCTATTACACTGTAATTTAATGCTACAATACCAATAGTATAGCATAATTCAGTTTATTGCCTGTGTTTTATTTTGGCAAAGTTGAAATGTCACAGTCACAAGTTTTTCAGATTACTCAGAATAGATGCTCAAATTGTTTATACATTAAAAATCTGATTGCAAAACAAGCTTTTATATAATTTGATAAATATTAACATTGGGCTAATTCAATGTGATAATGCCAGGGATCATTTTTAAATGTTTGTTAGCAGCGGCTATGTGCTCGAAACAGTCTTTTATAATACTTTGCTTTGTAAGTACTGTATATCCATTTGTATATCTGTATATACTAAATATGCATGCCGGAGAAAGGGGGATAACTTAATTTAGTTCAATAGAAGAGTCTGCTGCCATGTTGTTGAACAATGCTTTTCTTTCTGTCATGTTTGTTATGTCTGTGGAAAATCATAGAATCAAAGAATCATAGAATGGCTACAGCACAGGAGACCATCTGGCCCATCGAGTCCATGCTGGCTCTTTGTAAGAGCAATCCAGTCCCATTCCCCAGCTGTTTCCCCGTAGCCCTGCAATTTTTTTCCCTTCAAGTATTTATCCAATTCCTTTTTGAAAGCCAAGATTGAATCTGCTTCCACCACCCTTTCAGGCTGTGCATTCCAGATCATAACAACTAACTGGGTAAAAAAAATCCTCATGTCGTTTGCCTCTGGTTCTTTTGCCAATTACCTTAAATCTGCGTCCTCTGGTTACCGACCCTTCTACTGGAAACTATTTCTCTATCAAACCTCTGCATGATTTTGAACACCTCTATCAAATCTCCTCTTAACCTTCTCTGCTCTAAGGAGAGCAACCCCAGTTTCTCCATCTAACTGAAGACCCTCATCCTTGGTACCATTCTAGTAAATCTCTTCTGCACTCTCTCTAAGACTTTGACATTCTTCCTAAAGTGCGGTGCCCAGAATTGGACTCAATACTCCTGTTGTGGCCGAACCAGTGTT
This sequence comes from Heptranchias perlo, assembly GCF_035084215.1. Classification (NCBI taxonomy): domain Eukaryota; kingdom Metazoa; phylum Chordata; class Chondrichthyes; order Hexanchiformes; family Hexanchidae; genus Heptranchias; species Heptranchias perlo. Next base: position 26,767,102 of record NC_090343.1, read on the forward strand.
TTATAAAGGTTCAACAGAACTTCCTTGTTTTTGTACTCTATGCCTCGATTTATAAAGCCCAGGATCCTATATGCTTTTTTAACCGCTTTCTCAACCTGACCTGCCACCTTCAAAGATTTATGCATATATATGCCCAAGTCTCTCTGTTCTTGCATCCTCTTTAGAATTGTACCATTTGGTTTATATTGCCTCTCCTCATTCTTCCTGCCAAAATGTTTCACTTCGCACTTCTCTGCGTAAAATTTCATCTGCCATGTGTCCGCCCATTCCACCAGCCTGTCTATCCTAAATCTTTTTGGCTCATTCAAGTTAACCATAAGCTGCCAGGTCTTTTGAAAAATATACTTTACTTCTGTGGCTTTTTCCAAGTGTTCTATTCCTTCCATTGAGTCCTTCATGCCTTGGCCGTTGATGACTGACTCTGGACTATAGCCTATGATTCAAATATCTGAAATTAAATGTCAGACTGCCCACTGACGTTCTAAAAAAACTGGGCATTGTTCAGATCATGCTAATTATCTACTGCAAAAACAGTGAACCTTTTGTAGATCACTCAGATTATGTACACATTCCACATCCCAATTACTCAGAATGTCAGTGGGTAGCACTCTTGCCTCTGAGTCAGAAGGTTGTGGGTTCGTCCCATTCCACAGACTTGAGCACAAAGATTAAGGCTGATACTCCAGTGCTGTGCTGCACCATTGGAGGTGTCGTCTTTCAGATGAGACGTTAAACTAAGGCCCCGTCTGCCCTCTTAGGTGGATGCAAACTATCCCATGGCACTATTTCGAAGAGCAGGGGAGTTCTCCCCAGTGTCCTGGCCAATAATTATCCCTGAATCAACATCACTAAAACAGATTATCTGGTCATTACCACATTGTTGTTTGTGGGAGCTTGCTGTGCGCAATATATTACAACAGTGACTTCACTTCAAAAGTACTTCATTGGATGTCAAGTGCTTTGGGATGACCTGTGGTCATGAAAGGCTCTATAATGAAAGTCTTTCTTTCTTTGATTTCTATTTTTGATGCACTATTTCCATTCCCAGTATTGATGCTTCAGATACACCTACCTAAAATGTTTTTATCCATTCACTAATTTTATGGTTTTGAGACTTGGAAACATTTGGCTTTCTCTTTCTAGGTAATTTCCTGCTTCATTCAAATATAACTAACCCAGTGTAAAATATTGGTATTTTTCTTTCATTTCTCCAGACATTGATATCTCCTCTTTCTCCTTAATGGATTTCTCTTTGTGTTACTACAGATAGCAAATGCTTTCAAGGCTTATGTTTCTGACTCCTGATGTAAATGTACTCCTGGAGATTAATAGCCACCCTTTTTCTTCTGTGTGATCTGGACAAAATTTTCCTTTAAGTTCCTTAGCGTTTGAAATCTTACATTGACTTTTCTTAAATAAACAGACTCCTCTTTTGCTTCATGCACTGAGTGAGGGCTGATTACTTATCCAATTATTTTCCCTGATATTAAATCAACAGAGATTCTGGGAAGTAGTATTTACCATACAATAATTACTATAAATAATAATAAAAAAATCACTTCTGTTTTCCCAAAGGATTTATAGATAATAACGGTTTGGTCCTGAGATATTAACAAAAAGTGTATTAGGTTTGTGGCAAATTGTTTGTTGACCTCAGTGTCAGCTTGCCTCGGAGTCAAAAGGTTGCATCCCACTCCATAACCAGAGCACATCAATCGGCAGACACTGATATAGTACTGGAGGTACTGTCTTTCATATGAAACATTAAACTGAGGCCCTGTTTGCCTGTTCAGGTGGATGTAAAAGATACCAAAGCATTATTTTTGAGGAAGAGCCAGGGGTTCTCCCAGTATCCTGGCCAAAATTCATCCCTCAACCAACACTACCAAAACAGATAAACTAGTCATTCATCTCATTGCTATTTGTGGGGTTATGCTGTGCACAAATTGGCTTTGAAAACTGCTATATAAATGCAAGTTCTTTCTTTATCTCCTCTTGCTTTGCATGCAAATATTTCTGGTAATTTGCATTGTTAAAAGTGTTCAGTGTTTAATTATGCAAGCACCTGAATTTTTTTTTTCTTTCTTGGAAGGAAGGAGAAGTGTCTATCCAACAAATAATATTTCCTATCTGTGGAAAATTGTATCTTTTCTGGATGGTGATTTACCAGAGAATCCTCAGAGGATTCAGTTTACCTGTTCAAGAATGAACACTATTCAGTTTGATAATCTTTTCTCTTTTTTATGCATTGGTTTCCAGGTCACAAAAATGTTGGCAGTGGTGGTTATCCTTTTTGCCCTCCTCTGGATGCCCTACAGAACCTTGGTGGTTGTCAACTCTTTCATGAATACCCCTTACTTGAACACCTGGTTTCTGTTGTTCTGCAGGATGAGCATATACCTGAACAGCGCCATCAACCCTGTCATTTACAACCTAATGTCTCAGAAATTTCGTGCTGCCTTCAAAAAACTTTGCAAATGCAAACAGACACGGGCAGAGAAACCTACTGCCTACAACGTGCCTGTTTACTACAGTGTGATGAAAGATATGTCTCATGAAAGCCCTGATCATGATCTAACAGAACAAGAGGATATTAATGGCTACCCAATTTCTAACAAGAAGATAAATTTTAATAATTCTTGTTGTGATACTAACACATTTAGTGTTGCCTGAAGCGGTAATGATCATCTTATAAAACTAATATGGGAACATTAAATGCCCATTTGTCAAGCATATGGTTTAAATGATCCATTATTCCCCTTTGCTTACATGCTGTAAAATACTCTCAAAGGGAATATTTATTCCTTGATATTTTTAAAGTGAACAAATATAGTCATTCTAGGTTTTAAAGAGACAGTTATGCCTTTTCAGTTTCAGGCACAATTATGTTTTAAATCATAAATAAAAACTTTGATTTTGTATTTGGAAATGAAGGCTGCCATATTAAAAGAAACTGGCTTGATAAGAGGAGTGGAAAAGATTTCATGGTTAACTATTGGTAGCAAAATTGTAAACATGTTTTTATACTTGAATTTATGACTTTGCTAACAATAACAGAGGAAACCTCCTGCACTCCTTACCCTTCCCACAGTTTGTTAGTAGTCGAGTCACTGAAACATGTATATTATTTTAGTAATTCTAATATAATGATTCAGCTCCTAATAACCAGGAAATTTGGATTTGCCATGTCATTGGATCAAGAACAAGAGAAAGTCCAGGGTGTTTCTGAAGCGCTGCCATTTTATTATTTTTTTTAAGAAGAGAGCTGCAGCTGCATGTACAGGGACAAATATAACACCATAACAGCCCTATTACTATGTATCTTCCCTCGGTGAACATAAATTTTAAAAAACGGGTAATTTTAGGGCAGGCCACCCAAAATAAACAAACAGATAGTTTTTGAAATATTTGCTACATTCTTTGAATCCTTGGTTTTAGTAATTTTAAGGCAATCATAAATAAAGTAAAGTGCCATTTCTTCAACTTATGTGATTAGTAAATCATATTATTTTTCAATAGTTATCATTTTTGCTTAACATAATTTTACATTATTCGAATTCAAAATAAAAATGGATGCAACAGTACAAACATTTTTTTAAAATGATCAAATGTATTGCTTTAGATTTACCTTTTTTCTCTTGCACCCAGACTTTGAAATCCTATCCTGGTAATTCATAAAATAACTTTCTGTTGTGAGTTTTTAAATGAATTATGCTAATGTGTGTAATTTGCTAATGTTTATATAGAAATGTCCTCAAGCAAATGTTGCAGCTCAGCACAATATGTATTAGGATTAGGCCTTTGAGAGAACTTCACAATGCACTTTCTGTGAATGTTAATATTAAGTAAATATACTATAGGTTAATTTATTGAGCTTATTATGAATTATTGTCATTCCTTTGTCAGCACTGTGTAAAGTATGCAATTGTGTTTAAAATGCAAGCTGATCACATGGCATACAACAAAATATTCCTACAGCTTTTAAGTAGTTTTGTGAATTTGGTTGGGGCTAGAATGCCAACAAGCTTCATAGTCATGTCTACAATTATTTATGCTGTAAGTGTAAACCAACAATTAAATGTTGTTTGGAAGTTAGATATGTTTACTTTATTTGTATAGTATACTGATTTAATGTGTATCTCAATAGAAAATATTTTCGACTGGAACAGATGAGATCTTTTATTTATATAGTACAAATTAAATGATTCCATAAGTTGTTGTATATGTCTTGAATTGTAAAGTAATAAGACTGTATGTAATGTTTAGTGAATGTTCTTGTACTTAAGCATTTGTCCATTAAAGTGATAGATATAATGGCCATATCTCTGGTTGATATCCTATAATGTCAGATTTTCTGATGTCATTTCTTAAAGCCCATTGCTACTACCATCCTTATTTTCTCACCTATTAGCTTTCAGTTCATAATCTTTTTAACGTTTATTCTCATTTTAATTTGCATTTAAAAAAAAATATTTTATAATTAAATTATAGCATAAACCTGAATAAAATTTCAGAAAATTAACAAAGGAAGATAAACTTTTGTAGTTTTTGAGTTTGGAAAAATAACATTCAGTGATAATTGGTTGTAGATCTCTTGACAGAATGAGACACACAGGAGCTGAAACTGGTCATTGCCAATAGTGAGAAATAATGAGTCGGTAGCCTGTTTCACACTGCGCCCAATTTTCTTTTACACTGACATAAAATGGGCTGCCGATTCACCATGAGGCCATTTCGTGCTTCTGTCCAGACCAATGTCACCCCCACAATCTTAATAAATAAAAAACAACAGTTCTGATATTTCTTTGGGGTCTGCCAGTCTTCTGCTGTACCTCCATGGAGATTGGTGAAATCCCCCTGGAAAATAATGGAGGCCTGATTGTGCTGGCTCTCTGCAATTCCCAGGAGCTTTCTGTTTGCTTTGTAAGTGACGTAACCTCCATTCATTCCTTCCAAGTAAAATGTTGGCCAGGAGATAGAGGCAGGGGTAGGGTCACTCTAAGATGGGAGTTACCTCTCCTTAATCTCCAATAGAACCTAGCATAACAATGGAAGCTGGTACACAGTGATTGGAGATTTACTGGCCTCCACAAAGTAGTGGGCCCTACCAGTGATCTTCAGGCTGAGCGCCGAAGATTCTTTTGTAAATTTTTGCAGATAGGCCCCCTTGTTCAAATGGCTGAGGGAACCATGGCTGGGGTTGGGAGGAGGGGGCTGGGGTTGAGAGGAGGGGGCTGGGGCAGGGGGCAGGGGGCTGGGGGCTGGGGACCCCCCCCAGCCCCCCACCCATGGACAGGTACTGCCCTGGTGTTTGTGCCCACCTGTTCCATGTTAATTAGGTGCACACTTAGGAAAGAAATCCATACCTACACTTTGTATCCTTTGATGAAATGTTCACTTCAAAAATGATGTTACATCATTTTCCCCTTACTAAGAACCCATTCTAAATGATTAATGATTAAAGTTCGTGAGGTAACACCCTTACAGAATTTAGTTAATATCTACTTTTGCAAGATTTTTGAGATACCAGAAAAAATACAGGGTTAGGTCTGTTTTCAGGCCACATTTGAAAGAATAATGAACATTTTAGTTCCATGTCAGTGGCTTTTGTTACAGATGAGCCAAGACCATAAATGTTGATCCCTGAGGCTTTAATTGCAGATTTGGTTATAGCTGTGACAAGGCCAGAAATATCATGCTTGAGGCTTTCATTGTGGAACTGATCCAATATCTGAGTATATTAGGATAATTGGGTCTTGGTTGAGCAACAGTGCAATTTAAAAGAGTCAGTCTCTTCTAACCTCAGAGAATTACTGGATTAAAAAACAGATAGAAAGAAATTTAGAGAGATTGCTCACTGTTATCCTTATTATGCATAATGTAGCCAGATCAGGAAAGAGTTCAGTATTTTCCATTGAATACCAAGCAGAAATATTAAGATATGAAGAAAGAAAAAATAATGAAAAATGGTTTCAGACTAAAGTTAGCTTAAGACATTTAAAATGTATACAAGAAGAAGTAAGAGGGCAATAGAAAAACAGAGTACAGACGACAGCAAGAGAGATTATTTAAGGGGTGTTACAAATAGAAACATTATAGAACACAGGTGCATTCTCAGAATTTGTACCAGTCTACTCCACCCAGTCCTCGTAGTTTTAAAAAAAATATTTTGCTTCCGTTTACATCCCTAATTGGAAAGAACAGCAGATTACTCTAATAAATGTAATAATGAATATGATCACTAGATGGTTCATTGTGATTACAAGTTTTGTTGTTTTACAATGGTCAACAATGACATCAAAAGATAGGGCCTGACATTCCTGGGAAAAAGTAGATATGAGTAATGAATTTCAGGATAAAGCAACGATGGATGATTCATTCATATTTAACACTGCTCTGAGCATTCCTATCCCTCAAAAATAGGAATAGGCTAACAGAATGTGGAAAAGGTCATTAATGACAAATTTGTGTCGGGGGAACATGGTGTTACACCATTTTCATTCACTTTAGTAATCTGAGGAATATATATCCATTGTTTCACTAAATGTCACGGAGGGCGGGGGAGATGCAAAAACATGCCTAGTATCTATTTGATGCGTCTACTTATGAGCAAAGCAATACTACTAAAATACATCAAGAACGGTAACATAAAAAAAATTAAAATAACAATTTATATTTCCAGTTACTGCAGGATGAAAAACATCGCCACAGTTATGATGGTATGGTCTACAAAGCACCCATTTTCCCCAAAAACTGCTGCCAACTGTTAGGTTTTAACACAAGTTCTGGCTTCTGGCTGAATGACTTCTTCTCTCTAAATTGCAAAATTTTGCAGCACACTACGTATGAAGATGACCTTGGAAATTTTTTCGGGGTTGTGGAACAGAACCGCACCTGATGTGTCCAGACAAGGTAAGCAGTGCTTCAAATGCTGATTGTGTGTTCCACCAGAATTCAGATGGAAGCAAGAGCTTTATTGCGCTCTCTCTCTCTGCCTCGGTTTGGGGCTTCCTGAAAGATATTCACAGCCAGGGCTGTAAAGGGTAGTCTTGGTCCCCCAGCTGCCAATCCTTCCAGTCTGCCAGCTCCCTCAAATAGACTGGAATATGGATTTGTACATAATTAAGCGTTGCAGCTAGTGCCATGGGTATGTTGCTGTCACCTGAATTATTGTGTTCTTGTGATTTGAGATCACCTGAATTGTAATGGAACAGTAGATTTTGCAATTGATATATGCTACAGAGTTGTTGTGATGATTCCTAATGGCTATATGAGTGCCACAATGAGGCCCTGCACTTCGGGAAACCAACCACCTAGTAAAAATGCTGTGTCCCTTGAGCTGATGTCTCCTTTCCTTGGAGAAAGTGATATTAATGTTGCCCCTAACAACCAAGGTTTCAGCTTGATGCATTGATGGACTGACATCTGGCAAATGTCACTAGCGGTGGCTGGAAAGGGTCCAGTGGAATAAAAGTTCAATGCGGTCATGGGTTTCATCACATTGGGCAGTCTGTCCCTGTGTTGAATCTTGTCTGAAGGCCGCTCCAGTATATTGCACAACTCAGCGTAGAAAACAAAGGGAAGTCTCTTCAGACACGCCCAAGTAGTTGCTCCTGGGTTGGATAAGAAAGAGCGGGAAATTCAACTTCCCATGAAACAGGTGCGAAGTCAGTAGAACGACCGTGCTGCCCATCCATAGTTGGTGTTGGGCCTCATTTAAATACCGCCGATGAGCTGTGGACTCCAAATGGTTGCTCTGCTGCAGCTCTCCAGTTGTAGGACGGTGGGAAGCCATGTCTAGGGGAGAAGTGGGGATCCTGGATGGGGCCTCAAATGGGCCGGAGCCTTTTTCTAGGCCCAGGAGGAGCATACCACTTGGTCCCACAAAAATCAAAATCAAAAATCTAGCCTGTTTCTGAGCTGCCTCCAACAGTCCCTTTAAGGGCCATTGATTAGGCCATTCACCACCTGGTAAAAATAGGAAGAATATGCACAGCCCATTTGTACTTATTGTAAGGGGGACCCTACAACCAGCATAGCACCTCAATTTCTATATTTAAGCAGCCTTACACCCGAAATAGGTGGGCAAGCTGCTCCACCCATTTACAGGCCCACCCAAAAATTGCATCAAGAAGGGCTTAGATGTCAATGGAACGGCCGAACTAATACCCCCCACCCCCCTCCAATTTTCAAGTGCCAGCAGCCCATTTTTGAGGCAACAAACAAGCAGCCAGCAGTTGAAAATCACCCCCAAAATTCCTGGGCTAACTGCATTAGATGCAGGATGCTTGAGGTGCAAGCATACCTGCTTTTCTTCCCTCTGCTGCAACTCCTCTTTCTCCTTCATATCCAGGAGAGCCCTTTGGCAGGCCCAGTGAAATGACTATCCTGAGCACAGCACTTATAGCTGCAGTTGGTGACTGATAGCAGCAAGAATGGTGTTGCTCAAGATGTGCACCAAAGGAGTCCCGAATTGCAAAAACAGTGCAAAATTCCAAGAAATTGTGCTAACAATAGAATCATAGAAAGATACAGCACAGAAGGAGGCCATTTGGCCCATCCTCCCTGTGCCGGCTCTTTGAAAGAGCTGTCCAATTAGTTCCTCTACCCTGTTCTTTCGCCATAGCCCTGCAAATATTTCCCCTTCAAGTATTTATCCAATTTCCTTCGGAAATTTGAATCTGCTTCTACCACCCTCTCTCAACCTGGGAAATGGCACACGGTCAAGGGAGACCTAAAGGGAGGGATCCATCACTTTTTTTCTCATCACCATCCATTTAACCTTCATGAGAAATTGTCACCAAACAAAAAAAAATCCAGCACGAAATGGTATGTCAGGTTTTGGGATTTCTGACCTTTTGGTCATGGTAGGATTTTGTTGTAATTTATGTTAAAATTATATTACATTACGTTAAGCTTGCAAACAGGTTAAACCCACCTCACAGATGGAGTGGAGCTTCCACATATCAACTTCAGACAATGGAAGTTAATGCAGATATTCCAGTGAACATTCATACCCATTTGTTTGAGGACAGCAAGGGGTAGTTGCAAGGAACCCTAACCAAGGAGGTTGGTAGCTGGTTTAATTGGCAGCTCAGCTGTCCAATCCCTAGACACAGGAAGCTAGGAGAGGGTCAAGGTTGAGTCAAGCCCTTAGCCTCCTGTCCAGCCAGGAAACAAAAGGACAAAGGAGCAAATTGTCTTGGAGAACGAGTAAGCCAGACCTAGTAAGCCTACAACTTCAGTAGGGCAGTTCCAAAACTGCAGGAAAAATCTCACCAGCAAAAATCAGGCAGGCCAGAATTAAAGATTGCTGTTTTAAAGAAGGCCTCTCAGCACTCATTTTATATAGGCACTTAGTAAATGAAGAGTTGTGCTGCAAAAGACCATATGGATTTTGTTGTGGGACTGGATTAACATTAATGTACATAATTGTCGTGGGTTTAATGAGGTCCACGCATGCTTGAAGCACAACTTTCTTCCTCTCCTGCAGAACTGAGTGTTGAACACTAAATATTCGGACCCACCAGTCCGATTCCATGTGTTCCAGCAGGCAAACGCTCCTTGAGCATGATATTGGATATTCGGTAATGAAAACAAAAAACGCTGGAGAAGCTCAGCTTCTCTGACGAAAGGACCTTTCGACCTGAAACGTTAACTCTGTTTCTTTCTCCACAGATGCTGCCTGACTTGCTGAGCTTCTCCAGCATTTTCTGTTTTTATTTCAGTTTGCCAGCATCCACTGTATTTTGCTTTTGATTGGATATTCGGTCTCAAGATGAACAATTGAATTTTGGATTACCACAAAAAAGATTTTCATATCCCACGAACTGCCTTTTTTTGAACTAAATTGAAAACAATGCGTGACATTAACTGCAGTAACTGCAGGATCGTAATTCCCAGACAGCAGGAAAAATCTCACTAGCGAAAGTGACGCAGCACCAGCTTTAAGGATTGCTGTTTTTCAACAAATGGCATGAAGGCATTTCAGCACTCGTTTTAAATAGACGTTTTGTGAAATTTACATAACTATTGACATCAACAACAACAAAACAACAACTTGCATTTAAATAGTGCCTTTAATGTAGTAAAATGTCCCAATGTGCTTCACAAGAGCATCATCAAACAAAATTTGACACCAAGCCACAGAAGGAGATATTAGGACAGGTGACCAAAAGCTTGGTCAAATAGGTAGGTTTTAAGGAGCATCTTAAAAGGAGGACAGAGGTAGAGAAGGGAGAGAATTGCAGAGCTTAGGGCCTAGGCAGCTGAAGGCACGGCCACCAATGGTGGAGCAAAGAAAATCGAGGAGTTGCAAGAGGCCAGAATTGGAGGAGCGCAGAGATCGGGGAGGGTTGGAGGGTTGTAGGAGGTTACAGAGATGGGGAGGGGCAAGGCCATGGAGGGATCTGAAAACAAGGATAAGAATTTTAAAATTGAGGTGTTGCTGGACCGGGTGTCAATGGAGGTCAGTGAACACAGGGGTGGTGGGTGAACGGGACTTGGTGCGAGTTAGGATATAGAATCATAGAAGTTTACAACATGTCCATGTCGCCCAGTTTATACCACTAAGCTAGTCCCAATTGCCTGCACTTGGCCCATATCCCTCTATACCCATCTTACCCATGTAACTGTCCAAATGCTTTTTAAAAGACAAAATTGTACCCGCCTCGACTACTGCCTCTGGCAGCTCGTTCCAGACACTCACCACCCTTTGAGTGAAAAAATTGCCCCTCTGGACCCTTTTGTATCTCTCCCCTCTCACTTTAAATCTATGCCCCCTCGTTATAGACTCCTCTACCTTTGGGAAAAGATTTTGACTATCTACCTTATCTATGCCCCTCATTATTTTATAGACTTCTAGAAGATCCGGTAGCATCCTAGTAAATCTTTTCTGCACTCTTTCTAGTTTAGTAATATCCTTTCTATAATAGGGTGACCAGAACTGTACACAGTATTCCAAGTGTGGCCTTACTAATGTCTTGTACAACTTCAACAAGACATCCCAACTCCTGTATTCAATGTTCTGACCAATGAAACCAAGCATGCCGAATGCCTTCTTCACCACCTTATCCACCTGTGACTCCACTTTCAAGGAGCTATGAACCTGTACTCCTAGATCTCTTTGTTCTATAACTCTCCCCAACGCCCTACCATTAACGGAGTAGGTCCTGGCCCGATTCGATCTACCAAAATGCATCACCTCACATTTATCTAAATTAAACTCCATCTGCCATTCATCTGCCCCCTGGCCCAATTTAGCAAGATCCCATTACAATCCTAGATAACCTTCTTCACTGTCCACAATGCCACCAATCTTGGTGTCATCTGCAAACTTACTAACCATGCCTCCTAAATTCTCATCCAAATCATTAATATAAATAACAAATAACAGCGGACCCAGCACCGATCCCTGAGGCACACCACTGGTCACAGGCCTCCAGTTTGAAAAACAACCCTCTACAACCACCCTCTGTCTTCTGTCGTCAATCCAATTTTGTATCCAATTGGCTACCTCACCTTGGATCCCGTGAGATTTAACCTTATGTAACAACCTACCATGCGGTACCTTGTCAAAGGCTTTGCTGAAGTCCATGTAGACCACGTCTACTGCACAGCCCTCATCTATCTTCTTGGTTACCCCTTCAAAAAACTCAATCAAATTCGTGAGACATGATTTTCCTCTCACAAAACCATGCTGACTGTTCCTAATCAGTCCCTGCCTCTCCAAATGCCTGTAGATCCTGTCTCTCAGAATACCCTCTAACAACTTACCCACTACAGATGTCAGGCTCACCGGTCGGTAGATCCCAGGCTTTTCCCTGCCGCCCTTCTTAAACAAAGGCACAACATTTGCTACCCTCCAATCTTCAGGCACCTCACCTGTAGCTGTCGATGATTCAAATATCTCTGCTAGGGGACCCGCAATTTCCTCCCTAACCTCCCATAACGTCCTGGGATACACTTCATCAGGTCCCGGAGATTTATCTACCTTGATGCGCGTTAAGACTTCCAGCACCTCCCTCTCTGTAATATGTACACTCCTCAAGACATCACTATTTATTTCCCCAAGTTCCCTAACATCCATGCCTTTCTCAACCGTAAATACCGATGTGAAATATTCATTTAGGATCTCACCCATCTCTTGTGGTTCCGCACATAGATGACCTTGTTGATCCTTAAGAGGCCCTACTCTCTGCCTAGTTACTCTTTTGCCCTTTATGTATTTGTGGAAGCTCTTTGGATTCTCCTTTGCCTTATCTGCCAAAGCAATCTCATGTCCCCTTTTTGCCCTCCTGATTTCTCTCTTAACTCTACTCCGGCAATCTCTATACTCTTCAAGGGATCCACTTGATCCTAGCTGCCTATGCATGTCATATGCCTCCTTCGTCTTTTTGACTAGGGCCTCAATCTCCAAGGTTCCCTACTTCTACCAGCCTTGCCCTTCACTTTATAAGGAATGTGCTTACCCTGAACCCTGGTTACCACACTTTTGAAAGCCTCCCACTTACCAGACGTCCCTTTGCCTGCCAACAGACTCTCCCGGTCAACTTCTGAAAGTTCCTGTCCAATACCATCAAAATTGGCCTTTCCCCAATTTAGAATTTTAACTTTTGGGCCAGACCTATCATTCTCCATAGCTGTCTTAAAACTAATGGAGTTATGATCACTGGTCCCAAAGTGATCCCTCACTAACACTTCTGTCACCTGCCCTTCCTTATTTCCCAAGAGGAGGTCAAGTTTTGCCCCCTCTCTAGTCAGGCCATCCACATACTGAATGAGAAATTCCTCCTGAATACACTCAACAAATTTCTCTCCATCCAAGCCCCTAATGCTATTGCTGTCCCAGTCAATGTTGGGAAAGTTAAAGTCCCCAACTATTACCACCCTATTTTTCTTGCAGCTGTCTGTAATCTCCTTACATATTTGCTCCTCAATTTCCCGTTGACTATTTGGGGGTCTGTAGTACAATCCTATCAAAGTGATCTCTCCCTTCTTATTTTTCAGTTCTACCCATATAGACTCAGTGGGCGAACCCTCGGATATATCCCCTCTCACCACTGCCGGGCAACAGAGTTTTGGATGAGCTCAAGTTTATGGAGAGTGTAAGGTGGGAGGCCACGGGTAGGCGATCCGCTGCTGCCTGTTTTCCGACACCACTGCCCTATACTTATATCTACTTTAGTTTGATCTACTCCAGTGTTTTTGCAGAGAGAGTTTGAGGAGTAGATCAAAGATATGTTTCTGTCGAAAGTGAATCTAAAGGTTATTTTCAGACTAATCTTAAGCGGCATGCACTAAATGGCTTTTAATCCTTACCCTGCTGAATATAGGAGTCGTGAATATGTGGGATATCAAACACTATCACAAGCAATTTGAGGATGCGTCCTTTGTACTCCTTGGGCTCTAAATTAGGCCACATAGCGCCTGTTGTGTAGGGGCCACGCAGATTCCTAAGGACCCAAAATGGTGTGCAGAATGTGCGTGCACATTTCTAGCGTGATCTGCGCCGGACGCCATATTGATAAATGCATTTGTGCATGCACAAATAACGAACGCCGGCAGCGTGTAAAGTAGGGAGAATATGTGGTAGATCAGTGTGCAATGCTGATTTAAAGGGACAGATGCGATTTTGGAACTCAGTGCTCCAGCCAACTCACTGTCCTAACCTTGCACAGCTGAACAGGTCTTAAACAGCATGGAGGACCTCCACCAGTGCTATTTAAAGGGATCAAACAGGATTTATAGGTTCATTGTTGGATTATTGTTTCTGGCTACTGAAGCATTTGTACCTGTTTTTGGAGGTCTCCTATTCTTGAATACTAGGACTAGGGGACATAGCCTAAAAATTAGAGTCAGGACTTGCAGGAGCGAAGGTAAGAAATGCTTCCATGCGCATAGGGTGGTAAAAGTTTGGAACGCTGTTCCACAAACATCAGTCGATGCTAGCTCAATTATTAATTTTAAATCTAAGATTGATAGATTTTTGTTAACCAAAGGTACTAAGAGATATGGGGCTAAGGCGAGTATATGGGGTTTTGTCACAGGTCAACCATGATCTCATTGAATGGCACAACAGGCTCGAGGGGCTAAATGGCCTATTCCTGTTCCTATCTTCCTATAATAAAGTTTCTACAGGGTGTGGGTTGGCTAGCTGGGGAATTTAAATTCAATTAATTAAATAAAAATCTGGAATAAAAAAATAGTATCAGTAATGGTGGCCATGAAACTATTGGATTGTCGTAAAAACCCATCTGGTTCACTAGTGTCCTTTAGAGAAGGAAACCTGCCATCCTTACCTGGTCTGGCCTATATGTGACTCCAGATCCACAGCAATGTGGTTGATTCTTAATCGCCCTCTGAAATGGCCTAGCAAGCCACTTAGTTGTACAATCGCGCTGCAGAAAGTCACATTAAGAATAAAACCTGACAGACCACCCGGCACCGGACATGACAAAGGCAAACCAAGCCCAGTCGACCCTGCAAAGTCCTCCTCACTAACATCTGGCGAATTGTGCCAAAATTGGGAGAGCTGTCCCACAGACTAGTCAAGCAACAGCCTGACATAGCCATACTCACAGAATCATACCTTTCAGCCAACGTCCAAGACTCTTCCATCACCATCACTGGGTATGTCCTGTCCCACCAGCAGGACAGACCCACCAGAGGTGGCGGTACAGTGATATACAGTCAGGAGGGAATGGCCCTGGGAGTCCTCAACATTGACTCTTGACCCCATGCAATCTCATGGCATCAGGTCAAACATGGGCAAGGAAACCTCCTGCTGATTACCACCTACCGCCCACCCTCAGCTGATGAATCAATCTTTCTCCATGTTGAGCACCACTTGGAGGAAGCACTGAGGTTATCAAGGGCACAGAATGTACTCTGGCTGGGGGACTTCAATGTCCATCACCAAGAGTGGCTCGGTAGCAGCACTACTGACCAAGCTGGCCTAGTCCTGAAGGAAATAACTGCCAGACTGGGCCTGCAGCAGGAGGTGAGCGAACCAACACGAGGGAAAAACCTACTTTACCTCGTCCTCACCAATCTGCCTGTCGCAGATGCATCTGTCCATGACAGTATTGGTAGGAGCGACCACCACACAGTCTTTGTGGAGGCGAAGTCCCGTCTTCACACTGAAGACACCATCCAACATGTTGTGTGGCACTACCACCGTGCTAAATGGGATAGATTCAGAACAGATCTAGCAGCTCAAAACTGGGCATCCATGAGGCGCTGTGGGCCATCAGCAGCAGCAGAATTGTATTCCAGCATAATCTGTAACCTGATGGTCCGGCATATTCCTCACTCTACCATTATCAACAAGTCAGGGGATCATCCCTGGTTCAATGAGGAGTGTAGAAGAGCATGCCAGGAGCAGCACCAGGCGTACCTAAAAATGAGGTGCCGACCTGGTGAAGCTACAACACAGGACTACATGCATGCTAAACAGCGGAAGCAACATGCTATAGACAGAGCTAAGTGATTCCACAACCAACGGATCAGATCACAGCTCTGCAGTCCTGCCACATCCAGTTGTGAATGGTGGTGGACAATTAAATAACTAACGGGAGGAGGAGGCTCTATAAACATCCCCATCCTCAATGATGGTGGAGTCCAGCACGTGATTGCATAGCACAAGGCTGAAGTGCTCATGACCATTTTCAGCCAGACGTGCCAAGTAGATGATCCATCTCGGCATCCTCCCGATATCCCCACCAACACAGAACCCAGTCTTCAGCCAATTCAATTCACTCCACATGATATCAAGAAATGGCTGAGTGCACTGGATACAGCAAAGGCTATGGGGCCCGACAACATTCCAGATGCAGTGCTGCAGACTTGTGCTTCAAAACTAGCTGCGCCTCTAGCCAAGCTGTTCCAGTACAGCTACAACACTGGCATCTACCCGACAATGTGGAAAATTGCCCAGGTATGTCCTGTCCACAAAAAGCAGGACAAATCCAAACCAGCCAATTACCGCTCCATCAGTCTACTCTCAATCATCAGCAAAGCGATGGAAGGTGTCGTCGACAGTGCTATCAAGCGGCACTTATTCACCAATAACCTGCTCACCGATGCTCAGTTTGGGTTTCGCCAGGACCACTCGGCTCCAGACCTCATTACAGCCTTGGTCCAAACATGGACAAAAGAGCTGAATTCCAGAGGTGAGGTGAGAGTGACTGCCCTTGATATCAAGGCAGCATTTGACCGAGTGTGGCACCAAGGAGCCCTAGTAAAATTGAAGTCAATGGGAATCGGGGAAAACTCTCCACTGGCTGGAGTCATGCCTAGCATAAAGGAAGATGGTAGTGGTTGTTGGAGGCCAATCATCTCAGCTCCAGGACATTGCTCTGAGCAGTGTCCTTGGTCCAACCATCTTCACCTGCTTCATCAATGACCTTCCCTCCATCATAACGTCAGAAATGGGGATGTTCGCTGATGATTGCACAGTGTTCAATTCCATTCGCAACCCCTCAGATAATGAAGCAGTCCGAGCCCGCATGCAGCAAGACCTGGACAACATCCAGGCTTGGGCTGGTAAGTGGCAAGTAACATTCGCGCCAGACAAGTACCAGGCAATGACCATCTCCAACAAGAGAGAGTCTAACCACCTCCCCTTGATATTCAATGGCATTACCATCTCCGAATCCCCCACCATCAACATCCTGGGGGGTCACCATTGACCAGAAACTTAACTTAATTGACTTCTGCCACTTCTTGCAGCCACACTGCATCTCCCCTTTAAGAGGTGTTTGCTGCCTTTAAGTGTAGCTTGCCGCTCGCGATATCTGGGCCCCCTGCTGGTGAACAGCCATTCAACAGCGCAAGTCGCGCTGGCTGGACGCCACAATCAGGTGAATCACCAGGCAGCATGAATGCTACATGCTGCCTGCATCTCAACTATCGCGAACCGCGACCCCTGCGCCTGGTTTCGGGGGTTATCCAATATAACCCCCTTGACTTTTTAAATGCATAGATCCTTTTAAAATACTGTTAAAATTACAGGAACTAGCTGGCAGATTTTGCTTAAGTAGAACTATGCAGTTCTGTCGAGGTACAGTTGGAATAATTGCTGGGGATTTCCCCGAGAGTTCTCCTGATTGATTGCTGTAACTTTGGCAGATTGGCTGAAGTCTCATTTACATTGTGTATGTGAGATTTCCTCCAATCTTCTGAAGTAACGGCAATTGATTGGGTGAACTCCCCATGGAAATTCCCAGTGAATTAGAACATTACTTTGGAAGCAACTTATTAAAACAGCTTATTTAATTCTGTGATCTCACGTAAGGAGCAATAAAGTAAAATTAATTCTACAAGTTTTGCCACTCTAATTTGTGGCTGCACCTGGATTTCCTTCTACCAAACCCATGCCTCATAAATATGAGGGAAACATCTATCTATTATTAAAAATCTTGTGTATGGTGCACATTTCCTGTCCACAAACATGACATCTTGTATCATTTTTTTAAAATCAACCTTTATATTGGAAATTTTCCAGGTGAATATTTATAAAGGCATTCCGTATTTAAACATTTCATAGAATCATGCAGCACAGAAGGAGGCCATTCAGCCTATCGTGCCTGTACCACCTCTTTGACAAAGCTATCCAATAGCCCCACTCCCCTGCTTTTTCCCCATAGCCGTGCAAATTTTTCCTTTTCAAGTTTTTATCTAATTCCTTTGAAAGTTACTATTGAATCTGCTGCCACCATCTTGCCAGGCAGCGCATTCCACATCATAACAACTTGCTGCATAAAAAAAATCTCATGTCCCCTCTGGTTCTTTTCCCAATTACCTTAAATCTGTGCCCTGTGTTTACTGACAGTTTCTTCTTATTTAATCTATAAAAGCCCAATATAATTTTGAATACTTCTATTAACCTCCCCTTAACCTTCTCTGATCTAAGGAGAACAATGCCAGCTTCTTCAGTCTCTCCATCTAACTGAAGTCCCTCATCCCTGGTACCATTCTGGTAAATCTCCTCTGCACTCTCTCTAAGGCCTTGACATCCTTCCTAAAGTGTGGTGCCCAGAATTGGACACAATACTCCAGCTGAAGCCTAACCAATGATTTATAAAGGTTTAGCATAATTTTATGTAATTTTTTTTTATAATGGGAAAATGGATGTAAAAATTTTGCTCTCACAGTTTGTGATTGAATCAACCGAATTACTCAATTTGATTTTTGAAAAAAAGTTAACCCACCATTTTTCTCAGAAACTGAAAATTGTAATAAATCTAAAATACCGTTTTAAGCAAAATTTAAAAACACACATTTTACAATAATGTAATTACATTTCTCAAATTAGTCTTTGTGTCTTTTAATATTTTCATTAAAGTTTTTACTTAGCTTGTCTCAAAAGCCTGGTATTGGTTTTGATAATTTTGCCCAAAGCCGGTTTTCTGTCAGCCGAATGCAGGTCTACCAATCTGGTCAACTGCAGAGTGCACAATTTCCCAGGATACATCAATAGTATTTAAGCTACTTAAATGATAACACGCTTCTCTGTCAGTTACTAACAAAATGCATCTAGTTATTTTTGGGCATATTCCAAAAGCTTCATTCACAGAAAATTTATATTAATGTGTGTGTATGAGTGACAGAGAGATAGAGAATGAGAAAAAAACATGACAGACTGTATTCATTGCACATTTGTTGTTGTTTTAGTATTTGAATTATAAATGCTGTATAATCTTTGGAAATTGTATTAAGCTGAGAGAGACATACACGTGGAAACAATTTTCAAGTAGCACCCAAAACAGACGCAAAGTCAAGGGAGTAGCTGTGGTGTTTTCCATTGGTGCCGGTGAGGCCCGGGCAATTTTCAGACTAGGGCCTCAGTAATATGCTGTCAGTGAGCTGTAGGTGCCAAGCGGACACCATGCTGCAGCTTGCCGGTTGTAGAAGGGTGGGAAATTGGTCACCTCCCATGCTGAGCTGGTCGGCAGGTTGGGTCTGGGAGGAGATCTCGGGAGGAAGACCTGGAGCAGATCGACAATGGGCTGGAATTTCTTTGGGGGCCCAGCAGGAGCCCTCCTGCTTTCGGCCCACCAAATAGAAACTTTAAAGTTTCCTGGGCTGTTTTTGAATGGCCTCCAACAACCCTTTAAGGGCTCTTTGTTAGGCTGTTCAATGCCTGGTACAACTGGCGGAATGTGCATGGCGCACACTCTTCCCATTTGTACTTCAAAATTGTTACCGGGGTCCTACAATCAGTGTAGGACCAATTTTCAATTGCTGGGCATCCATTTTTCCAGGTAAGAAAGGGGTGGTCAGCAGATAAAAATTGCCCTCTTTGTGTCTTTCCTTATCCTAATTTGAGTGCTTTTAAAAAAATGAATTGAATTTTGAAAGCAAGAAAGACATCTAATTTTCAGTGGTCTTTTGTTGATAGTTAGAAAATGTTTAATTTCTAATTCACATGTGTGTGACAAAAACAGAGATAGAGACAGAGACAGAGAAAGAGACAAACATAGACAGGGGGGGGAAAGAGAGAGATAGAGAAAAGCATTCCAGGAACTAATCACAAAAACAACAAACTTAATATTTGCAGAGATCGCTTAGAAAGTTCCAAACCAGTGCAGTCAGACCTAGGATGCCTCCAACTCCACCCCAATGCACATACTCTCCACTTTCCTTCATTGTTGGAATATATCAGGAATCCATTACTGTGTCAAACACCACATTCCACCCCACTTGTGTCACACCCCAGGTTCTCTCTACACAGTGATGCCAAAGCAAAGGATCCCTCTCATGCTGCCAAGCTCCAGCAATCCAACTCCAGTGCTGTCAAATTCCAGGCCCCACCCTAGGACCATTGCCCAGTCTAACTAAAGTCCAGGACCATCCCCAATGCTATTACAATACTACTAACCTCACCCCCTTACCCAATATTGAATTTTCTGAAGCCAAGAAGAGCAGGAATGCACCTCTGGGCCCCAAAAGGAAGCCTTGGGCCTCCCCTTCCCTGACTGGGATTCCCCTCCTGGAGCACTTACCTTGTGCTGGGGACCCTACCCGTGGGTCCCCGGTGGCGGTCTACTGCTGCCTGATTTTAATGGCCAGGCAGCCACTTCCTGCCAATTTCCCAGCTGTTTTGGCCAGGATGTCAGCAATCATCATGCTAATGAGGCCCGCCGGTTAAAATCAGCTGAGCCTACCTTCTGCTACTCTCAGATGGGCATGCCACTTGTTTTGCCACATTCCCACCTGGGAGTTCAAATCAAAATAGTTTCTGATTAGCAGTTGAACTTTAGTTGTGATATAAAGGAAAGGACTTGCATTTATATCATGTCTTTCACGACCTCAGGATGCCCCAAAGCGATTTAAAGTCAATTAAGTACTTTTGAAGTGAAGTCACTGTTTTAAAGGAAACATGGTAGCCAATTTACACACAGCAAGGTGCCACATAAAGCAATGAGATACATATTATCTGAGTCTGAGGCAAGAATGCTATCACTGAGCCAAGACTGACACCATATGAGCAAATTGATGTGTACCCTTTCTACATGAGCGATATAAATCATGAAAGATCACATTGATCCAAGCTGAATTTCATATTGCTACGATTGACTTTGCACAGAAGCAATAAATCAGTATATGTGACTCTTCCAGACAGCTTCATATTTCACTCTGCCATGTGCATTAGGACGTCCTATGGTGCAGAATTCTAGTCAGATCCATTCGTAGCAGTGTGACTAGAATTACAATATGTAGTCTGTTGTAAACCATATCTATTGCTCCAAAAATTACTACAAACTCGAACATCCATAACCTCATACTAAAAGGTATTGAGCACTGAGGCAACCCCCACAGAAACTTTTCTCAGTCTTGATTTGTAAACAAAAAAATAACACTGTTCAGTCATGAATGGTGAGGAAAATAGTAATTTCCTGTACTGTTAGAAAAATGTCTTATCGCCCAAATATGCAGCTCTATAATTGTAAAGCGCCAACAGTAGTAGACCATATTTGCTGTGAGCAGGGCTGCCTTGGCTATAGCCCTGTTTAGACTGGTAGGTTGCAAATGCTATTTATGACATTATATAATTACACCTATTATGAATCAAAAAAAACAAAATTGTCTCTCATCACATTCCAATATAATTGTGTTTTTTCACCAATCCAAAACATTCCATTTATAACTGCAAAGGAAAGATGTACCAAAAGTAATTACTTAAACCTTTTTGCATTCCTCATTAAGAAAAACATTAATTATTTCAGTTAATGCTGCATTTATCTCCTGTATCAAATCTTTACCTAAAACATCATTACAGTGAAAAAGAAAAATGCAGAGCTTTGATTTGTGACTACCTTCATGTTCTTTCAGTTTGATGTTTTGTTTGATGGATTACCTTTGATTACAGATATTTTCAGAACGATCAGTGCAAACTGGGCACAGGAAAAGATCCCTGTGCCAGATTTACATCAGACCGGTGAGCTGAAGACACCTGCTGGGGGTCCTCAGGCAGCTTGCTGGTGAAGACAATTTGAATATTGGGCTGTTGCATCGCAAGCAATGGCCCTCAGTTAGGTCTTGAGAGAGGGGGTTAACCAATGGGAGGAAAGGGGGGGGTGACCGGGAGAGGAGGAGAGGCAGTGATCGGGAGGTGGGGGTGGGGGGAACACGAGCCGGGAGGGGTGGGGGAGAGGCAAAGCAGTGGACGGAATGGCCCATGGTTTCATCTGGGGCTAGGAGGAGCATTCCTGCAGTTCTCAGTTCCACATTCAGGTAAGTATTTTTTAAAACTTGCCTTCTTGGTGGCGGCCTGCAGCAGTCTCATTATGGTTTGGCTGCATGTAGATCTAGCTTCCTGAATGAGGCCCGTGCTGGCTGCATTCAGGGAAACCAATTTGGTAAAGGCTGCATCAAATAGGCATTAGGCCCATTATTTGCATATATAAAGGACCTAACGCCTGTAAAACGGGTGCAGCATCATTAAATTTCTACGCCAATGTCTCAGAACGCTTAACACTGCAGAAAACTAAGTATTAAGGAGGAAAATGGATAATCAGGGTGGAGAAGACCAAAAGCATGGTCTAAGTTAATAACTTTTCAGGGGCTTTGAATACAATGATAAAGAGAGAGAGAGAGAGATCGAAAAATGGGGTGAGAATTCCAGAAAGCAGGAGTAAAATGATTGAATATTGGAGAAATCTAAAATCAGAAGAATGGAAGTTTTGGGCATGGATTTGCATTTGAAACTGGTTGTTCAGATATGGTGAAACAAGGTCATGGATCTTGGAATCAATTCACTGGGGTACAAGGAGCCAGTGAAATTCTGGGGTGATGAGTATGTCGGCCAGAACATTCTAAATTAGCAGGTTTGTGAAGGGAAAACTTGTGATTGGAAGACCAGTGAGGACAGAATTGGAAAATTCAACCCTGAACTTCTAATGCATGGCTGTTGTGAAATGTTCATGAGTGCTAATTTGTGTTTTGCAAGACAGAACAAAAAAGGAAACAATTTTATAAATTACACATTACCGATTATTATATTTCTGAAGAACTATATTTAATTACAATCTTCCAAACATTTTGAATACATTGAGGTAAGTTACATTTTTCTGGCTGTCTAACAGTTTAGTCCCATAATCCCTGGTGGTCATAACAACTTTCTACATCATCAGTTTCATCTATTAAATGTTGAATTGTTGCTGCAATTTATGAGCTACAAGGGTGATAAACCATCAAAATAGTAAATTTTATCACATATTTTATTACTGTAATAAAACTAAATATTACCCTATAATACATAAGCCTAGAAATTCCTGTTGGGGTGCAATTCAGGCAGAAATTGTGCAATGTGGGAGATCCCACTGACTACTCTCCTGATGTGCATGCATTTCATAATCAGTATACCCATGCATGTATCCGCACAGTGTACTGACTGAGCAGATCAATGGCGTAGGCAAAGCGGAGTGATCAGTGTGTTCAAACACCACCCAAAATTTCTAAGATTTTGTTCTAATCGGACTACTCCTTCTTTCGAAAGAACGTGCCTTAGATTGCTTGATAGATCACACTGGTTGGAATACTGCAGATGATCCCAAAACTAGCCTGGCATAATAGTTGTCAACCCCAATCCATCACCGGCATCTCCACATAATAGTTGAAGGAGGAGGTGGCTTTGATTACCACTAGCAGTTTTATACTTACAGTGGAGGTTGGCTGCTGGTTTCCTTACAGCAGATGGCACAGCTTTGCAGCTTCCTGAATGCTGACGCAGAGCCTGCAGAGGTTGTTCCACTTGGTCATTGCCAGGTAAGTGTGCCAAGGCCTGCAGATACAGTTGGTGGCAGGTATAGGTGCAGGCAGCACAGCCCTTATGTCAGCTGATCTTCCTGGCATGTCTGCTTTGATCTTTTTTTGTCTTCAAGCAAGAAACCTGTGGTATGGATGCTTTGAAAGAAAACCACTACTTACTGGAAATGCTCATTCAAAAAAAATGTGTAACGTAAGAATTTCCCTTCCCCATATATAACGTTGCTGACCTTTAACACCCACTTTCAATGAGTTGGCTTAATGCTGGATAGGGCTTCCGCCCAAATCATGGAAATCACATGCTTCTTCACAATGCCCTCATTAACAGATTGTAAACAATTTTACAACACCAAGTTATAGTCCAACAAATTTATTTTAAATTTCACAAGCTTTCGGAGGCTTCCTCCTTCCTCAGGTGAATGTTGTGGACATTCACATCCACAACATTCACCTGAGGAAGGAGGAAGCCTCCGAAAGCTTGTGAAATTTAAAATAAATTTGTTGGACTATAACTTGGTGTTGTAAAATTGTTTACAATTGTCAACCCCAGTCCATCACCGGCATCTCCACATCCTCATTAACAGAGATTGTGCAACCATATTGAAGCTATGGCAGTGAGCAACGTGAAGTACAAAATAGCATGGTGTACCTGCTGAGATTGGTGAGTCCCAATTTTCTAGTTTCTGTTTGCCCATTTACCACCAGCAGGACCATGCCTGCTGAACTAATGATTCTGTGCTAAAAAGTGTCTTTCCCTTCAGCAGTGGAGTAATACTGTGTGGGCAATTCCTCCAGTGCAGCCCTGAAATAAGTGTCCATTCGACACAAAGATAAACGATTTAATTATCCTTTATTATGAATCATAGCATGATAGAAAGATAGAAAGATAGAGCAACAGAAGGAGGCCATTCGGTCCATTGTGCCTGTGCTGGCTTTTTGAAAGAGCTTTCCAATAAGTCCCAGTACCCTGCTCTTTCCCCATAGCCCTGTGAATTTTTCCACTTCAAATATTTATCCAATTTCCCTTTTAATGTTATTATTGGTTCTGCTTCTATCACTCTTTCAGGCAGTGCATTCCAGATCATAACACCTTGCTGTGTAAATTTTTTTTTCCTTATGTCGCCTCTGGTTCTTTTGCCAATTACCTTAAATCTGTGTCCTCTGGTTACCAACACTTCTGTCACTGGAAGCAGTTTCTCCTTATTTACTCTATCAAAACTCTATCCTTCATGATTTTGAACACCTCTATCAAATCTGCCCTTAACCTTCTCTGCTCTAAGGAGAACAACTCCAAGCTTCTCTAGTCTCTCCACGTAACTGAAGTTTTTCATCCCTAGTACCATTCTAGTAAATCTCCTCTGCACCCTCTCTAAGGCCTTGATATCCTTAAGTATGGAGCCCAGAACTGGACACAATATGCCTGTTGGGGCCCATCCAGTATTTTGTAAAGGCTTAGCATAACTTCCTTGCTTTTGTACTCTATTTTAAAGGCAAGGATCACATATGCCTTTTCAACAGCCTACTCAACTTGTCCTGCTGCCTTCAAAGACTTGTGTACGTACACTCCCTGGTCTCTCTGTTCCTGCACTCCCTTTAAAATGGTACCATTTAATTTATATTGCCTCTCCTCATTCTTCCTACCAAAATGAATCACTTCACACTACTCTGCGTTAAATTTCATCTGCCATTTGTCTGCCCACTTCACCAGTCTGTTTATGTCCTCCTGTAGTCTATTACTATCCCTCTCACTGTTTACTGCATTTGCAAGTTTCGTGTCATCTGTAAACTTTGAAATTATGCCCTGTATACCCAAGTCCAGGTCATTAATGTATATCAAAAAGAGCAGTGGTCCTGACACTGAACCTTGGGGGGCACCACTGCACACTTCTCTCCAGTCTGAAAAACAACCATTCACCACTACACTCTGCTTTCTGTCCCTTAGCCAATTTCGTATCCATGCAGCAACTGCCCCTTTAATCCCATAGGCTTCAATTATGTTAATAAATCTATTATGTGGTACTTTATCAAACGCCTTTTGAAAGTTCATATACACATCAACCACACTATCCTCATCAAACCTCTCTGTTACTTCATTAAGTTAGTCAAACTCAATTTGCCTTGAACAAATCCACGCTGACTTTCATTTAGGAATCCACATTTTTCCTAGTGCCAATTAATTTTGGCCCTGGATTAATGTTTCTAAAAGTTTCCCCACCACCGACATTAGGCTGACTGGCCTGTAGTTGCCGGGTTTATACCTCTCCACTTTTTTAAACAGGGGTATAACATTTGCAATCCTCCAGTCCTCTGGCACCACTCCTACATCTAAGGAAGATTGGAAGATTGTGGCCAGAGCCTCCGCAATTTCCACCCTTACTTCCCTCAGCAACCTAGAACGCATCCCATCCAGACCGGGTGACTTTTCAATCTTTTTAGTACCTTCTCTTTATCTATTTTTATCCTATCCAATTTCCCTACTACCTCCTCATTTACTATGACATTGGCAGCATCCTCTTCTTTAATGAAGACAGATACAAAGTAGTCAGTTAGTACCTCAGCCATGCCCTCTGCCTCCACAAGAAGATCTCCTTTTTTGTCCCTAACCAGCTCCACCTTTCCTTTGGCTGCCCTTTTATTATTTATAAGTTTATAAAAGATTTTTGGGATGCCTTTTATGTTACCCGCTAATCTATTCTCATATACTATCCATGCCCCTCTTATTTCCAATTTCAGTTCTCATCTGTACTTTTTGTATTCAGCCTGGTTCTCTACTGAATTATGAAGCCGACATTTTTCGTAAGCTTCCTTTTTCTGTTTCATTTTAATCTCTATATCTTTAGTCATCAAGGGAGCTCTAGCTTTGGATGCTCTTCCTTTCTCCCTCATGGGAATGTGTCTAGTCTGTACCCGAACTATCTCCTCTTTGAAGGCTTCCCATTGCTCATTTACTGTTTTACCTGCCAATCTTTGATTCCAATCCACCTGGACGAGATCCTTTTTCAACTCACTGAAATTAGCCCTCCTCCAGTTGAATATTTTCACATTTGATTTTTCCTTGTCCTTTTCCATACCTACCCTAAACCTAATGATAATATGACCACTAATTCCCAAATGCTCTCCCACTGAAACATGCTCCACTTCATTCCCCAGAATTAGATTCAGCATTGCTCCCTTCCTCATTGGGCTGGAAACATACTGATCAAGAAAGTTCTCTTGTACACATTTCAGGAATTCCTCCCTCTCTTTGCCCTTTACACTGGTACTTTCCCAATCTATATTAGGATAATTGAAGTCCCCCATTATCACTACTTTAAAGTTTTTGCATCTTTCCGCAATTTGCCAGCAAATTTGCTTCTCTACCTCCTTCCCACTATTTGGTGGCCTATAGTATACACCCAGCAGTGTAATAGTTTCTCTATTGTTCCTTAATTCTAACCAAATAGATTCTGTCTTTGAATCCACAAGTACATCATCCCTTTCTAATGCTGTGACAGTATCTTTGATCAATACTGCCACCCCCCACATCTTTCCTGAATACATTGTAACCAGGAATATTAAGTGCCCATTCCTCCCCTTGTTTGAGCCAGGTGGCCTTTATTGCCACCATATCATAATCCCACGTAGTTACTTTTGCCTGCAGCTCACCAACCTTATTTACCACGCTCCGTGCATTTACGCACATGCACTCTAAATCCATCTTAGTCTGCCTCGCATTTCCCCCCTAATCGATCCTGTTTCTGAATTACTCTTTATCCTAATGCTGTTTATCTCCCTCCCTGTCCTGTGCATCTTGTATCTCCTCTCTAATGCTTCATCCTGGTGCCCCTCCCCCTGCCAAATTAGTTTAAACCCTCCCCCACAGCATTAGTTAAACTCCCTGGGAGGTCATTGGTCCCAGCCCTGTTGAAGTGCAACCTGTTCATCTTGTAGAGGTTCCTCCTGCCCTATAACTGGTCCCAATGCCCCAGGAATCTAAAGCCCTCCCTCCTGCATCATTTTTCCAGCCACATGTTAACCTATCTTATTTCACTGTTCCTATATTCACTAGTCATGATGTGGAGATGCCGGTGATGGACTGGGGTTGACAATTGTAAACAATTTTACAACACCAAGTTATAGTCCAGCAATTTTATTTTAAATTCACAAGCTTTCGGAGGCTTCCCCCTTCCTCAGGTGAACGATGTGAAATGAAGTCCTCGAAATGAAATCGCATTTATAATTCACAGAACAATGCTTGGTGAGTACAGACAGTTTTTTCAACTGCCCGTTGCCAAGGCAATCAGTGTGCAGACAGACAGGTGTTACCTGCCAGGTCTCACAGAATATACAAATCACCAAAAAAAAACAAAAAACCAACAAACAAAAAAAAAAGAGATAGAGAGGTAGAAACATAGAAAAGACAGCAACTGACCCGTTATATTAAAAACAGATAACATTTGTTCGCTGGTGGGGTAACGTGTAGCGTGACATGAACCCAAGATCCCGGTTGAGGCCGTCCTCATGGGTGCGGAACTTGGCTATCAATTTCTGCTCGACGATTTTGCGTTGTCGTGTGTCTCGAAGGCCGCCTTGGAGTACGCTTACCCGAAGGTCGGTGGATGAATGTCCATGACTGCTGAAGTGTTCCCCGACTGGGAGGGAACCCTCCTGTTTGGCGATTGTTGCGCGGTGTCCGTTCATCCGTTGTCGCAGCGTCTGCATGGTCTCGCCAATGTACCATGCTCTGGGGCATCCTTTCCTGCAACGTATGAGGTAGACAACGTTGGCCGAGTCACAGGAGTATGAACCATGCACCTGGTGGGTGGTGTCCTCTCGTGTGATGGTGGTATCTGTGTCGATGATCTGGCATGTCTTGCAGAGGTTACCGTGGCAGGGTTGTGTGGTGTCGTGGACGCTGTTCTCTTGAAAGCTAGGTAATTTGCTGCGAACGATGGTCTGTTTGAGGTTGGGTGGCTGTTTAAAGGCGAGTAGTGGAGGTGTGGGGATGGCCATAGCGAGGTGTTTGTCCTCATTGATGACATGTTGAAGGCTGCGGAGAACATGGCGTAGTTTCTCCGCTCCGGGGAAGTACTGGACGACAAAGGGTACTCTGTTGGTTGCATCCCGTGTTAGTCTCCTGAGGAGGTCTATGCGATTTTTTGCTGTGGCCCGTCGGAACTGTCGATCGATGAGTCGAGCGTCATATCCCGTTCTTACTAGGGCGTCTTTCAGCGTCTGTAGGTGTCCATCGCGTTCCTCCTCGTCTGAGCAGACCCTGTGTATTCGCAGGGCCTGTCCATAGGAGACTAACACGGGATGCAACCAACAGAGTACCCTTTGTCGTCCAGTACTTCCCCGGAGCGGAGAAACTACGCCATGTTCTCCGCAGCCTTCAACATGTCATCAATGAGGACAAACACCTCGCTATGGCCATCCCCACACCTCCACTACTCGCCTTTAAACAGCCACCCAACCTCAAACAGACCATCGTTCGCAGCAAATTACCTAGCTTTCAAGAGAACAGCGTCCACGACACCACACAACCCTGCCACGGTAACCTCTGCAAGACATGCCAGATCATCGACACAGATACCACCATCACACGAGAGGACACCACCCACCAGGTGCATGGTTCATACTCCTGTGACTCGGCCAACGTTGTCTACCTCATACGTTGCAGGAAAGGATGCCCCAGAGCATGGTACATTGGCGAGACCATGCAGACGCTGCGACAACGGATGAACGGACACCGCGCAACAATCGCCAAACAGGAGGGTTCCCTCCCAGTCGGGGAACACTTCAGCAGTCATGGACATTCATCCACCGACCTTCGGGTAAGCGTACTCCAAGGCGGCCTTCGAGACACACGACAACGCAAAATCGTCGAGCAGAAATTGATAGCCAAGTTCCGCACCCATGAGGACGGCCTCAACCGGGATCTTGGGTTCATGTCACGCTACACGTTACCCCACCAGCGAACAAATGTTATCTGTTTTTAATATAACGGGTCAGTTGCTGTCTTTTCTATGTTTCTACCTCTCTATCTCTGTTTTTTTTTGTTTGTTGGTTTTTTGTTTTTTTTTGGTGATTTGTATATTCTGTGAGACCTGGCAGGTAACACCTGTCTGTCTGCACACTGATTGCCTTGGCAACGGGCAGTTGAAAAAACTGTCTGTACTCACCAAGCATTGTTCTGTGAATTATAAATGCGATTTCATTTCGAGGACTTCATTTCACATCGTTCACCTGAGGAAGGGGGAAGCCTCCGAAAGCTTGTGAATTTAAAATAAAATTGCTGGACTATAACTTGGTGTTGTAAAATTATATTCACTAGCACATGGCACTGGGAGTAATCCAGACATTACTGCTTTTTAACTTCCTCCCTACCTCCTGAAACTCTACCTATAGGACCTCAACCCTTTTCCTACCTATGTCATTAGTTCCAACATGGACCATGACTTCTGTCTGTTCCCTTTCCCACCACAAAATGTTCTGTACCCGTTCAGTGATGTCCTTTACCCTGGCACCAGGGAGGCAACACACCATGCAAGAGACAAGTCGATGGTTGCAGAAACGCCTGTCTATCCCACTGACTATCAAATCCCCTATGACCACTGCATTTCTACATTTTGCTGTGCTCCCCTTTGCCATGGATATGTTCTAGCCTGCAGTTCCCTGAGGTGTCATCACCCTCGCCGGTATTCAACACTGAAAACCGGTTTGAGTGTGCCACAGTCCTGGAGGATTCCTGCACTGCATGCCTCTCTCTACCCTGCCAGATGGCCCCTCATTTACTATCCTCCTGAGCTCTTTGTAGCCTTGGGGTGATCACCTCCTGGAACATGCGCGCTCAGCCTCCCATATGCCCTGCAGTGACTTCAGCTGCTCCTTAAGCTCAGAAACTCTGAGCTTGAGTTCGAGCAACTGGAGGCACTTCCTGTACACATGGTTATTCAGGACACATGGAGCATCCTGGAGTTCCCAAATGGCACAGGAATTGCAGGCAATGGGTCTCATCTGTCCCATCATTTTGCTTAAAAGTCTATACTCTTATGTTATAAATATATGTTTTTAGAATATTATCCCCTTACTCCTATTTATTATTTATGTATATCAGATTTTTATTTAATGCAATTTGGATCCCTTTAATGTTTGTATCCTCTTAGTTAATTTTAATTTATCCCCTTAGATCTAATTAATTACTGATTATTTATATATTTACTGTTGCTCCTTGGATTAAATTATTATAGCACCTCCTGCCCACTCTCACCAAATTCCCATTGTCACTTTGTTTAGCAAGCCACTCCATTTAGCAGATTCAGTCAACTCTCACCAAGCTTGATGTTTATTGAAAGGTAATGTATCATTACATTTGAGAGAAAACAGAATACAGGCTCATAATTTTATAGTGAACTCAGTTTTATGCACATATTGCATAATGTTAACCATGTTATTGACATCACTTGCGATAAGAGGTGGGTTGATGAGCAAAAAGCTTTATTAAATAGCCATACAGTTAATTAAAAAACAGAGGAAGGTACTAAAAAGTAAATCTCGCATAGGTACTCTCACAAAACATCGCCTGGCATTGTGATTTACTTACATGTAATTGTAAATTTTGTTTTTGCAGAGAAAAAGTAATGTTATTTACATTTTTATAAGCTTGAGGGATCATTTTCACCATGGTACACTTTACACTGCACATTTTTATGACAGGTGCCAATTTGGTTCATTTTCAGTTTCCGTTAAAAGCAATCTTCCAGAACTATTTTTGTCTTTGCCTGACCGGAGATGTGAAAAAAATACCATTTTGTTTTATGGAAATTTGCCTGAGGCCAAGTACCAAGTACCCACTCCCCCCTCCCAAAAATCAAATAAGGTCTCTCCTTGTAGGAGCAGAAGATGATAAAGTTATCACTCCAGGGAAAAGAATGAATCTGGTTGCTATGTGTAGTGATATCGTGAATGTATTTAAACAACAAAGAATTCATTTGCAATCTGAAAAATTTAATTTACAGCGCTGGAATAAAAAGGCTTCTATCTCAGCATAGTGCTGCTGCAGGCTATCTATTTCTACTTTTTTTGTAGCTATTCACTCCAATCTAAAGTCAGTATTATATTCCTACAACCAGGATTGTTGGTAGCAAATTTAAAATTGCATACACTCCTTCTAAATGCTCTCCCCTTCCACCTGTGAGGTGGTGCTTGTCTTTGGAGGGGGCAAGGTCATTCTCCTCTAGAAAAAATGGCATTAGTATGGTGCATTCTGATTAATTTTGAACATATTTGTTCTTCACAATTGATAGGTTCATAATCCAAAAAAATATAGAAAAATAAGTAGCATTTGGGTTTAACCATATTCAACAGACCATTCAAAACAACGCCCTGCCATTCAGATTCAACTATATTCAACAGACCATCACTGTGCCAAAAGCTACTGTAGCAATCATTCTACTCCACCCAACCCACCAAGTTCACAGAGGCACACTCCACCTCCAACTCACTCACTTCACAAAGGCACATGCCCCCTCCAACCACCCAATTCACAGAGGCAACACCCTCCTGTTCACAAAAGCATTTCTCCCCACTGTTCCTCCCAGTTCACAGAAGCACTTTCCCTATCCAGTTCCCCTCAATTCACACAGACACTCGCTCCCTCAAACCCTGACTTCCCAATTCACAGAGGTCCTTTCCTCTTTGACTGCTTTTTGCTCCTCCGCTTCATATGGACAACCTGGCCTGGAAGTTCCGCAGGGTTCTCCCAATTTGCCGCTGTAACTTTGGTGGAAGATTGATGGAAAGTCTGCATTGCCAGTAGCAGTTGCAGCTTGCACCCAAGTCCTTACGCTATTATTTCAATCTGGTACCAGACTCTTTTGCAAGACCAGGAATTCCCAGTTGCAGCGTCCGGTCCTGAAATGAAGCAGCAGCACCAAATGGGACCTACAGCTGGAACGGATGTGACAAACGTGAACGAGCAACGCAATCTTTTGGTCAGGTCTATTCTAGTGCAAACTTGTACTCCAGAAGCTGATTTGTCACATGTGGGATGCACCTTTCTATGTGCGTTGTGTAAGCCTGGCTACTCTCCTGGCAATTTGCTTGAAAGAGATTTAATAAAACTGTACAAAAGAAAATCATTAAAATATTATGATGTGAGATATAATTGTATGAATGCTTCACATATTTGTATCAAATTCTTCGGAGGCGTTGTCCCATTTATTTTGAGTGGATTATGGCATCACAATTATCTTAAATGGTTTGTTGGCTCCATTAAAATAGTGGACAAAACAATTTAGTGTAAACAGGTTAAGCATTGTACAATTATAATTTGCAGCATAATTCTGAGGTTTGAAGTCTCATTTTTAGCTTAACACACTGTCCATATTTTTAGTAAAAGAAAATGTATGAAAACTTTGAAATCAAAGGCGACACTTGAACAAAATAAAGAAAAAAGTTAAAGTGCATAACACTATATACACAATATGTAAAATATATAAAAAATGTGATCTATAATAATCACTAATTATTAACAATGACAAATAATGCTAATTATAGAATAGGATAAACATTAATAATAATCGTAATAACTATAATTGTAAGTACAATAAAATGCTTTATACAAGTGCTGGTTATAGTAATCATATTATTAAGATTATAAATACAAAATGTGCATATGATTACTTGTGTCGCTATTTGAATGCTGATGACTATAAAAACTAACGTTGTAGCAACTATATTAAAAATTGTCCTAACAGTGAAAACAAATCTATTAAAAATACAGAATAGATTCCTGTCTGGCAATCTGGTTGATCCATTGGGTGAAGCTCCCAAATTCCCTTAAATATGATAGACAAAACTTTGAACCAATCAACGGATATTGACTGACAGCTACCAAAACAAATGAAGCCGTCTGTAAAGGTCCAAGACCCTGATTATCATGAGCCAGCAGAGTGGTACTGGGCTGATGTTTGTTTCCCTGATCTTTGCTGGCTTTTCCCAGCTTCTGTTGTTCTTACCCAGCAGCCTTCCCCAAACTCTATCTCCTTTCATCAGCTTTGCTTTCTACAGCCTGCGCTTGCCTCTCATATACTTGCCTTTTGTGGCATTTGATGCTCTGCAGCTGGTGAGAAAGGAGGATGTTTGCACGTTAAGTCTGGAGTCTAGTCCCAATCATCGCCATTTCGCTAGCTAACTCACTCGCCGTAATGTCCCAGTTACTCCCTTCTAGTGCTGCCATGATTTTGACCCCTGCTCTCCCTACTTCATTTGCTCCCTCAGTTAGCCATCTGCCACATGTTCCTGATTGCTCCCCGTGGCCTACTCACTCTCTCCACCATTTCTGATCCCAATCAGTGTTCCTAGACCAAAATCCCTACACATCATAATGCTCCCAGATATCCCTACTCTTTTTGGAGCTTTCCCCCGTGGTGTTTCCTTCCCCTATAATACTCCAAGACTTCCTGACGCCAGCCCTACCCCCTTCTGAATCGTCCCAGACCCCAAATTGCACTTCATCCAGCTCCAGCTCATCATTTTTTCCGAGTCATCTGCTTGGTCCTTTCCATATATCGGTACATTGTACACATTATTGACGTGATAGAGGCCCAAACAACAGATGGAGGTAAATGTAATAGTTATGGCACTGGACTAGCAACCCAGAGGTCATGGGTTCAAATCTCACCTTATTGCAAGTTGTGAAACTATGGTAATTGTGAGCTGACTGAGCCCAGGAAAAATCACCACGAAATTCAGTTGAATAAATCTAATAATTTTTAGCCTGGTACCAGAAAATAACCATGAAAAAAGACCCATCTCCACCTTCTCAGGGCAAGGGAGGACAGGTAATAATTGTGGCCTTGTTAGTGTCACCCATATTCCAAGAACAAATAAAAAAGCTGCAAAAAAAATTCAGTTGCTATTAAACCTCCAACGCACTGGTCTCCTCTGCTTGTCTCCTCAGTCTCCATTTGGCTCTCTGGCAGCCCATTAGGACTTTTTACTTCAATCCAATTATTATATTTGTAGGATTTAATAGTTTCTTTTTTTTAATCTTTAGTGTATTTTCACTTTGGTTGTCATCGGCCCAGAATTTGCTGGAACGACATGATGCATGACGTGTGCAGCTAATCAGGCAGTTGCGCTCTCCGTTCGTCTTGCACTATACTCATGCCAAAATTTATTGGAAATCGATTCGACGATGGTACAGTGAGCTCAATGACGAATCAGGGGCCTCGACTGCAGCACATCCAATGGCTTCCCTGCAGCCCAACCACATGGCACTATAAAAAGCTGAGAACAGATGCCATAACTCAGAGTGAGGCTTGGCACTGTCAGGGGGAGGGGGGGCAAGTGAGCTGCCTGTTCTGAAATCAACTTAAATTAATTTTTAAAAATTAATTTAAGTTAAACAATTGTTGTAAAACGCTGCAAAAAGTTATTTCCAGTGTCTGCAGATTCCCTTTTTCATAGACTTGTCAAAGGACGAATTTAAACAAAAGGGCGGAGAACTTCGGGGATGAGGATCTGCAGGCCCTCCTTGACGAGGTAGAACTGAGGCTAGTCCGGCTACAGGGGACACCAAGTGCGAAGGCTCCCTACAAGGTAAACCAGGTGGCGTGGAGAGAGGTGGCCAGGACTCTGAGGCCCCTGATGATCCTAGCTTTGCTCCGCAGGGGACATACCATATTTAATGAAGTCGGATGCCTCGCGAAAGAGGATGAGGAATAAATTAGAACTTAACTAATGTAAATAATCACTGTCTCAAATATAAGTTTCATTGGAGAGCTTGAAATGAAAATGAAGTACAGAACAAAAAAAACATGTGTATACAAAAATGGCGAGTAGCTACAGAAACGTTCCTTCTGCTCAGAAAGTCCAGCTACCTGAGACCACAAAGAAAAATCTGGGGTTTCCTCTACCTCGCCGCAAGAGCTAGTACCAATGCCGATTGGCCCAGCATCATCACCTGACCAACTACGGTGTGTATGAAGGTACACTCCATACACAAAAAAAAAAGAGTCAAAATGAGCCACTACAAGGGCATCTGTGACCTGTTGAATGTAGGCCCTCACAGTTCGATGGCAAATGTTAAAGGTCTCCAGTGCCTGACTGAAAAGAACCAGAGCTGTAGGAATTGAGGGCTATCATCAACTTCGTTCCCACTGACTAGGCCCTGTGGAAGGTAAACAGCAGCTTCAGGTCTTCCCGCAGCATTTTGCAGAGGTGGCCAATTGGTTCCTTGGTGAAGTGCAGTCTGCGAACGCAGAGCTCCTCAGACAGTGCCTTGAATTACATTCACTCCCTATACAGTCTCTGGAGAGGGAGGTAGTAGTGAGTTCATTGCAGTCTCCAGCCATGTTTTCTTATGCACCTTGCCTCCTCCCTCTGCTGCCCATCCAGATTCTCCATGATAATCAAGAACAGGGGAATATCCAACGGATAGGATATTGCAATTCTTTCACCTTCTTGACGTGTAAAGAGGACTGGGGGATCTGAAATTATTGCCTTCACACATGCACAGAACTTCAGATGGAAAAACTGGCAAGAAAAGACTGCCAAAACTGAGAGAATTAGAATTAAATTAGAGCGGCGGAAAAGTCCCAGGAAATTACGGTGTACTGTAAATAATGACATAAGTGGCGTATGTCGTTGGGCCAGATTGTGCTGAAAAAATAATGGCGTCTGAACGACATATGCCGTTGTTAATGCACAAATCGGCCAGCAACTTCTAGCAAGGAAAAGGTACCTTTGAATTGCGAATCGCCACAATTTGCTGGCCGATTTGTGCTGCTCCGCCGTTAGCTTCGTGAAAATGGCATCTTGTGCTTAACCTCCCCGTGATTTTCACGAAGTTGCTGCATTTGCACATTAATTGCCGATTAAACTGGCCACAGAAAGTTAATCTTGTAATTAACAGTGCAAGTACACATTGAATGACATGATAATTGTTAATGACTGCCAATCAACCGCTCTTGCCCAGAAAGTAAACAATTATAAGCTTGGAGTCTCATTCCTTCAGGTTGTGAATTGTTTTAGGAGATTTTAAAAATGTTAAATTAAAACATTCTTTTCCTTACTGGCTCTTTTTCTCCCTCTCACTTAATCCATTATTTCTTTCCCTTTCTTTATTTCTCTTGTTGTACTTGATTTGACATTGAATTCATCCACTCCAATTCACCCTCCTTCTCAATCCTTCCTCTGTTTATTTCTCAATCCTTAAATCTCATTGATTAAGGAGATACACTGTTTGTCCTGTTGTTCACCAAGGTCCCAGATGCCCTGCTGCCTTCGCCACCCCTTTATCAGCTCACCCTTCCAGCAACTTTGTGGGCAAAAAAAAATAAAACCTAAATGTACACGAACAAGTCTAACTAATGGGGCACGCTTCAGCAAAATCTGGCCTAATATTTCTTGGAACTTCAATGCTGGAATATAGGCACCCGCCATTGAATCGCCATTACTATGGGACATTTCCAGCAAATTCTGGCCCATTCAGTACTTCTGGTAATGAATTAGTGTTTGTTTTGAAAATTAGGCAAATAGAACAAGAAAACTGTTTTTAAACCTTGTTTGAGCATGTTATGCATAAAGTTAACTTTCTTTTTAAACAAACTGAAAAGTTATTCCAATTGTGGGAAACAAATATAATATAACATTTTCCCTGAATGTTCAAAAAAAGGAACTTTGACTTGTACATTTCACTTTAGAGGCCTACAAGAGAGGGCTCAGCCTAGCCTTAGCTTCATTAAATAACTGCTCTAAATTTACTGCACAACAGGTACATCAACAAGCTGTTCTTTTTCCTAGAAGTGGTGTCCTTGATAGTGTGAATAAATATTTCATCAAGTAGGAATCACATGGATAACATTTAATCTTGTAGAATCTTAGACTAAATTAAGTGTCATCCAACTGAATGATTTCCTTATTCCCTTGGGATCTCATGACATGGCCTGTATTAATAAACTAAAGGGCAGTCACTGTAATATGTCAACTTGAGAGGTAGAAAACAGCCCAAATTATCCATTTATTCTGCAGTCAACTGCTGACAAATTTGACCAGGATATGCAAAGAGTGTTCAGCAGTACCATCTCAACAAAGAAATTAACTTTTCTTAAGTAATTTTAATAAATAATAAATTCAATAAATGTGTTTTTCTTTCCCATTTTAAAGAAAAAAATCTTTTAAAAAATTCATTACTATTGACCATGCAGTTGTGAAATAGGACTACTTAAATAAATAAATGCAGCAACATACAACATATATTCATTGTGCACTCACAAAATCCAAATTTTCGATCCTTATTAAATGCAACAATTTACTAGAAAAAAGGAAAATTTTCCAATCTGTTATACTCTGCAATAAAAATGGAATAAAATATTGTGTAGACTGAACAATAGTTGGGGAGTACAGAAATGCACAGGCTCTCCACTGATTAATTTGGCGGCTAACAGGACAGGATGACAGCTCTGGTGGTAGTCGACTGTTTTTATGTTTTGGGGACCCAATTTCAAATCATAGCCTTTGCTGATATTGAAACTTCTCAAACAGATAAGCTTCACTATTTATTCTACAGTCACAGTGAATTAGAAACTGATTGTTTACAAATCAGGATTATTTGGGGAATTGTTTCCAAGTTAAATGAAAAATGTGTTTGACAACTCATCTTTTAAATTCATAAAAAGAAACAACAACAGAACAAGAAGATATAAAGTATGCAAATGTACTGCATTTATAATTAACCATTTTTATAGGATATAATTTTAAAAATGGCATTTAGCAGCAATGCAGAAAACTCTGAAATTGTTATCATGCTTTTTAATACCTTATATATTCATTTTTATTTCAGCCATGCTGCATTTATTAGTAAATTATATTGTGAAGTTCTTTGAAAACACAAGCTCAATGCTATTCCCTTTCCATTATACAAAAATATAATTCCTGTAAATTTTAAAGAGCATTTTCAGGAAAGAAATAACACAACTGAAAGTTTTCCTTATTTTATAGTAAATTTATTGCATTTACTGAGACTCAAAATGTAGTCTTTCTGCATGCACAATGAATTTATGTTTTCTTGTTCTTGCATTTATTTATTTATTTATTTATCAAGTCCTTAGCACAAGCCCACAATTCTGTCAAAACTATTGATCTCCTCTTGGTAGTGAGCCCAATTCATACATGAATTCATGGATTGATGCATCCTACTCATCAACTAAAAAGTACTCTGCCAGATTAATTGCCATATGAAATGAAACACTAAAGTGAATACATTTCATAACAAATTATTAAAAACAATGTTGTGATAGATTGCTATTCCTAGAGTGCAGAGTACAGCACCACTGCATACCTCACCATTCAACATTATGCCCATCTTTTATAGCTGTACATTGCTTTATGCAATTTGTTGTAAATTGCTGAACAAATTGGCCCCATTTTAAACACCCTTTCAATGATGTATTAATGCTGTCCAATTGCACTAATCTACAAAATGTCATCAATTGCTGTTAAATAGAAATATTTTTACAAATTGACATGAATTAAACAGAAAAATATTGATTTTAATTTTTTTTGTTAACTATTTGCTTTCCCTTAAGGTGAAAAGTAGACCTGATGGTGAACTTCTCTCTTCAATTTATTATGATATAAACAACCAAGTGACATGTTTCTATGTGTGGCTAAGTTGACAAAGCTATATCCCTTTTAAAGTTAGAGTCAGAGCAGTTTTCAGTGACCTTTGTATTAAGTATTGTTCAGCCATCTCTTTCTAAAGCATTGCCTTTCTTATGGAAGGGTATTGTGATTGATTATTAAATAAAATTAAGGTCAAACTTGGAATGCATTCCATGCAAGTACATCAGAACTTTGTTGGCTGGATCTTCCTCTGTTATGGTGCCCATTTTCTGGAGGTACTGGTAGGTGAGTTGGCAAATTAGATGGGGATTCGCAATGCTAGATCCCTGCTGATTTTCATGCTGTTCTAATCATCTGTCATCACCTCTAGTAGATGCAGAAGCACCCACCCAAATATGGGCAGGCGCATTTAAATGAGCCAGTAATGATGATGTAATGTTATATGTCACTTTTTTCATCAATGCTGCCTCATATAAAACATTTAAATGGCCACAGAAGGCTGTGACATAGATAGAGGGATGATTGATTGTCATTTCCACCTTACTTCTTACATAATCTTCATTGGAGACAGCAACGTGGATCTCTTTTTTGAGGCTGCTTGGCCCTTTAAGCTGCTGCAGGCATCTGAATCTAGCAGCACCGATTATTTCCTACCCCTTTCTCCAATAGCAATTTCCCAAGTGCAGGCAACAACACCAGCGAGAGCAGGCCTAAAATATGCTGATAGAACTGACCCAGGAAAACTCATTGGGTCAATGCTGACTAAGTTGGACAGGTGGAAAGCCCAGCCTGCCACACTTCTGCTGGTGATCTTGCTGGCGAGGAAAATAAAAAGCTGAGTCACAGCCTGAAAAATGTGTTAGAATACAAATCAGAAAATTATTTCTGATACCTGAGCTTATCAGCAAAGTGTGATGTCAACCAATCTACTGATAAATCACTGTGGGATCTCCACAATCTCGCAATTATTTTTTTACCTAGAGCACTTTAAATATGATACTCCTTCATCCTTAGAATCCATTATTACAGGTTTTTTTAACATTTTTCTTATGGTTTCAATTCCATTGTAAGTCATCAATCCCTATGAAGATGATGTTTAATAGGACTATTAAAAATACCTGGGATGCCAGTGTTATCAATCCCACTATGATCCCACACGGACTGCAGCAGTTCAAGAAGGCAGCTCACCACCACCTTCTCAAGGGCAATTAAGGATGGGCAATAAATGCTGGCCTTGCCAGCGACGCCCACAGCCCATGAATGAATAAAAAAATTGATCAACACCAATGATTTTGTTGTGATTTCTGTTTGTCTGTTTCATCCTGTTCATCATCATTGTTGTTTCTTTCTTGTTTGCAATTGTATATTTGCCAAAATCTGTTCTCACAGCGTTATCTCTTCCCAGCACCTGCCTCCAGCTCCAACTCATTCCACATAAATTCCAGGTGAAGTTCGACCTCCCTCTCTTTCACCCTTCCTCTTTTGAATCCACTGATGATCACCAATATCTCTGTGATATTCAATTCTCCTTTGAATACTTCTCTTGGTAGTTCATGCAATTCACCCTTTCTACCATGCACTGCTGCACATATGCTCTTGACCTCTCTGGTCAGCAGCATCAGTTCAATCTAGATCATAGCTGCTCTGGTGCTCAGTTCCTCATCATTCTTCATTTCATCCATTGGTGAGACAAAAAATGTTTTTCCCTCAGGCAAGAAAGATCAGAAGTGCCAACAAGTCTTGAATACCAGCTGATTACTTTATTTGAACTTTGAACTCCACTCCAATTTGGTCAACTGTAGATGAAGGGAAGCCACGCCTGAGCAAGGAAGATATTGCAAAAGCTCTGTTATTGAAAGTAGAGAAACTGAGAGAAAGGATCGAATCTTTACAGAAAGTAGAGTGGAAAGAAGGTGTGGGAGGTGGTCTTGTAACAGATGGGATACCAATCCATTGCCATGATGGAAAGTGAGAAATCTAGGAAAGGAAGGGATGAGTCAGAGATGGACCATGTAAAAATGAGGTATGGGTAGAAATTAGAAGGATGTAATCAATCAAATTCTCAAGATCAGAGTAAGGGCACCAACGCAATCATCAATATAATGGAGGAAGAGCACAGAGACAGGGCTTGAGTAGGATTGGAACATAAAGTGTTCCATATGTCCTTCAAAAAGACAAGTATTGCTAATACCATTGCAGATCTTTTATCTGGAGTAAGTTAAAAGAGAAGTAGTTCTGGGTGAGAAAAGTTCAGCCAATAGAAAGAGGGTGGGGGTGGATAGGGACTAGTTGGGCCACTGCTAAAAGGAAATGCAGATGGCCTGGAGAGCATCCTGGTGAGGGATGGAGTTTTGCACCTCCATTAAATGTCTGACTTATTTTCCAGTATCCCGTTCTGGTAAGGGCTATACATCCAAAATGCTGACAGACCTGCTGTGCATTTCCAGCATTTTCTGTTTTTATTATCAAAACGAGATTTATGTTTCCAACTGAAAATTGTTGCAGTCTACCATTGTCAGTGATCTTGTGTCTGTTATTGTTTCCTCTTATAATGAGTATATGTCTCACAGCTGAGAAGGTCACATGAGGAGCAGCCATCATCTCACACTGGTCCACTCCCACTTTTAGGATTCAGCACATTCAAGCATCTTTTAGTGGAATTGGGCCTACATGGACATGATGCATTCTTTGTACTCATCTTGGATGAGAGTTTTGCATTTGAATAATATAAAGACTTCTATACATTAAATTTGAAAAGATGGTTTAGCATATAAAGATTTTATGCTTTTATTTTATTGATTGAATATTATTTTAGTCTGGGCTATTGTGTACCTGCCTCTCATCTCTTCCTATGAAACAATGTTTATCTCTCAAAAATTGTGTCTGGTATTTGACATTGCATTGTTAAGATTAATGTTAAAAATGATGGCTGGCTAGGCATGACCCCAACAACCTTATATCCTGGCTGCCTGTCTTCTCACCACTCTGAATATTAACAAGACTATAAATAGATGCTCTTAGTCCAACATGCAGCCTCATTATTAATTGGCAATAACAGAAAAACACTTCCCCATTTCAGTTCATCGCTTAAGTAATAATCTTGTGACCCATTAGTACGTATGCTACTTTTAGAGCATTAGCTGAGGCA
Source organism: Heptranchias perlo (assembly GCF_035084215.1). Taxonomy (NCBI): domain Eukaryota; kingdom Metazoa; phylum Chordata; class Chondrichthyes; order Hexanchiformes; family Hexanchidae; genus Heptranchias; species Heptranchias perlo. The sequence goes on from NC_090343.1 coordinate 26,809,130, forward strand.
GCTCTGAAGTCTGTGAAGCAACAAACCTGTTACAGTCTACACATCTGAATAAATTATACAAACAAGAGACAATTGAATAGGTTGTATCTATCTATACTATTAAGAATTTGGAAGAGAATATCTGTGGAGTTCTTTCAATCTACCGTAACTTAGCAGATCAGCAGAAACCCTGCTGACAGGATGTCCCGCCAGAGAATCCCCATAGAAATCCTAGGCATTTGTGCCTAAGAATATTGAGGTGTACATATATAGAGAAGCATGAATATATAATTGTAGAGAACTGAAAAAAATTTTCATTGATCCATGTGATATCATCCAGTCACGTTGCCATCAGACAGCAATCAGATTCCAATACCTAATTCCACAAAGATATATGTCCTACTGTCAAATTGGCTTGAAGCAGTGTTCTGTATTTATCTCAAAGGGATAGCTGGAATCTGAACTGGTGAGACATGAAGCTTGGTGTGGGTTTCGCCAGTTCCCCATAATAACCATGAAAGCCTATTGTCGAGATATGTGTTAGCATGCAGGAGATGATTACTGAATATAGGCTGGGTTTCCTACATCGCAATTTATCAAAATACATGGATTTAAAAAAAAAATTGGATATTCTAAAGGTTCCTGTGGTTTCTGATTCATTCTCAAACCAGGCAGTGTTTTTTAAATCATGAGAGATCTGTTATGACTCGTATCAGCAATTGATGAATGATTTTTGAACAAAGAGGAGAACTTGATTTGGTAACAACATCACAATTGGAACTCTTGTATTGTAACAAGTTAATGGATCTAATGGGCATGACTGTGAACTGCTGCTACTACATCTACAAGAGCAGCTCACTGCTGTTAAAGAGTAGGAACCTGAAAATCCATGGGCATGCTCCGTTGGTGGAAGTGCAACAGAACGGGGCGGTTGTGACTTGTGCTCTTGACCCTGCCAAAGTAGACACTGTGCAAGGAAATGGGCAGGTGATTGCACCAGTATTGGAGTAGGTGTCTCACAAAGGGCCGAGAAGGTGGCCATGTGAGTAATCGAACAGGTAGCTGCACGAAGAACCGAACAGGCGATGGCATAGGAATCATTTAAATGGTGGTCGGGGGAATTGGGCAAGTGGTAGGACTTGTTGATCAGGTGATGATGCAAAGTGACAGGTAGGCACAAGAAATCAAGCAGATGGTGGTGCCTTTTCTTGACCTTAACTATCCTGAAGTTCTTAATAAAAAAAGTTCCAGTGGTCACTTAAAGGAAGTATAAAACATTGAGAATAAACCACAGAGTTAAACTCCACAGCTATTGTATAAATATATTAAAAAGTTTGGGAAGTAACTGAGTGCTCAAACTCAGCATACCATGGCATAGATGCATTTAAGGGAAAGCTAGATAAGTACATGAAGGAGAAAGGAATAGAAGCATATGTTGATAGGATTCAATGAAGTAAGGTGAGAGGAGGCCTGCGTGGAGCATAAACACCGACATAAACCTGTTGGGCTGAATGGCCTGTTTCTGTGCTGTAAATTCTATGTAATTCTCTATTTCTGTCCATTCATCCACTTATCTATCCATGTAAGTATTATGTTATCTGCCTTCTGGTTATCCTGTTATCTATTCCCACAGTACATACATGTACAGAGCTACGTATCTGTCTCTGGTGTTCCATCTATTTTTTTTTTGCATGTAGGAACTATCTGTCCTATATATCTATTTATCTACATAAAATAAAAACAGTAAATGTGTATCAGTAATCACTCCATAAATTCAAAGTTAGATGGGTTAGTAATGTGATAAGGTGGTCAGGAAATAAACCCGTCTTTATTCACAATCTGTAGCAGCCAAACCTTTGAAAGTGGAAGGGAAAAATGCAGGCCCTGATTTTCACTTGGGGTGCAAATTGGGCCGATGGGAAGTTGCCCGCATTGCTGGCAATTTTAACTACTGAACCACATTTCCATTTGTCTGATGGGCAACCCTCTCAATCGCGTTGGGAATCGGTGACCCAGCCAACTTGCCACATGCAATTCCCGGTGTGACTCTGAGGTCTAGTTAAAGTGGGGATGCACAACTTAAAGCAAGGTTGCATCTCATGCTTGGAATTATCATTGAAGAACTCTGCAAATTATCTTGGCTACTGAAATGAGCAGAAAGTCTGCCCCTTGCTTTTCTGATGTCTCCCTGGAGGTCCTAGTGGAAAAAGTATGGACAAGGAGGGAGGTACTCTTCCCCAGCAGCCACAGGAGCATTCCAGAAGGCGACGATCAGGCAGGCCTGGATAAAGGTGACTGACAGGGTCAGTGCCCCTAGCATCACCCCAAGGACTTAGGTTCAATGTAGAAAGAGGTTTGATGACCTCATAAAACCAAAATCATTCTGGACTCTAGGGGAATCCAGGGACATGGGGATCGGGTGGGAAAATGGAGTTGAGGTCAAAGATCAGGCATGATCTGATTGAATGGCGGAGCAGGCTCGAGGGCCATGTGGCCTACTCCTGCTCCTGCTCCTATTTCTTAAGTTCTTACGTTCTTATAAAGGGTGAAGTCAATAGAAATAAAAAATCAGGAGAGATGTAAAGCGGGCTGCCGATTTGCTATCACTTGTTTTGCAAAATTACCCACTTCTTCTCTACACCTCTCAACAACAGCTGACAACACTTTGTTCATCTGCTCCCCCACCACTCTCAACAATTCCTCCCCTCCATCACATCCTTCAGCATACACTCAAGGGCACACTACACTACCTCGCTCTCATTCCAAACATAATCACCTCTTCCTTTCCTGTCTTCACATCGTACACTAACACCATTCTCTTCTCAAATCCTAACACTTGCAAAACCAGAAACTGCTCCCAGCACTCCTTCCTCACCTCATATTACAAACCCTTGGCTTTACATTCATCATCTCCTCATCCTGATTCCATCTTGCTTCATTTCGAACTCTCAACATATACGTTATATGCACCAGCCCAACATATGTCCACTGACATTTTCAACAGACACTCACTAACTCTCACCCTCTCTTTCTGCAGGACAAGTCTGCGCATAAGACCAGTGGGAGGAGTCGCCAACATCATCACCCTCACCCAAACAGAGCAAGAAGCCCTGGAGATCAGTGACCCAGGCGTAGCCTTGACTATCGGGGAAGGAGAGGCTAGGGGTGTGTCTCAGCAGGGGGTCTGCATATTACTTGTAACACTTCATTAATCTCATCAAATATGCAGCAACCTTCAAAACTTCAAGCTGTATTCTCAAGACTGTCAACCACAAATGTTCAGTTTCTATCTACGATCTCAATTCTGGTCCTTTTTCTCTTTCTTCTAGGTCCTTCTCGGCAGCAAGTGGCTATTGTGGAAGACATCTCAGAGAAGGACAATCCTTCTGAGGATGCAGCAACATGAGTTCCATCTCTCCCAGACACCAGTTCAGATATTGGCACTCCGCATGGATTAGATAGTGAGTCAGAGGGGTTTTCCCCCGATAAAACACCCAGCACCAGTGAACAGAAGCAGATACCGATGGCAGGGGTAGCCCAGGAGACAATTCGCTGGAAGGCGTGGTCCTTTCCCAGCTCTGCTGGGCAGGATAGAGATGATGACTTCAAGGGCACAGTCATGAAAAGAAAACTGCCAGCCTTTCACAAGCAGTTGTATGAGGTATTGGAAGGCTTGCCAAGGAGTTTCACCACTATGGCCGAAAGTGTGGAGGATCACCACACCAGCCTGTGTTATGTCTTCTTGCATGGCATCAGCACATTGCATTCTACCCTGGAGAATATGGTCACTTCTAGCGACACTGCAACCGGACCCTCACAAAGAGAGTCAGTGTCACCAGCCTTTGCAGCTTTGGTGGAAGCTCAAACGGCTGCCATGCAGGCTCTGGGCTCAAACCTGTGCTTCGTCTTGGAGAGATGGACATCCACCTTGGACGGAATGGTGCAGCAAACCAATAGGGGCTTTCAAGGAGTCATCATCTTCTACAGTCTGCTTTCGCCCAGATTAGTGGAAGTGATGCACTCCAGCCCCACGGGAGCAGCAGTGATGTGGTGGGAGCGGTATGTGTTGTCCTCTCTCAGGATTACAGTATGTGTGCTCTTTTACATGAACTGCACACAGTACACCAACAATGGTCTAACCAAGGTTCTATATACATTGAACATCATCTCCCTATTTTTGTATTCTATTCCTCCAGAAATTTAATGGTCATTCGTGATACATGTTTACAATATAATGCTGCACCATGGCTCTCACAGCTTGGATTTAAGCAATATGGAAGAATTTAATGGAATTCCTCTTTTGTTATGCTGGACAATATTAACATTGAAGTCTTCAATTGATTTGATTTATAAATTTATAGTAAAATTATAAAACTTATTTTGCTCTTTTTCTGCTAGGTTATGCTGAAACTCAGAAAGATGTGAAAAGTGCCTTTGCAAATGAAAATCATAAAATGTTTAGGAAATTCTAGAGCTGTTCCTTAGTGTTACATTTTAAAGAAATAAAAAAGAGTTCTTTTTGCAGTTTATAGATGTAAGTATTAAGGATAATCCTGAAAATTCATACAGCTAGTCAAGAGGCAATGTGTAAAATTCTACAGTATAATAGCATAGAAAATGTAGTTATGATACAAATCAAGAGAATATATAAAAGTATATACAAACCAGATCTGTGTAACAGAAAAAGTAAGCTTAGATAAGGCATATCATTGTCTTTGTAAGACCTCTTATATTGTGTTTTTGTTGTATTGTTGAAGTAGTATTGAGCACATTTATCCCAAAGAATAAAGGATTTTCCCATTATCATGCTAAACAGATTCCATGTTTTACTACAGAAAATGAGAAAGCTGTCATTGTAAGACAAGTAGAAATATTTTGTTTGATGTTAGATAATAGAACCTCACATTTCCATAAAGATTAGCACTGAATTATTGATTAAACTATTCGATTGAATATTTATTGGATTATTCCAAACAAAATTAGCCAAATTATATGGAACAGGAAAATACAACTTGAACTTTATTGAAATAATGAGGGTCTATCAGTCTTTGGAAACTTCACCTCATGGTCCATTAAGACCACACTGTCTGATTTTTAAAAATCTATAATACTTTAAAGCCTTGTGGGTGATGCACACTTCCTGTAAGCATCACATGTATTTCTTGTCACATCTTAGCTGTCACACATCAACCATCATTATTTGGGACCTAGGTTCAAATCCAGCTCAAGCTGGCAAGATAAAAGATTCCTCTGTTTGTTGGCTTCAAGGATCTTATGTGAAATGAGTTGAGGCAGTCTCAGCCCAGTTATCACTGAAGGTCTCCTTGTTCCAATTTTCTGGTGAACCTCAATTTAGACGGCCAGTGCTCCTGCTGGAAACAGGCGAGGGTCCAATTAAAATATTCAAATGGCATCAACTACGTCACCAGGAGCCCCAACGTCATTTTCGTGTCAATCAGTGCAGCCACTGCTTCTTTGTCAACCCACCCATAAATGATGGGCAGTACAAATCAGGATGTGGACATTTTTGTGCTATTCAAAGGGATACTCATCTGCTCTTATTTAAACTGCTGCAAATGTTTGGCAGGCTGCTAGTTTAATGAATTGCAAGGAATTCTACTCGATTAATGTGCAACTGGTGTGTGATCACTAGCAGCTCACCAGCAGATCTGTGCCCACTTTCCTGGCAGCTGCCAGGATACTTTTATATTGCAGCAATCCCCCCCCCCCCCTACTTTTTGCCCCTGCACAGGATGTGAGAGGCTGGCTGTTTGGGGACAAAGACCATCCATTGCAAACTTGGCTCATGTCTCCTCTCAGGAACCCATGCTCAGGGCTGAATTATACTACAATCAGATCCATGTCTCAACAAGAGACTTCATCAAGCAGACCATTGAATTCCTCAAGCAATGACTCTGGGCAGATCCAGTGGCTTCCTCCAGTACAGCCCAGAAGACTGTCCATACAATAGTGGTTGGCTGAATGATGCATAACTTTGCTCTACAACGGGGAGGACACATGGAGTCACCAATGCATGATGACCTTCAGCATGATGAAGGAGAGGACACTGATAACATAGAGGACAGTGAGGAAGAGGAAGGCTTCAACATGTGCCTGCAGCCAGAACTCTTCGACAGCAGCACTTTGAAGAGTGCTTCAGCTGAACAATCCCTGCTTCTCTTCATTAAGTCATGTCCAACACCTGTCCCAGTCCTTCCATCCTCCGATAAACTACATCTGCCCAAAGTTCAACACTGATATTCAGGTCATCTGATATTGCAGGGCCACCAGTTACGACAGAAACATTCTATGCACAAAGATTTCCAAGAGGATTATCATTTTACTGGCTTATACAAATGCCTGCACATTAATTATCACCCAGATGCGAATCCATAGTGCCTGTCTTAAGTGATTTCTCACCTAATCTAGTGATCCTATGAGGTGCTCCCCAGTAGATTTAGCATGGGGGTTGGAAGGCTGCTGTGGCTCAGACATGGGCTCTTGAGATGCTCATGGTCAGCAAGCTCTCGGAGCTTGTGCCTGAGAGGGATCATCCACAGACTGCAGCAACTTGGCAACTAGTGAGGGTACAGGTTGCACTCATCCTGTTGCTTTTGCTCAGAAGGTCATGGGTACAATCCCAACCGAGAGACTTGATCACATAATCTAGGTTGATATTTCAGTGCAATACTGAGGGAGGGCTGCACCATTGGTGGTGCCAGCTTTCAGATGAAATGTCAAACTGAGGCCCCATCTGCCCTCTCAGGTGGACATAAAAGATTCTGTGGCAATATTCAAAGAAGAGCAGGTGAGATGTCCTGGTCAACATTTATCCCTCAATAAATAGCACTAAAACAGATTATCTGGTCACTTATCTCATTGCTGTTTGTGGGATCTGGCTGTGTGTAAATTGGCTACTGTAATTCCCTGCATTACAACAGTGACTACATTTCAAAAGGACTTTATTGGCTGTTAAACGCTTTTTGATGTTCTGTGGATGTGAAAGGTACTATATAAATGCAAGTTATTTCTTTACCATTCTCATGGTCAGTAATTTTGTGAAATGCAACCTTTTAATTCTGTAACTAGTTATTGAATGCTGTACTTTCAGACCACCCCCTTTCCCTGGCCATTCTTTGATCACTATATTAAATTATTTTAAGGGGGTCTCCAAACATCTGGATGGTGTAAATACTGATACTGCTTTCAAAAGTGAAATTTACATTACCTGAATTTCTGATCACAAATGAGGAACTAAATCTCAATGAATATTTATGCATATTTAAAGTTCTCTTCAATTATGGAACAAAAACATCTAAAGAGAGATTCAAGCTACCTTACATGATTCAAGAGGATTATTAGTGTTTTTCCTGTTTACAAAGCTCTTCACGAAAACATGTTTACTCTTCTTTTTTTAAATAAAATTCCACTTTACCCCACAGTGGCTTCTACTCACGAAGACGACCCTCTATGTAAGAGTTTATTTTTAATCCTCATCTACAAAATTTGTATATCCGGATGATTCATGGCACATACAAGATTACAAGTAACTTAAAAGCTATGCACAAAGAGGTATACAGCTATCTGTAGGCAGCTTTTTTTAAATAGCCAAATATCAAGTGTGAGTGGTGGCATTCATTCAGTGTCTCAGGAGTAACTAATTTAATGTAATCTTTGCTGTACATATTTTTTTCAAAATGTACATACAAATGCAGTTTTGAAAGGGAGAAGAGAGTATGATTGAGAGAGAGTGCCTTGTGTGCGAGAGCATGAGAGCAATATGTGCATTGTGTGTACAAGAGTAAATGAAAGCAGAGTGAGCGTGAAAGCACTGAGTGAATGGGAGTGTGTGTGAATGAGTGAGAACAATAAATGTGTGAGAGTGAGGGTGGTGAGTGTGTGACAATGGTGAGCATGTGAGTGAACATGCTGTGTGTGTGAAAATGAGTGACAGAGAATGCACGATAGTAAGCGAAAGTGGCACGTGTGTGCCAGAGCAAGACCATTGTGTATAGTGAGAACAAGTGTGAATGCTATGTGTGAAAGGCAATGAGTGAGTGCCATGTAGGCGAGAGCAAGTGAGAGCACTGTGTATGCAAGTTGGAACCTCGTGTGTTGGAGATTGCGAGTGAGAAGTATAGTTCCTTAATAAAAATGCTTGTTTTCAACTATTGTTCTTCAAATCTAGCTATGTGCACAATCCTGTTGAAGGAATCTGCACACAGATCACTTCACTGATTACTTAAACAATAATGTGAGGTTAGTGAAAGTTAAAGGCGACACCGACAGTGTTCCCACATTCATTTTGTTGGTGAATGTGGGTCTGCACTGCACGTCCTGTCCTGGTCTCCTCAATATTAAATGGTGGTTATATTGGATAACCCCTGAAAATGGCGCTGAGATTGCGGTGTGCGATTAACCCGTGCCAGTTTGTTGCAATGCAGACAGCACATAACATTGGTGCTGCCTGATGATTTCAATGACAGCTGCATGCAGCCAGCGCTACCTGCGCTGTTGTTTGGCTGCACGCACCAGCAAGGGGCCCCGATATCAGGAGTGGCTAGCACTACTTAAAGGGAGCCTGCAACTCTTAAAGGGGAGGTGCACTGTGGCTGCCGGAAGTGGTGTGAGAAGTGATTCCTGGGCTCTGATAGTTGGAAGAATGGCTACGTCTGCGAGAGAGTATACACCAAGGTTCTCTAATGATGCACTAGAGGCCTTGATGCAGGAGCTCGACTGAAGGATGGGCATCCTGTATCCACAGGGGTGTAAAAGGCCCTCCAGACATATGCTCAAGAGGCATTGGGAGGAATTAGCGGATATGGTCAATGCCAAGAACATAGCCCCACAAACACGGATGCAGTGCAGGAAGAAGATCAATGATTTAACATGAGTGGTCAACTTGAGTGAGTTCAACTTTTAAATGGCATATCGTACCAACTGTACCACTAGCCTCATCCACTGCTCCAAACACTACACCCCCCATCACCCACCTACCAACAAACTCTTTCAATCAGTACTCAACCCTTCAAATCAAATGCTTCATCTCACCCTTACACATTATCATTGTTGCAAACCACACATCCACAACTCACTGGCAGCTATTCAACCATGACAGCCACATCACTCAAACATCTTGCAGGGCACTCACTGACACACTTCCCACTTTCTTGCAGGAGAAGGTGGTGCATAACAGGAGGCAACAAGTGGCAGTGGCTCCATGGAACATGAACCTGCTGTCCTCTCTCAGGACGATAGCATTCCTGCTCCCGCCCCTGCTACTCTGCCAGTGCCCTTGCGGTTGCCTGTCAGCCAGCCAGCCAGCCCACTCCTTGTAGAGTATTGAAATTTGATCCAACTATAGGAAACTTCCAGAAACACGTTACAAATGCATCAGCAGCCAGAAGAAATAATCGAGCAACTAACCTGTAACTTCTGCATGATCCCTTTCAATAGCACTAGTGGGTGGGGGGCAGGGGTCCTTCATGCCCTTTAAGTAATGTTCAGCTGTGTGAGATTAAGACAGTGCGTTGGATGGAGTGTGGCGTTCCAAAATAGCAGCGGTCCCTTTAAATCAGTTGTGCACACTGATTCGCGTCATAATCTGCCGGCGGTTGTTAGGTACGTGCGCGCAACATCTTTACCAAAATGGCGTCCAGCGCACTTCACATTGGAAGTGTGCGAGCACATCTAGACGCCATTTTTGGGGCTTAGGTGTCCGCATACCTATAAAACGGGCGCTATACTGTCCAATTTCCCCTCCATATGTCTAGAGCTCCCCTGTTGCATATGTTATTGGGCAGCAGCTTTGAATGGGTGTTAATTTGTCTATTTACAGACCAGGGAACTGCCCAAATTAGTAAGAGTCATTTTGACTCAGTTCTGTCCCGAAAATAAGGCTTGGGTATAGTGCTGAACATTTTGCCTCTCCAAAATGCTCCATTTCACGACCTTCACCTATACTGTTTTTTATAAAGAGTATTTCTAGATACTACTGGGTCAATTTTATCTCCTTGGAACACAGTCTAGCAAACGGCCGGCTCACCTGGGAGTGGCAGCAAGGAGACTCATCTGATTTTAACAGCTGGACTGCTTGCCCGACCAAAAGAGGAGAGAGATCGGCGGGAAGCAGCTGTCCGGCCATTAAAATCGTGCGGCCCGTAGGAATAGTCCTCCGGCACAAGGTAAGTGGCTGTGAGGGCTCAGGGATGGAGGCCCAAAGCTTCCCTGTGGGACCTGAAGGATCAGTCCTGCTCCTCCTGGCCCACAAAGAACCTCAAACATTTGAAAACATGTACGCTTTTTAAAAAAAATTATTTATAAGGAAGTGAGAATTAGGGTACTTCCAAGAAATGGCCTTGCATCAATCTTCCTTTGTGATAATCTTAATATAACTCAGCTGATACAACACCAGAGCAATTGCATGTATTTAAAACTCTCACAGCTTCCTATCCTACCTCTCTATTATCTTCTGCCTAAAGATCTAACTGTCTCACAGTTCTTTTCCGTTGGAAAGAAAAGTGACAATAAAAGTGATAAAAGATGAGGCCAAGTATAAGAGAGGATGATAGCATCCAAATGGGGCTGGGCCAATTAAACGGATGGGCTTAAGCATAACACATGGATTTTAATGGTGATTAATCTAAAAAAATTGCAATTGGAATGGTAAACATGAAATGCATATGCAAAATGAATGGTCCTATTTTAATAGGCTAGTGGAAATGTGGAGCTAGGCAAGCCTAATCTCACTGGACTTTCCTGATCACCGATGAGGGGGAGAGAGGAATTTTTGACATAAAGACTCCTGAATTGCCTATCCATCTCAATTCTTTTTATTGTTATCAGCAAGATTAATCAAGTACTGAACACATTGTGAAAGCATTTAATTATAAGTTACAGGTTATCTGAATGTTTTTAAGCTTCGAACCAGTGATATATTTAAAATTACCGGTATTTTTAGCACCGACTTTCAGAAGGCCATTGATCCCAGAGAGTTCTGAAAAGAGCTACAAGGATAATTTTGAGAGCGATGGTTCTGTATTATGAAAAGAGACTCACAAAACTTTCATTAGAGAAAGGATGCTCGAGAAGGGACATGATTCAAGTATTTAAATCACTAGAGGCATGGATAATGCAAATATTAAGGCATAATTTAACTTTGACCACATAATTAGAAGAAACAAGTACAAAATTAAAAGGTCTCAACCAAAATGAAAGGTTACATTTCCCCCCCCCCCCCAAAGAAAGTAGTGGGCACATGGAGCAGACTCCCAACAAGAACAGGTAACAATTTACCAAATAACATCTTTTAAAAAGAGTTCGATACTCATCTGTTTAATAGTGAGACTACAAGTATATCTAAAAAAATAATGATATCCCTGGTTGGTGAGTTTCTCAACTTGTGCAATGTGAAGCGTTCAGAAATGTCTGTATTAAAATTGTGCTTTGTGTGTTTTTTTGTAGTTTAACATTATTATTACAGTAATTGAGTTCTATTGGAATAACTTTATCAGTAGGATATTATTGTTTATTGCAACATGACACTGAAATAAACAGTAATATTCTAATGATCAAGTTACTCAAATGTCAGAGGAACTCAATTACTGCAATATTAATCCTTATTGATTACACTCTGTCCAGTTAAATTTACTACATACATTCTGCTTTGATTGATTCAATTTAGCAATGTTCTTACAGTATGGAATTTTTCCCATTGACTATGGATGACAGAAAAATTCCATCCTTAATTCTGTTTTAAATTTTAATTTTTTTTGGTCCCTGTCCCAAGTTAGCCAGTCCTTCCTTTTCCTCAGCTTGTAGGATGAGATGATTCATCATCTTGGCATCTTCTTGGAAGCCATCAAAGCTGCTCCTTAGTTGGGCAATACTTGAGCGATACAGGAAGGAATTTTCTTGATGGCTTGTTTGGGATGTTTTACTATGTTGAAGGCGCTACATGAATGCAAGTTGTTGTTGTTTTCCAATCTGCCTTTAATAACGCAGTCAAAACTAGAGAAATTCTTTCTCCAAGTAAAACCTCAGTTTAAATGTCAGTCAGGACTGGGGTTTGGGTCTCCTGGTCAAGCAGGGATCCAGTGCGCAGTTGCTTTCCAACTTCCACTGCATTGTTCGCAAGTCAGTACACATGTTAATAAAGGTTTGTTAGATGACGCAACTGATTGGTTTTCCTACATTACAACAGTGACTACACTTCAACAAAGTGCTTCATTGGCTGTGAGGCACCTTGGGATGTCCTGAGATCGTGAAAGGCGCTATATAAATGCAAGTCTTTCTTTCCTTAGCTTGTTTTCAGCATTTTTTATTCACTGTTCATAGATTCTGTTGGTGAAAAATTTGATAGTTGGGATTAAAAAGACAAAAGCTGTCAGTAATAATAGTGTGCTTTCTAAACTATTTAGACATTGATTGTAAATTATGGAAATCAACATAATTCAATTGGGAACTCAGCTTAAAACAAGTTTTTTTAAATGAGAGCACATTTTTTAAACCCAACTATCTAATTAAGACACTGTATCGCAGAGAAACTCCTAAGCTCCAACCAACTCCACTTATTTGTTTTCCAAATTGGCCTGCATTTCACTATTTAATTATAAATAATAATATCAAAATCTTATCTGAAATTATAAAAGTAGAATGCATGGTTTAAAATTGTCCTCTGCCCTCTAATCTCATTTCACCTGAAGATTACATTTGATCTCAACTCCCTGTGTGTAACACTGTGGGAGACTGACAAGTAGAAAAATATATTTTTAAACATCTGTAGATTTAATGAATTTTTGGATTTGGCAGGATGATGGGTAGCTGTGATGGGAATTAAATATTTTTCACTTTGAACATCCAGTGTTAAAGCAAACTCTGCCAGGCCAGGAACAGCTTGACCAGATATTCAACAATACTCCTCTTCCCCGAACACGAATCCCTTACATTTACTTCTTTTTCTATTTTTCAAATGTACAATCTTTTTAGATTGACATTCTTTGGCCAACCGTACTTGCTTGTCTACACTGCGATTTAAGCCTCACATTGTGTCCGCTCTTGCACCTCAGTTTGAATTCTTAAATTTAAATTGCTACATTTTGGTTTAATTAAAAAAACTTGTTACTTGGTATGTGGGTGGGGCGGTCCCTCTCCATAACCGGCAGGAACATGGTGATAAGGTGTGAGGTACTCGCGGTGTTGCTTTACATGGCCAGGGTCTGGCCCATTCCCCACAATTCTGCCGTCACAGTCACTTGAGCTATCTTCCACTTTGTCTGAAGGACTCCACAGGGTCACCATCTACAAGCCCCAGACAAAGGGGGGGGGGGGGGGGGGGAAGAGCGCCCCAATGATCCTGATGGCAGCCTTTGTTTGTGGCTGCCTCAGGATATGTGTAGAGCTCCACCAAGTGTCACTACGTGCTGAGTTTCTACCTGTCCAACATGCCGAGAAGGCTGGGTCTCGCCACGCTGGCCGAGCAGGAGCAGGGCATCCCGTCCACTGGACTATCGCCCCCCACCTGTCCGGTGGAGAAGCTCCTGAGGAGGAACCACTTTGACTACAAGGCGGTCAGACAGAGGTCGACACAGAAGGTTCTGAGAGTCCTGCAAGGAAAGGAGAGGGTGGATTCAATCGGACTTTTCCCCAACCGATGGTCGATGCCATTTGGCAGAACTTCTCATCACCGGAACTGGCCAACAGGCACCAGGATGTAGCCTGGATTGTGGTGAGAAGGGCCCTCCCTGTGCGATCCTTCCAATATGCACACAACCTCAGCACCACCGCGAGCTGCCCTCGAGGCTGCGGCGGGGAGGAGTCTGTCGTCCACCTCCTGATGGACTCCACCTTCACGCAGAGGGTGTAGAGAGAGATGAATTGCTATCTGTCCCAGTTCATCCTCGACAGTTCGGCAACACAGGACGCTGTGCTCTACGGACTGCTCTCCAGGACGCACACAAAGACAGATATCAACTGCGGCTGAAAGACCATCAGCTTGGTTAAGGAGGCCCTTTGGTCTGCCCAAAACCTGCTGGTCTTCCAGCTGAAGGAGCTATCCATGACCGAATGTTGCCGATTGGCACACTCTCCAAGGTCTAGGAGTACGTGCTACGGGACGCACTGAAGCAAGGTGTGACCTACGCAAAGGCCCTATGGGGAAAGGCTAAAGTATAAAGCCGCCCCACCTTGTATTGTACAGAATGTACTGGAAAATATGTACTGTATTATAAAAGTATAACAATGAGATCATAGTGTATACGATCGTACTGTATTGCTTTGAACTGCTGTGCTGCATTTTGTGCCCTTTATTTGAACTGCGTGTAAATCTTAAAATTTTATGAAATAAAGTATATTTTGAAATTTAAAAAAAGTTACTACACAGTCAATAGATTTTAAATATATATAAAAAAATAATAGTAAATGGATTTACTATATTCAACAGATCAACCTCCCGCACAGTTCACAGGAACACTCGACCCATCCAATTATATCACCACATTAGTGACCCTTCCCCTCTCTAACAGTCCCAGTTCAAAGAGACACTCCTTCTCTCCAACTGCCCGCTCTCCCCCACCCCCACTTCACAAGAGACATTATAGGCCTGATTTTAACCTGGGGCAGGCAGGGGAACAGGGCAGGTGAGAGTTCCCCAAGGACTCATCGGCGTGAAACCTGGGCCATTTTCATCCCAGGCCTCATTTTAACACTACAGATCTGTCTCTCGCACAGAGCCAGTGGGAATATTGTGAAGGCTGGTGAGCGGGAAAGGAGCTAAACACTACCAGGGACCCAAGGGAATGATCCATGGCATAAGTCAAGTAGTCAGAGGGAGGGAGAGGCAAGATCATGACAGGCGAGGTCCAAAGATTCCTTGAAGGGCCCAGAGGAGCACTCATGCTTCTCCTGCCTCCCAAAATATCATTCCAAAAATTAAAAAATTTGACTTACCTTGGCCTTTTCTGGCTATGCTGTTGCCTCACACCTTGTTTCACTGGTGGCTTTGGCGCTCTGCGGGCCTCCCACAATTTGGAGCAACTAGTCCAGTAGGATAGCAGCAATGGTATAGTGAGGTATAAGCAGCATATGTAAATATGTACATTTTACACTGCAATGGCTTAGTCGCTGTCCCAATTTCTGGAATAATCCAGAAATTACTCCATGTAGCCTCC
This sequence comes from Heptranchias perlo, assembly GCF_035084215.1. Taxonomy (NCBI): domain Eukaryota; kingdom Metazoa; phylum Chordata; class Chondrichthyes; order Hexanchiformes; family Hexanchidae; genus Heptranchias; species Heptranchias perlo. The sequence continues at coordinate 26,824,276 of NC_090343.1, forward strand.
ACGCTGCTGGAATCTTGGCAGTTAAAATGGCTGGGGACGGGAATGCTGCAGGAACACAGCGCCTTCCGTCCCACCACCATTTTAACCCTCCAGCCACACCACTCCCAGCAGGCTGAGTTCAAAATTGAGGGTCATCTGTCCATCCAACCTCCCAGTTCAGACAGGCATTCTAGTCCTTGAAAAGTACCTTAGTGCAGGTCCTGGCAGCAGCTCTGATCTCACGTTGCTGCTTTGTTCTAGGACTGGACTGAGACCAGAAATTTATCCCTGAAGCAAGATATGAGCTGCAGCTGGGAACAGCAATAAGATGTTCAGTGAATGGAGCATAATAATTTCTGGATCAGACCTCTTGGAACAGCGATTAAGCTATTGCAGTGTAAAATGTACATATTTACATATACTGCTTATACCTCACTATGCTATATATTGCTGCTATCCTAATGGGCTGGTTGCTTCATCTCTAATTAAGAACAGTTCAAAATGTGAGGATCATTAGAGGAATATAAAACCACAGGACATTTCCTAAGCACAAATATTCTCAGGTCATTGGCTTGAAGCATGGCTATTGGAAGCTCTCACCTATTATCAAGCCTGCTGCAATGATAGGGAAGATTTTGTGTTTGTGTTCTCCTTGGGCACACCAGTGACGCTCAAGGGAACATTGTGCGCCCGCAACTTGTGATTTCCCATCTATTAATGTTAATGAATGGAACACGGACTAGGGATACTCAGTTTCCCAATATACATTTGCATCACGTTATGGGAGTGCAGAAATGGAAAGTTTTCCCTGACATTTCAAAATAACTCCCAGCATTATTCAAGTAGCCTATTTAAGGATTACATTGGAGCCGAGTATTAAGGGAGGGAAGGAGCTAGTTAAAAGCAGTGACAAGAGGTGTTACAGGTAGAGTAGAAGCTTTTCCACAGCTTTAGCTCTGAATAATTAAAGTTCAAAATTGGCGATAGCTACCAGCCTACTCGTTAGGAACAGTTTAATTGGTTGAAATTGCACAGTACAATATTAGTAACAAATGTGTAAATGCAGTCATTACTAATGTCACACAGCATGATTTTCAAATGTTTTAACATTGGATCTTCCAACTGGCCTGTACGAAAATGATACCACATCAAAAATCTCTATCGGAAACTAGTACGAGATAAACATTTTAATCATGGAATTGTCCTATCAATGATAAAACCTCCAGCAAGTTGTACCAGTTTGTCAGTGAATTTTGAGCCCAGGTGTTCCTGCTGCCAAAAATACATCAGATGTGTCAGATTTTTTTAAAAAGCTTCCTCTGCACAGGAAATGAACCTTGTGTCAGCTAGCACTTCTAGAAAAAGACTGCTGTAATCTAAATTATCAAAATAACTGAAGGATGTATGGTGAGACAAACATGAGGTTTTAGATTGCTGATTACTATGTGTTCAAATTTTTTAAATGTTCATTGCAGCTCCTGCATGTAAATACTCTATTCCCAGATTGCTCATAACAGAACAATAATTTTACTGGTGCTTCATAGTTACATTATATTTATCGACTCAATTCACACTGGTTGGAGATGTGACTTCTAAGTGAACCTGGAATGAAAATCACTTGTAATTAAGTATATCATTTGCGCTGAGTTTACCTACAAGCAGTAAGTCTGGATTAATAAAGACATCTGTCGATCCAAATTGATTTTCTTATTTTCTAGCACCTTCAGAATAGCTCCTAATCCTTTAGAATATACCATAGTCAAATTGGCAGGATATTACTAGTGGTGTCCCACAGGGATCTGTGTTGGGGCCTCACTATTCACTGTATTTATTAATGACTTAGGTGACAGGATAGAGAGCCACATATCCAAGTTTGCCAATGACACAAAGATAGGCAGCATTGTAAGCAGTGTAGATGGAAGCATAAAATTACAGAGAGATATTAATAGATTAAGTGAATTGGCAAAACTGTGGCAAATGGATTTCAATGTAGGCAAGTGTGAGGTCATCCACTTTGGACCTAAAAACGATAGATCAGAGTACTTTCTAAATGGTGAAAAGCTCGAAACAGTGGAGGTCCAAATAGATTTAGGGGTCCATGTACATAGATCATTAAAATGTCATGGACAGGTACAGAAAATAATCAAAAAGACTAATGGAATGCTGGCCTTTATATCTAGAAGACTAGAATACAAGGGGGTGAAGTTTTGCTACAGCTATACAAAGCCTTGGTTAGATCACGCTTGGAGTATTGTGTTCAGTTCTGGGCACCGCACCTTAGGAAGGGTATACCGGCCTTGGAGGGAGTGCAGTGTAGATTTACTAGAATGATTCCTGGACTCCGAGGGTTAAATTACGAGGATTACACAAACTAGGGTTGCAATCCCTGGAATTTAAAAGATTAAGGATTGATTTGATCAAAGTTTCCAAGATATTAAGGGAAACTGATAGGGTAGATAGAGAGAAACTATTTCTGTTGGTTGGGGAGTCTAGGACTAGGGGACATAGCCTAAAAACTGTAGCCAGGACTTCAAGGAGTGAAGTTAGGAAACACTTCTACATGCGAAGAACTCTCTTCCACAAATGGCAGTTGATGCTAGCTTAATTGTTAATTTTAAATCTGAGATTGATACATTTTTGTTAACCAAAGGTATTAAGGGATATGGGGCTAAGGCAGGTATATGGAGTTAGGTCACAGATTAGCCATGATCTCATTGAATGGCAGAACAGGCTCGAGGGGCTAAATGGCCTACTCCTGTTCCTATGTTCCATATATTAATTTCTGGTAACAACTGCAGGCTGTTGCTCAAACTTTGTTATTATGCCACAATCATTTAATAGCACATCAAAGGCAAGGTGTCAGCTGTGATTCAGTGGTAGCACTCTTGCCTGAGTCAGAAGGTTGTGGGTTCAAGCCCCACTCCAGTCACTTCAGCACAAAATCTAGGCTGACACTCCAGTGCAGTATTGAGGGAGTGCTGCACTGTCGGAAGTGCTGTCTTTTGGATGAGATGTTAAACAGAGGCCCTGTCTGCACTCTCAGGTGTACCTTAAAGATCCCATGGCACTTTCAAAGAAGATTAAGGGCATTCTCGCCGGTATCCTGGCCGATTTATAACAACAACAACTTGCATTTATATAGAGCCTTTAACATAGTAAAATGTTCCAAGCAGCGTTATCAAACAAAATTTGATACCGAGCCATATTAGGACAGATGGCCAAAAACTTGGTCAGAGGTTGGTTTTAAGTAGCATCTTAAAGGAGGAGAGAGAGGTAGAGAAGTGAAGAGGGAATTCCAGAGTGTAGGGCTTAGGCAGCTGAAGGCAGGACCACCAACGGTGGAGCAACTAAAATCAGGAATGCACTAGAGGCCAGCATTGGAGGAGCGCGGAGATCTCGGAGGGTTGTAGGGCTGGAGGAGGTTACAGAGACAGGGTGGGGCAAGGCCATGGAGCGATTTGAAAACAAGGATCAGAATTTTTAAATCAAGGCGTTCCCGGACCAGGAGTTGATGGAGCAATTTTATTCTATTTTTCTGAGGGGATTTTTTGCTGTCAGCAGGTGTATTAAAAAGAAGAAAGACTTGTATTTATATAACAACTTTCACGACCTAAGGACGTCCCAAAGCGCTTTACAACCTATTAAGTACTTTTGAAATGTAGACACTGCTGTAATGCAGGAAATGCAGAAGCCAATTCAAACAGCAATATGATAATGGCCAGACAATCTGTTTTAGTGATGTTCGTTTAGGGATATTTCTCCTCTACATGCTGCCCCTCGGTGACATCATCTGAAAACAGAACATCAGGTTCCACAAGTACGCCAACGTAGGTCAGTGAGCACAGGGGTGATGGGTGAACGGGACTTGGTGAGAGTTAGGATACGGGCAGCAGAGTTTTGGATGAGCTCAAGTTTATGGAACATGGAAGACGGGAGGCCGGCCAAGAGAGCATTAGAATAGTCAAGTCTCGAGGTGGCGATGGCATGGATGAGGGTTTCAGCAGCAGATGAGCTGAGGTAGGGGCGGTGACGGGCAACGTTATGGAGGTGCAAGTAGGCAGTCTTGGTGATGGATTGGATATGAGTTCAGAAGCTCATTTCAGGGTTAAATAGGACCTGAATGGTCTGATTCAGCCTCAGACAGCGGTCAGGGAGAGGGATGGCGTCGATGGCTAGGGAATGGAGTTTGTAGCAGGGAACGGAGTTTGTAGTGGGGGCCGACGACAATGGCTTCAGTCTTCCCACTATTTAGTTGGAGGAAATTTCTGCTGTCGGACAAGCAGCGTGACAAATCAGAGGAAGTGGAGGGGTCGAGAGAGGTAGAGTGATGAGTTAGAGCTTCATGTCATCAGCGTACTTGTGGAACCTGATGTTCTGTTTTCGGATGATGTCACCGAGGGGCAGCATGTAAAGGAGAAATATCCCTAAACGAGCATCACCAAAACAGATTGTCTGGCCATTATCACATTGCTGTTTGAATTGGCTTCTGCATTTCCTACATTACAGCAGTGACTACACTTCAAAAGTACTTAATAGGTTGTAAAGCATTTTGGGACATCCTTAGGTCGTGAAAGTTGTTATATAAATACTAGTCTTTCTTTTCTTTTTATTACACCTGCTGACAGCAAAAAATCCCCCCAGAAAAATAGAATAAAATTGCTCCATCAACTCAAATGTATAATACAAACAGATACATAAATACATACATAATTTTTAACAAGTCACTTCACAGAGGAGAAACAGAAGCTAAGCTATAGTAGAAGAGATAAGAGTGATGATCGAAAGCACAGTTGAAAGATAGATTTGATGAGGTTTTTAATGCAGGGAGAGAAATGGCAAGGCAGAAATATTCTGGAACTCACTCCCTGAACCTAAGACCTAACTTAAAACATCCTATTAGTGTGCCACCTATTGGCATCAAAGGGAAATGGAGCAGGTAAGTGTGGATATCCTAACAGACAATTCTCCATGGGAAACGTTTACGAAATGGATGCACGGCATGTACCAATTTTAATATATTAGCCGATCTCCTGTGCCGTTGCCCACTGTAAGTCAGAGGATTCGCTATCTTATAACAATAGCGATGTTTTTGCCAGATAGTGCATAACATCAAAGCCACTGATTTACAGTGTTTGAATAAGTCATTCCATTAAAAAAAATACATTCTGGGATTTTTACTGCTGCTTTGGAGATTGAATTTCACAAATCTGTCCATTATCCTGAAAGTGAATACACCACGCGGCTGTTAATGAACAGACGGCCAGAGCTCATGCTTAGAATATCTAATGCACTGCCTGCTGTGGAAATAAGCCACAGAGATCAGGAAATTATAGCGTGTATGTCAGAGTGTTACAGTGAGAGTGTGGGGTATATCAGACCACGTTACAGTGAGAGTGTGGGGTATATCAGACCACGTTACAGTGAGAGTGTGGGGTATATCAGACCACGTTACAGTGAGAGTGAGGGGTATAATCAGACCATGTTACAGTGAGAGTGTGGGGTATATCAGACCACGTTACAGTGAGAGTGAGGGGTATAATCAGACCACGTTACAGTGAGAGTGAGGGGTATAATCGGACCACGTTACAGTGAGAGTGAGGGGTATAATCGGACCACGTTACAGTGAGAGTGAGGGGTATATCGGACCACGTTACAGTGAGAGTGAGGGGTATAATCAGACCACGTTACAGTGAGAGTGAGGGGTATATCGGACCACGTTACAGTGAGAGTGAGGGGTATATCAGACCACATTACAGTGAGAGTGAGGGGTATAATCGGACCACGTTACAGTGAGAGTGAGGGGTATATCAGACCACATTACAGTGAGAGTGAGGGGTATAATCGGACCACGTTACAATGAGAGTGAGGGGTATGTTAGACCATGTTGCAGTCTGATCTACCTCAGGAAATTCCAGGGTTCGATTCCTGGTTAGTACTGAATTAATCAATCTCAGACTGGGCAGTAGTAGGATTATAATTAATCTCAGTGCCTCTAAGCAAAGGAGGTGGGAGGGGGGGAAACAATCAATAACTAAAGAAAAATAATAGATCTCCCTCTGCTTGTTAGATAGCTTGATTACTTTTAGTAAATAATAATAATTCTTAAAGTTACTGATTATCGTTGAAGACAAGTTAACTTCAGAACTGGGTAATAAAAAGCCACAATTATCTAATTAAACCTTTGGGGATTCTATGTTGAGCTTTTTTAGAACCTCAACATGGCACACCGAACTCCAAGACCACAATTTGAATCTACTGTTGTTGTTACCTGGATCTCAATAAAAGACCCGCATTATCATCTTTTCCACAACATCCGTAAAATATGTGGAAAGAGTTTCAATATCTTTACAGACATAAAAAGGTAGCTCTGTGTACAGCATAGGCAGGTACCAAATCAGCTGAAAGCAGAACATCAGTACTGGAGTTTGAAAAGCAAACTTCAGTCTCTGGATGAAGCTCTGATCTGATCAACTTTCCATTCCTATTGCAGTAAAAGTAAGCATGAACCAAGTTCTTTATCAGTAACTAAGTACCATAGTCAGAATGTAAATTGGGACGTGCACAAAAGATGAATCACAGACTTCAATGGCTATTTAGTAGCAGGAATGCAAGAGGGAGCAGCAGCAGGAGAATGGGTGGGAGTCATTGGCAAAACTGCTGGGAGCAGTGAGGAAGCAAGTGAGAGCATCAATAAAGTTGCTAGGAGTAACAAGGAGTGAGGGAGTGCTTCAGGAAAGTGAAAGGGAATGTTGACAAGGCTGCTTGGAGCAATGGGAAAGCGAGACAGCATCGAGAAAGTGAAAGGGAGTATCAGCAAAGTGGCTCGGAGCATTGGAAAAGTGAAAGGGAGTACTGGCAAGGTGGCTGGGAGTGGTGGGAAAGCAGAGGGAGCATCAGCAAGGTAAGCTGGCTCAGCACAACAAAAATACTCCTACCTGCATTTGCAACTGGCTAATCTAGGAACGCAAGTCTAGGCACAAGGAAGTATTTTTCCAGTCTCACACAATCCAATAGCCAATGAGAAAAGACATCTTTGAAAATCTCACGAGAAAGTTAAAATCTGGTACAATAAGTAACCACCCCAAGCAAGAACTGATATGGTGCACCAGATATCCTGAATCACTTTAACCCCTGGCTTAAATATCATGGCAATAGTCAGCACTGAGCTACAGTACAAATGGCATCAATCAATTCTACATCATTTTGTCATTCTCTATGGTGAATTGAGGTTCAAATAGGTTCCAATTTAACTTCCCTTCCCCTTCAAATAAAATGATACCTGGAATCATTGTACCACATTGGTAAAGGCGGACATAAATCTCATTTGGAATAAGCACATTAATCGGATTCAATGGCACTATCAGGATGATGATCATGATAGGAATGGGATGGAAGTCAGCAACTTGAACAAAGCGGCACCACTGCAGGTATCACTGATAGTTAATGCTGTTCTCAAGAGGCCTGGGTGACAGATTGCTTTTGACAGTCCTTATTGAATTGATGGCCCACTTCAGTAATTTGCCTATAGTGGTGAAACATAATGACATGTTGAAAGCTGTACTGGAAGGTTGTTACAATAACATACATTTGTTTACATACGAAAAGCTTGCACGTCATGCTCTGCAGAACTATAAACAAATCACTATTCAGTATCATCCTATTCATTATGTTCAACTACAGTTAGTAACCAGCCATAACTAGCAATTTAACCCATCACAATATTGCTTCACTGTGTTGTTGGCCATATGTTCGTCTACACTTTACTGCGTCTTCCTGACTTTTTGTGCTGCTGTTCCACAATTTACTTTTCTTCATCATTATTATTGAGCTCATATCATTAACTTCAATATCACCACTTCAGCTGCTTGCTCCAGTAAATTCCAGGCTCCCCAGGCTGGCTAGATTTAAAAAAAACTTTCAGTGAAGCCAAAACAAGCCCTGATATTACAGTGATAAAGCTGCTCAGATGTCAGAGTTAATATTACAAAAATACATCTGCTGCTATCTGACTAAAGTAAACATTTAAAAATATCAAACTTAAAGCACTGCTGCTCCACAAATTATGGAAAATTTACCTATAAATAGGCTGAAGGGCATTCGTCATCTAAATTTCCATGTGAAGTGATCTTGTGATGGGATGAGAACAGCAAATAGAACAAAATAAAAAGCAGTAACATTCTTTTTATAGTGCGAACACAGCTGCACATTGTCAGGGAGAGGCTGAGCGGCTGTTTAATCAACTCTTTAGTCCTCAGCTGTTTAAAGTGCCAGTAAGTCCCCAATGTTGCTTAGCAGTGCAGACATTGTGTCATCCTCAGGACCCTTTACAGGTAACTAGCTAATGCCAGTTAACGGCAATCAGTTTATTATCATCACATACCATTCATAAGTTGGCTCATAGAGATTAATAATGTTAAAACTTGGCTGTTGCCATTCAACAACAGAAAACTACAACCGATTTGTTCAATACAACCAAACTGCATTGATCACTATAAATAAATGCACTATCAGTATCAGATATATTTTGATTTTGCAAAGCTAATTTTGGCTCTGATGTTCATTATAAATGTAGATTTAATAATGCATGTTTATGTGTAGCAGGATTCCATGGTATTTAGCCCTATTCGTTCTTGTTCTAGATCACTTTTTTACCACCGAGTTGGAGAGTTAGACAGTATTGAATTAAACAAACAATTTATTCATTTAGAAACAATCTTCACTTCATGCACAGCCCTTTCCAGCACACTGTACTGGATACAGTCTGAGGAATATATGTAGTTAGACTATTTTCTGCAGATTTCCACCTGTACTCTGTTCAGCAAGGCGACTTGAACAAATAAATACTTTAATTTCTTGCTCAGTATATCTTAAGATACTGCTAAGCAAATTACTGATTACAGAAGTTACACATTACTAATGCTCATATCAATATACAGATTTCAGCCTAAACCACAATTCAGGCCTCAAATTATTGTTTTTCCGATTGCCTTAGAATTGCATTAGAAAAAAATAGAATGTGGATAGTTTAGTGCAAATCTAGAAAGAAAAGAAAGCTTTATAAATTCCAGGCTAAATATATTTTTTAGGCTATCCTACAATTTCCCAATCATTCTTTATCAAGACACACCTCCAGGAATGGTGTCCTCATTTACAGCTAGTTTCCAAAAATCTATTGCCATAGCAGCTCACAGCTCTTAAACAGATTGGTGCTAAGAACAGCAGCACTCATTGGCTTCTTCATGCATCCTTAGATTCCCTTCATGTCAATTCCCAATGGTCATTATAAGATTATTTTACAATTTACACATCTGTAATTTGGATCCTGAGAGAACAATGTCTGTGTGCTGGCTCTCTACATTTACATTGCTAAAACCAGATCCATTATTCAAATGTCAGAATCACAAGAGTTCATTTTTATTCTATCCGAGGAGAGTGGAATTCTAAATACCAACGAAGGTTAAAGAATCAGACAGCTGCAACCAGACCTCAGCAGGCATGCTTTGCCTGTCGAAGGGTACTTAATGTACTGTATAGAGATAAAGGCTGACAGGATGAAGATTAAGTGAAGTTAATCAGATGAGTTGAATGCTTGTTATAAAGTATAGAAATTAAAATGGCAAGGTCCTGCATAAGTGAAACAGAATTAATTCAAAAGCCTATGCAAGAACATCATGGCTACTGAATAGAGCCTGGAGGAGATTGAGGATTGACTTACCTGAAGCTAAAAGACCCAGTTCTCAAATACAGTTTAGAGTTAAGACTGACAGCAAAAATTTCAGAATAGTTTGCTGATGAAGGACTTGTATTTCTACAGGATACATGGTGTAGCTCATGGGCTGAAGCCTGGACAATGCATGCGGCATGCCTGTTTGTCCCAGACACACACAAAGGCAATGCTTTCAAGCATAAACAGGGTGTGCCCTAGAATAGGCAGGACAGATAGTTTAGATAGAGTGGGATTGGACAGCTAGAGTCACAGAGGATGCATAAAGATCTGTGAGCTATTTCATAGCATTCACCTCTTTTTTTAAATATTTCTCCAGGGGGCTGCAGAGGCTAAAGGTTAATTTGACTGGAACTTTCATGGCTGCTCTCTGTTTTTAGTTTTGCAATTTGATTGAAAAATGGTTAGAAAAGACCAATTAGAAAGTAAAGGGGGTTTTACTTTACATTGTTACATTCATTCATTCATAAATTTATCTATTCATATAGACACAAAACATTTTATCGGTAAAGAGAAATTATATGAATATTTAAGGAGTATTTTTGTCAAAGCTAAAGAAAATTGCTGTAGCATTTGGGTTACTCTCCTGAATGTTGATGAAGACTGTAATAGATGATATGGAAAGGGTTGATCAGGGAAGCAGCAGGAATCTTGCGGCTGACTTGATTGATGAGGGAATCTACCAGTTTAGTATTGCTAAGCTTTGTTTTATATAAGTATAAATTTTAACTTTTATCTGTAAAACTTGATAATATGTTCCTTAAGTCACGATGTCTCAATGTACCTAATCAGTGTCTGATTACTATTCTGCAGTTGTGTGTAAAGAAATGATTTAAACAGGTGGTTTTTGAGTGAACGAATGAATAAGGAAGTGGAATCTGTGTTGGTTTTTATTCATTCTCAGGATGTGGGCAAAGCTGGCATTTATTGCCCATCCCAAGTTGTCCTTGAGAAGGTAGTGCTGTTTTCATACAACTGAGTGGCTTGCTAGGCCACTCAAAGGGCAGTTAAGAGTCAACCACATTGGTAATTAGCTCTTTATTTCTGGATTTTTAAAACTGACTTCAAATTCTCAAACTGACATGGTGGGATTTGAACACATAGGGCTCAATATTAGGAGGGCTGCGGGTTCGCGGCGGGGGGGTGAAATCAGTCTGCCCCGCGCGCGATTGCAGCCTAATTGGTTCCACTTACCGTGTCTTCCGGGTCCCCCGCTGCTGACCTGCGCGTCAGGCGGACTGCATATGCGCAGTAAGGTCTGTCAGCTGGAGGAGCTCTATTTAAAGGGGCAGTCCTCCACTGACTGATGCTGCAAGAAATAGGAAAAAGTACAGCATGGAGCAGCCCAGGGGGAAGGCTGCTCCCAGGTTTAATGATGCCTCACTCCAGGTATCATTGGATGGGGTGAGGAGGAGGAGGGGGAGGACAGAGATCTTCCCCCCGGCGGGCGGGAAGAAGCGGCCTGCCTCTGCCACCAAGAAGGCCTGGCTCGAGGTGGCAGAGGAGGTCACCTGCACCACCAACATATCACGCACCTGCATACAGTGCAGGAGGCGCTGCAATGACCTAAGTAGGTCAGCCGCAGTGAGTACACTTACTCATTCGCCGACACCCCATCTGCCACATCATCGCCCCCACCCCACATCTCCTTCTGCACTGCCAACACTACTCTGTCACATCACCCCTCACACCCACTCAAAGCTCATCCTCATCTTACCTGCACTTACTCACCTCGCCAGTACTCATCCCGTCACTACCACTCAACCCAATCCTCATACAATCTCATGGCTCTATCTCATACTCACCCTCTCATGCCTCTCTTTCACGGTCAGCCTCACTCAACCTGCCACTACCAGTGCTGCAGCCACAGGGCATACATCATATATGTGCAGTAGGAAGCGTAAGGCAAACGTGTCGTGAGCATGAAGGGGATGCACAAGGGTGTTTGAGGGTTTGTCATGGTTTTTACTTATGTTTAATTTCTGACCAACTCACATCACATATTATATTGGCACCACTACTGCCACGTCTTTGTGAATCTTGTCTGGTTTGTGCAATAATGCCCTTTCCTGAGGATCACAATGAAGACCCACACCTGATGCCACCCATTGTGTCACTGCAGAGTGGGTGTAGGTGTATTTGCAGGGCTCTTTTGTGCAGACGACTGAGAGACGTCGGCGATGTCCCCGGTGGCACCCTGGAAGGATGCGGAGGAGAAGTTGTTGAGGGCAGTGGTGACTTTGACAGCGACAGGTAAGAAGATGGTGCTCGGGCCAGCCGGGAGCAGCTCGGCATGAAGGAGGCTGCAGATGTCCACGACTACATGTCGAGTGACTCTGAGCCTCCGTGTGCACTGCTGGTCAGAGAGGTCCAGGAAGCTGAGCCTCGGTCTGTGGTCCCTGTGGCGAGGGTAGTGCCCTCTGCGACGCATCTCTCTCTGCGGTTGCCCTCCCTCCTGCTGTGCAGGTGGATGTGTCACAGCACTGTGTTGTGGAGCTCCACGTGTCGGAGGTGGACGGCGTGGCCGGCGAGGCTGGTGATGCAGTTCGTCCTCCGAGGAGGTCATGACTGCAGCTACGGCGGCCCCCATCCGGAAGATGTACATCTGAGGGGGTCTGCAAGGTAGGTACATGTGTCTGGACACCAGGGTAAGTGTGCAAGTTTGTGAATTTGATTGTCAGGAGGAGGGTGATGGAGGCCAAACTTTGTCCCAAGTGACAGAGTGGCCTCCTTCTCTCCCCCCCCCCACCTGTCAAATGGACCTTTGCAGCTGCCACAGGCTGATAGCTGCAACACGTCCATTTCAACTGGGAGTGTTTCCCCCAGTACGGGAAACAGTCCCAGTAGTTTCTAAAATCCCACCCCTCCTGACATATTCCCTTAATCAGGTCTGTTAATGACCTGAAATAGCACAATAAATACTGTCAAGTGGCACCCTGCTGGCTTTAATTGCCTGTGGGAGTCCCACATGCGGGGGCTGCGCGCGCACGTCAGCACGTCTGTGGGGAACCCGGAAGTGGGCGGGTTGGAGCCGGGCTCCCGACCCGCTCCGGGATTCCCCGATTTTCGGAGCCCCCCCCCACCAGGTACGCACCCGATAGCGGGTGCTAATATCGGGCCCATATTCTCTGGATTATTAGTCCAGGAACATAACCACTACACTACCATACCCTAGAAGGTGATAAGGGTGTTGAGGTGGGAAAAGAGTGTCTTTATAATAAAATATTGCACTATAGGATGAGACAGACAGACTTGGAAGGTGACAGGTTCATAAGAATGAATAGTAACCACTCTTATGGCTAGCAGATCCACATGGTTGAACAACAATTTATGGCAGGAAGAATGTGCTGTTTGATACGATAACTGGTACTTACTGATAGAAATTGCAAGGATACCAGAGTGTTAATTCAGCACAAGGGAACCATTTCCTCAAAATGTAATATTACAACAAATTACATCGAATCTACAGCACAGAAACAGGCCATTTGGCACAACTCGTCTGTACCAGCGTTTATGCTCCACACGAGCCTCCTCCCTTCCTACTTCATCTAATCCTATCAGCATACCCTTCTATTCCTTTCTCCCTCGTGTGCTAATCTCGCTTCCCTTTAAATGCATCTATGATATTTGCCTCAACTACTCCTTGTGGTAGAGCGTTCCACATTCTTACCACTCGTTGGGTAAAGAAGTTTCTTCTGAATTCCCTATTGGATTTATTAATGACTACCTTATATTTATGACCACTAGTTTTGGACTCCCCCATAAGTGGAAACATTTTCTCTACATCTACCATATCAAACCCTTTCATTATCTTAAAGATCTTTATGAGGTCACTCTCAGCCTTCTCTTTTGTAGAGAAAAGAGCCCCAGCCTGTTCAGCCCTTCCTGATAAGTATATCCTTTCTTTTCTGTTATGATCCTTGTGAATCTTTTTTGCACCTTCTCCAGTATCCTATTTATAATATGGAGTTTAGAACTGTGCACAGTACTCCAAGTGTGGTCTAACTAAGGTTCTTTACAAGTCTAACATAACTTCTCTGCTTTTCAGTTCTATCCCTCTAGAAATGAGCCCCAGTGCTTGGTTTGCTTTTTTTATGCCCTTAGTAACCTGCGTCGCTACTTTTAGTGATTTGTGTATCTGTAATAAAGTTTATGTAGAGCCTGGGAGACAAAGGGGAGTTGCTGCTGGAGCAGGATGTAGAGTGTCATGAACAGGGATAAGAAAAGGTATAAAGTGAAAGGGTCGTCACCTCGGCTGGGAGCTGTGGTGAATCCTCCACAAAAGAAAAGACGTCAGATTGCCATGCTCCCAGGATAAAGATAACTACTGTATCTTGTAAGTTGTGGTCATCTCATGGCAGAATGTAGTGCGATGTCTCCTTACTGCTATGGTCAATGTTGCATGCTTTACTGGTATGCATGAAGTCTGTCATGAATAAAAATTAAATCATTTTTTAAAATACATATATTTTGAAGCCAAATTATATTTGAAGACATTACTAACACTAGAAATTCACATCTGCAGAAAGGCTGTGGTAAGGTACACTTCAAACTGCAGGATATTTAATGCAGATAGGTAATAAATGAAAATTAAATACCAGCAATGATAGCTGCACATGTTGATAACAATTGCTTCATAATAAAGTGTAAGCCAAATGAGAATTCTCTTCATAAAACAACAGATGCTTTAAGTTAATGGAAGAATAAGCAACATGGTAGTCAGGTTTTAACATGTTGTCATTATAGTTTGTGCTGTTTAAGCATGCATTACATATTAAGTTATAGCTCAACGAGTCAGGCAAATACATACTACACTATGATACCAGGAGTTGTTTGGGTATTATTGATTGACCATTTGATGAAGTGGAGAAAGCAGCAAGTTCAAGTTTATTTACATGAAAAGTCAGATCAGCATTCACTGCTTCTTCAAGTTGTTAGCGAGATGAAACTGACTCTAAACATTTTTGTCAGCACTGCTGGAGTCAGAATACCTCCACGGTTCTAGTGAGGTTACTACCAAAGAAGACAATCCAAACCTCGATGCCAGCTTGGCTGGATTGGTAGCACTCCTGCCTCTTGGTCAGAAGCTTGTGAGTTTGAGCATCCAAGCCAGAAACTGATGTCACTTTGATGTAGTACTGAGGAAGTGTTGCATTATTGGAGGCACTGCTCTTCAATAGAGGTTAAATTGAGGCATTGGCTGTTTGTTCCTATGTTTTAGGTGGATGTTAAAGATTATGTGGCACTATTTGAAGAGAAGCGGGGAGTTCTATCAGTGTCCTGCTCAACACATCTCACCCAAAGACATTGTCTGATTGCTCATCTCACTGCTGTTTGTGGAACATTGTTGATAGAGAATGGCCGACATGATTGTTTATATAGCACTGCACTTTAAAAAATAATTAATGCTGTGAAGCACTTCAAAATGTTTTGATCTAAGACACTATATTAAAGCAAATATTATACATTATTATAATTACAAGAAATTTTTATTGTAGAAAAAAACACATGAAATGATGTCCTGTAAACACCGTGTAACAATATAGATATGTTTTTCCATTATTGTGAAACAGAACAAAGACAGAACAGTTATTATAGCATAATTGGTTTAAATGGTGAGCTCACAAAGCCTGTCTTTTCTCCTCAATGACACTGATAACATTGGAGAGGATGAATTTCAGGGCTGAAGACATTGTACTGTTAGGATTGGCGTATGTAGATTATTAAATAAATAGGCCAGTTGGATGATATGGAGTTAAAAGGGTTGTTAGGATTAAAACACATAGGCTTTTAAAACACAGACTTTCGGTCACAGTAAGAGGGGAGTGAAGAGAGGAGATTACTGCAATGTAAAAGGCAATAGGTTCCTTTTACTAAAGGGCAAAACATCAAAGGCTTGTATAACAAAAAACTCAGTAAAAACAAGCATGGGAAGCAACGGTACAGTATGGGGCCCCTCATCCCTACTAGCACTAGCAATTTGTTCAAAGAACTAGGGGTCATAAAACACCCAATAGTGCTGAATCCAGCAGGAACTAGGCCATAAAAGAAAATTGTACAAAAAGAAATACAGCGTTTCACTTTGCCTACCTTCAAGACCAGGTAACGTGAATAGGCTTGAATAAACCATTCTCGCAATGTCCCCCTAGAGGTTCCCTGCACAGATGATTTTAGACGTAGGGCTAAATGTGTATTATTCTGTATGAAGGTTCAAGAATGTTTTTTTGAAGAAAGAATAAATGAAGTTAATTCTCAGACAAATTATTGTCTCTAGCTTTACAAATCTGTTAAAAGGATAAGGAAGGAATTATCTCAACACACTGGGATCATTTTTTTTCCATAATCGTCACTTGAGCTCCTAAGATTGATTGTCTACTAAAATGTATTGTAGCTTGAGGTCCGTAGTGATTAGAATGCTTTCAGTCCTTCTGTTCTTCTAGGATTAACATACAGCATGACTTTTGCAGCACATTTTGCTCCATGAATAGCGGGGAGAACATTTGCTCTAACAAATTAAGTAGCTTACCAACACATGACAAATAATAGCCTGACTAACACTTTTGGTAGGAACTGTGACTCTGGTAACCATAGTAGAAGTTACAAGACCATTTGATTACATTACATAATTAATAACCAACTTTTTTCTTGAACAGTTAGAACCATTCAGTTGTCTAGCTTATGAGTTTGCTTCCTTAGTAAAAAAGATCCCTCGCTGTAACACTAAGATATGCTGCTTTGACTTTTTACACAAGCAGTACAAATAACCATTTCAGGATCTACAGTTAACGTGACATTGAGCAAAGTTTTCCAGTATTATTATTTTCAGACTTCAAAGTTAATATAGTAGGTGGTGATTCTAACCCTACCTGCCCAGTGGAAACGAAGCGATGGGTAGTTAAAGTGCCCCGCATTACTTACCTGCCCTGGAGCTGCCAGGATCCTGCTGTCTGCGATTTTAACTTGCTTTCCTGAGCAGGTGCCAAGGACACCCACCCAAAGCTGGTGGGATCCTTTGTTACATAAGCATGTCAGGTCTTGACAATGTCATTTAACTCTGGCCTGAGTGGGGAGGCCGCTGCAGTTTTCTTGCCAGGACAACTTGAGACAAAAGTGAATCAGCCTTAGAAGAGGACAAAATAGGTAAGACGACGGAGCAGGAATGTTCCTCCAGGCCCTACAAGGAAAGATTAGACATTCACTGCCCAGAACTCCCTCCTCCCCAAAACGCAAAAACCCTGCGAGGCGTCCCAGGAACCTGATCCCGCCACCTACCTTATGTCAGCAGGCGGCCTCCAGGCCATGCAATTTTCTGCCACTTTCTGCCGACTTCCCACCTGGCCCAGGAAATTGACGGGAAGCAGCAGAAAATCGCACGCCTAGAGGCGATTTTCCCTAAGGAAAGCTTTTAAAGGCAAATAAAAAATCAAATCTAATAAGTTTATATATTTCACCTATTTAATAACTTCAGTAGCAAAGTGATTAAATCTTTGATCTTCCTGTCTCCTAATAATTAAACCATTCACTTTGACAGAAATTATTTAATGCTAACGACAACAAATTGAATGCAATATCTCAGTCCGATGAAGTTCGATATAACTGAGTCATGGCAGCAACAGGCTCTCGACCTTCCTTGTTACCTCCTCAAAAAATTCAATTAAGTTAGTCAGATTGATCAGATATGGCGCCATATGTTCCAGGGCCCACTCTACTTTAACATTCATGCTAATCGCTTGGTCTGGATTGGGCCTTCTGCTAGAAGCTCGCCAATAGGGGTGGAATTTCCAGTGCTGTTGTAACAACCAGTTAATGGGGAGGTCTATTTGTGACAAGCAAACATTGACAGAGTCTGAAAATATCCTCAATGCACAATGGCAGACAAGAACCCCACATTTCATGGATGTAGCTGTTGCTTCAGGAAGTGGGTAAAAGTGGGAAAGCTCCCCATGGGGAGTGATGCTGACTGCTAGGAGGAGAGGATGCAAAGGGTGAAATGTTGTGCTCAACACCCAAAGGAGATGGGTGCAGTGGAGAAAGAAATTTGCCAGCCTGAGAAAATCAGCCAAGTTAAGGCTACCTGGCATTTCCCTTTACCAAGTATATAGGCAAAATATGCATGTCATTAATTGTTTCCTTTCAATCTATTACAGTTTGACTGCATCTGTGTACAAAGTACTCATGCAATCTCATAGTCATATTTTAGCTTCACAAGCATGCCTGTACTGCAGCAGGGCATAGATTCCTCCTTCCAAATTGAAACTAGAACTTTTGTTACACTTAACTTAGTCAAGGAGTTTCCAGAAAGCAAGATTCCAAGAAAACTCAGCTACATGATGCATGTTTATTTACTCACACACATGATGGGATTCAGGGTGGAGACTTGGGTGCTACTGTATGTGCTCTTGGAACTTTGAACAACTCAACATTATTTGTCTGCTTGCAGGAGGAAGCAACACATAACAGGAGAAAGCAAATCTGCATAAGAGGACTGGTTGGCAATTTCAAGCCCTTGAGTACCTTTGAAAATGGGGATGGGCAATAAATGCCGGCCTCGCCAGCGATGCCCACATCCCATGAACAAATTTAAAAAAGATGCCACTCTCAAAATCATAGGAACAGCAATGACCTAGATGGGAAGAGCGAAGCTGGAGCTCAGGACTAGCACAATCCTATTTTTCCTACTATCATGCTTTCATATTATCATAGTATCATAGTATGGTACAGCACAGAAGGAGGCCATTCAGCCCATCGTGCCTGTGCCGGCTCTTTGTAAGAGCTATCCAATTAGTCCCATTCCCCTACTCTTTCCCTATAGCTCTGTAATTTTTTTCCCTTCAATTATTTATCCAATTCCCTTTTGAAAGTTACTATTGAATCTGCTTCTACCACTCTTTCAGTTTAGGTATTCCAGATCACAACAACTTGCTGCGTAAAAAAATGTTTCTACATGTCGCCTCTGTTTCTTTTGCCAATCACTTTAAATCTGTGTCCTTCCGTTACCGACCCTTCTGCCACTGGAAACAGTTTCTCCTTATTTACTTTATCAAAACCATTCATGATTTTGAACACCTCTATCAAATCTCCTCTTAACCTTCTCTGCTCTAAGGAGAACAACCCCAGCTTCTCCAGTCTCGCCACGTAACTGAAGTCCCTCATCCCTGGTACCATTCCAGTAATCTGAAGCTTAACCAGTGTTTTATAAAGGTTTAGTATAACTTCATTGCTTTTGTACTCTATGCCTCTATTGATAAAGCCAAGGATCCCATTTGCTTTTTTAACAGCCTTCTCAACTTGTCCTGCCACCTTCAAAGATTTGTGTACATATACACCAGGTCTTTCTGTTCCTGCACTCCCTTTAAAATTGTACCATTCAGTTTATATTGCCTTTCCTCATTCTTCACACTGAACCTTCACACTTTTCCACATTAAATTTCATCTGCCATGTGTCTGCCCATTTCACCAGTCTGTCTATGTCCTCCTAAAGTCTGTTACTGTCCTCCACACTGTTTACTACATTTTTGAGTTTCATGCCATCTGCAATCTTTGAAATTATACCCTCTATACCCAAGTCCAGGTCGTAAATATATATCAAAAAGCAGTGGCCCTAATAATGACCCCTGGGGAACATCACTGTATACTTCCCTCCAGTCTGAAAAAAAACCGTTCACCACTACTCTCTGCTTTCTGTCCGTTACCCAATTTTGTATCCACACTGCCACTGTCCCTTTAATCCCATAGGCTTTAATTTTGCTAACAAGTCTATTATTTCTTCCTCGACTCAGTCACTCACCAGCTCACTTTCATAGGTTCTCCCTATGCTGCAGGAGGCAAAGCACCGCCGATGGTACAAACCATCATTGTGACTGGGCAGATGGGCTGCCCCGCACTGTTGTTTATTGGTGAACAAATCTCTACTTTACAGAGGCTGAACGGCAGTTCTCCGACACCTTGTCCTACCTCCCCCAGGACCACGACCTCACCACCGAACATCAAACCATCGTTTTGCAGACGGTAGCTGACTTCATTTCCTCTGGAGATCTTTTTCCCACCGCCTCCAACCTCATAGTCCTCCACAGCCTGCTTCTACCTCCTTCCCAAGATCCATAAACAGGACTGCTCTGGTAGACCCATCGCTTCAGGCTGTTCTCGCCCTACGGAATTTATTTTTTCCTGTCTCAACTCTATTTTTGCTCCCTTTATCCAACGTCTTCTGACCTACATCCATGACTTTTCTGACCCCCTCCGGCACTTTAACAGTTTCCAGTTTCCCGGCCCTAACTGTCTCCTTTTCACCATGGATGTCCAGTCCCTCTACACCTCCATCTCCCACCACTCTGGCCTGCGGACCCTCCACTTCTTCCTTCAACAGAGGCCCAATCAGTCTCCCTCCACCACCACCCTCCTCTGCCTGGCTGAACTTGTTCTTACATTGAACAACTTCCCTTTGACACCACTCACTTCCTCCAAATAAAAGGTGTCACTATGGGAAGCCGCATGGCTTCCTAGCTATGCCCGCCTTTTCGTGGGACGCGAGGAACAATCTTTGTTCCAGTCCTACCCAGGTCCCCTCCCTCACCTCTTTTTCCGGTACATTGATGAATGTGTTGGTGCCGATGCTGATTACTGCACTCACCCCGAAATGGAAAATTTCATCAATTTTGCTTCCAATTTCTACCTCTCCACCACATGGTCCATCTTTGACTCGTCCCTTCCCTTTCTCGACTTCTCTGTCGCCATTTCTAGGGATAGGCTGTCCACCTTTATATACTATAAGCCCACCGACTCCCACAGCTATCTTTATTACACTTCCTTCCACCCCGCTTCCTGTAAGGACTCAATTCCATTCTTCCAGTTTTTCTGCCTCCGTTGCATCTGTTCTGACGATGCCACCTTCCACATCGGTGCTTCCGATATGTCTTCCCTTTTCATGAACCGAGGATTCCCCTCCGCTTGACAAGGTTGTCAATGACCATGTCCATCCCATTTCCTGCACTTCTGACCTCACCCCTTCTCCTCCATCCCAGAACCATGATAGGACTCCTCTTGTCCTCACCTTCCACTCCACCAGCCTCTACATCCAATGGATTATCCTCTGCCATTTCTGCCATCTTCAGCGCGATGCCACCACCAAACACATCTTCCCCTCCCCTCCCCTTTCAGCATTCCGAAGGGACGTTTCCTCCCTGACACACTAGCCTACTCTTCCATCGTCCCCAACATCTGCTCCCCTACTCACGGCACCTTCCTGTGCGAGCACAGGAGTTGCAACACCTGCCCTTTCATCTCCTCCCTTCTCACCATCCAGGGCCCCAAACATTCCTTCCAGGTGAAACAGCGATTTACTTGTATTTCTTTCAATTTAGTATATTGTATTCGTTGCTCACGATGCGGTCTCCTCTACATTGAGGAGATCAAACGCAGATTGGGTGATCGCTTTGCTGAACACCTCCGTTTAGTCTGCAAGTGTGACCCTGAGCTTCTGTTCGCTTGCCATTTTAATTCCCCGTCCCACTTCCACTCTAGCTTCTCTGTCCTCGGCCTCCTACACTGTTCCAATGAAGTTTAAGGGAAGCTCGAGAAACAGCATCTCATCTTTCGATTAGGCTCTTTACAACCTTCCAGACTCTACACTGATTTCAACAACTTCAGATCGTAAACCACTCCCATTTTTTCTGACAGCAGGTGCTGGTGATGGTTCTGCTGTTGCCATTTACAGCTCCTCTACACCCATCTTTTATTTCTTTACTTGTCCTCTTACCACCCTCTTTGCCTTGCACCATCATCCCTTTTGTCATTTAATCACTCCTGCCCTCCACCCTATCAAAGACCTTCCCTTTTGTTCTTTCCTCCCCTCCTCCAATTACCCCCCCACCCCTCCTTTTCTGGTTCTGTACTTCCTAATGACCTGTTACATCGAGTTACATTGAAACTACAGCAAAGAAACAGGCCATTCAGCCCAACTGGTCTATGCCGGCGTTTATGATCCACATGAGACTCCTCCCTCCCTACTTCATCTAACCCTATCAGAATACCCTTCTATTCCTTTCTCCCTCATGTGCTTATCTATGCTATTCGCCTCAACTACTCCTTGTGGTAGCGCGTTCCACATTTGTACCATTCTTTGGGTAAAGAGGTGTCTGTCTCCTGAATTCCCTATTGGATGTTTTAGCAATTATTTTATATTTATGACCTCTAGTTTTGGGCTCTCACACAAGTGGAAACATTTTCTCTGCATCTACCCTATCAAACCCTATCATTATCTTAAAGACGTCTATCAGGTCACTGCTCAGCCTTCGCTTTTCTACAGACAAGAGTTCCAGCTTGTTCAGCCTTTCCTGATAAGGATATCCTCACAATTCTGGTATCAACCTTGTGAATATTTTTTACTCTCCACTGCCTCTATCCGTTCTATAATATGAAGACCAGAACTGTGCACAATACTCCAAGTGTGGTCAAACCAAGGTTCTATACGAGTTTAACATAACTTGTTTGCTTTTCAATTCTATCCCTCTAGAAATGAACCCTAATGTTTGATTTGCCTTTTTATGGCCTTATTAACCTGCTTCGCTACTTTTCATATCTGTACCCCTAGATCCCACTATCTCGTTTAGACTCTTACTTTCCAAGCAGCATGCGGCCTCCTTATTCTTGTTACCAAAATGCACCACCTCATACTTTTTATATTGAAATTAATTTGCCAATTACATGCCCATTCTGCAATGTTTATTAATGTCCTCTTGCATTTTGATGCTTTCATCCTTTGTATTAACGATACCCCCCAATTTGGTGTTGCCGCAAATTTTGAAATTCTACTTCCGATTCTCGAATCCAAATTGTTAATGTAAATTGTGAACAATAGTGGTCCCAGCACCGATCCCTGTGGAACACCACTTCCCACCTTTTGCCAGTCTGAGTAGCTACCCTTAACTCCTACTCTCTGTTTTCTTTTTCGTAGCCAGCTTGTTATCCATTCTGCTACCTGTCCCCTGACTCCACGTGCTCTGACCTTAGCCATGAGTCTACAATGTGGTACTTTATCAAAGGCCTTTTGAAAATCCAAATATATTACAGCTACTGCATTACCCTTGTCTACTCGTTCTGATACTTCTTCTAAGAATTCAATAAGTTTGGTCAAGCACGACTTCCCCTTCTGAAATCCGTGCTGACTATTCTTTATTATATTTTCATTCTCTAGATGTCTTTCTATTACATCTTTGAGTAAAGATTCCATTACCTTTCCTACCACTGACATTAAGCTGATTGGACTATAATTCCCTGGACTTATTCTATCTCTCTTTTTAAATATAGGAATCACATTAGCTGTCCACCAGTCCTCTGGCACTATTTCCTTTCCTAGACAATTTTTATATATATGTAATAGTGCCTCTGCTATTTCTTCCCCAACTACTTTTAATATTTGCAGATGCAATCCATTAGGACCAGGGTCTTATTCTACCTAAAGTTTGATTAATTTATCAAATATCTCCCCCCTTTCTAACTTAATTGTTTTAATATCTTTTTAAATCTCTTCTACTAATGTCCTGTCCACCTTATTAGTCTCCCCGGAAAATACAGAGGCAAAGTAACTATTCAATATTTCTGCCATTTCACTGTTGTTCCATGTGAGTTTATCTGATGCATCCATTAGTGGCTCTATCCCTATTCTGATTTTTTTTTTGTTATTTATGTGTCTGTAGAATACTTCACTGTTTCTTTTTACATTCCTTGATAATTTGATCTCATAGTTCCTCTTTGCTTTCCTAATTGTTTTCTTGACTTCTTTCCTAACCTCTTTGTATTCCCTTTTGTCATCCTCTCCTTTATGCCTTTTTCCTTCGTTTCAATTTTACCCTTATCTCTTTACTCATTGATGGTGTTTCATTATTGGCTAGTTTGTTCTTGCTTTTTAGTGGGATACATTTCTCCTGAACTCTATTGATCATAGTTTTGAATATTTCCCACTGCTGTTCTATTTGTCTGTAAAAAGTTTTTTCCAGTTTACCTGCCCTAATTCCATTCTCATCCCCTCAAAATTAACTTTTTTCCAATCTATTACTTTGGTCTTTGTCTTACTTATGTCTTTCTCAAACATTATTTTAAACTTTATTATGTTATGATTGCTATTGCCTACATGTCCCCCAAGCTTACTTCTCTTATCTGCACTGGTTCATTTCCCATTACTAGATCCAGCAGTGATTCCTCTCTTGTTGGGCTTCTCACATACTGGGTAAGAAAGGAGTCATGTACACACTGTAAAAAAACTCCATTCCCTTTTCTCCTTTCCCTAACTCTTCTTGCCAGTTTATTTGGGGGTAGTTGAAATCTCCCATGATTATTATTCAATGCTTTTTACTCATTTCATAGATTTGTCTACATATTTCATCTTCCACTTCCCTTCCACCATTCGGTGGTCTGTAGAATGTAGCTGGTAATGTGATCGATCCCTTCTCATCTTTTGTCTCAATCCATATGGATTCTGTTTCTACTTAATATGACTTATGTTCCTTTTTTCTATTGCCATAATGGTGTCTCTAATTAGTGCAGCTACCTCACCCCGCTCTTTTACCTTCCTTATCCTTTCTAAATACATTATATCCTGCAATATTTAACTGCTAGTCCTGTTCCTTATTTGGCCATGTTTCAGTTATCTCTACCACATCTGGCTCCTCACTATGAATTATTGTCACTTACTCCCCCGTTCTGTTTCAGATGCTGTGCACATTGCTGTACAGGCAGTTCAATTTGTTTTTAGTAAATGTTCCCCTCCCTTTGTTTTAAACAGTCATTTTGTACTCCTGTTCTATAACTATGTTTGTTCCCTGACCATTTATGTTACCCTTATTCCTTAATTTGATCTGACCTTTACTCTCATTTCCTATTTTGA
The DNA here is from genome assembly GCF_035084215.1 of Heptranchias perlo. NCBI lineage: Eukaryota > Metazoa > Chordata > Chondrichthyes > Hexanchiformes > Hexanchidae > Heptranchias > Heptranchias perlo. Next base: position 26,848,860 of record NC_090343.1, read on the forward strand.
TTTTCTTCAGATTTATGTTATCTTCCCCATCTTACTAGTTTAAAATCCTATTGACAACCCTATTTATCCTTTCCACAAGGACACTGGTCCCATTCCAGTTCAGCTGGAGCCCGTCCCAGTGGTACAGCTCCTTCCTATCCCATGAAATGGAACCCTTCCTTACCGGGAGTTAAAAACAAAAAATCTGTTAAAATGGAGACCTACAGCCTCTTTGAAAGCTTTCACTGACCGACCCGCCTCCTGAGAGAAGGTTGGTCGCCGGCCCCTCGTCCCGTCTCCATTAAAACCGCAAATGGGCGGGTTGGAGGTGGGTTGAGGGTGGGTTAAAATTTTTACTGCCCCTCCAACCCCCGCCCTCAACCCACCCATTTTTCCCGGTTAAAATCATGTTTCTCTCTCCACAGATGCTGAGCATTTCCAGCATTTTCTGTTTTTTATTTCAGATTTCCAGCATCTCCATTTTGCTTTTATTTTTGGCTCAGCATTCAGTCCATCTGTACAGGCAAGCAATGCAGTTTTTGACAATATCTAGAAAGACACAGCCAGCATCCTAAAAGTCATAATCACAACTTTTGATTAACCGTGCCTGCATATATTTACGTGCATGCAGTTGCTGTAAAGGCACAACAATAACTTTTGAGCGCACAATGGTGACTTTTGAACAACTGCATATGCATAGTCTTGCTTCAGTTTGCTGCTAGTGCTCTAAAATCTACCTGACAATGAAAACCAGTCAGACTCCAAAGCACCAGCAGCCTTGTATAAATGTCACATTAGAAAGCTCTGTGTAAAAATAAAAGTCATCGCCCCACTATCATGTCAGTCAGAAACTGCCAAAGTTAGTTTGCATCCTCTGTTTCTAGTTTTTACAGTCCTTCATCCCAGCACTGATGGGAGCCATTAGGACATACATGGTTTCCCCTCAAAGTAGTATCGGTAAAATGGGTCATTGTACCTTGTAGTGATTCCCATTGTTAATTACTTCCAATCACTTATCATTTTGCATAATGCAGAGCCACCTGTGAAATTAAAAAAAGCAGCACTGGAATAAAAAAGTAACTTTTTCAGATCTAAACCTTTAAAAATTATATATTTCTTTCCATCTTGAAATGTATATTCTAGCTAAGTTCAGTACAACGAAAGAAAGAAACACAAAAAACCTGCAATCTTTCAGTTTCTCAAATACTATCATCTTTCCTTTTCTACTTTAGTTTTTAGAGCTGACAAACACTGGAAATAGTGAATTATGAAAAAGTTATGTTTCTTCTCAACCGATACATTGAACAGTCCTGTATTATAGATGTGTCTGAGTCTCGGTGCATCTAGCTCACTTTTGTACCATATAATGATGGGTGCACTGCTTGCAGCTATCATGGGCTAGGGCTGTTAAATGCTTCCAGATAAAAAACAATTCCATGTGAGCGTTATTTTCCAGTTTGTTCAGTCCCTTTTTCATGAATTGACACATCACAGTGATTTGTTTGTTGAACAATTGTTCCTGACAACTCTTTGAATACCATGAATGACTGTAATTTTAAAAGTATATGGTGTTTTAGTCCTAAACTAAACCTGGTTGTCAGTGCCTTTATTGAAAAATATTTGCCCTGGGTACTGGTTTTGTATTATTTAATTTGTATTGAAGATTTCTGCACACTGCCTTTTCTAATATGATGCAATGTGGTGGAACTCCACAAGCAGATTTTCAGTTGGCCAGACTGATCAGAAACGTGTATTATATGCAATGGAAAAGCTTAAGACATTGGTGGTTATCGCAGTTACTTCAAATCTACTGCTTACTGGATGAAAGCCTTTTATCTTTGTTGGTTATAAGGATCCTAAATAATAGGAGCTACTGCAGTTTCCAGATCATAAAGTTGTTCATAATTTAGCACAAACTGTAATAAAGTTGACCATCTTACATCAGGATAGTTTAGCATGGAAAACACTGGTATAACAAGAGTACTTCTCTAGAGGAAAAGTAGAGAATGCTTTACAACAGGTCCACACTATATCTGAACAAGGAATGCCTGATTGTGACATTGAATTCCTAGATAACATACCAAAAAAAATCAAAATCCAAACATTTTTGAATATATTGTCTGGGAAAGCTGACGTTGAACTGTTTGAGAAAGATTCCTGTAAAATGAATGCTGACTCTGCCTCTCTCAACTAAATGAACACTGCAGTATACAAAATACAATCACTGGCTAACACATGCAGAAAGCAAACTGGTGCCCAAGAGGTTTCTGAACATTGTGACGGTATTCATAGAACAAGTTCTGTGCCTTTTTCAATGGATTCCCAAGACAAGAATTATGCATTTTCACCATTGTTTGACCCTTGTAAAAAAAAATGTCTCTGTTCTCCCACTAGAAGTGCTGGAACATTCAAGGATGAATTTACTAATATCTGAAAGCAGTCAGGGAGGGGAGGAAGAAGAGGTAGATTAGATTTCAGGACTCTATCAGAAACACTTTTACCAACAGTCGCTCTTGAGAGAGATCAGGTGGGACAAAAAAAATAACAGAAGTTGATGATAGGTTCCGGAATGAATTAAATAACTGTAAATATATTTTATTTTGCAGCATTGAGACATGTCTGCACAAGTAATCCTCTTTCTTTCTGAAAGTCTACTTATTGAGAGATCACATTGTTAAAAATGACAGTCAACGATCTGGACTATTTCCCATTGAAGAGAAAGATGTTAATACTATAATAAATGATTCACTACATTATTTGATGGAATCAAGGACAAATAGAAGAATATCTTTCTTCAAAGTTAATTTGTTGTATGTCAGCTTTGACTTCAGGGTTATAATCCATCTAGAATTTAAATTTAAGGTACTCTATTAATCTTGGCATAGCAGCATGGCAATGGGAGAACAATCTTGAGACTAGGTTATCACAACTTTGCCCTGTAAATAAATTCAACAAGCTGCTTTAAGCCTAACCAGGCATAAATTGTGAAATAAAATAAAATCTGCAGTGTATTGGTCCCAATGTGTGCTGTCATTAGACAATGCTGGTGAGGGAGCTTTGTGTTCAGTGGGTAAAAACTGGCTAAATTGTATACATTTTTGATGGACTGCCAGACATACCAACCATGTGCATTTCATGCTGACAGTCAGTGTATCAATCTAACATCCACTTGTCCACGTTTCATGACAAAAATTTGCAGTCTCCACCCAATCCAAACAGCCCACATTTCTCTCTTGCACCGCCCATCCTCCTGCCCTTCAGATCTCCCTCATCAGCCTGTATTATGTTTTGAGTTGTCAGTTTTGTTGAGAATATTTTAACTTTTGCCAGTTTTCGAGATAGGTATGTATGTACACTGTGGGTACAAGGTTTAGAGTTAGTCAGTTGAAGATTTATTTTAAAAGCCCAACAATATTGAAGTTTATAGTCTAGATTTTTTTAAATGGTGAGTGCTAGGAGGGTAGCAAGTAGTGAAAGATTCTCTGGTTAGTAGGAAAATATTTGAACCAGTTTTTGATAGAAAAATATTCTTTTTTCATTCCATATTTTCCTATGTTTGTGCACCATGACTGCCCTGCACTTGAATACACTGTAAGTGAGCTGGTAACCTTAGCAATGATGCATACACATGCTTTTTCCCTTCTGTTTCAAGCAAGATTAAATGTCACATTCTAATGAAACAGACGATGCTGGCAAACAATCGCTGCTGCCTTTCCTAATGGCAGCACAGATGTCTACTGGGTACTGATGCCATAACTGTAAGCTAAAGGGCTTGGGGACTGAACAATGCATAGTGATACAGTTTTATCTCTGACTTTGGGTTTGCTTCTCTTATCAACAAATGTTAGAATTCTGCATCATATATATGGTAACTAAATACCAACTTTGTCAATCCTATACTTATCTCAGACAGCTTAATATAAAGGAAGACCAACATCATCCCCTACACCAGGAGCTTTATACCATGATTCATCCTACTACAAGCTTTTTTTTATTGTATGTATGTCCAATTTTTGGAGAGTAACATAATTTATAAGAGTTTAGAACAGTGCATGTGCCTTCAACTATTAGTTTTAATATTGAAAATTTTACACAAATTAAGTCAATGTAAACATCCAAACTGAGGTTTAGTCATGCATGCTTAGATATGCATTTACACTAGAATGCTTCATAAAATTATTTGTGTAAATTTTAAAGATAAGGATTAACACGTCAAAAACTACGCATCGGTATTTATGGTTGAGAAAGGCATGGATGTTAGGGAACTTGGGGAAATAAATAGTGATGTCTTGAGGAGTGTACATATTACAGAGAGGGAGGTGCTGGAAGTCTTAACGCGCATCAAGGTAGATAAATCTCCGGGACCTGATGAAGTGTATCCCAGGACATTATGGGAGGTTAGGGAGGAAATTGCGGGTCCCCTAGCAGAGATATTTGAATCATCGACAGCTACAGGTGAGGTGCCTGAAGATTGGAGGGTAGCAAATGTTGTGCCTTTGTTTAAGAAGGGCGGCAGGGAAAAGCCTGGGAACTACAGACCGGTGAGCCTGACATCTGTAGTGGGTAAGTTGTTAGAGGGTATTCTGAGAGACAGGATCTACGGGCATTTGGAGAGGCAAGGACTGATTAGGAACAGTCAGCATGGTTTTGTGAGAGGAAAATCATGTCTCACAAATTTGATTGAGTTTTTTGAAGGGGTAACCAAGAAGATAGATGAGGGCTGTGCAGTAGACGTGGTCTACATGGACTTCAGCAAAGCCTTTGACAAGGTACCGCATGGTAGGTTGTTACATAAGGTTAGATCTCACGGGATCCAAGGTGAGGTAGCCAATTGGATACAAAATTGGATTAACGGCAGAAGACAGAGGGTGGTTGTAGAGGGTTGTTTTTCAAACTGGAGGCCTGTGACCAGCGGTGTGCCTCAGGGATCGGTGCTGGGTCCGCTGTTATTTGTTATTTATATTAATGATTTGGATGAGAATTTAGGAGGCATGGTTAGTAAGTTTGCAGATGACACCAAGATTGGTGGCATTGTGGACAGTGAAGAAGGTTATCTAGGATTGTAACGGGATCTTGATAAATTGGGCCAGTGGGCCGATGAATGGCAGATGGAGTTTAATTTAGATAAATGTGAGGTGATGCATTTTGGTAGATCGAATCGGGCCAGGACCTACTCCGTTAATGGTAGGGCGTTGGGGAGAGTTCTAGAACAAAGAGATCTAGGAGTACAGGTTCATAGCTCCTTGAAAGTGGAGTCACAGGTGGATAGGGTGGTGCAGAAGGCATTCAGCATGCTTGGTTTCATTGGTCAGAACATTGAATACAGGAGTTGAGATGTCTTGTTGAAGTTGTACAAGACATTAGTAAGGCCACACTTGGAATACTGTGTACAGTTCTGGTCACCCTATTATAGAAAGGATATTATTAAACTAGAAAGAGTGCAGAAAAGATTTACTAGGATGCTACCGGGACTTGATGGTTTGACTTATAGGGAGAGGTTGGATAGACTGAGACTTTTTTCCCTGGAGAGTAGGAGGTTTAGGGGTGATCCTATGGAAGTCTATAAAATAATGAGGGGCATAGATAAGGTAGATAGTCAAAATCTTTTCCCAAAGGTAAGGGAGTCTATAACGAGGGGGCATAGATTTAAGGTGAGAGGGGAGAGATACAAAAGGGTCCAGAGGGGCAATTTTTTCACTCAAAGGGTGGTGAGTGTCTGGAACGAGCTGCCAGAGGCAGTAGTAGAGACGGGTACAATTTTGTCTTTTAAAAAGCATTTGGACAGTTACATGGGTAAGATAGGTATAGAGGGATATGGGCCAAGTGCAGGCAACTGGGACTAGCGTAGTGGTATAAGCTGGGCGACATGGACATGTTGGGCTGAAGGGCCTGTTTCCATGTTGTAAACTTCCCTATGGGAAGGATTTTCCTGAAATTGTCGATTAAAATGGTGGGACAGAACTTCTGTCCACCTTGTGATCCCGCTGGCACCTAATTACATTTTTCTTGGGGAGGCACATTGATTATGCAGGGCCAGATTTCAGTGAGAATCCGGCTCCCGACTGGGTCTCCACCACTTCGAGGCAGGCTGCAGCAGCTGAAATGGCCAAAAGCACAACAGGACATTCAAAAGAGGGTTGGGAGGGAGTGAGAGAGAGTGTGTGAGTGAGAGCTGGAGCTGGAGCTGCACTCATGCATTGAATAGTGACGGCAGAAGGAGCAGCACACTGTGTGGGGGGTGGTGGGGGGAGTGGGGGAGAGTGGGGGGTGCGTGGAATGTCAAAGGCCGTAAGATTCTCTGAAGCTGCAATGAAGATAATAATGGCCAAGATAAGGACCAGAAGACAAAGGCTCTTTGACACTTGGGGACTTATGCCCATGAAAAAGGATGTGCTGTCAGTTGGGATGAGGTGGTGCTAGAGGTAAGTGCCAACATAACACCCTACAAACAGCTATTCAGTGCTGAACATATTTTGATGACCTCACCAGTGTGGTAAATGAAGATGCTGAGATACTGCTCGAAGCAAAAATTCACCTCCACATAATACTGGACCACATGGGTCTGAATTGCCACGCGGTAAATTATGACACTTTTACACCAATGGAAAAAGATTTCTGCCCCCTCCGGTGGTCCGGATAGGTACTTATATGAGAGTTTGTGGGTCTGCTCATTTGCATATCCATTGGAGTAGTGATTGGTATAAATCCTGTGTAAAATGGATGTCATTGCTGCAGTGTATGGAAATTAGAGTGCAGCATTCAAAAAGATAATTTCAGGCTTAACATTGCAGCATCAGGCTGGGGACAAAATGGTAAGGAAGAGCAGTGCTTGGCTCACTCTTTTGACTCTCAGTAAAATTCATAGCATGTCTCATTAATCTTTTTCTGATACTCTTCAAGAATCTGTACTGCAGCACCAGCTGGCACACATAGCCAAACAAGGGAGCTGAGCATGGCACACAAGCACAGAAGATGATGCTATAATTTCACAGACTCTGACTTGCAAGCCCTGCTCAAGGAAATTGACAACAGGAGACGTAGATCATAAATAGTCACATGCCACCTGAAGGGAGGTGACATTGGCATTAAATGCCAACTCTCTCACCCAGGATTGTAGGCAAGAAACTCAGGCATGGCAAGATGACAGGCTTCTTTTTTTTTGCTTGCCCACCCAGAACAAAAGGAACACTTGTGCCATAAACCCTTCATAATGCATTCTGGTTAAGGGAGGGCTCAAACTTGGCATGTTGCACTATAGCTACCCATTTCCCTAATAGCAATTACGTATATGCACAATTCTAATACCCCTTCCTCCACTTTAGCAGGCTGATACCCTCAAATCTCTTACTTAACTCTCCCATGTCACTTGGCACACACTTCTTAACTGCTAGCCTTCCCGTCATTTACTCAAAATTGGCACACAACACCCAAGAGAGGCAGCTTTCACATCTTTAAACACCTCTAATGCTACTAGGAGAAGGCCATGAAGCTGATGGGAAGGCACTCTGCTCTTGCCGTTGGAGATGGTGAGGTCGGGGGCACATTGGTGGCATTAGGTTAGTGACTGACACCTACATTGTCACCTTGGCATCCCTGTGAAGTGCCCACAGGCACCAGCTTCCTTAATCCCAAGGGGGTGCTGCTCATCTGTTCTTAGCTTCTACCGTCCTTTCCTATAGATCCACCATAGCTAAGGGGAGCACAGAAGGAGCAAATTCATGATAATGAGGAGGAATAAAAACAGAATCAGAACTACCTCCTTATGAACTATAATGATGATGACGGGAAGAAAGAGAAGGAGGATGATGATGAAGAGGGAGATGAAAAAGATGAAGTTGGACTCAAGCCCATCTACAAATTCCTGAAGAGACCTCCTGCCCTGTGTTCCTCTGTCCCAACCCCTTCTAACTCACCCTCTGCGTCAGTTGCCTCTTTACTCCCAAGCAACAGCTCAGATAATTTCACCCAGGGTAATTAGATAGTGGTAGTGAGGATGTAATACTTGGTGAATCACAGAGCACAAGGCAGCCAGAGGCCTGGGAAGTGGGTGAGAATGTGCCATTTTTCCATCTGAGGCTGAGGAGAAGGCTGCCTCTGGTTTTAGAATTGTGGGACACAGAACTTATGGATACTTCCCTTAAAAAAGGATATTCAAGGAAGACTGTATCTACACGCAGATTCTGAGGTCAGTCTCTGAGTTGTGCAGCAACTGAGAGGTGTGAGTCTACAGTTTTCATTTGCGGCAACATCAGGGAAGCTTTTTCTTTGTTGGAGGATCAATGGAGCATGTGGAAGCTTCACTGTAATCTGCGGCAGACACACACCTAAGAAGCAGCCAGGGAAAAATATACCCTATAGAATAATTAATATTTACCTGTTAGAAAAAATAGGTCTGCTCTAATTGAGTAATTAGGACACAAGATGCCATGGTTAAAGCACCTAAGTGAAATTAGTTTAGTGCAACCTGAGGGCAAGTATCACGAGAGGTGGTTACCTGCTCATGCTCAACAAAACGGTCATGGGACTGAGGTGGCCTTCCTCTCATGGAAACAAGGAGGTAATGCTGGCTGCATCTCTAGAGTTTGTTCCTGGGTAGCCTGGTGTCAACTCCCATGTTCCACTGGCATGCTGCTCTAAGTAGGTGGGCAGGAAGCCGGGCACGTATGCCGCTCTGAGTAATGCCAGTATTAGCTAGATGGGCTCTAGTCATCACCATTTGACTGGACCCTTGTTCTGTATCCCCAATGATCAATGGGATGGCCAGTTGAATGGCAGCTATCAAATCGTGAAAGCCCTAAGAGACAGCAGCTATGGCCTGGTAGCCACTTTGCAAAGTGCTGTCCATACTTTTCCCAAAACTGCTGTCTGTGTTTCCATGGGCGATAGAGTCCTTAGAGAATTAGAGGCCATTTTAATTTTCCAGTTTTACATTTTCTGTACGAGTCTTTGTTATTTTTTAGCATTCCAATGAAAGCGCTATATAAATGCATGTTGTTGTTGTTGTTAATGTACATAATGGATATGTGCAACCTAAAATTGCCAAATTCACTGGAAAACTGATTGCAACTGAAGCATTTACAAGACTTTAGCAGAACAGGAAGAGTTGAAATAAATAGGAGATGTGAAAAAGAAGTTCTTATGATACAAACTAACAGAAGGAATCAAGGAGTGATAATGCATTTAGATTAGAAGATACCACAGATTCCTTACATCTGCCATTATATCACCAACATATCTGCATGCCCTGACATACATGCATGGCAGTGGCCATTGGGAACTGGCTCCACAGGTTCTGGGTCAGCACGGAGCCAGCTGAAGATCTGTGCCATCAGTTGCAAGGACACATGCAGCCAACCTACACCATAGGGCTGAATAGCAGACTAGATCATCTCCTCGTTCAAACTTTTTGCCTCTGCCTCCTTTCCGGCTAGCATTGGGATCATTTGCAGTAACATTGCTGCAGGAGTTCCTCAGGGCATGTCCTAGGCCCAACCATCTTCAGCTGCTTCATCAATGACCTTCCCTCCATCATAAAGTCAGAAATGGGGATGTTCGCTGATGATTGCACAGTGTTCAGTTCCATTCGCAACCCCTCAAATAATGAAGCAGTCCGAGCCCGCATGCAGCAAGACCTGGACAACATCCAGGCTTGGGCTCATAAATGGCAAGTAACATTCGCGCCAGACAAGTGCCAGGCAATGACCCTCTCCAACATGAGAGAGTCCAACCACCTCCCCTTGACATTCAACGGCATTACCATCGCCGAATCCCCCACCATCAACATTCTGGGGGTCACCATTGACCAGAAACTTAATTGGACCAGCCATATAAATAATGTGGCTACAAGAGCAGGTCAGAGGCTGGGTATTCTGTGGCGAGTGACTCACCTCCTGACTCCCTAAAGCCTTTCCACCATCTACAAGGCACAAGTCAGGAGTGTGATGGAATACTCTCCTCTTGCCTGGTTGAGTGAAGCTCCAACAACACTCAAGAAGCTCGACACCGTCCAGGACAAAGCAGCCCGCTTGATTGGCACCCCATCCACCAACCTAAACATTCATTCTCTTCACCCCCGGTGCACAGTGGCTGCAGTGTGTACCATCCACAGGATGCATTGCAGCAACTCGCCAAGGCTTCTTTGACAGCACCTCCCACACCCGTGATCTCTACCACCTAGAAGGACAAGAGCAGCAGGTACATGGAAACCACCTGCACGTTCCCCTCCAAGTCACAGACCATCCCGACTTGGAAATATATCGCCGTTCCTTCATAGTCGCTGGGTCAAAATCCTGGAACTCCCTTCCTAACAGCACTGTGGAGAACCTTCACCACACGGACCGCAGCGGTTCAAGAAGGCGGCTCACCACCACCTTCTCAAGGGCAATTAGGGATGGGCAATAAATGCCGGCCTCGCCAGCGACACCCACATCCCATGAACGAATATTAAAAAAATAGCAAATGTGTTGTGCATCTGTTCCTAGGTCACATCAGTACTGTTCACATTGTTCACCTGAGCCACCATATCCTGCCAGGCATGTTGCACTTATAGGGAGGGTGCCCTGGAGCGCCAAAGAGGGCAATCTTTTAAATTCCTCTAAATTTTGGCAGCAGCCCTTCAAGGCTACTCACACATGCCCTGACCCCTAATCCCTCTGTTGAATTGCCAGTGCCAAGCTCATGTGGGCAAGGAGCTTGCCATGATTAAGTAATTAGAAACCAACTTCAGGAAATCAAGTAACGTCAATTCGGTGTCATATTGGTAAGCACCAAGCTCACTGCTCGATTGTCTCGCTACTTTAATGCCCATATCAGAAAAGTAACTCTCATAAGTTGACAAATCACTTTGTCAGAAAATGTATTTGTTCTGCATTTCACAATACAAGCACATCTTGCTTCAGTGTAAATATAGGGAACTATTCTTCATGCCCCAGTCCATTTGCTGAGCTGTATTTCTTTTGTGGTGCACCATAAAGTGGGGGAAGGAGGGCCAAATCGACATTAATGTGGTTCCTGATCTTACGTCAGTGTAGTTCCCTGCTGCAATCACCATGCTACAGAATACATCATGGACCAGTGAGGTAATTGTAACATAGATATTCAGAAAAATGTGGGGCAACTAAAAGTTAACGGGCTTGTATCTTATCCCAAAAATGTCACAGTGCTTTTTTAATGATCAGCACTCCCCTAATCTTTTCATCCTGAGAGGAGATCACCTGTAAATTTGACACGTGGCTTATACTTGTAAAGCCCTGCCTGATGCTGAAACCTCCATCCATGCCTTTGTTACCCCTAGACTTGACTATTCCAATGCTCTCCTGGACGATCTCCCATCTTCCACCCTCCATAAACTTGAGCTCATCCAAAACTCTGCTGCCAGTATCCTAACTCGCACCATGTCCCGTTCACCCATCACTCCTGTGCTTGCTGACCTACATTGGCTTCTGGTCTGGGAATGCCTCCATTTTAAAATTCTCATCCTTGATTTCAAATCCCTCCATGGCCTCATCTCTCCCTATCTCTGTAACCTCCTCCAGCCCTATAACCCTCCAAGATCTCTGCGCTCCTCCAATTTCTGCCTCTTGCGCATCCCCGATTTTAATCCCTCCACTATTGGCGGCCGTGCCGTCAGCTGCCTAGGCCCTAATCTCTGGAATTCCTTCCCTAAACCTCTCCGCTTCTTTACCTCTCTCCTATTTTAAAACATTGCTTGAAACCTACCTCTTTGACCCAGCTTTTGATCACCTGGCCTAATATCTCCTTATGTGGCTTGGTGTCAAACTTTGCTTGATAACGTGCCTATGAAGTGCCTTTGATCGATTTACTATGTTAAAGGCACTATATAAATGCAAGTTGTTGTTGTTGATCTTATTTTCTGATGCTGTTACAAGATTCCAGTGGGTCCCTGCAAGAGAATGCCAGAACCGCATGCAAATTAGCTAAATAATATTAATTTAGCATTTAAAATGGCACTTCATGCGGCCAAATAAATTATGCTTTAAGATACTGAAGCAAATGCCATGACGTTAGCTCTGATGCTCAAAGAAAGTAAGTCCTATATTTCTGTTGTCAAATGGAGCTCTGCAGATGTTCTTATTTCATTACATCAATGACTTTCACAATAAGTTCACACTTCAGTAAATGATTAAGGGTTGAAATTATTGCCAAATATAAGATGTAAATTATTATAATTTTAATAGTGAAATTCAGTTTTCATGCAATATTAACTTGAATTCTATTATAGACCTTAACGAGTAGTATCCATGTTACTTCAGCCCACACTGTAACCATTATTATAATTAGATTACAACTACATGGAATAAATTTATTGATGTCCAGGTGCAGTAACAAAGCCGCAACAGTTTGAGTGATGGATTTCACTTTAACAACATAAATGCATCTTGTCAGGTACTGACAATGTAATCTGAGCTATTTAATATCTACATTTTGTCTTTGCAACAATAATAAAAGAAAGTAAAAATTAATATAATGCTTTCTCAATATCCAGAGGAGCCCATATATATAGATATTCTGCTGTAGGCAGATTTTTGGAGAATTGTATCTTTTTGTGTGACACAATATTGAGTTTTGTTATGATATATTTGTCTTGTGTATTCTTGGTGTTTTTTCATCCTGGTTTTGCACTGTTAACTTTATCCCTTCCCATTCATGGTGTTTTTCTCTGTATAAATTTCTTCAAATATACATGAGATTCTCTCCCCACTGTATGCTACATATGGTTGTGGTAATGTTCAGTATAATGAATAATTTATTAGATTAGTTACTAAGTGTAACTAATTGATTGGCTGGTCATGTATCAACTAACATTTACTTTTGCTTGGGAGAAATATTCTGAAGTCACTTTCAGACAGGTATGAGTTATCAGGTGTTGCCATGTAATCAACCCTACAAGCCAGAAAAATTGTTTCTCTTCTTAAAAGAACAACATAAGAAGAGGTACTTTACCCAAGTTACTATCTGCAGGAGAGGAGGGATAAGGGGAAGGAAAAAAAATCAGATAAAAATAATTATACTGACAAACTGACTGGTTTAAAAAAAGGTCTATCCTAGATCTCTTTGCACTATACTGTAGTTTATAGATAGCACGTCATGCTTCCAGTAACCTGTCATCATATCTTGAAGCAACCTTCCCAGTTTTTATTTTCAAACTACAAATGATTGTCATGACATTACATTGTCAATGGGTGACTTTGGGCAATCAGCCTTGCCTCCATTGTAAATAGATTGCTTTTCAGCTTTTTTACTGCTGATGTTGAAATAAGGTAAACTGTGGGTAGAAGATTTTGCAAACACAAACCATCATGTAACATTGTAACTAATTCATTTTCTTTTACATTGAGCATTGCATACTTTGGTAGATCTTTGGGGGACTCCATAGGTAACACTGCGGGGGTGAGAGGAGCTGCAATTGCTAGAGATGCTCTGGCTACAATTGGATGGGTAAGAGTAGATCCAAGTGAGGGCAGTCTCACAGGGCTGGACAATAAAGAGGCATTAAAAGAGAATGTTGTGGTCGACGATACCAAAAGCTGCAGAGAGATAGAGAAGGACAAGAACGATTAGTGTACCACAGTCAAGGTCACAGAAGATGTCATTTGTGACTTTGATTAGGGCTGTTTCAGTTCTGTGACAAGGACAAAAATGTAATTAGAGAGATTCAAATATGGACATGTGGGCTAAATGGGCACATATTTAGGAGGGAACAACACGTTCAAGAATTTGGGAGAAGAAATAGAGGGATGGAAATGGGCTGGTAGTTTGCAAGGACAGAGAGGTTGAGGGTCATTTTTTTTTGCAGAGGGTGTGATGATGGGGGTTTTGAAAGGGAGGGGAATAGTACCCAAAGAAAGGGAACCATTTACAATGTCAGCTAGCATGGGGGCCAGGAAGGGAGGTTGAGTCATCAGCAGTTTAGTGGGAATGGGGTCAAGGGAGCAAGAGGTGGGTCTTATGGACAAGATGAACTCAGAGAGGGCAAGAAGCAAGATGGAAAAGAAACTAGGGGCGTGGATTAAGGGCAGAGGCAAGGGGGAGTCTTGTGGGAGGTTCGGCTTGGTTGGCAAGGGAATCCTTGGGGTATGCGGGAAAGCTAGCTAAACAGATGGTCTCGATCTTAGTGACAAAGTAGTCCATGGTGGATGTGAGGGAATGGTTGAGCTCAGTTTCTGTTTTTGATGTGGCATAACATAATTTTGTTCAATGTTGACTATCCAACTTTTTGACTCAAATTCAGAAAAAAACAAAATTCTGAATGGTTATGTATGAAATATGTTAAACACCAATTAAATGTTAAAGAATTTTAAAGAAATAAAATGCATGACAGAATTCTTAGGAAACTTTCACTATAATTGATAATTAATTGTCGCACTCATAGTAATTATCCTTCTTGCTAAGAGGTCTGCACGTTGACGTTTAGCAGGACCAAAGCAGCCTATTATCACAGCACTATTGATGCTTGCTGTAATTTGTATGTCTCCTGGCCTTCCATAGTGTATGACAAGAAATGTGAAAGTAGAAGTAAAGACTGAATTTAAAGTGAAACAATGAATCCAACCACAGTAAATTTGTATTAAAGAACTATGTTGTTTTTTCAATTCGAAGAAAAGGCAGTAATATGAAACTATTAATATTATACACCATTCAACAGCAACATATTTTTTACACTTGGTAATCCATTAAAGGGAGACTATTCACTTTTATTGTTTGCAAACATATTGCACAATAATATAAATTATGCCGAAAAGCATCAATCATAATATCTTTGTCATGCAAGTGTTATTAGTGTTGCCAACACTTGCAATTTCATTCATAATTTATTAATTTTGCACTATTTAATGTGCATGACCACATGGGAATAGATGGGAGAGAGAGAATTGTCTTTTCCTTCTATCCACGTGAATTGAACATGTTAAGACAATGGTACAAAATCAATATTTTTTTGGCAAAAACATAAATGTTGGCAACACTGTATCATAATGAAAATGTAGAGCTCTCTTGGCTATCCTATCTCCTGCCTTCTCTTCGCCCTCCACCAAAAAAGGTTCCATCCAATCATTTATTCAATACAGTGTGATAGTATCAGTACTATTATTAAGCAACAACCTGAGAACGTGCAAAAATAAATAAGTGTTCTGTATTGATTGAGCCTACTTGTAAAATACATATTTCTGTACTACTTCCATAGACCTCAAATTAGTTTTTAATCTATAAAATTATTATGAAAGGATTTATAAAATTATAATTGATGGTGTCACTTCTAATCAATCAGGGATATTTGTTCTCTGCACCGGGGCCGAATGCAGGTGTCAGTGATCAGTGACTGTTCACAACATAAATACAAGTGAGGGAACCATTTGTCCCTTCCAGAATTGAAAAAAAACTTCCATTCCCCATATTATGTCATTGATTGTCTCTTGAATGAGCCGAAAGGTCTCCACTACCCTACTCAGAAGGCCATTCCAAGTGATTATCACTCTTTATGTGAAGAAACCTTTCCTGACATTAATCCTAAATTATCCTTTTAACTTATTTTCTCTTGTTCTAGTAACCTTGCATTCTTTGAAGTAATGCTCCAGATATATCTTATCTATGCCGTTTAATATCATGTTTGCTTCTATAAGATCCCCTCGCAATCACTTCCTTTCAAGGCTACAAGGCCCCAATTTCTCCAGTCCTTCCTCTTAACTCAATCCATTAATGCTAGGGACCAGTTTTGTGGCTTTTCTCTCCACCATCTTCAGGGCTTGATTCTCCCCAATATGTTTCAGTGACCAAACTGAACACAATACTAAAGGTATAGTCTGAACAGGGTATTATACTGCACAATCTTAGCAGGACATCTTTTGACATATTCTTCTCGATTTGTGGCAGCTTTTGACAGGGTTGACCACACCATTCTCCTCCAATGCCTCTCCTCAATTATCCAGCTGTGTGGGACTGCCCTGGCCTGGTTCCATTTTTATCTACCCAGTCGTTGCCAAAGAATCACCTGCAATGGCTTCTCTTCCTGCTCCAACGTCGCTACCTCTGGAGTCCTCCAAGGATCTGTCTTGGCCCCCTCTTATTTCTCATCTACATGTTGCCCCTCTGACATCATCCAAAAGCATAACGTCAGATTCCACATGTACGCTGACGGCACTCAGCTCTATCTCAACTCCACTGCCCTCGAGCCCTCCACTGCATCTGATTTGTTATGCTGCTTGTCCAATATCCAGTATGGGATGAGCAGAAATTTCCTCCAATTAAATATTGGGTAGACGGAAGCCATTGTCTTCGGTCCTCGTCAGATTTACGTTCTTACCACCACTGTCTCCATCAATCCCAAGGCTGCCGGGTGCACCCTAAGTCGTTGGATGGAGGAAGAGCATCACAACACTTTGTGAGTTATCTCTTTTGCATATGTGTTACATCTGTGCACATGCAGAAGACATGTCACACAATGTGGGGCGGTTTAAGGACCATGACTAGCTGTGTCCTTCACAGACAGATGCTATTGGTAGCTGGGTGTTGTCTCCTCAATGACATGCTAATAATTTAGTCAACTCTTAGTTGATACAATGACCAAACTGACAGGATTTAAATGCCTGCACGATGCAGTGCAAGGCAGTAACAAGCCTGACACTAATCCCAAGAGCAGAACTATGTGGGAATCTCAACACTGAGTCTTGATGAAACATGGTGCAGTTCAACATCTCCCCATTCATTCAGTCACTTCGTCCGTTTTAGAATGTATTCACTAAATTTAATAATTAATTATAAAATTTGTTAAATTTAATATATAAATGCAAGTTCCTTATTTCTAATAGTTAAATTATTCAGTAAATGTAATAAATTAATTTAGATCCTGAATTGTGTTATTAATTAACTAAGCGCTTTAATAAATTTAATATCCAATGTTATTATCATATTAGGAATACACTTTGTAAATTAATGTAGGCCAACCTCATGCTTTGAAGTCCCAGGAACACAATTTAAAACAAACTTTAATAAATGGTCGCATTTATAGCCAGCATTTAAAAATATTCATAGTAAAGGTATCTACATGGTAACCCGCCCTCAGCAACAGAAGGTTGAGATTTTATTTATTTATTTTATTCGGTCATGGGATGTGGGTGTTGTTGGCGAGGCCAGCATTTATTGCCCATACCTAATTGCCCCTGAGAAGGTGGTGGTGAGCCGCCTTCTTGAACCGCTGCAGTCCGTGTGGTGAAGGTTCTCCCACAGTGCTGTTAGGAAGGGAGTTCCAGGATTTTGACCCAGCGACGATGAAGGAACGGCGATATATTTTCAAGTCGGGATGGTGTGTGACTTGGAGGGGAATGTGCAGGTGGTGTTGTTCCCATGTGCCTGCTGCTCTTGTCCTTCTAGGTGGTAGAAGTCGCGGGTTTGGGAGGTGGTTAGACTCTCTCTTGTTGGAGATGGTCATTGCCTGGCACTTGTCCGGCACGCTCACAAAACCAAATACCTGTGTAGTTCAGCTGTTTGTGGTTTGACTTGTTGTGCGAGATGGCGTCGATTGAACTGTTTGTGGTTTGATTTGCTGTGCAAGATGGTGTCGGTTGAACTGTTTGTGGTTTGAATTGCTGTGAGAGATGGCGTCGATTGAACTGTTTGTGGTTTGACTTGCTGTGCAAGATGGTGTCGGTTGAGCTGTTAAGCCTTCTCACGAGGTAAGGAGTCAGGTGCCATTTTTGGCAAGGCAGCTATATTTGAAGCCAATGTTTAAGGATGGAATGGTTGCCTTGGGCACCATTAGCGCAGAGGGACACACATTCTCAGCACAGAAACAATCTGGGAACATATGTGTTCCGGAGTTAGAATCATGGAAAATAAAATTAGGGCCAGTTTCAATGTTTTAAAAAAAAAGGAGGGCGGAAGACAAAACCATGCAACCAGAATCTGGTCACAATCACAGCAAATGGGAAAGTGAAGACATCACAAGGTGGGTTTAATTATGGAAATTTTTGACAAGTTATTGAAAAGTTAAGTAAAATTTACCTTTAGCGTAATTGCCAACTGTCCACTGTTCATGCGTGTTTCCGTGCCTGCACAGGTATCCAGAAATCAGCTGAGTTGGGGGCTGGCTATAATGGCTTATTAGCCACTGTGCTTCTCTGGTCTGTGCATTTTATTGCAGCACACATTAGGAAAAAGGCAAAAATCTGCACAGCACAATTTCTGCGCTCCTGGCAATTTCAAAGGTGAAATTTACCAGACCTTCACATGCCTCCGTCGATGTGCTTTTGCTATGGCAGCTAATGCACAGAGGTTTTGTAGCTGGGGTTAGTGGGCTACTGTAAGTTACAATGCCTGATTCTCGATTTTTGCACGAAGCATATGACTGAATTGTTGTACATAGAAAATTTTATCTGCTACAGTATACCCCTAAATATATGAGTACCATGCATGGTTAGTATAAGTGATACATGACACATCTGATAGATTACACAGCAACATCCTTCCAAACCAAAACTCAAGGAGACACATTCCCACATGAAGTGCCTCAGGAAGGTTGGCCAGTAACATAGTACTTGCTGCTAATGGAAAGTATGTTCCATATTAATGTAACATGGTGATGGTCCAGGCCTGCAATGGCAGTGGTTAGATCATTTAGATCTCTGTTGGACTGCAACTGAAAAGTGGTATAACTGGGAGGTGAATAAGCTGCTTCCATTGATTCAGACTGACCTCTAGTCAATGACCCTTGCCATGCTACCAATAGCCAAAGAGCAGCAACAAATATTGGCAGAGATTGAAGATATTGAGGGAAAGGACAACAAACAAAAGATCAGGAATCAGGGAGACCCTGAAAAGTAAATTATGGCACAGGCTCCAGTATACAGAGGTGGCTGTTTGGATCATTAGCATTAGAAGTGAACAAAGAGGAGTAGGGCCAGTCTGGTGTGTTTGCCACTGGACTCCAATAGGAAGAGGCGGGCATGAAAGAAGCACACCATGAAGCAGTTCTGCCCTGTGGCCCCGTGCAAATGAGATGCCTTCCCACTGAACCGGCAAACTCAGGCAGGGGTCAGTGTTGGAGGGTACTGACAGATGAGATCCTAGCACAACAGCCAGGAGTTCCAGCCATTGAATTTTGGGCCCAGATATAACCACGTAGTTGTTATGTATGTATATTTTTTCTTTTTCTTACTCGAGAAAATTTATTTTTGGCAGATTTTTTCTGATTAGATAAACAATTCAAATTTCAAAAACCTTTCAGTTAAGCAGAGCAGGCTAATTACTTCACTGTGCTTGTTTATATTTCGCTTTAGTCTTTGAGAAACTAATTACATCACCTGTGTTATCCAATTAAAAACATTCTAATTAATTACAGCTGTTAGTTATAGAATAAGTACACAGTCAGAATCTACAGTATTATAGTGCATCTTATGCTTAAAATTGGACTAAGATGGGAATTAGACTGGTGGCCTGGGAACACAGTGTGGCAGTGCCTGACCACATGGAACAGGATAGCTCAGGTTCTTCCTGGCCCTCCTTTGTTCAAGGTTGACAGACCCCAAACTCCCCTTCAAATCTGCCAGACCATGGGTCTCCCATAATGGTGCCACGTCTCAACCCTCCTTAATTCTCCTGGACTCGGGACATCCTTCTCCAGTACTCCTGTACTCTGACATCACATGCCCCAGTATTACATTCTCCAGTCCTTTGAAATCCCAGGAATAGTCTCCTAATGATCCCAAATTCTCCCTTATGCTCCTCGATGTTGGGACTCTCCACCCAAGTCTTCCAGACCCTGATCCCCCACCCAATGTTTCCAGACCTCAGGACATACTTTCAGTGTTCCTTGAACCAGGAATCCCCTTTATCAATGTTCCGAGATACAGCTTACTTTCAGATCCAACCCACTCCCAGTAGTATCAGACTCAGAACTCCCTACACAGTGCTATTAAACCCCTGGATCCTCTGCCCCAGTAGTGTCAGATCCTGATAACTTTCCCACCACTCTGTATACTCTCCAATGCTGCCAAACACTGACATCTTCCTCTAGTGCTGTCAAACTTTGAAACTTCTGCCAGTACAACCATACTGTCAATGCTCACCAGTACTGCCAGATACCATCACCACTGCCTGTTCTGACACATCCTAGGACCCCTCTCTTTGTGCCCCAGCACCTCCCTATGGCTGCCAGCTGTGCTCCTCTGCCAGTGCTGACAGACCCCAGTACTTTCCCTCAATGGCCCCAGAACCTGGGAACTTCTCCTACAGTGCTGTCATACCCCAGTCGAATCATTATAGCCAAATCCTGTAAACTCTAACCACTATTCCTGGACCCAAGAGTCACTTAATAAATCAAACGTTCCATCCTCCCTCCTCAATGCAATCAAATTGTAGGTTTGCCCTCCACGGTACTGCCATACCTTTGAACCAACCCCTTTGCTACCAAAACCCAGCAACCCCATAACTGCTCCATAGTCCCACTACCCACTCCCCACTACCGCTAACCTTCACTTAGCTTCCAATCTGCTGCATGTTGTTTATCATCTTCCTGTGTAACCTGGGTTGTAAAAAAACTGAGATAAAAATTAAGTACATAGGTTTTACAATAATAATAATGAAGGGCACTCATTTACAGCTTTCATGTTAAAATCGACAGAGTTCTGTAATTTGATCTTGACTACATTAGTAAAACTCCTAGAATAGTATGTAATAAAAACAGAATTTGTCTAATTCAGTCACTGCAAATCAGTGGCTCTGATGATGTATTGTACATTACATAGTATAACACTCTTATTGTTATAAAATGGTTTATTCCTCGACTTACTACAAAGAGCACCACGGAAGATCTTCTAGTTAATAATTAATTCTCTTCAAATTATTTAAAATGAAGTAAGTTACAGTATGTCAAATGGAAATATGAAAGGCTGGTGTGCTGTTGAATAATTGGAAATCAGAAGCAGCTTTGCTCATTATTTTTACACCTTTCAAGAAAAGATTATGTGCTGCATCACTGCCCCCCTGAGGTTGTCACAAAATGTCTTCGGCATCTGTACAGAACTTGTGTGCATGCATAATTAGATGATCCCATGCTAGCTTGTGACCGGGCACCAGTGTAAGCAGGTAAGTATGTAAGGAAAACTACTGAAGCCATCTTAAGTTTATGGCAGGTATTGCTAAGGAAATGGATATATTCGAGTAATAATGGCACAGATTTGTTTGAAATTCTGTCTGGTTTCTCAACATTGCCATAGATTTCTTTCTCATGAGGTATACCTCCAGTCTTTTCTTTTGTTATCCATCAGCTGTTTCACAGTTAGGGGGAAGGTTGTAAAATTCATGGGTTGTAATGTGGGAATCTCAAAATCTTTGCATATTGGTTTCATCCAAGGATCAGCTTTTATAGGTGTATATGAATTATTAGTCTGTAAAACTGTTGAAAGGAGTGGGCTTCAAGTGAATGGGTCAATGAGATTTTCCTTCTGCTTTTGTTTCAGCAGCACCTCGTCAACTGACTACAGATTCATTATTCTTGCTTCAGTGCTGGGTAAAATAATGGAATTGAATATTGTAAGTGAACTTGAGGATTACTTGTACTACCACATAGATGGTAGATGGAATGTGGGATTTTCTGCCACATTCCCATTGCTATTACTTTATTAAATAAATAACTTAAACTAAATAAACTAATTAGTTAATAAAACTAAAAATATCAAGTGAATAAAAACTTTAACTAATTAAATATATAAAACAAGTTTAGATTGGGATGGCAGTGCAGGTGGTGTGTCGTATCAGCAGCATGTGGAAGTTGGTGGAGGCCAGTGAGATCCCGAGCAACCACATCTGCGGTAAGTGTCTGCAATTCGAGGAACTTCAGCTCAGAGTTGTTGAGCTGGAGTCCGAGCTGCAGACAGGAGGATGCGACTGCGAGTCAGGCAGGCATGGGAACCCAGGATGCAGTGATGGAAGAGCCCTTGACTTTGTCCAGCAGGTACGAGGTACTTGCTACCTGTATGGATGAGAACAAGGGCTGCAGGGGGGATGGGTAAACTGACCATGGCATCGTGGTACAGGGAGCCATTCAAGTGGGGGGAGTAAAAAGGAATGTGGTAGTGGTAGGGGATTGTAGAGTCGAGGGGATAGATACTGTTCTCTGCAGCTGTGACCGGGAGTCCTGAAGGCTGTGTTGCCTGCCCAGTGCCAGGGTTAAGGATATCTCCTCGCAGCTGGCGAAGAACTTGGAGCATGATGGGGAGGATCCAGTTGTCGTGGTCCACATAGGAACCAACAACATAGGTAGAACTAGGAATGAGGTTCTGCTGAGGGAGTTTGAGGAGCTAGGGTCCAGATTAATGGGCAGAAGCTCAAAGGTAATAATCTCTGGATTACTGCCTGAGCCACGCGCAAATTGGCATAGGGTCAAACAGATCAGAGAGTTAAATACGTGGCTCAAAGAGTGCTGTGGGAGACAAGGGTTTCAATTCATGGGGTACTGGGACTAGTACAGAGAAAAGAGGGAGCTGTTCCGGTGGAATGGGTTCCACTTAAACCGGGCTGGGACCAGTGTCCTGGCGAATTGAATAACTAGGGCGATAGATAGGGCTTTAAACTAAAAAAGGGGAGAAGGTTCAGGTAAGGGTAAATTTATAAATCTAAAGAGAAAAGTCAAGGCCATAGGGCAGTGTAGCGATTTGGGTAAAGATAAGCAGAGTGTGTCAGAAAGGGACAGAAAGTTTAATGGTAATAGTGCATCAGCGAATAAGGTCAAATCAGGGAAAAACAGTAAAATGTTAAAATTAAAGGTACTTTATCTGAAAGCACAAAACATTCATAACAAGATAGATGAATTAATGGCACAAATAGAGATAAATGGGTTTGATCTAGTAGCCATTACTGAGACGTGGTTGCAAGGTGATCAAGGTTGGGAACCAAGGATACCTGACTTTTTTTTAAAAAAAAGACAAAATGGAAAAGGAGGGAGTGTAACCCTTATAATAAATGATGACATAAAGACAGTGGTGAGAAAGGATCTTGGCTCGGAATATCAGGAAGTAGAATCAATATGGGTGGAGATAAGAAATAACAAGGGGCAGAAAACACTGGTGGGAGTAGTTTATAGGCTCCCTAACAGTAGTTATACTTTTGGACAGAGTATTAATCCAGAAATAAGAGGAGCTTGTAACAAAGGTAATGCAATAATCGTGGGGGACTTTAATCTTCATTTGGACTGGGCAAGTCAAATTGGCAAAAGTAGTTTGGAGGACGAGTTCATGGAATGCATTCGAGACAGTTTCATAGAATAATACGTTGCGGAACCATCGAGAGAACTGTCTATTTTAGATCTTGTCTTGTGTAATGAGACAGGGTTCATTAGTAATCTCATAGTAAGGGATTCTCTGGGAAAGTGTGATAATAATATGATAGAATTTCACATTGAATTTGAGACTTAAGTCCTAAATCTCGAACTTAAACAAAATCCAATTACATAGGTATGAGGGGAGAGTTGGCTAAGGTAGATTGGGAAATTAGATTAAAAGATATGACAGTAGATAAGCAATGGTGAGCATTTAAATAAATATTTCATAATTCTCAATGAATATACATTCCATTGAGGAATAAAAACTCCACGGGAAAAGTGATCCATCCATGGCTAACTAAAGAAGTTAAGGGTAGTATGAGATTAAAAGAAGAGGCTTATAATTTTGCCAAGAAGAGTAGTAAGCCCAAGGATTGGGAGAGTTTTAGAAACCAGCAAAGGATGACCAAAAAATGGCTAAAGAGGGAGATAATAGAATATCAGAGTAAACTAACAAAAAATATAAAAACAGATTGTAAGAGCTTCTACAAGTATGTAAAAAGGAAGAGTAGCAAAAATAAGCGTGGGTCCCTTAGAGGCTGAGACAGGGAAATTATTATGGGGAATAAGGAAATGGCAGAAACGTTAACCAAAGCAATTAGGAAGGCAAATGGTATGTTGGCCTTTATTGCAAGAGGGTTGGAGTATAAGAGTAATGAAGTCTTGTTGCAATTGTACAGGACCTTGGTGAGACCTCACCTGAGTACTGTGTACAGTTTTGGTCTCCTTACCTAAGGAAGGATATACTTGCCCAAGGAGGTGCAACAAAGGTTCACTAGATTGATTCCTGGGATGAGAGGGTTAGCCTATGAAGAAAGATTGAGTTGAATGGCCTATAATTTCTGGAGTTTAGAAGAATGAGAGGTGATCTCATTGGAACATATAAGATTCTTCGAAGGCATGACAGGTCAATGCTGAGAGGTTGTTTCCCCTGGCTAGAGAGTCTAGAGCTCGGAGGCATAGTCTCAGGATGAGGGGTCGGCCATTTAGGACTGAGATGAGGAGAATTTTCTTCCCTCAGAGGGTTGTGAATCTTTGGAATTCTCTACCCCAGAGGGCTGTGGATGCTCAGTTGTTGAATATTTCAAGACAGAGATCGATACATTTTTGGACTCTAAGGGAATCAAGTGATATGGGGATCGGGTGGGAAAGTAGAGTTGAGGTCAAATATCAGCCATGATCTTATTGAATGGCGGAGCAGGCTCGAGGGGCCATATGGCCTACTCCTGCTCCTATTTCTTATATTTTTATGTTGAAGTAGAGTCCATAAATATTTTCAGAAGGGAATTAGATAGTTGCTTGAAAAAGAGAAATATAAAAGGTACTAGTCAATCTCCAATGGCGTTGTTTTCAGGGAGTCAAGATCAAGTGCAGTCTTCAGGGGAAGTGGGGAATAATTGGATGAGGGCCAAGGGATGTTTGCAACACTAGAGGTCAGAAGGGAAAGGTAGAGCAAAATGGGTGGAAAGGCAAAGGTAGATTGTGTTTGGTAGCTGGAGGTGAAATGTAGAGTAGAGTTGGGCGAGCAAAAATGAGATTTTTTTCTAATCTATATAAAACAAACAATATAATATGGACTGTACTACAAACAAAGAAAAAATATGCTCTTTATCAAGCTAACACAATCACTGCACCATTAGCAGAGGGTACCAATGTGAAACTGAAATATGCACCCTTATCAGAGTGACCATGGTGACAACTGCAATATGGCAGAATTAGCAGAGGATTCTAATGTGAAACTGATAGATGACATGACCAGAAGATACAAATCTGAACACTCCGACGTGGTATCATTAGCATAGTATATGAGCCTGAATATTAAAACATGGCGCCAGCACCCCATCACAATGCACATCTCATGTTATTTGATTATGCTATTGCTAACAGGCTTTTACCTTAAAACACTCGGCTGGATCCTCTTGTTGGCAGGTTTGCGGTGGAATGGGACTACTGCCCACCCATTTCTATAGCTGAACTTTTCTCCCAGGGGCCTCATTTGCTATGCAAGGCACATTTGGAGTGGTGATACTGCTCCTGATAAGATAACTGCTGATGGGAAAGAGGGAAGTTTAGAGCTAATGCAGCCTTCTAAAAGCTGCAGCCAGTTAAAGGGGGACATCACTTTTTCAACAGCAGAGAGTGTAAAATATCTGAAAGAGCAACACCTTGGGGGCAGAAGGTTGTGTAGCAATCTCAGATTCTCTGATGCATTGATGGAGGTGTTGATGGCTGAAGTCAGGGCATTAGATCAGATACTAAAATAGAATCAAAGTCAAATTATTGTTAACTGATATTAAGAGAAAAAACTTGTGAAGCAGGTATCAGATCCCACTGAAACAAACAGATTTTCACAGAAACTGGCTTTTTATTGTAAGTCTCGCCGAAAATAAAAAAAACCTGGCACCTTATTTATGGCTAACATGTAGAAACATTCAAATTAAAGCAAACTATTTAGTTGCATGGCAATTGTGTGAAGGATATGCAGTATGAATTATAAAAGGTTTATTAGCCCAGCAGTCAGCTTTACAGGAAGTGACTGGGCATTTATTTGGATCCTGGATTACATGACTCCAGAGGCAGTATCAATTTGCAATACCAAACAGCCTAAGTTAGACTGCTGTTGAGCACCATTATCAGTGCTTTGAATTTAATTATAGTGCAGCTGGGCATTTGAATGACATTAATTAGATAGATGATTTGTTTTAAATAAAAAGATGTTTAGCAAAACAAACAAAAATTGCCAGTATGCCTCTCCTGCATTTGACTGCACTTTAATTAAAATGAAGTCTTTGCCTAAAACCAGATAAATAAATGAATTCCGAGGGTACTACAGTGGCATCTTGTATCAGTGTGGTGTATCAAATGGAATGAATCTAGTTTGAGTTTTAAAGTCTTCAAGTTAGCGATAGCCACTATCAGGTTATTACTATAGATTTTCATTTCCATGTCCTATACTGTAATGTATACCTCAAACAGCCTAATGATCTACTACAGAAGAGTTAATCCACTACCAGTAAGTCTTTCCACCATCTACAAGGCACAAGTCAGGATTGTGATGGAATACTCTCCACTTGCCTGGATGAGTGCAGCTCCAACAACGCTCAAGAAGCTCGACACCATCCAGGACAAAGCAGCCCGCTTGATTGGCACCCCCATCCACCACCCTAAACAGTCACTCCTTTAACCACCAACTCACCGTGGCTGCAGTGTGTACCATCCACAGGATGCACTGCAGCAACATACCACGAACTGCAGCGGTTCAAGAAAGTGGCTCACCACCACCTTCTCAAGGGCAATTAGGGATGGGCAATAAATTCCGGCTTCACCAGCGATGCCCACATCCCATACAACGAATTAAAAAAATACCAAGGCTTCTTCGACAGCACCTCCCAAACCTGCGACCTCTACCACCTAGAAGGACAGGAGCAGCAGGTACATGGGAACAACACCACCTGCATAATCTCCTCCAAGTCTCACACCATCCCGACTTGGAAATATGTCACCGTTCCTTCATCGACGTTGGGTCAAAATCCTGGAACTCCCTACCTAACAGCACTGTAGGAGTACTTTTACCACACGGACTGCAGCGGTTCAAGAAGGCGGCTCACCACCACCTTCTCAAGGGCAATTAGGGATGGGCAATAAATGCTGACCTTGCCAGCGACACCCACATCCCATAAACGAATAAAAAATATTTAGCTTTTTACTTGATTTTATTCATTTATTTAAGCTAGATTTCTTAATGCTTT
Source organism: Heptranchias perlo (assembly GCF_035084215.1). NCBI lineage: Eukaryota > Metazoa > Chordata > Chondrichthyes > Hexanchiformes > Hexanchidae > Heptranchias > Heptranchias perlo. The sequence continues at coordinate 26,875,917 of NC_090343.1, forward strand.
CTTTTTTCCTCTTTGTATTTTTAGTGCTTATCATGATAACAGTTGTGAGGAATGGAATTCTTTTCCCCTTTAGGCACTCAGTGTTGTGTTAGTGTTGATCACTTCCACGTTGGGTATAACATGGGCCATACAAAACGTTAACCACACCAGTGTGATTTTAAAAATTATTTTCTATTTCCTACATCACCGTTCCTTGGATGACCTCTGATGATTTAGTGCCAAATTAGAGTTGGCTTTGTGTTGTGAATTGAATTCGCACTGCTCAAACCAAACTGGCTTCACAAAGGAGACTTACAGCCAGTAGATGCAAAAGAATTTCATCCCACTGGTCGGAATTGCATTCAAGTTCAGGTCCGAAAAGTGAAAGGTTCAGATGCTAAATTAAGGCTATCAAATTCAAATACACTTTTTAAAGTTGGAAGTATAAAGGCTTTTCATCTTATTTGACTTTTGTTGAATGCTTTTCATATAATAACTTAGCAATCTGTAGCTACAATCGAGAAATATTATTGCCTGGAATCAGTAAGCAAAATCATAAATCAACTGTACGCTCATGCAACAGCAAACAACGGAACAACCAAATCAAATTAGAATCCATCTTGAGAGAAGGAGAGGTCCGAAGGGGAAAGAGACATATCAAGAAATTAACATGCTTCAATCACCTCTGTTATCCACCCTAAGAGCTTCTATGTGCTAAATAAGAAGTCCTCATATCTCTAAGGACCTTTACATACAATATATTGTCCTCCAGACCTGTTGAAAAGAGAAATACAAAGCAACAAGTGATATTGCTGTATGTATGGTGATTGCTAGTGTATGGTGTATGCCAGTTTCTCATGAGATGTCTCAGCATTATTTCAACCAACTGATATCTGACAAAACCAATTGCCATGTTATAACCCTTTCATTTTGAAATGGCGTCAATTTTTAAAAATTCCATCTTCAGATAATAATTAATTTTTGAAAACAGTAGAATCATTCACCAGTTATTTAGTACATCTGCATTAGCTTTTCTTCAAATCCTAACAGCTGATAAACAGCTAGAGATATAGAGATTTGCTTTGCCACAGTCTCAATTTCATAAGCCAATAGCAGATTTCACTTTTTTAATATACACAATTCACTGGGTTAGAAGGGAGAGGACCAATTTTTTTTCACTTCTTCCTGTGAATGATGCATGTTAAAACAATGGTGCACAATCAATAAATCATCAATGAATTTGTGAGCACTGATGATACTGTTGGCATTCACTATCAATCTCAATTTATTAAATTGCTGTACAGAACAATCAACAGCTATACTTTTTTTAACCTCACCATCACTTTTACCCACACATTGCGGCTGAGGGAATAGTTTAGGCTGAGCCATTTTCTGTCACTCTTGTCTATATAATTAAGAGGACCTGCTTCCATGACCATTTTAAAAATCAGTTCTTTGTCCTTATAATGCACATTCCATGTTATCAAGGTCCTAAGATTTATACCTGTACATATCAATTTTGAGCCTGACAGGTAACATTTGAGCATTTGGCAATGGTAAAGAAGCTTTCTGAATAAACCTTTGGCACTGGATCTCAGAAAGCCTTTTAGGACCTGTCAAAATGTTCTTTATTCCAACCAGGCCTATTAGCTGCCCTGTCATATGTCTATTATTTTCACTTTCAAAGAAATCTTCACTACATTATGTCTGTAATGCATTATTAAAGCAAGAATACTTTTTGTTCAAAGTTCTGCTCCCAACACTTTCCTTTCACCTTTAATAAAGAATACCCCCCACTGTAATTATAAAACTTTAAAGTATCCACTTGTAAGAATATGGTTTAAAACAAGCATAGAAAATAGGAGGGCAAACGTTCAGCATCTCTGTGAGAACAAGGACAGCTCACACAGCAGAATATCAGGGAGACCATAGAATAGATAACATTAATGTCAGAAGGTGGTTTACACCAAAACAAGAGAAATGGTGCTATGAAACCGACATTGGTGGGGCCGTGCAAGGCCGAATAAGGGGGGATAAACTCAGATAAGATGGTTGCATTCCTCAGAAGAATATAATAGCTTGTACATGGAGATGGAGGTTGAGGTCATTAACTACGTTACATAAAATGTCTATATTTAAAAAATATGTGGATGTGCACTTGAAGTGCTGTAACCTTCAAGGCTACGGACCAAGTGCTGGAAAGTTGGATTAAGCTGGATAGCTCTTTTTCGGCCAGCACGGACACGATAGACTGAATGGCCCCCTTCTGTGGCATAACTTTCTATGATTCTATGAAAGCAGTTTGTCTTGAGTTGCTAACATGGCGTCAGCAGGGTGGGAGGACTTACAACCATGAGATAAGACCAGCGGTGCTTATGTACAGAACAATGCATCGAATAGTATAAAGATAGGGCATGCTCCCTCTCAAAAGTTAGAGCTCTCAAGAGGGTATGGTTGGAAGTCCACCAGGTTGTGTTGACTGCTTGTCATTTAACGTAACTTGTAGACAGTTGTATTATAACTAGAATACTGTTGAATGTAATATCGAAGCCAGCTGTAGTGCAACTCTGTTGTAAGTCAATCTATTAAACTTGCTATTTTATAACCACTCAGGCTGGAATCAAGCGGAAGTTATTGTTGATGGATTAACAACCCATAGTTGCGACAGTAATGTAGAAATCCGCTAACACCACTAATTACAAAAGATTGTTAAACAAAGTTCCTTAACCTGACACAACCCAAACAAATTGACAAATAATCAAACAATTATTTATTTCTTGCACTGCAAAAAGTGTTCTCATAACTTAATCAGGAATTAAATATTAGAGCATAGTGCTAGACTGTTCTCTCATGCTCAGCACCAATGACCACTACTACAATTTAGTCATTGCTCACTATAAGCCAGAATGTGATTTTATACATGCAATATCTGGTAATGCAGTATTGAGCAGGGGTTGAATAGAAACACTGCTTACTGTGGTAGTTTATTGAATTCATCCAAGTCTTTCTCTATCCTCCAAGTCTTCAGAAAGCGGAAGAATAAACTCTAACAAAGCTCCTCAATACAAAAAGAATAAATGGGCAACACTTTGCCAACGTTCTTATTACCAAACTCAGGCAAACAACCTTACATATGGGATCTCTATGCGCCAGCTGCGTAAGTAGTGCAGTGCCTGGGATATACCTCTTATACCTTTTGAAGCTGAGAAGTGGGATACAGAAAAATAAAAGGTAAACAAAAGGCAGCAGGTGCTGGAAATCTGAAAAAAAAACAGAAAATGCTAGAAACATTCAGCAGGCCTGTCAACATCTGTAGAGGTAACAGACAAGTTAACATTTCAGGTGTGGACCTTTCATCAGAACTAGATGAATAATTCTGATGAAGGGTCCACACCTGAAATGTTACCTTATCTGTACTCTCCACAGATACTGACTGACCTACTGAGTGTTTTTAGCATTTTCCGTTTTGTTTCAGGAAAACAAAAGGTGACTTCCATAGCTTAATCAAGTTTATCAAATTAACATGATGATTTCCTGAACTCCATCTGGATGTGAGACCTCAGCCATTTGCACATTACCTAGCATTTTATCTTAATTTAAGGATTCCAGGACAAAGCAAACAGTTTGTATTAAGTAGGTTCTGCTTGCTTTGCAACCAAAACATATTTTCTTTTGAAGTGATATTTTGCATACCAGACAGTGATATGTATCCTCCCCAACATGTGTGAAATAATCAGCAGTAAAATGACCAGCCATATCTCACAAATTGATAATAAAATATATAATTTTCACCTTCTCTGTCTGGGCAGTAATCAGGGATGAAAATTTGACGGGTTCTACAATGACAGGCGATCTGCTCCATCAGAATACCATCCAGACAGTGAAGAAGAAAGTTACCCACATAATCTTTCTTATTATTTGAATTGGGACAGAACTCCCATTTGTCACACATAGGTCCATACACAGAATAGAAAATAGCAATGTAGAATTTACAAAAAAAAAGCTGGTACTTTTGAGACCCATCATCTGTGGTAATATTAGTTATCAGAAGTACACTGATACTGTTGTGAGTGGAATCTTTTTTCAACATGAAAGTGTGTTGTACCTGAGATACAAAAATCACACCTGAAAATAAAAATGGTCTTTCAGTACTGAAAGGGTTAATGCATCCTTTATTTTAACTTTTTGTTCTTTTATAGCTGTTTACATAATCATCAATGTGAGGAATTCATGAATTCCTTTATCACCAAGATTGAGACCAATCAATTATCTCTATTGCCCTCCATCTTTCCCCTTTACCTTTTAGTCACACTTCTCCAAATCCTCCACCTATCCCAACCCTGATCACCCATCTCTTACCAACCTATCTATTGCTCCCTTGATCTCATTTCCACTAAACTCTTGTTTACCTAACCCTCCCTCCTGGCTCCCACATTAGCTGACATTGTAAATGGTTCCATTTCATCTGGCATTGTCCCCATCCCTTTCAAATCCACCGTTATTGCACTGCTCTTCAAAAAAAAAATCCTTGACCTCTCTGTTCCTGCTAACTATTGCCCCATCTCTAACCTTCCTTTTAATTCAAAGCCCTTGAACCCTTCAGCAACTCTCTGTTTGAATCCCTAACTATTGATTCTATCAACCTCCCCAGCCACTGTCTCAGTTGTTATAAATTGGATAGCCAGGTGTGAAGAATAGAGTACCAGAGCCTAGTCTTCTGTTGCTTCCAAGCCTTTATTCACAGAGCTCCACGTTACACCCACACCACACCCTACATTAGCTCTCTTATAAATGGATTCAAGAGAGTTCCCAATTGATACGCACCACCTGAATAAAATTAACACTAATTGATATAAATCACATGGATACAATTAACATCAGTCTTAATCAGGCTACTGGCAACCTTGGAGTCCTGTTTGACCCTGAGCTGAGTTTTGGTCCCAATATCCTCTCTATCACAAAGATGGTCTACTTCTACCTTTGCAAAATCTCCCACTTCCAGCCCTATCTCAGCCCATATGTCAGTGAAACTTTCATTCGTGTATTTCTCATCTCCAGATGCAACAACTCCAATGCTCACCTCATCAGCCTCCCACCTTCCTCACTCCATAGGCTTCAGTTTGTCAAAATCTCTGCTGCTCCTTTCCCATTTCTCACCAAAAACTGCTCACCCATCAATCCTGTCTTTGCAAATCTACATTGGCATCTGATCCGCTAAATATTCTAACTTAAAATTCTTATCCTTCATCCCTCCTTGGTCTTTGCCCATTCTATCTCTGTGACCTCCTCCAACCTTACAATCCCTCCTGAACTTGCCATTCCTCTGACTGCAGCCTCTTGCAAATTTCTCCTCCTCTCATCCCATTTTTCAGTCACCTAGGCGCCACTCTCTGGAGTTCCCTCCCCAATCCGCTCCACCTCTGCACCTGTCTCCCTTTTGCTAGGTATCTCCTTGAAACTCACCTCTTTGCCGAAGTGTTTAGCCTTCGTTCTTAATCTCTGTCTCTTTGGCTTGGCTTGCATTTCTCATCAAGCCTCTGTGAAGTGCCTTGGGACATTTTTTCTATGCTAATGGTGCTATATAAATCCAAATTGTTGTTTTCAATTGGGTCTGCACGCTCAAACTTGTCTGGGGCCATTTTCCTCAGTATTTTTCTGTATTTGTGGACCTGTTAGCAAATTGCTTCTGTTGCTGTATAATGATGAAAAACACTGGGGATAATTTTAAACTCACCTGCCCAACGGGAAAGTGACAGGGTAAGATTGGCCGCCTGTTTTACAGCCCGCCTGATTTTAGTTTCCATTGACTTCAATGGAGAGTAAAATAAGGTGGGTTGTAAAACTGGGGGCTGATCTGATCCCATCAGTTTCCTGCCAGGCCAGTTAGGTTAAAATTACCCCCATCTCCTTAAACAAAAGCACTGTTTTCCTTTGGATAGCTGATATGGTTTCTTAGAAGTTAGGACAGAGGGTCCCTGATGTGTGTTAATATTTGCAGGCCGTCTCCCAAACAGAAAAGTTTGACAACCATTTGTTTACACATTCAGATACAAGTAAAAAATACATTATTAATTTTTCTTGTCTGCATTCAATAATTATCTGAATTCTAAAAACTGGTTTGTGCTTGGCAATTTGGATGATGGTCAAAAGAGAAGAACGAATGGAAATATCAATGCGAGTTGGACAGTGTTTCCAATCTTATTTTGTTTTTACTTTTTGTGTAAATTTTGTTCTCATCAAAGTGAAGGATTTAGTTCCCAGTTAATGGAACATTTTCCTATTGGACATCTAGTAGTCTGCATCAAGAACTCCTTGGACAAATACAGTGTAAAGCTCTGCCTATTCGTTTCCAGCAATGTGCTTCAACCCCCATGATCTACTGCATCAGAGTAACATATTCCCAATTTCCAAAGCACCCATTTCGCAGCCTCTCTGAGTGAAATTCCCAATTTAAGGTAAATTAGAGGAAATTTTGTGCTTGGGCCATTGCCCACAAAGAACTAGCTTGAGAACCTCCAATGCAATTTTATGTAGGACTTTTACAGCCAGCACATAGACGTGACATTCACCTGTAACCCACTGCATTACCACATTCATTCTCATCCCCCAACCGTGCTTCTTTTATTGCGGCTGGCCTGGGCAGAAACTACAGTGCCTGAAAAGTTAATTGGAAAAATCTCCTTCAATCCCATAAAGATCAGGTATTGTAAGGTTTACTGAAGGTGAGCATACGAAAGAAACTTAACTGGACCATCCATATAAATACTGTGGCTACAAGAGCAGGTTAGTGGCTGGGTATTCTGCGGTGAGTGACTCATCTCCTTACTCCCCAAAGCCTTTCCACCATCTACAAGGCACACGTCAGGAGTGTGATGGAATACTCTCCACTTGCCTGCTCTTGTAGCCACAGTATTTATATGGCTGGTCCAGTTAAGTTTCTTTAGTATGCTCACCTTCAGTGCAGCTCCAACAACACTCAAGAAGCTCGACACCATCCAGGACAAAGCAGCCCGCTTGATTGGCACCCCATCCACCACCCTAAACATTCACTCCCTTCACCACCGATGCACTGTGGCTGCAGTGTGTACCATCCACAGGATGCACTGCAGCAACTCACCAAGGCTTCTTCGACAACACCTCCCAAACCTGCGACCTCTACCACCTAGAAGGACAAGGGCAGCAGGCACATGGGAACAACACCACCTGCACGTTCCCCTCCAAGTCACACACCATCCCGACTTGGAAATATATCGCTGTTCCTTCATCTTCGCTGGGTCAAAATCCTGGAACTCCCTTCCGAACAGCACTGTGGGAGAACCTTCACCACACGGACTGCAGCGGTTTAAGAAGGCGGCTCACCACAAGGGCTTTTAGGGATGTGCAATAAATGCTGGCCTCGCCAGCAACGCCCACATTCCATGAACTAATAAAAGAAAAACTAAAAATTGTATATAATTTACCTATTTATTGATGCAGATAACCAGGATCAATGCTGAAGTTACTGCAATGAACTCTTCTTGTCTTGAATCATGGGGCTCGATTTTAGCGTCGGGTTTCCTGCGGGTTTCCAGTGGGGGTCCCCGAAAATCCCGATATCCAGTCACGTGACCGGATCGCGCCGAGATCCCGGCCACTTCCGGGTGCCGCGCTGACGTGCGGGGCTGCGTGTGCAGGCCCCGCTGGTGGGAATTCCGCAGGCAATTAAAGCCAGCGGGGTTCCACTTGAGTGTACTTACTTTGCTTGTTGAGGTCATTAAATGAGCTGAAGCAGCTGTCAAAACAGGAAGTGTGGGATTTTAGCTTCAAGGCAGTGAGTTTCACACACTGGGGGAAACAGTCTCCCTTCAACCGGTCGTGTTCCAGCCAGCAGCCTGTGGCAGCTGCCAAGGTGCACTCCACAGCGGGTGGGAGAGCCCTCACCCACGCAGGAGGCCACAGCGTCACGTAGGGCAACCCCTGCCCTCCACCACCCCCCGCCAAGCCAGAGGACAGACCGACGTGAAACCGCAGCCCCAGTGCGAGGAACCACCTACCCACCCTGCACAACCCCTCAGACCAACACCTGCCAGATGGGTGGTGCGTTGACATCCTCGGAGGACGAACAGCATGACCAGCCCCAGCAGCCTCGCAGTCCACGCCGTCCACCTCTGACACGTGGAGCTCCACAACAGAGTGCTGTGACACATCCACCTGTACAGCAGGAGGGAGGGCTACCGCAGAGAGAGACGCGTCGCAGAGGGCACTACCCTCCGCACAGGGTCCACAGACCGAGGCGCAGCTCCCCGGACCTCTCTGAGCAGCAGTGCACACGGAGGCGCAGATTCACTCGACATGTAGTCGTGGAGATCTGCAGGCTCTTTCATGCTGAGCTGCTCCTGGCTGGCCCCAGCACCATCTGCTTACCTGTCGCTGCCAAAGTCACCACTGCCCTCCACAACTTCTCCTCCGCATCCTTCCAGGGTGCAGCCGGGTACACCACCGATGTCTCTCAGTCGTCTGCGCGGAAGAGCCCTGCAAATACACCTGCACCTACTCTGCAGTAACACAATGGGTGGCATCAGTGGTGGGTCCTCATAGTGATACCCAGGAGCGGGCATTATTGGACACAACAGACAGGATTCGCGGAGACATGGCAGTGGTGGTGCCAATATAATGTGTGATGTTTGTTGCTTTGAAATTCAATATAGGTAACACCCATGGTAAACCCTCAGACACCCTTGTGCATCCCCTTCATGCTCACGACACGTTTGCCGTACGCTGCCTACTGCACATATGCGATGCATGCCCTGTGGCTGCAGCACAGGTGGTGGCAGGTTGAGTGAGGCTGGCCGTGAGAGAGATGCACGAGAGGGTGAGTATGGGATAGAGCCATGAGATTGTATGAGGATTGGGTTGCGTGTTAGTGGCGGGTGAGTACTGGCGAGGTAAGTAGGTGCAGGTAAGATGAGGATGGGGTTTGAGTGGGTATGAGGGGTGATGTGACAGAGTAGTGTTGGCGGTGCCGAAGGAGATGTGGGGTGGGGGCAGTGTTGTGGCAGACGGAGTGTAGGGGAAAGACTACGTGTTCTCACTGTGGCTGACCTACTGCGGTCATTGGAGCGCCTCCTGCACTGTATGCAGGTGGGCGATATGTTGGTGGTGCAGGTGACCCCCTCTGCCACCTCGAGCCAGGCCTTCTTGGTGGCAGAGGCAGGCCGCTTCCTCCCGCCCGCCGGGTGGAAGATCTCTGTCCTCCCCCTCCTCCTCACCCCATCTGATGATACCTGGGGTGAGGCATCATTAAACTGGGAGCAGCCTTCCCCCTGGGCTGCTCCATGCTGTAATTTGTTCCATTGGTTGCAGCATCTGTCAGTGGAGGACTGCCCCTTTCAGTAGAGAGCCTCCAGCTGACAGATCGTACTGCGCATGCGCAGCCCGCCCGACACGCAGACCAGCAGCGCGGAGCCCGGAGGAGCAGGTAAGTGATTCCAATTAGTGCATTGCCTGCTACGATCGCGCGGGCAACCCACTAATTTCACCGGGCGCGGAGGCCACGCACCCGAAACGCAACCCGCCGGAAACCCGCAGGCCTGCTAAAATCAGGCCCATGGTGTGGGATGCTTATTGTTTACGAGAACAAGTACAAGAGACTTCTCTGTCTTACCTGCAGGCTTTCATTATAATAGTTTTTATTACTGCAAATGATTTTTTAAAAACTTTACATTCAATAATTACCAAGGGTACGGTAGCATAGTGGTTATGTTACTGGGCTAGTAATCCAGAGGCCTGGACTAAAATCCAGAGTCATGAGTTCAAATCCCACCACGGCAGCTGGTGAATTTAAATTCAATTAATTAATTAAATTCAATGAATTAAATAAAAATCTGGAATTAAAATACTAGTATCAGTAATGATGGCCATGAAATTACCGGATTGTCGTAAAAACCCATCTGGTTCACTAATGTCCTTTAGGGAAGGAAACCTGCCGTCCTTACCCGGTCTGGCCTATATGTGACTCCAGACCCACAGCAATGTGGTTGATTCTTAATTGCCCTCTGAAATGGCCCAGCAAGCCACTCAGTTGTAAAATCTCGCTACGAAAAGTCATAATAAGAATAAAACCGGACGGACCACCCGGCATCGGACCACTAGGCACCGGACACGACAACGGCAAAACACCAAGCCCAGTCGACCCTGCAAGGTCCTCCTTACTAACATCTGGGGACTTGTGCCAAAATTGGGAGAGCTGTCCCACAGACTAGTCAAGCAACAGCCTGACATAGCCATACTCACAGAATCATATCTTTCAGCCAACGTTCCAGACTCTTCCATCACCATCCCTGGGTATGTCCTGTCCCACCGGCAGGACAGACCCACCAGAGGTGGCGGTACAGTGATATACAGTCAGGAGGGAGTGGCCCTGGGAGTCCTCAACATTGACTCTGGACCCCATGAAATCTCATGGCATCAGGTCAAACATGGGCAAGGAAACCTCCTGCTGATGACCACCTACCGTCCTCCCTCAGCTGATGAATCAGTCCTCCTCCATGTTGAACACCACTTGGAGGAAGCACTGAGGGTAGCAAGGGCACAAAATGTACTCTTGGTGGGGGACTTCAATGTCCATCACCGAGTAGTGGCTCGGTAGCACCACAGCTGGCCGAGTCCTGAAGGACATAGCTGCTAGACTGGGCCTGCGGCAGGTGGTGAGGGAAAAACTTACTTGACCTCATCCTCACCAATCTACCTGTCGCAAATGCATCTGTCCATGACAGTATTGGTAGGAGTGACCACCGCACAGTCCTCATGGAGATGAAGTCCCGTCTTCGCACTGAGGACACCATCCAACATGTTGTGTGGCACTACCACCGTGCTAAATGGGATAGATTCAGAACAGATCTAGCAGCTCAAAATTGGGCATCCATGAGGCGCTGTGGGCCATCAGCAGCAGCAGAATTGTATTCCAGCACAATCTGTAACCTCATGGCCCGGCATATTCCTCACTCTATCATTACCAACAAGCCAGGGGATCAACCCTGGTTCAATGAGGAGTGTAGAAGAGCATGCCAGGAGCAGCACCAGGCATACCTAAAAATGAGGTACCAACCTGGTGAAGCTACAACTCAGGACTACATGCATGCTAAACAGCGGAAGCAACATGCTATAGACAGAGCTAAGCGATTCCACAACCAACGGATCAGATCAAAGCTCTGCAGTCCTGCCACATCCAGTCGTGAATGGTGGTGGACAATTAACCAACTAACGGGAGGAGGAGGCTCTGCAAACATCCCCATTCTTAATGATGGCGGAGTCCAGCACGTGAGTGCAAAAGACAAGGCTGAAGCGTTTGCAACCATCTTCAGCCAGCAGTGCCGAGTGGATGATCCATCTCAGCCTCCTCCCGATATCCCCACCATCACGGAAGCCAGTCTTCGGCCAATTCGATTCACTCCACATGATATCAAGAAACGGCTGAGTGCACTGGATACAGCAAAGGCTATGGGTCCCGACAACATCCCGGCTGTAGTGCTGAAGACTTGTGCTCCAGAACTAGCTGCGCCTCCAGCCAAGCTGTTCCTGTACAGCAACAACACTGGCATCTACCCAACAATGTGGAAAATTGCCCAGGTATGTCCTGTCCACAAAAAGCAGGACAAATCCAATCCGGCCAATTACCGCCCCATCAGTCTACTCTCAATCATCAGCAAAGTGATGGAAGCAGTCGTCGACAGTGCTATCAAGCGGCACTTACTCACCAATAACCTGCTCACCGATGCTCAGTTTGGGTTCCGCCAGGACCACTCGGCTCCAGACCTCATTACAGCCTTGGTCCAAACATGGACAAAAGAGCTGAATTCCAGAGGTGAGGTGAGAGTGACTGCCCTTGACATCAAGGCAGCATTTGACCGAGTGTGGCACCAAGGATCCCTAGTAAAATTGAAGTCCATGGGAATCAGGGGAAAACTCTCCAGTGGCTGGAGTCATACCTAGCACAAAGGAAGATGGTAGTGGTTGTTGGAGGCCAAGCATCTCAGCCCCAGGGCATTGCTGCAGGAGTTCCTCAGGGCAGTGTCCTAGGCCCAACCATCTTCAGCTGCTTCATCAATGACCTTCCCTCCATCATAAGGTCAGAAATGGGGATGTTCGCTGATGACTGCACAGTGTTCAGTTCCATTCGCAACCCCTCAGATAATGAAGCAGTCCGAGCCCGCATGCAGCAAGACCTGGACAACATCCAGGCTTGGGCTCATAAGTGGCAAGTAACATTCGCGCCAGATAAGTGCCAGGCAATGACCATCTCGAACAAGAGAGAGTCTAACCACCTCCCCTTGACATTCAACGGCATTACCATCGCCGAATCCCCCACCATCAACATCCTGGGGGTCACCATTGACCAGAAACTGAACTGGACCAGCCATATAAATACTGTGGCTACGAGAGCAGGTCAGAGGCTGGGTATTCTGCGGCGAATGACTCACCTCCTGACTCCCCAAAGCCTTTCCACCATCTACAAGGCACAAGTCAGGAGTGTGATGGAATACTCTCCACTTGCCTGGATGAGTGCAGCTCCAACAACACTCAAGAAGCTCGACACCATCCAAGATAAAGCAGCCCGCTTGATTGGCACCCCATCCACCACCTTAAACATTCACTCCCTTCACCACCGGCGCACTGTGGCTGCAGTGTGCAGCATCCACAGGATGCACTGCAGCAACTCGCCAAGGCTTCTTCGACAGCACCTCCCAAACCCACGACCTCTACCACCTAGAAGGACAAGAGCAGCAGGCGCATGGGAACAACACCACCTGCACGTTCCCCTCCAAGTCACACACCATCCCGACTTGGAAATATATCGCCGTTCCTTCATTGTCGCTGGGTCAAAATCCTGGAACTCCCTTCCTAACAGCACTTGTGGGTGAACCGTCACCACACGGACTGCAGCGGTTCAAGAAGGCGGCTCACCACCACCTTCTCGAGGGCAATTAGGGATGGGCAATAAATGCTGGCCTCGCCAGCGACGCCCACATCCTGTGAATGAATTAAAAAAAAGACAGATTACAAATAGATGATTGGCAAACTTTTTTTGAGAAGGCTATTTCAAATAATTCCAGAAAATAATGATATACATTTAAATTAAAATAATTATTTGGATAATAATTATATCAAAAACATGCATTAAAAATTGGTAGTAGTTGCACCTGTGTTTCCCAATACAAATCCTTAGTGACTGTTGCACACATGCTTCTTGGACCATCTTATGATTCATTGAATGTATAATCTATACATTCATCAAATATTCTTATTATTACTGTGCACTTTAATAACGTAGATATTTAATCTTCATGTGTTTTTGACTTTTTTTTTGACATTGTCAAATCTCTTTCAACCAGGAGCAAAAATCCCGTTTTCTTATCTGTTAATTAACGCTTTCTTTCTCTTTGTTTTTATGCGGTTTAAAGTCAGTCTAGGAATAAATTTCCTGAAGAAATCATCATCCACTTCTTAGTGACTGGGTTTGTTTGATGTATTTAGTTTCAAACTGGTTAAAGCTAAAGATTTTGCAGTTGAACCTCCTAACTAAATATACTTGATAAAGAAAGACTAAGAAATAGCAACCTAGAAGTGGTTTGCACAGCAACACTTATGAAAGAGCTCCTCGAGGATATCTGAAAAGTCTTTCTATGTAGAACACTCAGCGTCCAAAATTTTTAAAATTAGCTAAGAGTTAGTTAATTGTGTATTTACTATTCAGAATTATTCTTTTTTTTTCTTTATAAGCAAAAATAAAACTCCTACCAGTTTACAAGGGTTGCTATTTCCAATATGGGCAGGTTGAGCAGATTTGAAAAGGGCACATTCCTGCCCAACTATAATCTGACCCTGTTTTCGAGTCAGATCATGGCACAGCAAAAAAGTAACAGATTAATTGTGCATCTGCCCCGAAGGTTGTTCTGCAGAAAACAGGACCAACTGGGTTAAGGATAATTTGATTTTTAAAAAAAACACTTAAAGGGCTGAGGCAGCATTACGGGCACTAGAATTGACTTCAACATCCTAGATTAGGAAGGAAAAAGTCAGCTAGGGTTTCCGCTGCTTATTGTATCCAGTGATCCCAGTGTATGAACATTGGGTGATGAGAGGATCGGGTATGCTGGCCCTGGCAGCCAAACAATTTGTCAACATTTGGTGTCAAGATTCTCAATGAATGATGACCACGAGAGCAAGGCCCAATTTTCTCAACTCTACCCCTGGGGCACCAAAGCCAATTGAATTGCCCCTTGTGCTGCCTAAGCTGAGAGCTAACAGCAGGGAGACATTTACATTACTTAGGTATTAATACATTCATTTGTCATTTTTAATTTGGAAAACAGTACTATTTGTCAGATAGGAAACATTTTGACATTTTACTTTGTTTTCTCCATGAAATCATGCTGTTTCAGAGTTATGTGTTTATTAAACCAATTTTTTACATTGGCTTTTTCACCTTCAATTATAGTCAGACTTTAGCCTGTGAGGGAAAACAAATATTGTATATTCCAAGCAGTTCAACTCATGGGAAATGTAATGTATTATTTATATAATCATCAAAAGTAACGACCTGACTTTCAAAGGTTGATGCACTTGATAGCCTAGAAATTGGTCTGCACAGCGCCGGTTTTTCAGACTACTAAGGCCCAACATGGCAGGCAGGAAGTGTGCGCATAATTCCTGCCAGAAGTGCGCTGCCTGCCATATTGGATAAGGACAAACAAGGGGCATCCTTTACCTACGCCTGAAGCAGGCATTAGGCCCTTTGCATACACAAATAAGGAACCTAACACCTGTTTGAAGCCTCGTCTCTAAGATTGGTTTGTCCTGAGGCAGCCAGCGCCAATGCAGGCTGCACTCAGGGAACTCAGCCCTAGGGATCGCCTGCAACAAAGAAGGTAATAACTTGCTGAGATCGATAGATTTTTGGACTCTAAGGGAATCAAGGGATAAGGTGAACATACAAACATACAAATTAAGAACAGGAGTAGGCCATTCGGCCCCTCGAGCCTGCTCCGCCATTTGATAAGATCATGGCTGATCTGATTGTGACCCCAACCCTACTTTCCCATCTACCTACTATAACCTTTGACTCCCTTGTTAATCAGGAATCTATTTAACTCAGCCTTAAAAATATTCAATGACGTCTGTCTGGGAAAGGGAGCTCCACAGACTAACAACATTCTGAGAGAAAAAATTGCTCCTCATCTCCGACTTAAATGGGAGACCCCTTATTTTTAAAACTGTGGGCCCTAGTTCTAGTCTCTCCCACAAGGGGAAACATCCCCTCAGAATATACCCCTTCTAGTCCCCTCAGAATCTTATATGTTTCAATAAGATCACCTCTCATTCTTCTAAACTCCAGTGTAAACAGGCCCAACTTGTCCAATCTTGCCTCATAAGAAAACCCCTCATCCCAGGAATCAGTCGAATGAACCTTCTCTGAACTGCCTCCAAAGCAATTATGTCCTTCCTTAAATAAGGAGACCAAAACTACACACAGTATTCTAGATGTGGTCTCACCAAAGCCCTGTACAACTGTGGCAAAACATCTCTACTTTTATATTCCTTTCCCCTTGCAATGAATGACAATATTCCATTTGCCTTCCTAATCACTTGCTGTACCTGCATACTAACTTTTTGTGATTCATGTACTAGGGCGCCCAGATCTCTCTGTATCTCAGAGTTCTACAATCTCTCTCCATTTAAATAATATACTGCTTTTCTATTCCTCCTGCCAAAGTGGACAAGTTCACATTTTTCCACATTATACTCCATCTGCCAAATTTTTGCCCACTCACTTAACCTATCTATAATCTCTTTGCAGACTCCTTATGTCCTCTTCACAACTTACTTTCCTACCTACCTTTGTGTCATCAGCAAATTTAGCAATCATACATTCGGTCCCTTCATCCAAGTCATTGATACAGATTGTAAATAGTTGAGGCCCAAGCACTGATCCACTCGTTACATCACGCCAACCTGAAAATGACCCATTTATGCCTACTCTCTGTTTCCTGTTGGCTTAACCAATCCTTTATCCATGCTGATATGTTACCCCCTACACCATGAGCTCTTATTTTGTGTAGTAGCCTTTGATGTGGCACTTTGTCAAAAGCCGTCTGGAAATCCAAGTATACCACATCCACAGGATCCCCTTTATCCACATTGCTTGTTACTTCCTCAAAGAACTCTAATAAATAAGTCAAACAAGATTTCCCTTTCGCAAAGCCGTGTTGACTCTGCCTGATTGCATTGAGATTTTCTAAGTGCTCTGCTATAACCTCCTTAATAATAGATTCTAGCATTTTCCCTATGACAGATGTTAAGCTAACTGGCCTTTACTTTCCTGCTTTCTGCCTCCTTCCTTTCTTGAATAGAAGAGTTACATTTGCTATTTTCCAACCTGATGGAACCCTTCCAAAATCTAGGGAATTTTGGAAAATTAATACCAATGCATCTACTATCTCTGCAGCCACTTCTTTTAAGACCCTAGGATGAAGTCTGTCAGGACTTGGGGACTTGTCAGCTTTTAGTTCTAATATTTTTTTCAAAACCCTTTCTCTGGTGAATGTAAATGTTTTAAGTTCCTCCCTCCCTTTCAACTCTTGATTCACAATTATATCTGGCATGTTATTTGTATCCTCTACAGTGAAGACAGATGCAAAATATCTGTTCAATTCATTCGCCATTTCCTTATTCTCCATTATTAACCCCCCAGACTCTCTCTAGAGGACCAACATTCACTTTACTTACTCTTTTCCTTTTTAAATACCTGCAGAAACTCTTACTATCTGTTTTTATATTTCTAGCTAGCTTTCTATTGTACTCCAATTTCTCCCTCATTATTCTTTTAGTCCTTCTTTGCTGTTTATTATATTCTGTCCAATCTTCTGACCTGCCACTAATCTTCGCGGAATTGTATGCTTTTTCTTTCAATTTGATACTATCTTTAACTTCCTTAGTTAGCCACGGATGGTACGTCCTTCCCCTAGAGTCTTTCTTTCTCACTGGAATGTATCTTTGCTGAGTGTTATGAAATATCACATTAAATGTCTGCCACAGCATCTCTACTGACACATCCCTTAACCTAAGTTCCCAGTTCACTTTAGCCAGCTCTGTCTTCATGCCCTCATAACTGCCCTTATTTAATTTTAAAACACTAGTCCTAGATTTACTCTTCTCTCCCACAAACTGAATGCGAAATTCAATCATATTGGGCTCGATTTTCGCACCCCCGAGCGGGTGCGTTCGTGGCGGGGGGGCTGCGAAAATCAGTGATTCCCGGCACAGGTCTGGAGCCCGGCTCCAACCTGCCCACTTCCGGGTTCCCCAGTGACGTGCTCACATGCACGCGCAGCCCCCGCATGTGGGATTCCCGCAGGCAATTAAAGCCGGCGGGGTGCCACTTAAGGTAATCATTAAGGTATTTCAGGTCGTTTAGAGACCTGATTAACATGACATTTTAGGAGGGGTGGGATTTTCCAAACAACTGGGACTGTTTCCCGTACTGGTGGAAACACTCCCAGTTCAAATGGACGTGTTGCAGCCATCAGCCTGTGGCAGCTGCAAAGGTCCATTTGACAGGTTGGGGGGGTGGGGGGGAGACCCTCACTCATTGCAGGAGGCCACTCTGTCACTTTCGACAAAATTTGGCCTCCACCACCCTCCTCCTAACAATAAAATGCACCAACTTGCACACTTGCCCCGGTGTCCAGACACATGTACCTACCTTGCGAATCCCCTCAAACGTACATCTTCCGGATGGGGGCCGCCGTAGCTGCAGTCATGACCTCCTCGGAGGGCGAACAGCATCACCAGCCTCGCTGGCCACGCCGTCCACCTCTGACACGTGGAGCTCCACAACACAGTGCTGTGACACATCCACCTGCACAGCAGGAGGGAGGGTAATGGCATAGAGAGATGCATCGCAGAGGGCACTACCCTCGCCACAGGGTCCACAGACCGAGGCTCAGCTTCCTGGACCTCTCTGAGCAGCAGTGCACATGGAGGCTCAGAGTCACTCGACATGTAGTCATGGACATCTGCAGCCTCCTTCATGCCGAGCTGCTCCCGGCTGGCCCGAGCACCATCTTCCTACCAATCGCTGTCAAAGTCACCATTGCCCTCAACAACTTCTCCTTCGCATCCTTCCAGGGTGCCACCGGGGACATCGCCGACGTCTCTCAGTCGTCTGCACAAAAGAGCCCTGCAAATACACCTACACCCACTCTGCAGTGACACAATGGGTGGCATCAGTTGTGGGTCTTCATAGTGATCCTCAGGAAAGGGCATTATTGCACAAACCAGACAAGATTCGCAAAGACGTGGCAGTAGTGGTGCCAATATAATATTTTATGTGAGTTGATCAGAAATTAAATATAAGTAAAAACCATGGCAAACCCTCAAACACCCTTGTGCATCCCCTTCATGCTCACATCACGTTTGCCTTACCCTGCCTACTGCACATATGTGATGCATGCCCTGTGGCTGCAGCACAGGTAGTGGCAGGTTGAGTGAGGCTGACCATGAAAGAGAAGCATGAGAGGGTGAGTATGAGATAGAGCCATGAGATTGTCTGAGGATTGGGTTGAGTGGTAGTGGCTGGATGAGTACTGGCGAGGTGAGTAAGTGCAGGTAAGATGAGGATGAGATTTGAGTGGGTGTGAGGAGTGATATGATAGAGTAGTGTTGGCAGTGCAGAAGGAGATGTGGGGTGGGGGCGGTGATGTGGCAGATGGAGTGTAGGGGAATGAGTAAGTATACTCACATTGGCTGACCTACTTATGTCATTGCAGCGCCTCCTGCACTGTATGCAGGTGTGCGATATGTTGGTGGTGCAGGTGACCTCCTCTGCCACCTCGAGCCAGGCCTTCTTGGTGGCAGAGGCAGGCCGCTTCCTCCCACCCGCCGGGGGGGAAGATCTCTGTCCTCCCCCTCCTCCTCACCCCATCCAATAATACCTGGAGTGAGGCATCATTAAACTTGGGAGCAGGCTTCCCCCTGGGCTGCTCCATGCTGTAATTTTTCCTATTTCCTGCGGCATCAGTCAGTGGAGGACTGCCCCTTTAAATAGGGCTCCTCCAGCTGACAGGCTATGCTGCGCATGCGCAGTCCGCCCGCTGCGCAGCTTTCCAGCGTGAAACCCGGAAGCACAAGTAAGTGGCTCCAATTAGCCTGCGATTGCGTGCGGAGCACACTGATTTCACTGGACACGTTACCCACGTGCCTAGTCGGCCCCCCGCTGTGAACCCACTGC
The DNA here is from genome assembly GCF_035084215.1 of Heptranchias perlo. Classification (NCBI taxonomy): domain Eukaryota; kingdom Metazoa; phylum Chordata; class Chondrichthyes; order Hexanchiformes; family Hexanchidae; genus Heptranchias; species Heptranchias perlo. The sequence continues at coordinate 26,895,163 of NC_090343.1, forward strand.
CCTCCTAATATCGGGCCCATTGTTATCACTGCTACCTAGAGGCTCCTTTACAATGAGGTCAATAATTAATCCTGTCTCATTACACATTACCAGATCTAGAATAGCCTCTAGGGATCGGGTGGGAAAGTGGAGTTGAGGTCGAAGATCAGCCCTGGTCTTATTGAATGGCGGAGCAGGCTCGAGGGGCCATATGGCCTACTCCTGCTCCTATTTTTGATGTTCTTATGTTACCTGATTGTAATCACGTCTGCTCCTCCCAACCCCACATTTAATCTCCCTCATCTCTCGATCGTTCCTCCCCTGCCTCCTCTCCTGACCCCCGATCCCGAACCCCCGGCCTCCTCTGCCGATGCTGACTCCTGACCCCCGGACCCGTCCTCTGACCCTATCCATGGCCCCGATCCCAGCTTGATCCTGACCCCCGACCCTGCCCCCAATTCCTGACCCTGACCCAGGTCCCAAACCTCGACCCAGGCCCCAATCCCTGACAACACTTACTTGGAGTTCTCTTTACTGGTGGGCTCTTCATGCTTTGCTGGCAATATTAAAAGGAGGCCCCAGGTCCCAAATCTGTAGAGCTTCAGGCCTCACCATTCAGTTGGAGGGTGTAAGTGGCGGGGGTGGGGGATGGGACTAGCGAACTACACCCCCCACGTGCACAAAAATGCTCATGGCCCATATGTTTGCATTATAAAGTATATGCATAATATTCTTACAGAAAGCATATTTGAAGAAGGTTTATTTGTAGAGCACACACAATGTTTACTATCTCATTTGTAGCATGGCTGAGCAAAACCCATGATTGCAAGACGACATCTTATCTGCATTCAGTCACTGAGGAAACTGAGAAGTGGGAAGGTTTCTTGGAAAAGTACTTGCTGGGGTAATGGGGTAGTGTTTTGCACTTTGTGGCTTCACTTGTGGAATTGCCATCCACTAGGATTAAAAGAGAGGACCATGGATTAATGTTTCATCTGAAAGGTGATATCTGCATAATAATAGATGAGAGATGAAGCCATAGGTGAATTATTAAGGGACTTCCTCATGAAAAGTACCCAATGTTAAAATACCTATGGATGAATCATTCTGTGTAAGCCTACTGGCAGTAACTATGGGTTAACCATCCAAATATATGCCAAAATGTAAGAGTGGTATTTTCTGCAATCTTGCACGAAGACATGCCTTCAACGGTAAATTAAATCATCGATGCAAAATTGGATAAAATCAGATAAATTAAGCAGCTTAAGCCAAAATAAACCTTTTTTAAAATAAGTATGGTGTATATTTCCAGTAAATCTAGGAAAATATAATAGAATCATAGAAAGGTTACAGCACGGAAGGAGGCCATTCAGCCCATCGAGTCCGCACCGGCTCGACGCAGGAACAATCCAGCTAGTCCCATTCACCCACCCTTTCCCTGTAGCCCTGCAAATTTTTTTCTTTCAAGTACTTATCCAATATAACACTAACCTAATAAAGGAGTTACAGTTTAGACAATGGAATTTTTTTAATCATATCTTGGTTAAAACTTTATTAACAGAGAATATGTGCACTCATAAGAACGCATAAGAAGTTACCTACATTATAGCCATCAAAATACCAGTAGTCCAAAAAGTTAACTGGAAAATTTCCATGGTTAAAAGAGATCTGATGCAGAAAGCAACTCAGTTTAGGTTTAAATGTTTAAGTTTGCACATTTAGAGATGGTCCATTAACAAAGGTCCAAGAGGAATAGGGATGTATAGAAATGTGCGGACAAAAAAAGTTCAAAATAGAAAATGGTCCATTCAACAGTGTGAAGAATGAGATCGCACCCACCAAGTCCTTGGATTTTAGTATGTTATGCATTTAACATATATCTTGATTTTCACCCATTAAATACGAATGGGTAGAAGATCTAACCCAATCATTCTAGGGATATATCACTTACTTAAAGTATCTCTAAAATACAAAAGAATTTGAGGTTTGAAATTGTTCAAAATCTGAAAGAAGGAATTGATTAAACATATAAGTAATGAAAACCAACAGAAACTATATGCCAGGGAGTTAATTTACTAACGGTAATCATTTCAGAAATTAAACTACACCTGGTTGTCAATTTATATATCATGTCAATGTAGAAAAGTAACACGTAATGCAACCAAAGTGACTTTGGAGAAAATGCCTTAAAACACTTCATTTAATGTCTGTCTTTATGAATTGAAATTCATACAGTGCAATGTAAACCATACACAATACTACATAGAATTTTACAGCACAGAAACAGGCCATTCAGCTCAACAGATCTATGCCGGTGTTTATGCTCCATACATCCTCCTCCCACCATACTTATTCTCACCCTGTCACAATATAATCTATTCCTTTCTCCCTCATGTACTTATCTAGCTTCCCCTTAACTCATCTATGCTATTCGCATCAACCAACTACTTTTATCAATCAAGTACCTTTATCTTTGACTGTTCCCTCTCCTTTTGTTTTGATATCTAGCCTAGTTATGTTAAGGTCTCTGTTTCCTAGATGTTCTCCCACTCTTACATTACCTACTTGACACACTTTATTTCCTAGAATTAGATTCAGCATTGCCCTTCTTTGTTTTTTCATTCAATTGAATGACTTGGACTGCGCAAATCTGTGAAGTCTGTATGACTATATTCATTTCAAATTAAATATATCTGTAATCCTTTCTATTAGTCATTTTTGGCGTGAAGGCAGAATTATAGGAGACTGCAAAATAGTGGAAAATTCACCAAAAAAGTGTCAAAATCTACATTTTCTGGGGAGGAACTACACCTGGTTGTCAATTTATATATCATGTCAATGTAGACTCTACAAGAAAATAAAATTTATAATTTCATTGTTTGCATTCCCCTTCAGAAATTTGCCACTGCTACAAATCATGCTTTTGTGCTTTTTAGTTTTATTTCCTGCAAGACAAGGGATGGAAATTTAAGTTACAACAAATGAATGCTCCCCTGGCTTAGGGGTCCCTACTATTGACTTTGCCCCCAGTCATTATTTGCTTTGTTAGGTGAGACATAGATTCTGCCCCTTAGAAGTCAACCAGGAAACTCCTGGAAATGGAGGAGCACCAGCACAACCTGGTCTTTGCTATTTTCCTAGGAGATTCTGCTGGTCTCTTGCCAAGACATTTTAGAGCAATTGTTCACTCACTCTGTCCTCAGCAGGTATCTGCTTTGATTGTGTGGGCAATCCTCCTCATATAGTGCAAAACCAATGGTTGAAAATGATCTTGTTGGCAGTGTTACTTGACATTATTAATTTTACTTATTATTGAATATCTTGTCAGGTAAGTTATTCTGAGAGATTGTACCCAACAATTCTAAATATACAGTTCTTGCAACTTACTGGTAAATATGTGTGGTTCATTGATATTTACCATTAAAGAGCTTGAACACATGCACAGAAACATTTTTTTCCAATATTTTTCACATGGAAAGCTAATAAACTATGTTTAGTATTTTTCAGATGGATCATTTTTCTTCTGAATGGCTTAATGAGACTAAGGCACCCATGGCTATGTTTTGTCAGCTGGTCTCTAATCACTGAAGTTTAGAAGTTGCATTAATCTGTAACAAGCTAGTCCAGTTCAGAAAATCTCTGTTACTTATAACCAGCCACCAGACTGCTACTCTGCACATTTTTTCACTAAATAGCTGCATCAAGAAAGATGTCAGCAACTGCCTAGTGACCATAATTTTTTCCTCACCCATTGGGCCTAAAGCAGAATGAGTTCTTCAATCCATTAAATTTACTACTAATCAGAAACTTTCCTAATATGAGACACAAGCAACAAAGTTAAATATGTGGACACTTGTGAGATTGTGAAGATTTTGTTTGTGTAACTAATTCAGATTTAGAAATGTATTTGATACAATGATTTAGAATTTAGTGCAGAGTATTTGCATTTTTTCAGGTTATTTGCATAATAAATCTTACCTATTTTTCTTATGTAATTTGTTCTTTTTGTTGTTTGAAGGTTAACAACTCTTTGAGAGGAATACTACGATGATGAAATTATATTTTGTTCAGGTTCTTAAATAGTTGGCATTAGGGCTAGATTTTCCACCCATTTGTTGTCAATTTGTGGAAAATTTAGCCCCATTGATTCTAAAGAACAAGCAGCACCACACTTAAGCAACAGCAGCCAGATAAGGATCTCTAGTAAACATTGAAAGAGTTACTAAAAAAAGTATAGGTAAAGCAAAAAAAGCAGGAAACTGCACTGTACAGCTTATATGGAGGAACTTGGAGAATGCATTATTCAAACTCTTGAAATAAAAAGAAAGAACTTTATTTATATAGCGCCTTTCAACATCCCAAAGTGCTTCACAGACAATGAAATGCTTTTGAAAAGTACTCATTGTTGTAATGCATGAAAATGCGGCAGCCAATTTGCACACAACCAGGTCCCACAAACAGCAATTAAATAAATGACAAGATAATTTGTTTTAGTAGTGTTGCTTGAGGGATAAATGTTGGCCAGGACCTGAATACAACCCAGTTTACAGTGTGGTAATGGGCACCATTTTTCATTCCAGTTTCCCCAGCATTATTTTTTTTCTTTGACTTCATAGATAAGAAATATGCATGGAAAATCAGCTTGTTACTCAAAGCAAGTGTCTTAATTGCAATAATTACATTTATAGTTATATCTATACTGTTAAATATTTTGATGATGAAAATCCACAGGATGCAATCCCAGCCACCGAGCTGAGCTCACATCTTCCAGGGCCCTCCGGTGTTGACCCCACCAGAATTTGTGGGGTTAGTGAGAGGGCAGGCAGGTACAAGCACCAAATTGGGTGCATCTCTGGTGCCTGCTTACCCAATGCTTACAGAAACTTTTAGCTTTGGTCTATCCTTGGAGTGAAGGTTGCTCAGCCCCCCTCATCCAACTCCAGCTTTGTTCGTCACATTCCTTTTTTTAAAAAAAATACTTCTCTCTAGGGTCTAGGTCACTTACTTGGCCTGGACCTCGCTGGTGATGTCTACATACACCTTTCTGGAATGTGGTATGACTCCACTCACTCAGTGTACCAGCCTTCACTCCACTCTGGGTTCTCGTTCACCCTGAGGAAAAGGAGCTCCCAGCTTAGGGATTCCCTGTCCATGGCTCCACCCCCTAGCTACCATTTTCATTGTAAGTGGTGGATGGAGGTTCTGCCTTTATAAGGTAACCAGGAAACTCTGGAAATATTGGATACCTGGCACAACCCTCGAGGAATTTCAGTGCCTTTGTGTTTGTAAGAATGTAATAGTGTGAATCTTTGTTGTAAGCTAGTAACATTTTTTATTGGTCCATACTAACATACAATATTAGTTGCATGGTCACCATAGACCAATCCAATCCCAATATTCAATTCTACAAAGTACAAGGCAGCCATGTTGGATTTTCTGCCTAATTTATATTATTTTAAAATTATATTTTCCATGTTCTTCCATTTTATTTTAAACATACTTTGCATTACTTTTAAACTATTTTTCCTTCTGTACCCCCTTTCACCACTTGTTCTCACTGCCTGGGCCAAGCCCCCAATATCCGTCTCACCAGCTGTGCCCTGCCTATAACCTCCTGCGTTCTCCACACCACCTGTTCCTTTACCTAGGGCTCTGCCTGAGCCTCACACATAGTCATAAATTATAGCGTCTAGCCCCATTTATGTATTTTTTTACCTTCAGCCCCCATTCCACAACTTTTTTTTTACTGCCAATTCCTGCACCTTCCCCAAGCGTCACAAAAAGGGGTCCTTTCCAACCCTCCACTACCAGAACAATCAGAAATAGAAGCAAAATACAGTCAAATCAAGAGTAAAAACAGCTAAGAATCCAAGGGGTCAGTTTTAACCTTACCCGCCCAGCAGAAACTGGGGGGCGGGGGGGGGGGGGAGATGGGCAGTTTAAAATGACCAGGCTACTTACAACAAATCTGTGTGAAGTAGAAATTTTAAGAAAAGAGAAGGGCGAGGGGGATAAAATCTAAACTTTGGCTGACTGTGGGATTCCTGGGGATAGAATTTCAAGGGGGTTCTCTCCATCTCCTACTGTAAGATTGGCGTGAGGTGGCAAGAACACCAGAGAAATGGCGAGATTCCATTGATTTTCCTCCGAAGATACAGTGGGAGAGCCCCCGCAGAAGTTTTAGATGCTGGTGTCTGTTAACAGTCAGAGGAGGGCATGGACTTGAAACCACGGGCGGTGGAGGGGAGGCCTGGTCTAGCAGCATTAGGTTATAACTTTCTAAACGATTTCTGCAAACGTTAAATTTGATGTTTCTGATTGGTTCTCTCTGTATGTTTGTTTGCCTCTATCTCTCTTTCTCTGTCTCACAGGTTCATTTATGGTGTTTTAATTAAATTGACAAGTTAACCTATTATGGGAAAAACAATAAATCAAGGCCATTGCATAATTTAATTGATGTCAAAATCAAAATATCCTTTGTAGAAGTGTACCTCTGGGCATAGTGAAGTTTGACACCATAGGCTGAACAATTAAACATTCACTGCTTCTTATCTGCCTTTCCTTTGCAGCTATATTTGCTCAACCAATTAACTATACATTTGTAGCTGGTTAATATCTGGGGTGTTTTTAATCTGCTGTATCCATTTTACAAAACTAGATTTGTTCTGCACAGAGGCTCTTTTGCAATGTTTACCCCCATTGCTTTTGTTTTACAATGCTTTGTTTGATAGTTGGAAAGGTCAGAACGCAGTAAAATTGTTATCTTTAGACCTGCACCTTCTCTGCCCTGTTTGTTTTTTTTTGTTGTTTCGTTCTTTCCAGCAAAATGTGACTGAGGCTGATTTCAGTTGTTATCAGTCACTTATTTGAAATGTCACTTCTCAAAACCTTAATTGTTTGTGTTGCAGCTTCAAGTAAGTAATCATCATCTGGATTTTAGCCCCCTCTTGAATAGTTCAACTTTATGGTTGAAAGCCTGTAGTTGAGTTTCTGTGAACGATTCCTGTAATGGATTCATGGATATATTTAGGTTTAGGAGTTCCCACATATGTTCAAGATGAGATAGGATAGTAAAGGGCCACTGAATATTTATTTTGGTCATCCAGGTATATGAAATCCATCACCATGTTTGAGTCTACAAATCAAGGTACTTTCTTTTCTCCAAAGGACATCCACCACTTACCTAAGTCCAGAGAGCTAGTTGCATATTGGGATCCCAAAATGCATGCAGCAGTACAGCTAAAATCATATAGCCTACCATGCCAGAGCACTGGTAAATTTTACACTGCTTGATCAGCTAGGACCACTTAACTTGTTAGGGCATTGGCTTGCATGGTTACCTGGGGATCAGTCAGAATAATTGGAAACTTTGTGCTACTTTAGTTTCCACTAGTGAGCAAGGCTGGCTGGTCAGTCATAATGCTTTGGAGTACTATAGCATCCTGCTCAGATATTGGATCACTACGTCTGTCAGAGAGGATTGATAGTTCCAAAGATCCATCATCAGGTGTGCTATCTTAGAGCCACCTCAAACTAAAGACATCCCAGTTATCTCCCCCTTCCCAGTGAGGATTGTCACTAATTGGTCATTAGATAATTGACAAGTGCAAGTTTAAGCCCTAATTATGCAGACAGCAGGTAGCAAGATCTCCTGAAGAATGATGTGGTGAGCCAAGCAAGTCACTATAAAACACCTTCCTCCTAACCACCACAGAGACACACATTTTACCCTATTCAATTTAGATTTGAGGTTAGGATCAGGTCAGCCATGATCTTATTGAATGGCGGAGCAGGCTCGAGGGGTCAATTGGCCTACTCCTGCTCCTATTTCTTATGTTCTTATGAATAGGTAGAGATTGTGAGCATCAGCAGCAGTTTGTCTCTTTTTTCCTCCCTATTTTTCTCTCTCTCCCTATATCTCTCTACTTTTCTCCTCTTTTTTTTCTCTCTCTACATCTGGATGTCAGGGGAATTCATTTCTGTAAATGACCAACTTTGCAAACATACAAACACCATCAGTACTCAAAATCACTCTTGCAACTTATATTGCCTGCCAGAAGGGCTGCAGCTACTCTTCAAGTTTAAAGGGACAATTCACCTTTCATTGTCATGGAATAAAAACAGAAAATGCTGGAAACGCTCAGCATGTCAGGCAGCATCTATGGAGTGAGAAACAGGGGGAGACTTAGAGGGGGATAGTAATTGTTCATAAGGTGATTGGAATTTTTTGGCATGTTGTGTAAAGTAAACATGACTTGTGCACACAGAGTTCTGAGTTAATTTTCATATCTGCTGGGATGATGGCAGGGGCAATGTAGACTTTTGTCTTTTGGAGGTTTTGTCAGAAATTTCTGAGATCGAGGGACTTTGTGAGGGAGTGGGAGAAAAACAGGCAGGTGTGAAATGACTTTTTTTTGTAAGTAAATCTTTATTTACTGAAAGCACTGGGCTATCAGTGGGCCCTCCTGGCTGCTGGCTATGACCTGTGAATGGTTGAATAATATCCAGTTAATATAACAATAATAGACCACTTGAGTTTTACCAACATGCCATAGCTGTGGTTTGCTTAGATGCACTTGAAATCTCACCATATCACTCAGCAATGTCAGGTACTATTCCATTTCCGCATCAACCAGTATCCAGCTGAAATGTTAAAGTGATTTTACTAACAAATCAAAAAATGTTGAAAGTATTTCAATACTTTTAAGCTAAAAGCAAACTACACACTGAATAACTGTGGAATTTGGAAAATATTCCATGATGATCTGAGCACGATCATAACCCACGCTCATGTCGTTTGTGGATTCTGTAACTGAATCATTATGGAATACTTTGATATTCTATATTGTTGGCCATGTGCCCTCTATTTGTTAACTATAGTTTATATTATCAGTCAAAATTGTGACTACATACGGCTGCATTCAGTTAATGATCCTTTTCTCAACCTATTTTTACCCTAGGAATGCAATTCTTTACATGACGCAGTATGGCACACTATTCTTTTTCCTAAAAATAAAAATCATCATTGATTTATAACAGATTGTTCATAAATATTCATATGGACTCGGATATAGTTTATTCTTGACAGACTAAATGTCTGCTGCAATTCAGGACAGAACATTTTACCACATGTTACTCATTTGAAAAAGTGTCAGCAACAAAGATAAGAGGTTAAGTCAGCACCCTAAAAATAATAATTCCCTTCACTGGAGGCAGAAATTAGATTTATTTGAAGAAATAATGGTGTTCAGTGGATTGTGGAAGCCATGGTCCTGTTACTTCAGTGCCAACATAAAGTCCTGATTAACAGTATCAACGTGTTAACTAATACATCCACCACCCTAAACATTCACTCCCTTCACCACCGGCGCACCGTGGCTGCAGTGTGTACCATCCACAGGATGCACTGCAGCTACTCGCCAAGGCTTCTTCCACCTAGAAGGACAAGGGCAGCAGGCACATGGGAACAACACCACCTGCACGTTCCCCTCCAAGTCACACACCATCCTGACTTGGAAATATATCGCTGTTCCTTCATCGTCGCTGGGTCAAATTCCTGGAACCCCCTACCTAACAGCACAGTGGGCGATCCTTCACCACACGGACTGCAGCGGTTCAAGAAGGCAGCTCACCATCACCTTCTCAAGGGCAATTAGGAATGGATAAATGCTGGCCTTGTCAGTGATGCCCACATCCCATGAACGAATAAAAAAAATCTCATAATGTTGATTTCCTTATTTCTATATGTGCAAGGAAGAAGAAAAAGTTAGTCAAAATGTTCAAGGAAGAAATACTAATTGATGGATGATGCAGCCTCTTCATTAAATGGTCTTTCGTGTAGGAAAGAATGAACTAGAGCATATGGTATCTTTTGCAATGTTGCTTGAGTAAAATGAGAACTAAATGGTAGCTGACAGTGTGTTATTTGGCTTTAGCACTCCAGTAATTCAGATAATATTGTATATCATGAGAGTAAAGCTAGATAAGTTTACATTCTGCTGAACCCTAGGAGTGTGCTACAGTCCTAAATACATCCACAAACATAATCTACCCTTTATAATACATATATACAATTTAAGTTTGTTCCTGTGGTGTGAAGTTCAACCTTAAGGTGCAGGTGGTCTAAAGTTATACTTCAGGGGTTAAATCATTAAGTTGTGTTTGATTTTATTTTAAGAGAAAACTGTTTAGTATGGGAGACAGGTGCATCCTGTGATGTAAAAGGTCCTGAATGTTTTGGGGTAAATTTTAACTTCCAGCCCAGAAGGGCTCGTGGGGGAGTGTGCGGGGAGGGGGGGAAGATTTCCAGGTGCAAAACCCAGAAGGTAAGTGGGCAGGTTGTGATCTTAATGAGGCCTATCAGTTGCACTTACAGGTTTTGCATCCGGCAGCCAGCCTAATTGACAGAGGGAGGGATCAGAGGCGGGGGAGGGAGCCGGGGAGAAGATCGGGGGGGGCGGGGAGAAGAACTGGGGGGGGCTGCTGAGGAAAAGATCGGGGGGCTGAGAAGAAGATCTGAGATCTCTGGAGGTCTGGTGAAGTGTCAGAGGTAGGTGGGAGGTGGGGGTTCATCGTGGCGGGGGGGGGGTCCACCATCGGGGGGGGGGGCCATTATCGGGGGGAGAGGAGCGGGGTCGGCTGACCGCGGGGGTCTGTCGGCCAGGTGAGTTTGTTGGGCCTGGATGAAGCGCTCCTGCTCCTCCAGGCCAACAAGCAGTGCAATAAAGGCACTCACCTCATGGATCTGGCCCTTCCCGCCTGCTTTCATCCTACGTGAATCAGAAACGATGGGAAACCCGAATAGGTAAGGTTAAAATTATTTTTTTATTCCAATACACAAAATATTAAGTACCTCAAGTATCTCAATGCGATGCATTGCCTTTTTAAGTATCAGCCCACTGGATATAAGTGGGGGCGGGACTTCCCGGCGTCTGCTCTCCGCAAGCAGACAAACCCGCCTGGGCTAAACCCAGAAGCAGGCGTGATGGAGCCGGGATGCAGTCCCGCTCTGAAAACAGAGTATTTTTACTCCTCGCCTGCTCCCAACCCACCCGTCCTGGGAGGTTAAAATTTACCCCTTTGTGTCCAGAATGACCACATATGGGAACATAGGAACAGGAGTAGGCCATTCAATCCCTCGTGCCTGCTCCGCCATTTGATAAGATCATGGCTGATCTGTGATCTAACTCCATATACCTGCCTTTGGCCCATATCCCTTCATACCTATGGTTGCCAAAAAGCTATCTATCTCACATTTAAATTTAGCAATTGAGCTAGTATCAATTGCCGTTTGTGGAAGAGAGTTCCAAACTTCTACCACCCTTTTGTGTAAAAATGTTTTCTAATCTCGATCCTGAAAGGTCTGGCTCTAATTTTTAGACTGTGCCCCCTACTCCTAGAATCCCTAACCAGCGGAAATAGTTTCTCTCTATCCACCCTATCCATTCCCCTTAATATCTTATAAACTTCGATCAGGTCACCCCTTAACCTTCGAAACTCTAGAGAATACAACCCCAATTTGTGTAATCTCTCCTCGTAACTTAACCCTTGAAGTCTAGGTATCATTCTAGTAAACCTACGCTGCACTCCCTCCAAGGCCAATATCTCTGACTTCCTGTGCTTAAGCTCAAAGTTTCTGACCTTGCGGAGCAGCTAGCGACACTCCATTGCATTCAAGAGATTGCAGGGTTCGTGGAATGCACATTCCAGGAGATGGTCATCTGCAGGCAAGCCAAGTTCGTGTGTAACGGAAGAGGTGACCATCCATCGGGGTAGGAAGAGTAGATTGGAGGCAGTGTAGGAATTCCCTAAGTGTGTTGAATTGGTAAATAAGTATTCAGCTACAAATAACTCTGCCAATGACAACAATTTGGAGCAGGGCAATCATGAGCGAAACCATAGCACTATGGAACAAACGGTTGGCAAATAGGGGGAAATGAAGTGCAGAAACATAATAGTAACAGAGGATTCCATAGTCTGGGGAATAGTCTTTTACATTAATGTGCCCCATGTAGCAGGGAACTGTTCAGATTCCTGCAACATGGGACTAGTTCTCTCACAGGAGTGACCTGTGCAGGATGGATGTATTTTGTCTGAAAGAGGCTGGCACCTTTGTCCTTGCTGGGAGAATAACTATAGTGGAGGATATAAACTAATATGTCAGTGGGAAGGAAAAAACAAGATGAGAAAACAAAAGGAATAAGGACACTGGAAAAATAAAAAAGAACAGGAAAAATATAAAGAACAGATCAGAAGGAGGTGGGATTAAAACAAGCAAGACTGACATGTCCAATTTTAAGTTGTATGAACGGAAATGCACAAAACATTATGAATACAATTGGTGAGCTAGATGCACAAATTTCTAGGAGGGGTATGATATAATAACATGAACAGAGGTGTGGATTAGACTAGGACAGGACTGGAATCTGAACACTCCTGATTACAAAATGTTCAGGAGGGTTGGAGTAGGAAAATAGGGAACAGGGATGGCAGTATTAATCTAAAGATTCCCTTGCATTACTAGAACATAAAATTAGATTATAGGGAATCATGCAAAAGTTCTATTTCATTAGAGTTAAGGAATAGGAAGGTAACTGTTACTTATATATATCTGATATATTGAAACAGTGGCAAGGAGATAGAGGAAAAGAAACGGGCTCTGAAATTCTGTGGGGCTACTACCAATCTCCCACTGTGACTTCAGCAGGAGACCGGTGCAAATCCTGGAGAAATGGCATAAGTGGCAAAAAATGGTTATTTATGCTGTTTCTCTGGCATTTCTGCAGGTCTCCCACCAAAGTTACCTCCCCCTATCTTTGTAACTTCCTTCAGTCGCACAATCCCTCCCGTGAACTCTCCGTTCATCTGACTCTAGCCTCATGCAACCCCCTCCCATCACCCCACTATTGGTGGCTGTGTCTTCAGTTGCCTAGGCCTCATGCTCTGGAATTCCCTTTCTAAATCCCTCTGCCTCTCCACCTCCCTCTCATTCTTGCGCTCCTTAAAACCCACCTCCTTGACCACTCTTCCTAATAACTCCTTCTTTCGCTAGGCATCCAATATTTTGATTATGCCTCTGTGAAGCCACTTGGGTTTTTTTTACATTAAAGGTGCTATGTAAAACAAGTTGTTGTAAGGGTAAGACAACATTTAGGTAACAGGAACCATGACATAATTATGTTCAATATAAAAATTGAAAAGGAAAGGTAAGAGTCAAAGATAATGGTACTTGTTAAGAAAATAAAGCCAATTCCAATGAGGTATAAAGGGAACTAGCCCAGATAAACTGGAACAAATAGAAATGGCAAATAAGAAAATTCACAAACAATGGGAGACATTCAAACAGGAGATGTTTAGGTTACAGACCAGACATGTTCCCACAAGAAGTAAAGATGGTATAGCAAAAGCTGAGTTCATTAGATAAATAAAAATGTTAAATTAAAATGATATTTAAAAAGAGGCATATGACAAGTCTAGGACTGATAATACAAAAGTAAATTTAAGCAGAATAAAAATTCATATGGGCCTGCTCCTGAACACATATCACAAAATGATGCTCCCCCTGTCTGTAATTTTCTGTCTACTAAAGTTAATGGACATAATATCAGAGGCTGGGACTGCGTATTTTTGTGATGTGTGCAACAGGAGCATTGGAATTTTTACCCCAAAGAAGGTTAAAAGCTGATCTGATTGAGGTATTCAAAATTATGAGAGTTTTGATAAGGTAAATTTAGGAAAAACTTTATCCATTGCTCTGTCAGTCAGTAATCAGAGGGTGAATTTAAAATCATTACCAAAACGATGAAGGGAGAGGTTAGGAGAATATTTTTTATGCTTGGAGATGGAAAGCCCTACCAGAAACAATGGTGGAGATAGAATCCACAATAGCTTTTAAAAATGAAGTGGATCAATATTTGAAAAAGAAAAAGTTAAAATTGTACAAGGAAACTGCAGGGGAATGGAACTAAGTGGAGAGCTCTTCCAGAGAGTGGACTGAATGGCCACCTTCAGTGCTGAAAAATTCTACCGCAACAGAAATTGGATGCGTAATTAGTTAATCTGCTTTGGTGATGGCTGATGGATAAATGTTGTCTAGGACTCCCTGTTCTTTTTGAATAGTGCCACAGGACTTTTAATATCCAGCTGAACTGGCAGAAACGGTATCTTATCCAAAGGCTAGCACTGCTGTACTGCACTGGAGTGTCAGTCTAAGTTATGTGCTTAAGTTTTGGAGTGAGATTAAACTTATCACGTTCTGTGTCAGGCGCGAATATTATCCACCGAACAAGTTTACTGTAATCCTGAGTTTCTATTACTGTCTGGGAGCTAGTGCTATTAATCATTTGGTAAACCCTTGACTGGGACATAGCTATCAAGTTAGAAGCTGGCTGCTGATAAACATTTTCACTGGGAAGTTCCTTTGGGGTCCTCCAGACTTGCTGCTGTAATTTTGGTGGAATATCAGCAGAAATCCTGTTTACGCTGCGTAAAAATGGAAGAATAAGTATTATATCAGTCTGTGGCTTAGACTATAAGATATTAGCATATTTATTGAACAGTCAACGGGTAAATGAACAAAATCAAGAATAAGCAATAAATTTGCAGTAATTATATACTTTGTACCTCCTCAGGATATAGAAAACAACAAAGTTACTTTACTGAGCTAACACTCAATGTAAAACTGAACCTTGAAACAAGGCCCCTTCCATGACTGTTCTCTGCTGAGCAATAATAGAATCTCTGATCTGCTCTTTCTGTGAGGACTTCAAAATTACTTCTGAGCTGGGTGAAGACTGCCAAATATCAACCCATATAAAGCTGCTCCTTGCTACAGAGCTGCCTGCTAAATGGACAAAGAATCATGCCCCCCTCCACAAACATGACTCAAATTTTTCTTTGATTCCCAGGACAAAAGGGATTCAAACCAAAGTCTACATAAATACAGCTGCCGCTTGCAGTAGAGCTCAAAGACATCTCGCAGCCTGCCTGTCTTCTACCTAGCCAAGGCGACAAGCTAACAATTGGCCAAATTGAGTAGACTGACACCTAAAACAGATAATTGTCCGGAAATGCTTTGTAGGAATATTAATTCCTTTGAAATGATTTTTACTTGCCCAAATGCAATATGTATTCTCTGCAACCCAAGAAATCAGCGAGCAGGATAAATTACATTTAAAATGACAGCCAGTCACATATACCAAGATATTAAAATATATAGGACCTGAAATTTTTTGGGAGCTCTCCCAGTTACCCATTGTAATTCTGACAGGAACAGTGGAACTCTGGAGAATCATGGAACCCTGGCATAGGCATGCTCTGTGAACATGGGCCCGCATAAATGCCAGTGTTACTGGCCCATGCTTTTGTGGGGCCACTAAAACTTTCAGTGGAAAATGTGTAACAATTCTTTTTAAATTTCAAAGAATATATCCATTAGGTTTAGCAATTTCAATTTGGGCAGGCTGAGTAGACTGCAGCTATACACTTCCACAACTCTGCACAATCAAATTGCGGTTGGACAGACTGCTCTGTTTAGACATTCAGTACTTGGGAAGAATATAAATGATCATCCCTAGTTTAAAAACTATGGAGGTTTCAGCGTCTTCCTGAAATGCTTCATTCATTTCTCATATATTGAGATGCTATTTTTTGACCACAAATTGCCCTTGTTCAGCAGAATTACCATGATGCGTAGCTTAACAATGGTATTAGCTGCTGTCGTATTTAGGTGGCTTCGTCTTTGTAATAACGTGTGACAAAAGATCTTCTGATTAAGGAACACATTTACATTCATATAACACCTTTCATGTCCTCAGGAGTCTCAAAACGTTTCACAGCCAATTAATTATTTTTGAAATGTAGTCACTATTGTTCCATAAGCAAACTTATCAGCCAATTTACACACAGCAAGCTCCAACAAACACCAATGAGATAAATGACCAGGTAATCTGTTTTTTTTTTAGTGCTGTTGGTTGATGGATGATTACTGTCCGGGACCTGTGAGAACTCCTTTGCTCTTTGAATAGCACCATGGGGTCTTTTCATATCTAACAGTGGGAATGAACTAGCTTCACGTCTATTTTTTATTCAAATTTTCTCCTCTCCACTTCTCGTGAAGGCTCTGATTTCTTGCTGGGATATGATTCCACGATCACTCAATGTCCTCTGGTACCTCACCCAAGTATCATTTTTATGTGTGTGAGACTTGACATTGAGTGTTAGAAGTCTATTAATTGCTCGGGCTGGGATCCCTGGAGGATTTTTCCTTCCCCATCCAGGAGGCTGAGGCAATGGTAGCACCCTACCGCCGCACTGATTGAGATCAAATAGCTTGACACAGGTTGAGGATCAGATTTGGAACCTTCATAGTCTCTAAGGCCAACGGCTTACTGGATAAGATTCCTGACTCACAGGGGGGAACTCCCCCTCCCCTTTTCTGTTACTGTAGCTGATTATAGTTTCATAAATTGCAATTGTGCTGATAAAGTAAATGTGTTTTAGTTTTTGACAAACTGATGCTAAAACATCTTGATTTGCGGGAGTGTTGTACATGTTTCAGTCTTGTTTATAATGAAGATCCTTTGCTTGTTACAGTTAATGTATTCCACACTGACCCATGAAGGAATGTTGGACTTGCATAATATTTTCCATGTAAATGTGCTAGCACAACATTATTCTGCCCTTGTTTGTCCTAATGTTCAATTTGATGGCCTTGCCTTCTTGGATGATTGGATTATCCCACTATACATGTAAAAGCAATGACAATATCCAGTGCAGATTAGCAAAGTGTGTATCCTTAGCTGACTTGTCTTTTAGCTCAAACACTATTCAAAACACCCTGTATTCAAACAGAATCCTCATTAAAAGACTATTTACAAGTTGGGACAGAGTTATTTGTAAATTGAGTCTTATTGGTTGCATCAGATACAGATAATGAATACTTAAATCTCATTAGTGTTTTTGAAATTGTTTAGGGAGGTGAATCATAGAATCATAGAAAGTTACGGCATAGAAGGAGGCCATTCGGACCATTGTTTCCATGCTGGCCGAAAAAGAGCTATCCAGCCTAATCCCACTTTCCAGCACTTGGTCTGTAGCCCTGTAGGTTACGGCACTTCAAGTACACATCCAAGTACTTTTTAAATGAGTAGAGGTTTTCTGCCTCTACCACCCTTTCAGGCAGTGAGTTCCAGACCCCAACCACCCTCTGGGTGAAAAAAATTCTCTTCAGCCCCCTTCTAATCCTTCTACCACTTACTTTAAATCTATGTCCCTGGTCACTGACCCCTCTGCTAAGGGAAATAGGTCCTCCCCATCCACTCTATCTAGTCCCATCATAATCTTATATATCTCAATTAAATCTCCCATCAGCCTCCTTTGTTCCAAAGAAAATAACCCCAGCCTATCCAATCTTTTCTCATAGCTAAAATTCTCCAGCCCTGGCAACATCCTCGTAAATCTCCTTTGTACTCTCTCTAGTGCAATCACATCTTTCCTGTAATGTGGTGACCAGAACTGTACGCAGTACTCAAGCTGTGGCCTAACCAATGTTTTATACAGTTCTAGCATAACCTCCCTGCTCTTATATTCTGTGCTTCAGCTAATAAAGGAGAGCATCCTGTATGCCTTTTTAACCACCTTATTTACCTGTCCTGCTACCTTCAGGGATCTGTGGATATGCACTCCAAGATCCCTTTGTTCCTCTACACCTCTCAGTATTCTCCCATTTATTGTGTATTCCCTTGCCTTGTTTGCCCTCTCCAAATGCATTACCTCACACTTCTCTGGATTGAATTCCATTTGTCACTTTTCTGCCCACCTGACCAGTCTGTTGATACCTTCCTGCAGTCTACACTTTCCTCCTCACTATGAACCACATGGCCAATTTTTGTATTATCTGCAAACTTCTTGATCAAGCCCCCCCACATTCAAATCCAAATCATTAATATATACCACAAAAAGCAAGGGACTTAGTACTGAGCCTTGTGGGCCCCACTGGAAACAGCTTTCCAGTCGCAACAACACCCGTCAACCATTACCCTTTGCTTCCTGCCACTGAGCCATTATGGATCCAACTAGCCACTTTCCCTTGGATCCCATGGGCTTTTACTTTTTGACCAGTTTGCCATGTGGGACCTTGTCAAAAGCCTTGCTAAAATCCATGTACACTACATCAAGTGCATTACCCTCATCGACCCTCCTTGTTACCTGCTCAAAAAATTCAGTCAAGTTAGTCAGGCATGACCTTCCCTTAACAAATCCATGCTGACTGTCCTTGATTAATCCGTGCCTTTCTAAATGTCCCTCAGAATCGATTCCAATAATTTACCCACCACCGAGGTTAGACTGACTGTCCTATAATCACTCGGTCTATCTCTTTTTCCCTTTTTAAACAACGTTAGCAGTCCTCCAATCCTCCGGCACCATGCCTGTAGCATGAACTTCTGCAGCAAATGGCGGTCACAATATCGTAAATCATTTTGCAAAGTATTTGTTCCTATGCGGTTTAGAGTAGCTCCTGCAAAACATCCAAGTGCACAGGAACATAAGCAAATAAGTGATTACATGAGTATCCAGTTTATGACGTATGGAATGAAATATAATTTGTCCTGGATCCTCCAGGACTGTGGGGAGATGCCTAGTGATGACCAGTGGAATGTGGCAGGTGAATTCTTCTTATCTGGGCACTGTTGGCACTTGTTTCCTTTCTTTTTTGCTGCAGTGTAATTTTTCTCAGAATTTATATTTAATTGTTGAACCAATATTTATTTACATCCCTTAATATCTGATCATGATTTGCTGTATACTTTCCTCTTTTCTTATTAATTTGGCCAGATTCTTGATGGAAAGCTTTTTTAAAAAATTAATATTATTTTCTACCTGAGTAAAGTTTTGCATTTAATTCATGATTGCACACCATTTCACCTAGTTCTGTAATATTATGTTGGTGACTCAGTAGTGCAAATACATTTGCTGAAACATTTGATGAACAAAGCTGCTGAATCACTCCTTTCAATTTGTATAGAAAATGATTGCAATGTAACGTCAAGACTTTAGGATTAACAAAAGGTCAGATTGGTATTTAGCCTTGTGATTACTCTTCATGTTTTCAAAATGAAAAATTACCCTTCAAAGAACAGTTATACAATATAATCGGTTAGTTACAAAAATCCATTAAAAGAATTTATAGTTTTGATTCTTTTGGTCTTTGCTCTATAAACAGTTAGTGTTCTCTTTGAACAAGAAATCAATTTTGTCACTTTCCCAAAGACTGAATCATTTGAGTTTGTAATGAGTTTCTTGATTTAGGTAGCTACCTCAAAATCAAAAAATAGATAGGCACTATACAGATTTCATAAGTTTCACTCACTGGATTTTGATAACGAGCCCATGTTGCTGTTAGTAGACCAACATTTCACTGGCAAAACCACTTTCATTGGGTATCTTCTGGAATGAGACTTTCCTGGAGTAAAGATTGGACCTGAAACAACCACTGACTGCTTTGTAGCTGTCATGAATGGGAACCTGAAGGGTATAATTTCAGGAAATACTCAGGTTCAAGGAAATCATTAAGGAAACTTTGGAGTAAATTTTCAGAACATCATGGACTTCTGAATTTCTGACATGCCTTCCTGGTGCACAAATCTCTGCAATCAGAATGTTAAAGCCAATTTTCCTAGCATCCCAGCAGCAGTTGTAGAAGAAGCATAGTTAATTGTAAATATCGCTGGAGACCTGTAATTCCAGGCCTCTGCTACATCGGCATTCCCCACAAACTTCCTGTCATGACTGCTGATTTGCATTTATGCACCACCCCACAGGCCAACTTCTCCTGCAGGTTCCCAGCCCCAACTCGGATTGTTTAAAATTTAAACTCCTGGTGCTTCTTTCTCCTTGCTGCCTTCTTCTTGTACAATAAAAGCATCTCTGAGAAACAAGACCATTATTCATCTGTCGATCTATTATCAACATTTCACATAATATAGAAAGTTTGGATTGTTCAAAGACTCTGTGCAAAGCATCATCTAGATCCAATACTTTTATTTCACAGAATTCCAATGGCCCACTATCAATCTAATTCTTTGCACAAAGGGGCTTCTGCTTTCTAACAATGGCTGCCTTTTTTGCTCAGCTAACTGGTCTGGTGCTTTGTCTAGGTGGTTCCCCAGAGCCAGGAAGAGGGCAGGACATGGCAGCTGTGCATCAATGTCAAGCTCCAGGACACAAAAGTGGCTCTCCATCTCTGAGTGCGTATACCAGATGAGTTGGCTTCAGAGGGCAACTTGGCCCTGACTGCTTCCAGGTCCCTGTGTGGTCACAGGGAGGATCTAATGGTGATAATCAACTGGAGAGAGAGCACAAACATTGACTACTCCAATCTTTCCCTTCTCCCAGCCTCTCTGACACTCTGCTCTGATCTGAGGAATCACTCTGAGAATAGTGGCAGTGTGCATGGTGATCACTATTGCCCTTCTGGTTTGAGCAATCTCTTCTGTAAGCCTGTACATAGAGGCTGCCACAGTTCAGCCGAAGGCCTATATTACAGCAGTCTATGTATTTTTGAGAGAACCCAACTCACAACAAGGCCTCAGGTGTGATGGGCTGAACAGCAGATGGCCCTGACACTGCCAAATGCTCCAAGGACATCTGCATGCTTTCTATACCTTGCATCAGCACCTCACATATGTTGGGCACCTCTGCACTAATTGCCATTTTTGAACAGTATCAAACTTCGTAAACAAGTCCCAGCATTTCTCAAGTCCGTCTTCCATCACTGAGAAGGAATAAGTTCAACTGCAAAATGTCAAGGTGCTTTGTTTACCTAGTCCACGGTATATGGAGGAGAATGTCATCAGATGAATGATAGCTGCTCTATGTATCTTAAGTGCCAAGATGTCATTTGAAGCATACTTTCCTGATAAGTGCCTACATCCACAAATAAATAACTAAGATCTCATTTACTAGTGCCACGCACTGATGATTGGAGGAGGGGGGTATTTGTTGGGCTGGTGGTAGGACTGAAGGTGATCAATACTAACTGCAGTGTGAAGGGAAAACATCTCAATTCCCTGTTCCACAGGCAGCAGTGCCCTTCATCCTCAGTGGCTTGTTTGGGTTCTAACATTCATGTGTGTATCTCTGACTTTCTCCCTGTCTGTCTCTCTTTTTCTATGTTTCTCACTCTGCGTGGATGACTTGTTCTTATTCTCTCTGCCTGTTTCTCGAGGGGGAGAAATTCATTTTCGGCTGTAAAAAGTGGTCCACATGCTCTGAGCATGCACCGGAGGCCTGAGCCTCATCCAAAATTGGGCTTCGGACCTCATCTAAATAATTCCAGTGAACTATGGATGGCAATTGAGCATCCATAGTCAGCTCACAGGTTTGCTGCAGACCAATTTTGGCCGGCTGCAATGCTGTCAGCGGCCATCAGGTAGGTCCTTGGGTGGGCAGGGGGGAGGGTATTAGGCCCTCATTAACATATGCAAGGCATCTAACTCCTGTTTAAGGTGGCTGCCAGGGATGCCTGAATATCGCTTGAGCCAATATGGCATCAAACGTATTTTAGGCGACGTCAGGATGTGAGACGTAACCCTGTAAAATTGGACCTTTTTGCCCCCGTGTCATGCCCAAGAAATGGACGAAACAAAGGCCAATATTTTCCCCTCTGTCTGCCTGTTCCACTTCTGCTCCTCCTGGTCACAAAGGAAAGTTTAAAACGTAACCTTTTGTGGCCTCTTCGTCTTCTCAGCAAGTCCTGACTTGGTTTTGCCTGGTGGGAAATCTGCGGCGGTTTCCCTTCTCAGGTCGAAGTAAAAATGCAGTCGGGTGGGTTGGATCAAAATTGCACCCATTGTCTTTCACACCACACTGACACAAGGAGGGTGATTTTAAACCCCATGAACGGGTGAGTTGGGGCGGGTGGGAGTTGAAAACAGTTGTTTTTTGGGTCGCGACCGCTACCCAGCTTTATTTCGGGGTTTAATGTTGGCGCAGAAAAGTACAGGCTTCCCACTGGGAATGCCAAGTCCAAAAATTTTGCGGTCACGACCCAAAAAAACAACTATTTTCAACTCCCACCCGTTCCCTACCAACCCGTTTTTGGGGTTTAAAATCACCCCCAAGATGTGCAATATAAAGAGTCAAACTAGCGCTGCTGCCCAGTTTGGCATTTGTTGTAAACCATGTGGAATAGATAGTCCTTCACCATTAACACTGCACAGCAACTCAATGTGATTGCAATTTGTGCAGCATGGTTTAAAAAGAAAATTAAGAATGTAATAGTACCACTCAAATGATTGTTACATCATAGTTTTCCTTCCTCTTTAGTTTAATTGGCAGTCAGAGGCCTTTGAAGCACATTCTGTGCATCTGTTTAACTTTGCCAAGGCAGAATTCTTCTTTCCCCAATTCTCATCAGATTGTGTAACCTTAGCTGTTGTGGCGAATTGCTGTTCAAAAATACTTCACTGACTGCTACATTGTAACTTAGGAACACAGGAACAGGAGTAGGCCATTTAGCCCCTTCAGCCTCTTCCGTTATTCAGTGAGATCATGGCTGATCTGTGACCTAACTCCATATACCTGCCTTAGCCCCATATCCCTTAATACCTTTGGTTAACAAAAATCTATTAATCTCAGATTCAAAATTAACAAGTGAGCTAGCATCAACTGCCATTTGTGGAAGAGAGTTCTAAACTTCTACCACCCTTTGCGTGTAGAAGTGTTTCCTAACTTCACTCCTGAAAGTCCTGGCTCTAATTTTCAGGCTATGTCCTAGTCCGAGACTCCCCAACCAGCGGAAATAGTTTCTCTCTATCTACCCTATCAGTTCCCCTTAATATCTTGAAAACTTCGATCAAATCACCCCTTAATCTTCTAAATTCCAGGGAATACAACCCTAGTTTGTGTATTCTCTCCTCGCATTTTAACCCTTGGAGTCCAGGTATCACTTTAGTAAATCTACGCAACACTCCTTCCAAGGCCAGTATATCCTTCCTAAGGTGCTGTGCCCAGAACTGAACATAATACTCCAGGTGTGATCTAACCAAGGCTTTGTATAGTTGTAGCATAACTTCTACCCCCTTATATTCTAATCCTCTAGATATAAAGGTCAGCATTCCATTCGCCTTTTTGATTATTTTCTGTACCTGTCCATGACATTTTAATGATCTATGTACATGGACCCCTAAGTCTTTTTGGACTTTCACTGTTTTGAGCTTTTCACCATTTAGAAAGTACTCTGATCTATCCTCTTTAGGTCCAAACTGGATGACCTCACACTTGCTTACATTGAAATCCATTTGCCACAGTTTTGCCCATTCACTTAATCTATTAATATCTCTCTGTAATGTTATGCTTTCATCTACATTGCTTACAATGCTGCCTATCTTTGTGTCATCGGCAAGCTTGGATATGTGGCTCTTTATCCCGTCATGTAAGTCGTTAATAAAAAGTGAATAGTCGAGACCCCATTACCGATCCCTGTGTGGCACCACTAGTCACATCCTGCCAATTTGAGTACCTGCTCCTTATCCCTACTCTCTGTCCCCTGCCGCTCAGCTAATTTCCTAACCAGGTCAATAATTTGCCCTCAACTGAGG
Source organism: Heptranchias perlo (assembly GCF_035084215.1). Lineage (NCBI taxonomy): Eukaryota > Metazoa > Chordata > Chondrichthyes > Hexanchiformes > Hexanchidae > Heptranchias > Heptranchias perlo. The sequence continues at coordinate 26,918,742 of NC_090343.1, forward strand.
CATTCGACACAACCACTACATGAACCTGTGAACATGGAGAAACAAAGCAATGCCTCAGCTTCTAAAATGAGACATGTCATGAGAATTTTTGAAATTTGTAACAATCGAAGGCACAAAGGATATTTTTGTCTGTTTAGCAAAAGAACAATTTATACTCATGTATAGCTAGAAATGTCCCCAAAAAGCTGGTTCATGATCTTCAAAGATCAGGTAAAACATAGTTTGTAAATATCATTATTAATGAGGACAGCTGAGGAATGCTTCTGTTAACCTTTGACGATTAGATTGTCAGTCTTAAAATTCCCATAAAAAATAAATTTTATGGTAAATGGTTCACTCAGGAATATATTAAAATATAATTTGAGATGTGATGATCTGCAGAAAAGAACTTGTTAAAAAATCAGCACTATAACATTTCAAATATGTAATTTTGTGAAATCATTTATGCTGTAGTCATTCCACTTCTGACAATTAGAATCTTAAACCCTTTACAACAAATCCGTCTGGAGAAATACATCCACTTGTAGTGAACAATAGAATCTGGAGACTTCAGAGTACAAAACAAGCAGTTTCTGAGAAGAAATAGTTTCATTTCATTTATGAAAGAGACAGTTCTGTATGATGTAATTGATCAGCATAAAGCAGGGAAAGCTGTCAAACAAAGTCTAAAAGAAAACTAACTTTAAATTAAATTGGTTCATTAGCACAGCAATGCTATGGCAATACAAGCAGAGGTATAAGAAAACATTTTATAAAATCAAAATGTCAGGAAGCCTGAAATTATCTCAGGTGGTTTTAAAATGCAAACTAATTAATACATCAGTAAGTACAGCAAACACTATAATATTACTGTGTGTCAGTCACAATAGAACTCCCACATTATTCATTATTTACCTAAAACTACTTTCCAGTATGTTTCCATGCAAAAATATATAACCCACCATCAAAAAATCAATTAGAAAGTAAGATTTTCTGTTATAATATATTAAATAAAACTAGATTGATCATGTACTTATAGCATTATTAAAGTTCTGACATATATTCTATATGTTACTAGTTATTAGTTCAATCGGATTGTTCAATCCAAACAAAATATTGGTGGTGCCTATTTCTGCTGAGGCATCTTTAAGATAACACCAAAAAATGTAAGGCTCTTGTTAACAATTATATTTATTTTGTTTTTAAACTACATTCTTTATTGGTTAGAATGTATGTGACCAAAATAATAACAAGTAACTTGAAACATTTCTGTTATGTCTCTTATTCACAGCACAACTTAATTATATGCTATGACTAACTTTTAATTGCAGCAGCTGCAACAGTGCATAATGATCCCCAGGTGCCTGTCTGTCAGCTAATTAAACCAATATCATTACATCTTCTTCCCTTCAAAAATATAGCAAAAGTTAACATTTTGGGACTGATTCCATGCTCTTGTACTCCTAGTGGGCAGCGACACTTTCAGGGAGCACGAGGCAGGAAATCATGGGTACACAGCCTGTTATTTTCCATCCATTAAAATCAATGGAGCTAGGAGTGTGGGAGCATAGAATCAGCCCATGTGCTTTTAACTACTCTGCCTTTTTGAAACCTTTAAACTCTCTTTCAGATATTTCTTTTATAGTCCTCTCATAATTACTCATTTACTGTAAGTCATATTTTACATAATATAGACCTTCAACTTGAATGGAGGTTTGATCAGTCTGTCCCTTGATGACCCCTTTTCTTCTATTTGAAATGGTAGTGGTTCCTGGGTTTTTTTGACTTGAGAGTCATTATTCTACTGTCATTAAGTCTTGCTGTGCCTAAGAATATGGTTTGAAACAAGCATTGAAAATACTGGCTCGCATGGTGCCATACATCTTAGCAAGAGGGCGGTACAAAGGAGGGTGAAATTTCTGCATCTCTGTGAGAAAGATAACTTACAGAAATGCAAGAGGTCATTGAAAGGATGCTAAGGCATTAGAATAGTGGAAAACAAGAAAGAGTCAAGAGACAGGTCGTACTAACACAGTATAAACATACTAAGACCTGATAACAGTGAAAGGCTATGTAAACAATAAGACATTAAGCAAGGCCAAGGTGGAACAAACAGTTTATGCAGCAGATAGTATAAACCATCCTTGGTGGGTTTTGACAGAGTCAGCACAGTAGGATGGTTTACAAACAAACAGGAGATAAGGACAGAGGCGTGTACGTGCAGAGCAATGCAACCGATAGTATAAAGATAGGGCATGCTCCCTCCCAAAAGTTAGAGCTCTCAAGAGGGGAAGGGTCAGAAGTCCATTGCTGCAGGCAGTCCACGGATGTCAGGTCTGATCATCCTGAATTCGTGGAGAGATCAGGTTGTATTGATTGCTTGTCATTTAGTGTAATCTGAAGACAGTTATGTTATATCTGTAATCGGGTTGTATTGATTCCTTGTCTTTTAATGTAATCTGAAGACAGTTGTATTACTGTTTTGAGTCAAACAATTAAAGCTTGCTATTTCATAACCACTCGGACCAGAATCAAGTGGAAGGTATTGTTGAAGGATTAACAACCCTTTTGTTGCAAGACAGCAATGGGAAAAATCCGCTAACACCGTAACTGTAGCGCTCATAGTTTCCCTGAAGCTTTTGTTTCCAAACAGCAACAAGTATTTTGTGGTGCCAGTTCTAAGCATGGCCTAGTGGGGAAATTTTGACAGCAAAGGAACATAGTGTGAAGATTCACGTAAGCACTGGTGTTTTAAACTTCTTCCAGACAAAGCTCCAAACAAATAGATCTTTGTGTATTTAATAGTAACTATTAACCATGGTGCAAGTCAAGACCTGCAACAGAATTTTACCTTCCAACTCTGGCTTGCTCTTTCCCTGTCACGTTCTCCTTGACAGGACCTTCTGGATTTTGCCTTGTATACCCAGCTTCCCTGTTCCCTTCCCAGAGGTGGGCAGAATAACAAATTCACCTTCCCTTAGCCCAGTCCCTCAAGATCATTACAATAGGAACATAAAGGATAAATAAAGACCATTCTGTTCAATCTGACTGATCCCATCATGTTACACTCTGTAGCAGATTCCTTTCTCTGGAATTATGCTGGCTCCCTGGCTTAACTCCAGTGGGGGAGGAAAGTCGGGCAGAAAACCGTTCTGCCAGTTTCCCACCACCCATCGCTACTTGCAGACTTCCTGCTGGAAGTGACGGCACGCATCCAATACGTCATATTTATATGGGCGGGCACATTACAACGAGGTGCACAAGACGGAACTATGTCATGCGATGAATTTTCTGTCAATTGCACCATAGCAGTGCTTGATACTAAGAACGTCAAGTATTCCTGGTATTATGGAAAGGATGGGGGGTGGCGGGGGGGTTAAATTTTAAGGGTCCTCAAGGGAGTGTAATTGATCATGGGATGATCTGTTACAGTCCCTAGGTCTCAATTACTTTTAATTTTTAAAGAAAGTTCAACTGCCCCAGAGGTCTCTGGCCATATTATGCCACTGCACGTTTCCAAGGTCTGCAGCAATTTCCCTCCCCCCTTCAAAGCAGGTTCCCTGGTGAGGGGAGAAATATCACCAAAGTTTGCTGAACAAATTCAAATGCCCCTGACCCCAGGTCAAGAGTGCAAACATGGAGCAGGTGAATGTCCTGTCCCACTGTAATTGAAAGATTGTGGGAGCCTGGGTAAAATCAGTCCATCTGCCTTTTATACCCTCAGCTGTTTCTTTTGCCAAAACGTTATCCAGCTAACTCTTTAGTTTGTTGATCGTGTCCACCAACACTATTGGAATTTCAGGGCCTGAGTTATTAGTTAGGTTTCAGTCAGGTGCTATTCTGGGATAAGGGGGGGGGGGTGAAATTCGACTGGGCGTGGTTGCAAAACAGGCGGACTCGCACCAGCCGCCCGTTATACAGCCCGCCTGATATTCAGCTGAATTCCATCAATAGAATTCAATATTGAGCAAGGCGTATGACAGGCAGCTAATGCAATACCGCCTGTTTTGCGTCCCCATTCCAAGTCGAATTTCACCCCTTAGATCGCTACCTCTTCAATTCATTTATTTTTAGAACTGGTCAGGGGTGTTTGATTGTCACTTTCTTTATTTAGCTCGGTCAGACTAGGCAATTTATTGTACTCAAAATTTCAGCACTGTATATATCTTTTCCTTGCTTATACTTCACTTTCATAGTGTAGTCCTGCAAAGGTAACAGCATTCTTTGTTATTGTTTGGGTGCAAATAGGAGGAGTTTCCTAAAAATACTCTTCAACAGCTTATGATCAAGCTCAGTCATAATTGCAGTGACATCTACTTCCAGAACATCCCGAAGAATTTCATATCTTTGGCATTCCTTGGCAGCCAATACAATATCAATCAGCTTGCACACCCACTGATGTCTTCTCTATGGAATATTGATCTATTAGCCTTGATTCTTTAGGGGTAACTTTAATCTTACAGGCTCGGCGGGATTGGCAGTTAAAATTGTTGCAGGTTACTTATTGCTCCATTCCAGCTGCGTTCCCGCTAGCCAACATTTTAACACACAATATTTTTAGTTAGCTGAGGTACCCCCAGAGACAGGTGGGAGCCTCGTGAATGCATACAAATCAGGTCCTATGATATCACAGGACCTCAACACAATTTTAACTTGCAATCACAGAAGTCCTAGTCAGCACCCAACCAGCCAATATGAACTCAGCTGCACATAATTGTATCGTACGATCTGTGTGCCATTGTATTATTTTGATTGCCAGGAGAATTTTCAGCTTCCATATTGTTTCTTTCTGACATTTTTTGCCTTACTTACCCTCACTAAGCTCGATACCTGCTTATCATGGTTGCCATTATTGCCAGAGGAAGAGGTGGAGCAAGAGGAGCAGCAGCTGCAGCCGCAGCCACCTCAGTGACTTGCACGAGCAGTAGCTGGGCCTATTAGAAGACAGCAGCTGAGGGGGGCTGTTCATAGGATGCCATACCCAGCATACAGGGTCTATGAGCCAAGAGACAGTTTCTTGGATCTATCTGAAGACCAGTGAATCAGGAGGCTGCGCTTCCGTAGGCAGGCAATTGAAATCTCCGGCAACAGGACCTGATGCCTGTTGAACCAGGGGGCCATGCTTTGCCAGTGGTTGTAAAAGTCACCACAGCCTTTAACTTCTTTGCCACTGGCTCCTTCCAGGCTGCTACAGGAGACATCTCTCAGTCTGCAGTACACAGCTGCATTAAGCAGGTTACTAATGTCCCATTCACCAGAGCTAACTAGTACATCACTTTCCCCCTTAATATTAACAGTCAGCGGGAAAGAGCTCAGGGATTTGCAGCAGTGGCTTGCTTCCCTCGCGTCTAATGCATCATAAACTGCACATATGTTGCCATTTAAGATCCACAACACCACCCAGCAGCCTTCATGAATAGGAAGGGATTACCACTCAATTAATGTGCAGTTCGTCTTCAATCTCAGAAACACAATTATGCAAGTCTGTGCATGGTTCTTGCCTATGGGAGTCTGTGGAAGTAGGTTATAGGCCCCGTAACAGTAGTTATAATGTTGGACGGAGTATAAATCAGGAAATTAGAGGAGCTTGTAACAAGGGTAATGCAATAATGGTGGGGGACTTTAATCTTCACATAGACTGGGCAAATTGGCAAAAGTAGTTTGGAGGATGAGTTCATGGAATGGATTCAAGACAGTTTTCTCAAACAATATGTGGAGGAACCAACTAGAAACAGGTTATTTTAGATCTAGTATTGTATAATGAGACAGGGTTAATTAGTAATCTTATAGTTAAAGATCCTCTGTGGTAGAGTGATCATAATATGATAGAATTTCTTATTGAGTTTGAGAGTGATGTAGTTAAGTCTGAAATTAGAGTCTTAAACTTAAACAAAGCCAATTACGTAGGTATGAGGGGCGAGTTGGCTAAGGTAGATTGGGAAAGTAGATTAAAAGATATGATGACAGATAAGCAATGCCAAACATGTAAAGAAATAATTCATAATTTTCAACGAATATACATTCCCTTGAGGAATAAAAACTCAACGAGAAAAGTGATCCAACCGTGGCTAACGAGAGAAGTTAAGGATAGTATTAGATTAAAAGAAGAGGTTTATAATGTTGCCAAAAAGACTAGTAAGCTTGAGGATTGGGAGGGTTTTAGAAATCAGCACAGATTGACCAAGAAATTGATGAAGAGGGAGAAAATTGAATAGGAGAGTAAACTAGCAAGAAATATAAAAACAGATTGTAAGAGCTTCTACAGGTATGTATAAAGGAAGAGAGCAGCAAAAGTAAACGTGGGTTCCTTAGAAACAGAGGCAGGAGAAATTATAATGGGGAATAAGGAAATGGCAGAGACCTTAAAAAAATATTTTGTATCTGAATTCACAGTAGAAGATACAAAAAACATACCGGAAATAGTGGGGATCCAAGGGTCTAATGAGAGTGAAGAACTTAAAGTAAGAATAGTAAAGGAAAAGTACTGGAGAAATTAATGGGACCAAAAGCCAACACATTCCCTGGACCTGATGACTTACATCCTAGGGTTTTAAAAGTGGTGGCTGCAGAGATCGTTCATCTTCCAGAATTCCCTAGATTCTAGAATGGTCCCCATGGATTGGAAGGTAGCAAATGTAACTATGCTATTCAAGAAAGGAGGGAGAGAGAAAACAGGGAACTACAGACCAGTTAGCTAGACATCTGTAGTAGAAAAAATGCTAGAATCTATTATTAAGAACGTGGTAACAGGGCACTTAGAATATGAATATGATTAGGCAGAGTCAACACAGTTTTATGAAAGGGAAATCATGTTTGACAAATCTATTAGAATTTTTTGAGTGGGTGTGGTATATTTGGATTTTCAAAAGGCAGTCGATAAGTTGCCACATTAGAGATTGTTACACAAGATTAGGGTTCGTGGAATTGGGGGTAATATATTAGCATAGATAGAGGATTGGTTAATGGACAGAAAACAGAGAGTAGGAATAAACGGGTCATTTTCAGGTTGGCAGGTTGTAACTAGTGGGGTGCCGCAAGGATCAGTACTTGGGCCTCAGCTGTTTACGATATATATCAATGACTTAGATGAGGGGACTGAGTGTAATGTATCCAAGTTTGCTGATGATACAAAGCTAGGTGGGAAAGTAAGCTGTGAGGAGATCGCAAAGAGGCTGCAAAGGGATATGACAGGTTAAGTGAGTGGGCGAGAATGTGGCAGATGGAGTATAATGTGGAGAAATGTGAAATTATCCACTTTGGTAGGAAGGTTAGAAAAGCAGAATATTTTAAAAGGTGAGAGACTAAGAAATGTTGGTATTCAGAGGGATTTGGGTGTCTTTGTACACGAATCACAGAAAGTTAACATGTAGGTACAGCAAGCAATTAGGAAGGCAAATGGTATGTTAGCCTTTATTGCAAGGGGGTATAAGAGTAAGGAGGTCTTGCTGCAATTATATAGGGCTCTGGTGAGACCACACCCAGAGTACTGTGTACAGTTTTGGTCACCTTACCTAAGGAAAGGTATACTTGCCTTAGACAGGGTGCAACAAAGGTTCATTAGATTGATTCCTGGGATGAGGGGGTTTCCCTATGAGGAGAGATTGAGTAGAATGGGCCTAAATTCCCTGGAGTTTAGAAGAATAAGAGGTGGTCTCATTGAAATGTATAAAATTCTCAAAGGGCTTGACAGGATAGATGCAGAGAGGCTGTTTCCCTTGGTTGGAGAGTCTAGAATGAGGGGTTAAATTCTCAAGATAAGGGGTCGACCAAAATGAGGAAAAATTTCTTCACTCAGCAGGTTGTGAATCTTTGGAATTCTCTATCCCAGAGGGCTGTGGATGCTCAGTCATTGAGTACATTCAAGACTGAAATCGATAGATTTTTGGACTATAAGGGAATCAAGGAATATGGGGATCGGGTGGGAAAGTGGCGTTGAGGTAGAAGATCAGGCATGATCTTATTGAATGGTGGAGCAGGCTCGAGGGGCCATATGGCCTACTCCTGCTCCTATTTCTTATGTTCTTATGTTCCCAGGCAGCCGTTACAATGCTTTTACCCTGTGACACCCAACTTTCCCCCCCCCCCAATATTCAACCCATCCAGGAACATGACAGAATGTTTGCTGGGGGACAAGGGATACCCCTTATAGGCATGGCTCATGATACTCCTTCCCCTACCCACCATGCCTGAGCAACACAAATCTAATCAAAGCCATCGAACCACCAGGATCATAATTTATCACACCATTGGGCTCCTCAAATAAAGGTTCATGTGTCTCAACAGGTCTGGCGGCCCCCTACAATATGCCCCACAAAGAGTCTCTCTCATCATAGTGGTGTGCTGCATCCTGCACAACACTGCCATACAGAGAGTCCTGCATTTGAAGAAGGCAGAGCAGCAGCCTTCATCAACAAAGAAGACCAGGGTGAAGTTGAGGAAGCAGAAGAAGGAGGGCTACCTTAGCGCCTTGCTGTAAGATAGTGAAGGATGAGTTGATTGTTTAGCGATTCCAGTGACATTCTCATTTCCCTCCACTGAATAGTTACACAAATCTGCTCTGCATTAATAGTCCATGTTACCTCCTTCACCACACCTTATTCCTGCATTAACAAACATTTAAACCATTTGGCCAACTTCTATATCAATGACATACTGACAATGCAGACCCTAAAGCTGCTATAAACCTACACTGCAGCCCAAAGTGCCAAAAGTGATAAAGGTAATTGCCTTGAATTCATTTCTCACCCAAGGGTCAACCTATTGTGTCTTTATTATAAGAAGGTTTCCCAAGTCTACTACTCCTTTGAGATCCTCCTCTAGTGGCTGCTGTTGCTCATATTGGGATCATTGAAACACTCGTGGCCGGCAAATTGCTCGAGCCTGTGAGGGTTCGGCTGCAGATTGCTGCATGTCGGCTGCTGCTGGGGCAATCTGGTCCAGCTGACTTCCTGATACCAAGGCAGGTATTAGTTGAGGAGGTGACGAAGGAGCAGATCCTGAGAGAGGGCAACAGGTACTGCTACCATTCTGATTTGGGTACATACAGCATGACCTTAAATACCTTTATTTTTTACTAAAGAAAGTCTCACTTAAGGGTTAACATAAAAGGGAATCCAAAAGTCTTATATAGGCGTATAAATAATAGACTGGTAGTAAGAGGAGGGGTGGGGCCGAATCGGGACCAAAAAGGAGATCTATGCATGGAGGCAGAGGGCATGGCTGAGGTACTAGATAAGTACTTTGCATCTGTCTTTACCAAGGAAGAAGATGCTGCCAAAGTCACAGTAAAAGAGGAGGTAGCTGAGATACTGGATGGGCTAAAAATTGATAAAGAGGAGGTACAAGAAAGGCTGGCTGTACTTAAAGTAGATGAGTCACCCAGTCCGGATGGGATGCATCCTAGGTTGCTGAGGGAAGTACGGGTGGAAATTGCAGAGGTGTTAGCTATAATCTTCCAGTCCTCCTTAGATATGGGGGTGGTGCCAGAGGACTGGAGAATTGAAAATGTTACACCCTTGTTCAAAAAAGGGTATAAGATTAAACCCAGCAACTACAGGCCAGTCAGCTTTTACCTTGGTGGTGGGGAAGTTTTTAGAAACGATAATCTGGGACAAAATTAATAGTCACTTGGACATGTGTGGATTAATAAAGGAAAACCAGCACGGATTTGTTAAAGGCAAATCGTGTTTAACTAACTTGATTGAGTTTTTTAATGAGGTAACAGAGAGGGTTGATGAGGGCAATGCAGTTGATGTTGTGTATTTGATTAAGTGCCACATAGTAGTCTTGCCAGCAAAATTGAAGCCCATGGAATAAAAAAAGGGGCAGTGGCAGCATGGATATGAAAGTGGCTAAGTAACAGGAAACAGAGAGTAGTGGTGAACGGTTGTTTATCGTACTGGAGGAAGATATACAGTGGTGTTCCCCAGGGGTCGGTGCTAGGACCATTGTTTTTTTTATATATATATTAATGACTTGGACTTGGGTGTGCAGGGCACAACTTCAAAATTTGCCGATGGCACAAAATTTGGAGGTGTAGTAAACAGTGAGGAAGATAGTAATAGACTTCAAGAGGACATAGACAGGCTGGTGGAATGGGTGGACAGATGGCAGCTGAAATTTAACGCAGAGAAGTGCGAAGTGATACATTTTGGCAGGAAGAACGAGGAGAAGCAATATAAACTAAATGGTACAATTCCAAAGCGGGTGCAGGAACAGCGAGACCCGGGGGTATATGTGCACAAATCTTTGAAGGTGGCGGAACAGGTTGAGAAAGTGGTTAAAAAAGCATACAGAATCTTGGGCTTTATAAATAGAGGCATAGAGTACAAAAGCAAGGAAGTTATGTTGAACCTTTGTAAAACACCGGTTCGGCCACAGCTGGAGTATTGTGTCCAATTCTGGGCACCGCACTTTAGGACGGATGTGAAGGCCTTAGAGAGTGTGCAGAAAAGATTTACGAGAATGCTTCCAGGGATGAGGGACTTCAGTTACGTTGATAGACTGGAGAAGCTGGTGGTGTTCTCCTTAGAGCAGAGGAAATTAAGAGGAGATTTGATAGAAGTGTTCAAAATCATGAAGGGTTTAGATAAAGTAAATAAAGAGAAACTGTGCCCATTGGCGGAAGGATTGAGAACCAGAGGACACAGATTTAAGGTGATTGGCAAAAGAACCAAAGGCGACATGAGGAGAAACTTTTTTACACAACGAGTAGTTATGATTTGGAATGCGCTGCCTGAAAGGGTGGTGGAAGCAAATTCAATCATGGCCTTCAAAAAGGAATTGGATAAATACTTGAAGGGAAAAAATTTGCAGGGCTACGGGGAAAAAGAGGGGGAATGGGACTATCTGGATTGCTCTTACAAAGAGCCGGTATGATTCTATGATGCCATCAGGCATCAACCAAGATGATCAATTCTATCACATGGATTCTTTCTCAAGGTGTCACTCAATGGGACAGGCATGTGTCAGGAGCTATAATTGCTTGATTTTAACTAGTTTGACAATGAACAGGTTTGTTGACCCGATGTTGACTTCACTTTAAGAATGATGATCCAAAAGAAAAAGCTATCACGTTGTTAACAACACAGAATACTCTATTATTATATTGTCATCTTAGTGAATTGCAAATTATCATTAGCTTAGCAAGCATACTGGCCACTACAAACTCACACTTGGCCAGCTTGTTGGAATTATTAATTTAGTGGTGTTATACCACTGCTAAGATTCATCTCTCACTAGCAGCTAGACAAAGAGAGTTTCTCTGAAATCCATGTATTGAAGGTCAGGATACGTCTCTGTTTGAATGCAGATTTGAATTGTATGTGGGTATTCTTAACGTGACAAAGTTATCTGTGTCCTTCCTCACAGAATCATTGTTATTCAAAGCATATTAATTAGAAACACTGTTATCCTGAAATACTGAATTACTGAGTAATTTTGAAAAAAAAAATCATCTATTATTTAACCTCTTTTTACTATTCTTTTCTTACTAACAGGTGTATTTAAAATAGTGTGTAATGACTTGGCTATCAGTTTTTCCTAGTGAGAGGTCTAAATAAGAAATTGCAAAAGCTACCACATAAAACGTGAGGATTTTAACGTACTACTACTACCACCATACAGCTTTGCTGCAGACCTATAAGAACCAGAGTCATTTTAATGGAGAAAAGAACAACATGAACATCTCCACAAAAGAGAAGACATGTTCCTTTTACAATTTTGAAGTGCCTTGTTTATCCAGAGCAGGTGTACAGGAGATAGTCATTGGAGTTTTCTTCAGAAAGCAGGCTGGCAAAGCACATGTTCACATTTAAAGCATGAAAAATCCTTGGGGCCAGACAATTGCCATAGAGTAGTGGTTATCAGCTCTTTCTCTCACAGACTTTAGAGCCAGAGTAATGTTACAATTGAAAACAACTGACTCTTTCCCCATGGACTGATTCTGTCTGTGAACATTGATTTTAATCATAACAGAAAATTTGGAAAATATGAAGAGTGGTTTCACTGTCCTTTCCTTTTCAGTTTAAGCATTGTGCCCTTTGTTTTTCAGTTCGGAATGTTCCTCTACCTGTTTTGTTTTTAATTTTTTTTACATCAATGTACTTGCCGTTAAGAACATAAAGTGTGGAAAGTCAAAAACCTGTTCAGCCCATCAGAGCTGCTCCTTCCATAGACAACATGCAACTTACCTCTTTTAACTAAGTTATAAATCATGGACTAGCAAATTAAAATTATTTCAGTAAAAATTTTCACTCTTCCCCAAACATAATTGATTAAAACTCTGGTATATTAATTTAACCATATAACCCGTGTTATTCAACAATACTTGGTTAATTACCACAGATGACTTATGTTTGACCACAGTAGTACAGGAACAATTGTGATATTTGTTATAGTTGATTATTTCTATCTACACTTAAAGGCATTAACTGTTATTGCTGGGAGTCTGTTCTATATTCTACATATCCATAACTCGGTGGAAAAACTAATTCTTATAAGGTCCAGGATTGTTAATTTGATGTTAGTCAGCATTTTAAAGAACTGGTTTATATACCCTTTGAACCTTCTTTCTCCAGCAGAAACAAGCTGAGTGTGTGAATCTCACTTCATAACTTAGAGCCCTAAGTCCTTTTCATTCTTTTCTAAACGTAAGCCTTTGAGGTGTGTTCCAATACTTGATTAGTCTAGTTAAAAACAGTGAATGGTCAATAATCACACCAGAAGCTTTTCCTTGACCACCTTTGCTAATTGACACCCATTTATCTGGTAATCAGCTTAGGTAGGCCAGAGCTTCCACAAAGATATATTCATAGTGTTACCCTTTAAGAGGAGACACTTGTATACGTCCCTGTGGGGCAAGGTTTATATGGTCCAACATTCTTATTGGTCTAATTAAAATAGGGCCCATTTATCGTGTGGATATTATTAATGTTTCCATTCCATGTGTATTGCCTTGCATTCAACATAAAAGCCATCTAACATTTCTAGTGTATCTGCTTCATTGGTCTTTTGTATGCTGTCAGTGTTACATCATCAACAATCATTGTCTGGCTACAACCCTTGGTGTCTATTACTGATATTATTGGATGTACTTTCAAAAATGAAAGAAGTATAGAATTCAAAATAGCCATTCTAGACATTGCCCCAGGTTAGAAATGTTTCCTTTCATCATCATCTTCTGCCTTCCATTGCTAATTCAACTTTCAATCCAGCTAGCTTGTTTTCCATTAATTCCATAAGCTGTGATCTACATTAAAAGCTTCACACAAAGAATTTTTATCAGATGCCTTTTGGAAATTCAAGCAATTAACTTCCTCCAAAACTTTCAGTAGATGGACAAGTTTTGCTGTGTAAGGGTGGAACATCTGATCGGCACAGTTCGCATACCAATGCTTAGTACGCTTGTACTACTTTCCTGTGCGTGCTATTTTTACACAGGTGTTAACCCATTTATAATAAACAGGTTAACAGCTGCATAAAAATAACACACAGACGAATGTAGCATGAACATGTTGGGCCCGATATTACCAGGGCGGCGGGTTTGCGGCGGTGGGGGGGGGTGCGATTGGGCGCGTGGGTAACGCGCCCGGTGAAATCAGACTGCCCCCCGCGCAATCGCAGGCTGATTGGATCCACTTCCCGCTTGTTCCGGGTTCCCCGCTGCTGAGCTGCGCGGCGGACGGACTGCGCATGCGCGGTAAGGCCTGTCAGCTGGAGGAGCTCTATTTAAAGGGGCAGTCCTCCATTGACTGATGCTGCAAGAAATAGGAAAAATTACAGCATGGAGCAGCCCAGGGGAAAGGCTGCTCCAGGTTTAATGATGCCTCACTCCAGCTCTTACTGGATGGGGTGAGGAGGAGGGGGAGGACAGAGATCTTCCCCCCCGGCGGGCAGGAGGAAGTGGCCTGCCTCTGCCAACAAGAAGGCCTGGCTCGAGGTGGCAGAGGTCAACTACACCACCAACATATCGCCCACCTGCATACAGTGCATGAGGCGCTGCAATGAACTAAGTAGGTCAGCCACAGTGAGTACACTTACTCATTCCCCTACACTCCGTCTGCCACAACACCGCCCCCACCCCACACCTCCTTCTGCAGTGCCAACACTACTCTGTCACATCACCCCTCACACCCACTCAAACCTCATCCTCATCTTACCTGCACTTACTCACCTCGCCAGTACTCATCCCGCCACTACCACTCAACCCAATCCTCATACAATCTCATGGCTCTATCTCATACTCACCCTCTCATGCATCTCTTTCACAGTCAGCCTCACTCAACCTGCCACTACCTGTGCTGCAGCCACAGGGCATGCATCACATATGTGCAGTAGGAAGCGTAAGGCAAACGTGTCGTGAGCATGAAGGGGATGCACAAGGGTGTTTGAGGTTTTGTCATGGTTTTTACTTATATTTAATTTCTGATCAACTCACATCACATATTATATTGTCACCACTACTGCCATGTTTTTGTGAATCTTGTCTGGTTTGTGAAATAATGCCCTTTCCTGTGGATCACTATGAAGACCCACAACTGATGCCACCCATTGTGTCACTGCAGAGTGGGTGTAGGTGTACTTGCAGGGCTCTTTTGTGCAGACGACTGAGAGACGTCGGCGATGTCCCCGGTGGCACCCTGGAAGGATGCGGAGGAGAAGTTGTTGAGGGCAGTGGTGACTTTGACAGCGACAGGTAAGAAGATGGTGCTCGGGCCAGCCGGGAGCAGCTCGGCATGAAGGAGGCTGCAGATGTCCATGACTACATGTCGAGTGACTCTGAGCCTCCGTGTGCACTGCTGCTCAGAGAGGTCCAGGAAGCTGAGCCTCGGTCTGTGGACCCTGTGGCGAGGGTAGTGCCCTCTGCGACGCATCTCTCTCTGCAGTTGCCCTCCCTCCTGCTGTGCATTTGGATGTGTCACAACACTGTTTTGTGGAGCTCCACGTGTCAGAGGTAGACGGCGTGGCCGGTGAGGCTGGTGATTCTGTTCGCCCTCCGATGAGGTCATGACTGCAGCTACGGCAGCCTCCATCTGGAAGATGTACATCTGATGGGGTCCGCAAGGTAGGTAAATGTGTCTGGACACCAGGGTAAGTGTGCAAGTTTGTGAATTAGATTGTAAGGAGGAGGGTGGTGGAGGCCAAACTTTGTCCCAAGTGACAGAGTGGCCTCCTGCAATGAGTGAGGGTCTCCCCTCCCCCACACCTGTCAAATGGACCTTTGCAGCTGCCACAGGCTGATGGCTGCAACACGTCCATTTGAACTGGGAGTGTTTCCCCCATTACGGGAAACGGTCCCAGTTGTTTGTAAAATCCCGCCCCTCCTAAAATATCTCGTTAATCAGGTCTGTAAACGACATGAAATACCAAAATAAATAGCTTAGTGGCACTCCGCCGGCTTTAATTGCCGGCGGGAGTCCCACATGCGGGGGCTGCGCGCACATGTCAGCGCATCTGTGGGAAACCCGGAAGTGGGCGGGTTGGAGCCAGGCTCCCAACCTGCCCCGGGAATCCCCGATTTTCGGAGCCCCTCCCACCAGGAACGCACCCGATCACGGGTGCTAAAATAGAGCCCGTTAAGTGTGTGCACGTGAACTTTAACATTGGGAAGTTCTACCCTATAATATCTTGTGACTCTTACATTCTGGGCAGTATTCCTGAAGGTTTCTGAAATATGCTAAGTAGTTTTTTCATCAATGGACTTTGTTTTCGATTTTACAGCATTTTATTATAACTTTAGTTTCTATTTTACAAAGTGACATAACAATAATAAAAAAGGAGATACACACATGTGCATGTGCCATATACAGATGTAAGTATAAAAGACAAACGAGTCATAAGGCCTGTTAGCATGCAGTATTAACTTCCTACATCTTTTTGCTAAGCCATCATAATAGTGGCACTAGATAGACTCATCACTCTGTCCTGTATCCCTCCTATTATAAACACCCAATCCAGCCAGAGTATGGTTATAAATATATTCCTGTAACAAAATATCATAGAATCATAGATTCATAGAATGGATACAGCAAAGAAGGAGGCCATTTGGCCCATCGAGCCTATGCCGGCTCTTTGTAAGAGCAATCCAGTTAGTCCCATTCCCCCGTGCTTTCCCCGTAGCCCTGCAAATTTTTTCCCTTCAAGTATTTATCCAATTCCTTTTTGAAAGCCGCGATTGAATCTGCTTCCACCACCCTTTCAGGCAGCGCATTCCAGGTCATAACTACTCGCTGCGTAAAAAAGTGTTTCCTCATGTCGCCTTTGGTTCTCTTGCCAATCACCTTAAATCTGTGTCCTCTGGTTCTCAATCCAATGGGCACAGTTTCTCTTTATTTACTTTATCTAAACCCTTTCATGATTTTGAACACTTCTATCAAATCGCCTCTCAATCTTCTCTGCTCTAAGGAGAACACCACCAGCTTCTCCAGTCTATTCACGTAACTGAAGTCCCTCATCCTTGGAAGCATTCTAGTAAATCTTATCTGCACCCTCTCTAAGGCCTTCACATCCTTCCTAAAGTGCGGTGCCCAGAATTGGACACAATACTCCAATTGTGGCCAAACCGGTATTTTATAAAGGTTCAACATAACTTCCTTGCTTTTGTACTCTATGCCTCTATTTATAAAGCCCAGGATCCTGTATGCTTTTTTAACAGCTTTCTCAACCTGTCCTGCCATCTTCAAAACTTTGTGCACATATACCCTCAGGTCTCTATGTTCCTGCACCCACTTTCTAATTGTACCATTTGGTTTATATTGCTTCTCCTCATTCTTCCTGCCAAAATGTATCACTTCGCACTTCTCTGAGTTAAATTTCATCTGCCATGTGTCCGCCCATTCCACCATCCTGTCTATGTCCTCTTGAAGTCTATTACTATCCTGCTCACTGTTTACTACACTTCCATGCTTTGTATCATCTGCAAATTTTGAAATTGTGCCCTGCACACCCAAGTCCAAGTCATTAATATATATCAAAAAAAGCAGTGGTCCTAGTGCCAACCCCCGGGGACACCACTGTATACCTTCCTCCAGTCCGAAAAACAACTGTTCACCACTACCCTCTGTTTCCTGTGGCTTAGCCAATATTGTATCCATGCTGCCACCGCCCCTTTTATTCCATGGGCTTCAATATGCTGAATAATTTAGGAAAGATACAGAAAATAGAACTGCTTATGAATGAATGACTTTATTCAGGAGACGAGACCAGGTAGGTTATTGTTATCTTGTTACTATTTCTGTTGTACACTAGTACACCTAAAATAAAGCCATTATAATAACTTGTGTAGTGTAGGCTAGAGAGGGAAATAGTCATTATTTATTATTTTATATAGATCAGCAGCTCTATGTAAAGTTTAAATGCTTGAAAAAATCGGAATTTGCTGGAAAAAATAATGGCGTGTGAATGATGCACATCATTATTAATGTACAAATCAGCAAACAACTTGTGGCGATTTGCTCCACCGTTAACTTCACAAAATCGATATCTCACCCTTAACCTTGCTGTGAATTCCATGAAGTTGCTGCATTTGAAAGTTAATTGCCCACAGAAAGGTCAGTCTAATAATTAATAATGTAAGTACCCTATTAATGACGTGATAATTGTTACTGACTGCCAATCAACCTCTCTGGCCCAGAAAGTGAACAATTTAAATCCTCATTCCTCCAGGTAGTGAGTGAATTGCTGTTGGAGATTTTAAAAATGTCAAATTTTAAATTTTTATTATTTTTTCTTAATTTTCCTTCCTGTCTCTTTTTTTCCCTCTCACTTAATCCAATCTTTCTTTCCCTCTTTATTTCTCTTTCTGTACCTGATTTGACATTGAACTCACCCACTCTAATTCACCCTCCTTGTCAGTCCTCCCTCTGTATATTTCTCAATCCTTAAATCTCATTGGTTAAGGAGATACACTGTTGGTCCCATCATTCACTGAGGTCCCAGATGCCCCATTGCCCTCGCTGCACTTCCAGGGCAAAACATTTTTGAGCTGAAGGGTGCAGGATAAAGTCTAACTAACTGGGCATGCTGCAAGATGTCCTGCTTCAGCAAATTCCAGCCCAGTATTGCTTTGGAATACTAGAAAGGTGATAATTAGGCAGATGGAGTGTACATATTTGATACAGAATTACACAATGTAGCATTGTGCATTAGCTCATATATGTGAAATTGCAGCTTTTCATTTACCAAAACCTAAGGATAAGAGAGGCCATCTTCATTTGTGGTAGTATGTTAATTACTCTCTATTAATTACTTTGCCTGAAAAAATACATTAATTATCCACAAGTGCTGAAGTACCGAGTGATCACGAAATCAGGTACAGATATTTTGAAATATGATGCGAGGTAGGACTTTACAGGTAAATTGCTTCTTCCTGCACTTGCTGTACTTACAGAAAATGGAAAAAGAAATCAGGAATAAAAATTGGATGGGTTCTACAACGGGTGGGCGATTTGCTAGGCCAGATTACCGCCAGGTAGCAAAGCTGAAAATTACCATTTAAATATTGGGAATAAAGGTTAATAAAGTCAATCATGCATTTGTGACTCCACAACTTTTTGGAGTCAATTCTGTCATGTTACATTTGACATTTCCTTCAAGATAGCTAACAGCAATAATAACTTTAACAAGTACTGACAGATGTGACACAAATACCTTCTCAGTTTGTCAATACTTTTTCTTGCCAACCAGAATCAGCCTTAATATCATCTGGTGGTTCTCTATGCATGTGGAAGATTCTTAGAGTTTGGAAAAAAATGAAGATTAATGGTTATGGACTAGTGTTAAATGATTGTTTTGGTAATAACTGTACAAACAAAACTTTGGGTTATGTTTTTATAGTCTCAGAACTATCATAAGCATATTGTAATTATGATTAAGAGAAAGTAGTTCCCAGTCCACTAGCTCTGAATTAGCATTATGTAGGGAGATGAGTCGACAAGTGATGACTGGAGTTGTTCAGTATATAATAAGGAGATAGAGGAGCAAATTTTCAGACAAATTGCAGAAAGATGCAAGAACTATAGAGTAATAATAAAGAGGGACTTCAATTATTCCAGTATAGACTGGCATAGTAACAGTGTAAAGAGCAAAGAAGGGAAGAAATTCCTGAAATATATACAAGAGAACTTTCTTGATCGGTATGTTTCCAGCCCATCAAGGAAGGAAGCAGTGTTGGATCTAATTCTGGGGAATGAAGTGGGGCAAGTGGAGCATGTTTCAGTGGGGGAGCATTTGGGGAACAGTGATCATAACATAATCAGGTTTAGAGTAGTTATGGAAAAGGACAAAGAACATTCAGGCTCGAAAATACTTAACTGGAGGAGGGCTAATTTCGGTGAGTTGAAAAAGGATCTGGCCCAGGTGGATTGGAATCAAAGATTGGCAGGACAAACTGTAATTGAGCAATGGGAGGCCTTCGAAGGGGAGATAGTTTGGGTACAGACTAGACACATTCCTATGAGGGGGAAAGGAAAGGCAGCCAAAGCTAGAGTTCCATGGATGAATAAATATATAAAGATTAAAATGAAACAGAAAAAGAAGGCCTATGACGAATGTCAGGTCCATAATGCAGTAGAGAACCAAGCCAAATATAGAAAGTACAGAGGAGAACTGAAAAAGGAAATAAGAGGGACAAAGAGAGAGTATGAGAATAGAGTAATGGCTAACATAAAAGGGAACCCAAAAGTATTTTATAAACATATAAGTAGTAAAAGGGTAATCAGAGGAAGGGTGGGGCTGGTTAAGGACCAAAAAGGAGATCTTGTGGAGGCAGATGGCATGGCTGAGATACTAAATGAGTACTTTAAATCTGTCTTCACTAAAGAAGAGGATGCTGCCAATGTCATAGTAGAGGAGGAGGTAGTAGAAATATTGGACAGGATAAAAGTAGATAAAGAGGGAGTACTTAAAACATTGGCAATAGAAAAGTCACCCGGTCCAGATGGGATGCATCCTTGGTTGCTGAGGGAAGTAAGGGTGGAAATTGCAGCCACAATCTTCCAATCCTCTTTAGCTATGGGAGTGGTGCCAGAGGACAGGAGGATTGCAAATATTACATCTCTGTTCAAAAAAGGGGAGAGGGATAAACCTGGCAACTACAGGCCAGTCAGTCTAATGTGGGTGGTGGGGGAACTTTTAGAGACAATATCAATAATAATAATAATTAATTGGCCCTTGGAAAAGTATGGGTTAATAAATGAAAGCCAGCACTGATTTGTTAACGGCAAATTGTGTTTGACTAATTTGATTGAGTTCTTTGATGAAGTAACGGAGAGGGTTAATGAAGGTAGTACAGTTGATGTTGTGTATATGGACTTTCAAAAGGCGTTTGATATTATACCACATAATAAATTTGTTAGCAAAATTGAAGCCCACGGGATTAAAGGGGCAGTGGCAGCGTGGATATGAAATCGACTAAAGGACAGAAAGTAGTGGTGAACAGTTGTTTTTCAGACTGAAGGGAAGTGTGCAGTGGTGTCCTCCCAGAGGTTGGTGTTGGGACCACTGCTCTCTTTGATATATATTAATGACCTGGACCTGGGGAGAGAGGGAATGATTTCAAAGTTTGCAGATGACATGAAACTCAGAAATGTAGTAAACAATGAGGAAGATAGTAATAGACTTCAGGAGGACATAGATAGATTGGTGAAATGGGCAGACACATGGCAGATGAAATTTAACCCAGAGAAGTGATACACTTTGGTGGAAAGAATGAGAAGAGGCAATATAAGTTAAATGGTACAATTTTGAAGGGGGTGCAGGAACAGAGAGACCTGGGGTGTGTGCACACAAATCTTTGAAAGTGGCAGGATAAGTTGAGAAGGCTGTTAGAAAAACATTTGGGATTCTGGGCTTTATAAATAGAGACCAAGAATACAAAAACAAGAAGGTTATGCTAAACCTTTGTAAAACCCTGGTTAGGCCCCAGCTCGAGTATTGTATCCAATTCTAGGCATCAGACTTTAGGAAGAATGTCAAGGCCTTAGAGAGGGTGCAGAAGAGATTTACTAGAATGGTACCAAGGATGAAGGACTTCAGTTATGTGGAGAGACCGGAGAATCTGGGGTTCTTCTCCTTAGAGAAGGTTAAGAGGAGATTTGATAGAGGTGTTCAAAATCATGCAGGGGTTTGATAGAGTAAATAATGAGAAACTGTTCCCAGGGGCAGAAGGGTCAGTAACAGAGGACACAGATTTAAGGTAATTGGCAAAAGAACCAGAGGCGAGCGACATGAGGATTTTTTTTTTGCGCTGTTAATTGTAATGATCTGGAATGCACAGCCTGAAAGGATGGTGGAAGCAGATTCAGTAGCAACTTTCAAAAGGGAATTGGATAAATAATTGCAGGGGAAAAAATTGCAGGGCTATGGGGAAAGGGCAGGGGTATGGGACTAGTTGGATAGCTCTTCCAAAGAGCCAGCACAGGCACGATGGGCCGACTGGCCTCCTTCGGTGCTGTATCATCCAATGCTTCTATGAATAATCAGTTTTAAAATATTATTATGGCTATATGATAGAGATTTAGAACTTCTGCTTTTAAATTAAGAAAATGCAGTATTTTTTCACTCCTGCATTAAACCATAAATATGTTTTGAGGTATAAATGGTAAATGAGTAGTTGGTGACCAAATAAACTACCTTAATGATACACTTGTACCAAATTTCAAAACAGTATATCCTGTATTATCAAAATAATTTCCCATTGTCCACCAATGTTGGATCTCAGCAGAAATGGTTGACAAGATTAATATTCATGTTTTTAGGGGAATGGGCTGCTATGGACAGTGCCCATTGTGGACAATAAAACCATTTTTTCCTTTTTTCAAGTTTCAGTTGCAGTTAAGGGATTGTATGGTACAATGAATCAGTGCACTGTCTTTTTATCTCTGAAATATGAGTTCAATCAAGTAGGTCCAGATGTATAGCACAAAACTGCCCACAATTTGGTATTAAGTGGCACTATCATATAAGGAGCATGTGAGAATCATGGTGTAGGAAATGCAAAGTAAAAGTCATGCTGAAACAATAGAGGCTATTGATAAAAAAATGTAATATTGCTAGCAATTATATAGTGTTTTACACATCAAAACATCTCAAGTCACTTTACAGAGTGAATTATTTTCTATGTTATATAGGCATGCATGACAGCTATTTTATTACACAGCAATATGCCATAAACAGCAATGAGGTGAATGTCTAATCCATCCATTTTACTTGGGAACGCTGGTTGAGGAAGGAATGTCACCTAGGGTGCTGGGCGACTCACAAGTCATTGTCTCAATGAGAACTTTTTCCATTCCTCAAATAGTGCAATGGAAGCTTTAACATCTGCCTGAACCATTGGAACAACTTCTCATCTTCTTGGTGGAACCTCTTACAATGCAGAACTTCCTCAATACTGAAGTGTCAGCTTAGCTCATGACCCCAAATGCCTGGTACGTGGCTCAATCTTCCGGCCCAGATTTAAGTGTGCTAAAAACTCAGCCAAGCTGACATATTCTTCTGAGGTTGAGTTTGGGGTTAAGGCAAATCTTTGGGGATACAAGGAATTTTATTCTGCATTTCATATTGTACCTCTCTTGGGAAAGCTTGATGGTGAAATAGTGCCAGTGTTCTGTTTCCCAGGAATTACATTCTTCACTTTGAAAATGCACCAAAAACAATTAAATAAAAGTTGCTGGAGAAAAACAACCCAGACAGAGTGTTCGTCAACTTTCAGCGACTCACTGACTGGATGTATTTCCAAAGAGGAATTGCTTACACATACAACAGTAAAAAAGAAATCACTCAAATATTTATCTCTGGCTGGGGAGGAAGCTAGGCAAGTCTTGAGGGGGCTGAAAAAAATTTGCAATGCTACTACCCTTGACCAACAATAGGATTTAGATACTTGAGGTACCTATTTTATAAAATCTCCTAGCTACTGAAATAAAAAGTTTCATTAACATAAAAAACATAAGGTTGTTACTACCATAATAGCTGTTGTAATAATATGCTTTGAAGGACTGTTTTTTTAATGTTGTCTGAAAGATAAATCTATCTCAGAATATTTATCTTTATTATAGATCAACTGACTGATACCATCTCCTGCAAGAAAACTAGCAGTGCACACTTGATATTTTTATCTTCACCTGCAATAAATTATTTGCCACTTTTCTCAATGTAGGTAATTTGTATCTTCTAAAATGCAGGTGGAGATCTTGACAGACTCATTTTATCTTCTGATCTGCAAACAATATTTACTTCAAGTTCTATGATCTTACCTTATTGAGATTCCTAAAATGTTGAACGCACCATTAATGCAAAACAGACATCACCATATCTAATTAATAAGTACTTCTTCAAGGGGTCATATTGCTTGATTAAAAACTGCCTAGTGATTTGTTTCAGAAAGCTTGATTTTGGATCAGGAATATTCAGAGGCAGCATCCATCCAATCAATTATAATTTTTAAGGACTGTACTGCATCAAAAGATGTTTATTCTTTTGGAGATCCAGAAATTACCACGGAAATTCTACCCCACTGTATTTATGTAATAAACTAAGTTTATCTAAAACAAACCCATATACAGTAATTTGAGTCACAGAGTCATATTGTTGAATAAGATATTGTTTTTTAAAAATAGTTTAGATATTCACCATTCTGTTATTGGGGTGGGGGGGTTCAGATCGGGCAAAGTTGGCCTGAAATTATGCATAATCATAAACTGAAGCCCAACCATTGTAGCTTGTGTCATAAGTAACCAAAACTTTGATTGACAGAAAAAATGGAAACAACTCCCCCTATCCCAGGTAATTAGGCATAAGACAAATTCCCAATGAAAGGTCGACAGGTATTAGATGCCACACTGGATTGCTAAGAATCAGACATATTTTTACCACGGGTCTTTTTGGGACACAGTTACAGACCCAAAAGACCACCAACAATTACACCTCCATCTTTCCACTAGATCGCAAAAAAGAATCAACATTTAAAAACTACAACATTTCTAGTATTATAATACCTTTCAATGATTCTACGGCCCACTAGCCATATTAATTGCAAAAAACTTACAATGGGACATTGATGCTTGCACAGTTGTACACCATCCAGATGTTAACTGGACAGGTGATATATAACCTGAAAAGATTTCAATTTGGATTAAATTCAAATTTTTGCGAATAATCACGAAATGGTCAGAATTCAAATGCTTCATTTAATGAATTTATCTCATCATTCATCCCAGCCCGATGTCCTAATTCTCAGATATTAGCCTCAGTTGACTGACTCCAAGATACCTTTTTTATGGTGAACTAGACTCCTGTTTAAAGATTAGCAACTAGTAATTTATTCAGACCACATCAGTTGAGAATCGCTACTCTTGTTCTCAAAAAAAGGAGCAATGACAGTAATTAGAATGTAATTAAAGTACAATCCCATCAACTATTACTGCACATGCAATGATGCTTATTTGTTCAAGTGCCCCTTCAGAATTGCCATGTAATTACTACACAGTTATTTGAGACTCTTCAGTAAGAGTAGATCATGGC
This sequence comes from Heptranchias perlo, assembly GCF_035084215.1. NCBI lineage: Eukaryota > Metazoa > Chordata > Chondrichthyes > Hexanchiformes > Hexanchidae > Heptranchias > Heptranchias perlo. The sequence continues at coordinate 26,943,243 of NC_090343.1, forward strand.
TCTAAAGTCCTTAAATAAAGGTCAAAAACAGGCAAGCATTGAAGTGAAGCATACATAGTACATACATAATTGTGGAGTTGATTGAACTAGCAATATAATTGTTTAGTTGGCTAAAGCAGAATACATATGTATTAGGGCACTCTAAGTGCACTAATAACGTCAAAATCATCATGCTGTCCAACTTAATGCTTTATAATGTATTCATAATGTCTGTACAATTGCTTATTCATAATTATTCCATAATTTTGAAGTTTTTTGTAAAGATCAGTACCATTGTTCATTTTATTATTCAGTGCACAATAACTTGTGAATGTCAGCCTATTAGTGTGCTCCTGAGGTCGTCCCACATTTCCTCTTAAAGAGACACTCGTTTTACAAAACGTGTTCAACACATCTTTCTCAAACTCACACAAATCACATTGAAACACGTCACTGACTCCACAAAAACATCATTGTGTCACTTGCATATGATATCATTACCGTGAAAATGACAGCCAGTTGTTCCCACCCCACATACTATACCTGAAACACTCTGAGATATGATAATGCTACATAAATACTATTTTCTCTTTCTTTCTTCTTTTTTTCTTTCTTTCTTTCACCAAGGCAGTGCTTTTTAAGATGAATCGTTATGACACTGACAATAAATGAAATAACTGTTTAAGCAAGAATAGTGTTACCTTTGCTGTTCACATCAAAATCATTTTTACCTCATGATATTCTAAATATTAATAAAGCAATTATTCATTCCTGGATATGTGAGAATTGGGATTAAAGTGAATATTTTTAAAATCACTACATTAGGTTTATGACTATCCATAATGATCATTTAAACAAATGACATTATTAGCCCTTACCTAACTAATCTATCAATTTTATGCCTTCAGTTGTTTTATGAATTAGGATCACTTCAATTTTATTCAATACTATTTACACTGCGTATTAGATTATAATCAATTTAATGATGAGCATTTTAGAATCCCTATGAAGTCGACCCCTCTTTTTTTGGCAAATGTAATCTTCATGACTTCATAACTGCAGGTAAACTTAAATATACAATGAAAACTGGAAACAGAATAAAAATGGAAGTAAAAAGGGTCAAGATAAAGAAGTGAGAAAGAGAGGGATGTAAATGTGTTGAATAGCGGCAAGTAGAATAAGAAGACATAATTGGATAAATTACAGGAGTATGCATCATTACAAAATCCAGGAGAATATCCAATTGGGTTACACGGGCTGAAGTGTTGTGCATTACAATCCTGTGTTCTTGATTTTAATGCAGTAAATTCCAGCACTGTTCATTTGACCTTAGTACATTGTCATACTGAAGTGCAGAGTACCTATTTTATTCTTCTTTGCACGTTAAATCACGATCATCATTTCTATCAAAGTATAAGTGGCATCTGACAATCCTTCACATTGATTCCATCATTTTCACAATGCTCACTGAATAATAATGATCATTTGTAATGCAAATAAGTCTGAAGACCTTTACCCTGGTATTTTACATGTTAGAGGTTTTTGTGCAGCAGGGATTCTTTTTTAGTTCTGTTCCATTGGCTATGAATTATTTTCTTCTGGCAATTTAAAAAAAAACTTCAATTTTTTTTCCTCCTACATTCTTTAATTTTTTAAAAACCTAATTTGGCATTACCTAATCAGTACTTTATGATTTATATCTGTGACAAATATAAAGTTCTAAACCTGTTAGGAATATATATATTAAAAGTGATGTGTTCCCAGTTCTAAAATAGATTCCAAGTGCGGCATTGAAAACTGAAATGACTGCTCATAGATGGTTTGTTCTGTATCATACGTACAGAAACCTTTGTTGAAGAATTAGTCAACTTATGAAAACTACCACTGAAGGGGAAAGGTTTTTTTTTAATTCAGTGACTAACAACCCAGAGAGAATATTGTTTGTGACTGGTATGTTTTGTAACACTAGTCCACAACAACTTCTCTTTATACAAGGCCTTCAATGTAGAAAATATTCCAAGATATTTTATGGAGGGAGGGAGAAAGAAATAAAATAGATAAAATGCATACAAGATAAGATGCTGAGCCATAGCAGGAGACTGAGAGAGGTGACAAAAAACTTTTGGATTTTAAAGGAAGAGAAAAATATGGAGAGGCAAAATAGTTTGGGGGGTGGGGGGTTAGGGGGATGGGAAATTCTATAGAATAAGGTCTAGGTGGCTGAAGGGTGTGCCACTAGTGTTGAGGTGAAGAGAGGAGCGATGCACAAACAGACAGATTTGTTTGAGTGAAAGGTATGAGATATACAAAGCTTGCAGACATAAGATGGGGTTAAACAATTGAATGATTTGAAGATAAGGATGAGGATTTTACATTCAATGCCATGGCGGACAGGAAACTAATGGAGGTCAGCAAGGACAGCGGTGATGTGGGAACAGGACTTAGTGCAGGATAGGGTTGGGCAGCTGATTTTTGAATAAGTTAACGTTTATGGTGGATAGATGATGGGATGCTGGCAAGAAGGACATTGGAGAAATTGGGCTATAAATTGGGCCACTTAGTGCCCATTTTGTAAGCACTACGCGGCCTCCTATGGACCCAAAATGGCGTCTGGAATGTGTGTGCACACTCCTACCGTGATGTGCGCTGGACGCCATCTTGGTAAAGGCATTTGCGCATGCGCAGATGAGGAACGCCGACAATATGTAAAGTAGGGAGAATATGCGGTAGATCAGTGTGCAACACTGATTTAAAGGGACAAATGCGATTTTGGAACTCAACACTCCAACCAACGCACTGTCGTAACCTCGCACAGCTGAACAGATCGTAAATAGCATGGAGAAACCCCACCAACGCTATTTAAAGGGATCATGCAGGATTTACAGGTTAGTTGCTGGATTATTGCTTCTGGCTGCTGATGCATTTGTATCTGTTTTTGGAGGTCTCCTATACTTGAATACTAGGACTAGGGGACTTGCAGGAGTGAAGTCAGTAAACGCTTCTACATGCAAAGAGTGGTAGGAGTTTGGAACCCTCTTTTGCAAATGGCAGCTGATGCTAGCTCAATTGTTAATTTTAAATCTGAGATTGATAGATTTTTGTTAACCAAAGATATTAAGGGATATGGGGCTAAGGCGGGTATATGGAGTTAGGTCACAGATCAGCCATGATCTCACTGAATGACGGAACAGGCTCAAGGGGCTAAATTGCCTACTCCTGTTCCTACCTTCTTTTGTTCCTATAATAAAGTTTCAATATTCTACAGGGAGTGGGCTGGCTAATTGACAGACAACAACAAGGACACTGGCAGAGTAGCAGGGGTGGGACAGGAATGCTGTTATCCTGAGAGAGGACAGCAGGTTCATGTTCCATGGAGACATTGCCACTTTCTGCCTCCTGTTATGCGCCACCTTCTCCTGCAAGAAAGCTGGACGTGTGTCAGTGAGTGTCTTGCAAGATGTTTGGGTAATGCGCCTGTCATGGTTAAATAGCTGCCAGTGTGTGTGACCTGTGAGTTGTGGGTGTGCAGCTTGCAACAGTGGTAATGTGTGAGGGTGAGAGGAAGCATCTGATTGGAAGTGTTGAGTACTGATTGAAAGAGTTTTTTGGTATGTGGGTGATGGGAGATGCAGTGCGTGGATCAGTGGATGCGGCTAGTGGTGCAGTTGGTAGGAGATGCCTCTTGACGGTTGACCTCACTCACCTTGACCACTCGTGTCAAAGCATTGAACTTCTTGCATAGCATCCATGTTCGTGGTGCTATGCGCTTGGCATTGACTTCGTCCCCTATTGCCTCCCACTGCCTCTTCAGCATATGTCTCGAGGGCCTCTTGCCCCCCTGCAGATATAGGATGCCCCTCCTTCTGTCCACCTCTCACACCAAGGCCTCTAGTGCATCAGCAGAGAAACTTGGTGCACGCTCTCTCGCAGGCCTGGTACAAACTCAGATCGGCAGATTGGTGAGGTCTGGCATGCAGATCAGAGGATGTGGGATTTAGAAGTGCGCAACCTTTATTCAATGTTTTAACATAACTCAACAGTTTGTAAACATAGGGACGGGACCTGCATCTATGTTTTACGTGTGCGATGTCTGATCTCCGTTCAGACTCCATGTGGGCCCGTATCTCATATTTTGCAAATAAGAGGTGCAAGCTACCTTTAAGAGGTGCAGGCTGCCTTTACGTGATGCTAGCCACTCTCACGATATCGGGGCCCCCTTGCTGGTGAGCAGCCATTCAGCAGCGCAGATAGGCCTGGCTGCTCGCAAATATCAGATAAATCACCAGACAGCACGAATATTACTTGCTGCCTGCATCTCAACGACCAGGTGTGGGTTAATCACGCACTGCAACCCCCGTGCCCGATTTGGGGGTTATCGAATCTAACTCCCACTGAGTCCGGAGGTGACAAAAGAATGGATAAGGGTAAGAGTGAGGTAAGGTTGGCAGTGGTCAATTTTGCAGAGGTAGAAATAAGTGGTATTTGTAATGCGTAAAAGTTAGGTTTGAAGCTCTGCTGTGGGTCAGACAGAATGCCAAGGTCTCATAAATATATGGCGCTTTGCTTGACTGCCTTGAGCTATATGTCAAAGTAATACCAATTGAATTCATCTAACTATAACCTTGTCATTTTAAACTGTGTGGGTTTATATGCATTTCGATTATGTATTATGTATTTATAATGTCATCATATGATCCTTTAAGAAACTGACCTTTGGTGCCCATTTCAAATGTATGACATAACTCTGGCAAGAGAGGGATGAGTGGGCAGAGAGAGTTCACAACAACAACTTGCTTTTATATAGCGCCTTTAATGTAGTAAAACGTCCCAAGGCACTTCACAGGAGCATTTTCAAACAAAATTTGACACCGAGCCACATAAGGAGGTACTAGGACAGGTCAAAGAGGTAGGTTTTAAGGAGCATCTTTACATAGAATTACATAGAATATACAGCACGAAACAGGCCATTTGGCCCAACATGTTGATGCCGGTCTTTATGCTCCACACGAGCCTCCTCCCTCCCTACTTCATCTAACCCTATCAGCATATCCTTCTATTATATCTAAACACTCTCTGGGTAAAGAAATTTCTCCTGAATTCCCTATTGGATTTATTAGTGACCATCTTATATTTATGGCCCCTAATTCTGGCCCATACCGCAAGTGGAAACATCTTCTCGACATCTATCCTATCAAATCCTGTCATAATCTTAAAAACCTCTACCAGATCACCCCTCATTCTTCTCTTTTCTAGAGATAAGTACCCCAGCCTGCTCAATTTTTCCTGATAGGTATAACTTCTCAGTTCTGGTATCATCCTAGTAAATCTTTTTTGCACCTTCTCCGGTGCCTCCATATTCTTTTTATAATATGGAGACCAGAACTGTTCGCAAGTTCTATACAAGTTTAACATAACTTCTCTGCTTTTCAATTATATCCTTCTAGAAATGAGCCCCAGTGCTTGGTTTGCTTTTTTTATGGTCTTATTAACCTGCATTGCTAAATTGAGTGATTTGTGTAACTGTGCCCTCAGATCCCTCTGCTCCTCTACCCCATTTAGATTTTTATTATCCAAGCAGTATGTGGCCCCCTTATTCTTCCTGCCAAATGTAATACCTCACACTTATCTATATTGAAATTTATCCGTCAATTACTTGCCCATTCTACAAGTTTGTTAATGTCTTCCTGTATTTTGTCGCAGTTCTCCTCGGTATTAACTACACCTCCCTAATTTGGTGTCGTCCGCAAATTTTGAAATCGTACTTCCAATTCCCGAGTCCAAATTGTTTATGTAAATGGTGAACAACAGTGGTCCCAGTACTGATCCTTGTGAAACACCACTTCCCACCTTTTGCCAGGCTGACTAACTACCTTTAACCTCTCCTCTCTCTTTTCTGTTTTGTAGCCAGCTTGCTATCCATTCTGCTACTTGTTCCCTGACTCCTCATGCTCTGACCTTAGTCATGAGTCTACTGTGCAGTACCTTATTGAAGGCCTTTCAAAAATCCAAATATATTACATCTACTACGTTACCCTTATCTACCCTTTCTGTTACTTCTTCAAAGATTTCAATAAGATTGGTCAAGCATGAACTTCCCTTTTGAAATCCATGCTGACTATTCTTTTTTTTTGGTTTCTAAATGTTTTTCTATTACATTTTTGAGTAAGGATTCCATTATCTTTCCCAGCACCAATGTTAAGCTAATTGGTCTATAGTTCCCCGGATTGGTTCTCTCTCCCTTTTTAAATATAGGAATCACTTTAGCTGTCCGTCTGTCCCCTGGTACTGTTCCCTTTTCTAATTAATTTATATATATATATATATATATGCAATAGTGCTCCTGCTATCTCGTCCCTAACTTCTTTTAGTATGAAATCCAGCCATAACAGGGGTTTTATCCTCTCTAAGTTTGATTAGTTTATCAATTATCTCCCCTCTTTCTATCTTAAATGTCTTTATATCTTCTTGGATCTCTTCTTCTAACGTCATGCCCGCCACATTAGTCTCCCTGGTAAATACTGAGGCAAAGTAATTATTTAATATTTCTGCCACTTTGCTGTCATTCCCTGTGAGTTTATCATATGTATCTCTTAGTGGCCCAATGCCTATCCTGATTTTTCTTTTGTTATTTATGTGTCTGTAGAATACTTTACTATTGCTTTCTATATTCCATGATAATTTAATTTTGTAGTTTCTCTTTGCCTTCCTAATTGCTTTTTTAACTTCTTTCCTAACATTTTTGAATTCCCTTTTGTCATCCTCCCCTTTGTTGTCTACGTACTTATTGTTTGCCTTTTGCTTTAATTTCAATTTTGCCCTTGTTTCTTTATTCATCTATGGTGTATCATTACTGGCTAGTTTGTTCTTGCTTTTTAGTGGGGTATATTCCTCCTGGACTCTCTTGATCATCATAGAATCATAGAAACTTTACAGCATGAAGGAGGCCATTCAGCCCATCAATCAGCGCCGGCTCTATGCAAGAGCAATCCAGCTAGTCCCACTCCCCCGCCCTTTCCCTATAGCCCTGCAATTTTTTTCCTTTCAAGTACTTATCCAGTTCCCTTTTGAAGGCCATGATTGAATCTGCCTCCACCATCCCCTCGGGCAGTGCATTCCAGATCCTAACCACTCACTGTGTAAAACAATTTTTCCTCATGTCACCTTTGGTTCTTTTACCAGCCACCTTAAATCTATGTCCTCTGATCCTTGACCCTTCTGCCAATGGGAACAGTTTCTCTCTATCAACTCTGTCTAGACCCTTCATGATTTTGAATACCTCTATCAAATCTCCTCGCAACTGTCTCTGTTCCAAGGAGAACAACCCCAGCTTCTCCAGTCTATCGACATAACTAAAGTCCCTCATCCCTGGAATCATTCTACGAAATCTCTTCTGCACCTTTTCTAAGGCCTTCACATCTTTCCTGAAGTGCGGTGCCCAGAACTGGACACAATACTCCAGTTGTGGCCGAACTAGTATTTTATAAAGGTTCATCATGACTTCCATACTTTTGTACTCTATGCCTCTATTTATAAAGCCCAGGATCCTGTATGCTTTTTTAACCACTTTCTCAACATGCCCTGCCACCTTCAAAGATTTGTGCACATATACCCCAGATCTCTCTGTTCCTGTACCCCTTTTAGAGCTGTGCCCTCTAGTTTATATTGCCTCTCTTCGTTCTTCCTACCGAAATGTATCACTTCACATTTTTCTGTGTTAAATTTCATCTGCCACGTATCCGCCCTTGCCACCAGCCTGCCTATATCCTCTTGAAGTCTATCACTATCCTCCTCACTGTTTACTACACTCCCAAGTTTTGTGTCTTGTGCAAATTTTGAAATTATGCCCTGTACACCCAAGTCCAAGTCATTAATATATATCAAGAAAAGCAGTGGTTCCAGCACTGACCCTGGGGAACACCACTGAACACCTCCCTCCAGTCCGAAAAACAACCGTTCACCACTACTCTCTGTTTCCTGTACCTTAGCCAATTCTGTATCCATGTTGTAACCATCGACACCTGTATCCATGTTGCTAGTGCCCCCTTTATTCCATGGGCCGTAATCTTAATAATAAGCCTACCATGCGGCACTTTATCAAATGCCTTTTGAAAGTCCATATACACCACATCAACTGCACTGCCCTCATTTACCCACTCTGTTACCTCATCAAAAAACTCTATCAGGTTATGTTAAATGTTTCCCATTGCTGTTCTATTTCTTTGTTTATCAGTAAATGTTTCCAGTTTATTTTCCCTAGTTCCATTCTCATCCTCTGAAAATCAGCTTTTTTTCCAATTTATTACTTTGGTCTTTGGCTTACTTATGCCTGTCACAATCTTGATCTTAAACCTTATTATGTTGTGATTGCTATTGCCTAGATGTTCCTCTATGCTTACTTCTCTTATCTGTTCTGGTTTATTTCCCATTAATAGCTCCAGCAGTGCTTCCTCTTTTGTTGGACTTTTTACATACTGGGTAAGAAAGGAGTCTTGAACACATTGTAAATACTATCCTTCTGTTGATTATGTCGCATTTTCCTACTGTCATGTTATGTCTAATTAGTACAGCTATGCCACTCCACTTCTTCCTTCCCTATCCTTTCTGATTATGCTATAGCCTACAATATTTAGTTGCTAGTCCTGTTCTTTATGTAGCCATGTTTTAGTTATTCCTACTACATTTGGTTCCTCACTATGGATTATTGCCTCAAGTTTTTCCATTTTATTTTGGATGTTGTATACATTACTGTACAGGCAGTTTAATTCATTTTTAATAGTTGTTCCTTTTACTTTATTTTTAACGTCCTTTTATACTTCTGTTTTATAACTGTATTTGTTCCTTGACCACTTATGTTATCTTTATTCCTTACCCTGGTCTGACCTTTACCCTCATCTCCTATTTCTTTTACCTTTAAGCTTTTGTTATTGCCACCAGATCCCTCCTCCGTTTTGCTAGATTAAAGCCTCATGCACCGCCCTATTTATCCTTTCCGCTAAGACTCTGGTCCCATTCCGGTTTAGGTTCCCAGCAGTACAGCTCCTTCCTGTCCCAGTACTGGTGCCAGTGTCCCATGGAATGGAACCTCTTCTTCCCACACCACTCTTTCAGCCAAACATTCACATTTCTGATCTGTGTATCCCTTGGGTAGTAAACCTGAGATTACCACCTGTAAGGTCCTGTTTTTTACTTTACTTCCGAGCTTCTGATATTCCCTTAGCAGTACTTCCTCCTTGTTCTTCCTTAAGTCCTTGTGCCGACAAGGACCACGACAATTAGATCCACCCCCTCCCTATCCAAGTTTCTCTCCAGTTGCTCTGAGATGTCCATTACCCTTGCACCAGGGAGGCAACACACCCTCCTTGTATCTCGGGCGCGACTCCAGAGGACGCTATCTATCCGTTTGATTATAGAATCCCCTATGACCACAACCTTTATATTCTGCTCCTCCCTCCCTAGGACTGCCTCGTGCTCCATGGTGCCATGGTTAGCATTCTGGGCAACCTCCCTGCAGCCTTCATCCTTATCCTCACAGGTATCAAGTACCTTGTACCTGAGACTCTGAGCCAGAGTGTCTCAAGCCAGAAACATTTACTGCAGATGTGGTAATCCAGGACAGTCTCGCTGTCCACAAACTCTCACATATTACAGTCTCGACATACGGGCTGTACTGCCATTTCTAGTTTTTATTTATTTAATCAGTAGTTCATTTCTAGAACTAATAGTATGAGATCTAGATTATATTTGGTAAATGGATTTATTTTTATTTATTTCAAAATAATTAGTAATTACTTAGTCTTTTTTTAAAGTATTTTTTTCAGCGCTACCACCCAAAGCAGGTTGGGCCTGGGGGGACGGGGAGGGAGGTTGCGGGGGGATGCTGATCCCGGAGGAGGTCAGCCATGGGTCGGCAGCAACCCATAATATTTTTATGGAGCCAGGAAGAGCTCTCCCACTCCACAGTGAAAGCCCACAATCGTTTAAATATATTGACAATGCATTAAAAGTTCTATTATTTTGTTAGCTTGAAGAATAATTCCACAAAGAATTCATAATTCAAGTTAGTGTGATTTTTGTTTCTAATAAATGATAGTTTTTATTTATTATTTATGCCTAAAGTACAGTTTTGAACTGGAATATATTTGAATTTAGTTAATAAAGAACAAAGAGCTTGTATTTACATAGTGCCTTATTATGTCCTCAGGATATCCCAAGACACTTCACAGCCAATGCATTACTTTTGAAATGTAGTTAGTGTTGTTATGGAAGTAATCATGGGAGCCGAATTGCACACAGAAAGGTTCCACAAACAGCAATTGAGATAAATGTCCAGATAATCCTTCCAGCAGTGTTATTTGAGGGATGAATGTTGGCCAGGACACCAGGAGAACTCTCTGCTCTTCTTCGAATAGTGTCATGGGAATTTTACATTCACCTGAGCAGGTGAATGGGGCCTCAGTTTAATCTTATCTGAAAGACAACACCACTAACAAGGCAGCACTCCCTCAGTACTGCACTGAAATGTCAACCTAAATTATATGTTCAAATCCTGGAGTGAGGCTTGAACCTTAGTTGTGAGGTGAGAGTGCTACCAACTGACCAAAGCTGACTTTTATATTTATATATTAATTCAATAATCAATTATTAATTTAACAATCAATTCACAAATGTGGAAGTTAACTCAAAGTTATGGATGATTTTTTTAAAAGCTTTATATAAACTTGAATTTTTTTAAAATTTCAAATCTATTTCTTTTTATTTCTGGGGTCCAGTTCAAATTCATTCAGATAGATGGTGTAAAAACTTTCTGTGACTATTGTATAGGATCTCAATGAAATTAAAATGGGTTTGGATAGTTTATAAAATAATTACAGCTACAGTTTGTCAGCTGTGATTTCTGGTGGTTATTCATTTGAGAAATTATGGTGTAAATGTTTGGGGAGAATGCCTAAATCCCTTTATTTTCACCTTAGTCCCATTGGTTTTGATGAGAAATGCACTAACTGTGGCTCAGAGGACAAGTAGGTATACTATCTGCTTCCAAACATCTGCAGTGGTGCTCTTCATCTGATCAGGGTTCTCCTTGGTGCCTTACCAAAGCAGCATACTGTGATTAAAAGCATAATGGAGGCAGGAGATCAAACTCACAATCCAGTACTATGGTGAGCCAGCATGCTGCCCATTTATAGTAATTTCCAGATTCGTTAATTTACTCATTTATAGATTTATATATATTTCTTAACTTTTTCTCATTCTTGTGTCTAAATCCCTCTGCCATCTTGCTCATCCCTATCTCTGTAACTTCCTCTAGCCCTCAAACTCACCATTCCTCCAACCTCATGCTCTGGAATTCTCTCCCTAAACTCCTTTGGCTTCACCTCCCTCTCCTCCTTTAAGCCCCTCCTTAAAATCCATCTCATTGACCAACTATTGGACACCATTACTAATTTCTCCTTCTAAGGCTTGGCGTCTGTTTTATCCGGACATCTCTGTGAAACACCTTGGGATGTTTTTCTATTTTAAAGGTAGTTGCAAGTTGTTATTGGGGATCACTTTCAACTCCAAAAAGGACAAAAAAATGGCAGTTTCTAATTGGCCACCACCTGTACACCCTGCCGATTTTCTTTTTCATTGACTTCAATGGGTAGTCTAACAAGCGGCCAATCCGATACTGCCAATCTTATGCCCCTGCGATGTTGAAAGTTATCCCCACTGTTTTTAAATTTGTGAAGTCATGTTTTGCTTATACCCCATTCTTTAATAACCTGCACACCTTCATTAAGGCACCACTTTCTGACCAAGAAGAGTAGTAGGCACCTGAACTGATCTTAATCCCCCACCTCGCCTCCCACCACCACCCAAAAGGCACTCTGCCTGGCATGGTCCGAACCTGTCTGTATTTCGAGGTTGAGGTCATTAGCCTCGGCCAAATATTCCCCCGGTGGAGGCCCACCCCCTGTAGATCTCTCAGTAGTAATAATGACTGCCAGCTGCGAGGTCTTCTGGCTACTGTCCAAAAACAATTGAAGATGGTGTCCAGTACCTGTAAAGAAAACGTACTTACCTTTTTTCTGGCTCTATCTTTTTGCTGCCTGAAAGCTGTTAAGCATTTGCACATTTCTTATGTGTGCCCCTCCAAATGGGCCTCTGCCCGGCATCGGGAGAGAAAAATGAGACTTGATGGCTGGTTACACACCCTGTCAGCACAGTTGAATGGTTGTGGCTTCTTGGAACGTAATCAACTTGACCCCCTCGTGGGATTTGCAGGAAATGCTTGGGCAACAAAAGGGGGTGGACACCTGGTATAACAGGTCTACGCCCCTTTTTCCACAGCTTTGCGTCCAGGAACGGAGCATTCCCTGGGCATAAAGCAGAGGAAAACTGCTCTGGGGTCTCCCATCCAGATAACTGTCAAGTTCATAACTGACTACTAGGAGATGCACAACATTGGCATAGGTTAAGTCACTTCCTCTGTGGGCCAGCTAAATCTCTGTTTTGTACATTCTCCCTTGGCTGTATCAAGATTGATATCGCACCATGCGGTCAATGACAGGCACAAAGCTGAGCTCTGCCATTCTGTGAAAGAGCCTTTCAGTACATCAATCTGCTGTGCAATCAGGCAACACTGCATGAATTTATTTAGAAAGTGAGCATTTGATTTTTGAATTAAAGTACGCAGTTTTCAATCGCAAGTTACTAACAAGGAAGTTATTTTTACTGCCAAGTATACCCAAAATGTTGACAGCATTATTCAGGTGCTCAATTTCTCTATAACCACCTTCCAATTAATATCTGTTCTCATCTGAGATTATGAAAATAGTTCAACTTAATGAAGCTGAAGTAAAAGAGAACAAGGAAATAAAACATACAACACAAAAAACATAAGCCTTGAAATTGTGCTGTGTAAATATTAGTGTACAAACAATCAATCCATTTCATACCATGGTGTGGCACAGCACAGGAGGAGGCCATTCAGCCCATCGTGCCTGTGCCGGCTCTTTGAAAGAGCGATCCAATTCGTCCCATTCCCCTGCTCTTTCCTCCTGTAAATTTTTTCCCTTCAAGTATTTATCCAATTCCCTCTTGAAAGTTACTATTGAATCTGCTTCCACCATCCTTTCAGGCAGTGCATTCCAGATCATAACAATTCACTGCGTAAAAAATGTTTCCTCATGCCACCTTATGCCAATCACCTTACATCTGTGTCCTTTGGTTATCGACCTGTCTGCCACTGGAAACATTTTCTCCTTATTTACACTATCAAAACTGTTCATGATTTTGAACACTTCTATCAAATCTCCTCTTAACCTTCTCTGCTCCAAAGAGAACAACCCCAGCTTCTCCAGTCTCTCCACATAACTGAAGTCCCTCATCCCTGGTACCATTCTAGTAAGTTTCTTCTGCATCCTCTCTAAGGCCTTGATACAAAACTCAGAAATGTAGTAAACAATGATGAGGATAGTAACAGGCTTCAGGAGGACATAGTCAGGTCCTAAAGTGTGGTGCCCAGAAATGAACACAATACTCCAGCTGAGGCCTAACCAGTGTTTTATAAAGATTTAGCATAACTTCCTTGCTTTTGTTCTCTATACCTCTATTAATAAAGCCAAGGATCCCATATGCTTTTTTAACAGCGTTTTCAACTTATCCTGCCACCTTCAACAATTTGTGTACGTACACCCCGAGGTCTCTCTGTTCTCACACTCCATTTAAATTTTATCATTTCGTTTATATTGCCTCTCCTCATACTTCCTGCCAAACGGTATCACTTCACACTTCTCTGCGTTTTCATCCCCCATGTGTCTGCCCATTTCACTAGACTGACCATGTCCTCCTGAAGTCTGTTACTATCCTCATCATTGTTTACTACATTTCTGAGTTTTGTGTCATCTGCAAACATTGAAATCATGCCCTGTACATGCAAGTCCAGGTCATTAATATATATCAAAAAGAGTAGTGGTCCTAATACCGACCCCTGGGGAACACCACTGTATACATCTCTCCAATCTGAAAAACAACCGTTCACCACTACTCTCTGCTTTCTGTCCCTTAGCCACTTTCGTATCCAAGCTACCACTGTCCCTTTAATCCCGTGGGCTTTAATTTTGATAACAAGTCTATTATGTGGTACTTTATCAAATGCCTTTTGCAAGTCCATATACACATCAACTGCACTACCCTCATCAACCCTCTCCGTTACTTCATCAAAGAACTAATCAAGTTAGTCAAACATGATTTTCCTTTAACAAATCCATGCTAACTTTCTTTTTTTAGCCCACACTTTTCCAAGTGCCAATTAATTTTGCCCTGGATTATTGTCTCAAAGTTTCCCCACCATTGACGTTAGGTTGGCTGGCCTGTAATTGCCGGGTTTGTCCCTCTCCCCTTTTTTGAACAGGGGTGTAACATTTGCAATCTTCCAGTTCTCTGGCACCGCCCCCATATCTGAGGAGGATTGGAAGATTGCGGCCAGAGCCTCCACAATTTCTGTCCTTATGTTCCTCAGTAACCTAGGATGCGTCCCATCTGAAACAGGTGACTTTTCTACTTTGAGTACTCCCAATCTTTTAAGTACCTCCTCTTTATCTATTTTTATCCTATCCAATATTGCTACTACCTCCTCCTTTACTCCTGCAATGGCAGCATCCCCTTCTCTAGTGAAGGTCAATGCAAAGTATTCATTTAGTATCTCAGCCATACCCTCTGCCTCCACAAGAAGATCTCCTTTTTTGTCCCTAACTGGGCCATCCCTTCCTTTGACTACCCTTTTACTATTTATATGTTTATAAAAGACTTTTGGGTTCCCTTTTATGTTAGCTGCTAATCTATTCCCATACTCTTCCTTTGCCCCTCTTATTTCCTTTGCTGGATCTCCTCTGTTCTTTCTGTATTCAGCTTGGTTCTCTATTATAAACTTCACATTTGTCATAAGCATCCTTATCTTTCCATTTTAAACATTTGTTTAAAATTTATTTGTCCTGTACTTTACACCAATTTGTTGATGTTGCCATTAAAATAGTGGACAGAGGAATTTCATACAGATGTATTAAAAATTTGGATTCTAATATTGGCACAGCATAATATCATGCTACACAGGTCCTCATTACTACACTTTTGCATGGATTTTCAGTGAATAAAAAGGCTCTCACCTTCTCTATGAGGCCTTCAAAAAGTTTACATTTTTTATCACAGGAAAATCAGGAACATTGCCAATAGGACGCACTGATCTCTGTGTTCAATTCTCTAATCTGCGCTCTTATTGGGGGGTGGGGGATGTGCGGACGCTCACTAAACCTGCACTAGAATCTTGTAGAAAAATTCAGCACTGGAAATATACTAAAAGTTAGAGGTGAGCTACTGTATTGCCAGAATTTTCCATTTTAAGCATACTTATACCATCGTTGAGATACTTAACAAATAACTGTTTTTTTAATCAGGTAAGACTAATTTGTTTTCTAAACACATTACAGTGCTGCATTTAAATATATTGAATAATTACTAATTTCAGTACAGTAATTATGAAACTGTGAAGTATGCTAACACTGTTGCTTTATTAAATGTTATAGTTGAATAATAGCATATACCTTAAAGGCTTACTGTTCATTAGTTTACCATATATTTTTGTCAGAACTTTGGCCTCAGTAGAATATTTTAGCTGGAAGTGTGACTGAACTGTAATTTTCAGTAATTTGTGTTCTAATATGCATGAACTATTGTGTTTCAATCATGCTTTGCATAATGAACACTGATTACCTTAATGTGGTGAATTTAATGATACTTTCAAGCCGCAGCAAAGCAATAACATGAAAAATCATTGCTCTTTTATATTAGTGTCTTACAATTCCAAGAAAGTTTGGAAAGTAGTTTTATTTTTAAGTAATTTTGCAACTAATTCATGAAATTTCATTTTATTTGATCTTTCCTGTGCAAATTGATTTATAGCAGAGTTGTTCTTTTGCTAATCTAAGATCTTGTTTAATAGTAACCTTTCATTTACTTTTTTCCAATTTTTTTACCTGCACTCATGAAGGTGCTGTATAGCTTCATACTAAATGGTGGTGACTTTCCCACTGGGCTAATGGTAAAAAGTTTTCTTTTATGTATTTCCCTCAAGTTAAGTCCCTTAGTGCTGAACCCACTTGTAGCCAAATTAATGGCATACATTCTAAGCCTTCTGAATAGGAGAGGTACACGAGCAACAGAAGTCAACTCTTTTTGATTCACTCTTCCTTTCTCAGGCAATTGCCTCATTTTTGTTCAGTAGTGGTCCCTGTGCAAATGCTTTGGTAGCCATCACTACCCACTAATTCAAGCAGTGTATGAAGCATGGATTTATGAATTGAGGAAGATCGTGCATCATTATATGGAAACTAGTCAAATCTACTGGTGATATGACATGTTTCTGTTAATTTAACAATTTTATATCTCCAAGCTGCAGATGGTTTTTTCCACGAGTTCCTTATGAATCAAATTGGACAGGACTATTTTTTTGTCTTGTGGTCAAAATGTTACAATTAGGATTGCATTGCAAAACTTAGGGCCGCAAACTCTTTCAGTTAGCAGATGAATGTTGTTAATATTCCTCTGAAACATTGACTAGCATCTATTGAAAAGACATCCAAACCTGAGGCTTTTCCAGATGGTAGCTCTTCAGTTGTCCTTCAGCCTCTTCACTCTGCAATTCTTTTGAAATCAATCAGTTAGGAATTGAATTTTGAATTAAAAAGGTATTTTTGTTCCAGGCTTTCAGAATCATAATCCCTCTTGAACCAAAATCAGAATGTTTTGTTGAACATGATGGTATCGTTAAAAATCTTCCAAAACGAAATATCTGAATCTGCATTATTTTTAAAAGTGTTTGACTTTCGTTCTAATGTAATCAGTAGATATATTCTACTGTGGTAGATTGCAACACTTTCAATCATTTTAGTCCATGGAGAAAAAGATGAACTTAAAAGGTGTGTGGGTGGAGATAAAAAGATTCACCACGAAGCAATCTCATTCAATTGCCTATGACTTGACTCTAGCTTTCTCCCTCGTTCCTCTGCAGCGTTGTCTCCCTGTCAGTGCACATGCATGTCTTCTTGTATGAAACTTAATCTCTTTCTTACTCATGCACGTAGGAGCAATTAAGTCATTGGGAAGGAGAATCGGGTAAGGTGTATAACAGGTTACTTGCCATTTGAGGCCCCTCCAGGAAGCACCGACCAGTTTGTAAGTGGATATATGAAAATAAGGCCAAAATGATGTCATCCATGCAATTTGCGGCATTTCTGTTGGTATAGTGCTGTAGAAGGACATAAGAACTTAAGAAGTAGGAGCAGGAGTAGGCCATACAGCCCCTCGAGCCTGCTCCGCCATTCAATAAGATCATGGCTAATCTTTGACCTCAACTCCACTTTCCTGCCTGATCCCCATATCCCTTGATTCCTTTAGAGTCCAAAAATCTATTGATCTCGGTCTTGAATATACTCAACAATTGAGCATCCACTGCACTCTGGGGTGGAGAATTCCAAATATTCACGACACTCTGAGTGAAGAAATTCCTCCTCACCTCAGTCCTAAATTTCCGACCCCTTATCCTGCGACTATGTCCTCATGTTCCAGACTCTCCGGGGTCAGGGAGGGGGGAACATCCTCTCAGCATTTACCCTGTCAAGCCCTCTTAAAATCTTATATGCATTGCCTGCTCCAGGGTTCCCAGGAACTAAGCTTAATGCAATCCATCTAAAGAGCACAATAAGAAGTTTCTTTCAACAATATCCAGGCCATTTCTCCACAGTTTTTCTTGAGGATTATTTTGCTTTTAAAAATCAAACACTAAGCAACTTTCTTTGTAACCTACAAAAACCATAGTTGACCCCTTAATATTGAATAAGTTGTAAAGGCAAAATCACTGTGTGATACAATTTAAAATATTACATTTTATTATGAAGTCTAGTGCTATAATTGTTGAGAATCTGTTTTCCAGTTGAAATAGATGGAAACCTGAAGGATTGCTGATATCAGCAAATCTTGAAACTAAGGCCCCGATATTTACAGGGAGACGGGGGTTGGGGGGTTTGGCGGTGTCATAGCAGCCGGGAATGCTTCGGTAAGACAGATGTCCTGCCAAATATAATGGCAGGATCTCATTTACATTTTTTGTCTCCGTTTCCCGGCTGGCAACCAGCCAGTTTGAGCCAGGCACCAGGCTGCAGCCAGGGAACTGAGAGGAAGGAGGGAGGGAGAGATCAGAAAGGCCGGGGTGGGGGTGGGGGGGGGAGATCGGAAAGGCCTTGGGGAGATTGGAGGTCGGGGGGAAGATTGGAGATAGGAGGTCGGGGCGGGGGTGGACATTGGAGATAGGAGGTCGGGGGGAGATCTTGGGTCGGTTGGGAGATCGGATCACGGAGTGGGGGAAGCAGGTTTGCTTGGTGGGGCGGGTGGAAACACTCCTGCTCATCTTGGCCCACAACCAATGCTGGAAAGGCACTTATCTGCTGGATCCGGCTGTTCTTGCCTCCCTCCAGCTGCTGAGTTTTCCGAGCCCTGGGAAACCTGGCCCGTAGGCGTTAAATCTAAAAGCCTGCTAAAATTTGAGGCACACAGCCTCATTAAAATATTTAAATTACAGACCCACCTCTGGAGAGCAGGTTAGTCGCCCGCTCCCCCAACCCTCCTCCATTAAAACCGGGTTGGGGTCGGGCTTCCGATTTTTGAAACTTTAACTCCGTCCTGAGGGGTTAAAATTGCCCCCCTATTTCTCCATGGAAAATGAAACCTTTGGCTGCACAATAAATTTTTAGTGCAAATATGATTAAAATACAACCTCAATCCCTTTGAAAATAATACTTTGGTTTCTAGGACTGGAAGCTACAAACATTCGCTGCACTTTCAATAAGGAATTCATACGCATTGTTTTCATGCTTCAGAAATTGGCATTGATTTTTGTAGTCTAGTCTCTCCTTATTCCTACTTTAACGTCACCAAATAACCTTGTTTACTGGAATTATTACTGCAGTCTTCTCCTTCAGTAGGTGTGCACTGTGTCCATTCCCAGTGTGAGTAGAATAAACTACTCCTACTTATTCAAAGGTATAATTATTTGCTGTTTTGAGTTCCAATGTATACAGAACATCTGATGAGCTCTGTAAGTTTGGTAACAGTTCAAAAGATTTCTGCTGCTGTTGGTAAATATTTGCTGAGTTGAATTACGATGCATTTGCAAACAGCCAAAAAAGCTTCTGATTGTTACATAAGATGATTATTTCCTATATTTAATGTTTTAAAAATTAATTCCGATTAATCATTTTACTGACATTTTAAATATTCCAAACATCGAGTGAAACCTTGATTTCAAATGACTGTGAAGCAATGGCTGTTATACTGTACATAGATGATGTTGATATTCAGTTCTCTTAAATGTCAATGTAAATTGTTACCAAGGCCCTGATATTACCAGGGAGGTGGGGGGTTGACTGGGCGCGTGGGTAATCCGCCCAGTGAAATCGGTCCGTTCCCCCATGCGATCGCAGGTAAATTGAAGGCACTTACCATGGCTTCCGGGTTTCCCGTCGTCAACCTGCACAGCGGGCTGACTGCGCACCCGCATCACAGGCTGTCAGCTGGAGGAGCCCTATTTAAAGGATTAGTCCTCCAATGTTGCTCCTGTAGCAAACAACCAAAAGTTCAGAATGGAGCAGACCAGGGGAAAGGCTGCTCCCAGATTTAACGATGCCTCATTCCAGGTCCTACTGGATGGGGTGAGGAGGAGGAGGAATATTTTCTACCCAGCAGACGGGAGGAAGTGGCCTGTCTCTGCCACCAAGAAGGCTTGACTTGAGTTGGCAGAGGAGGTCACCAGCAGCAGCAACGTCTCCCACACATGGATCCAGTGCAGGAAGCACTTCAATGACCTAACTAGGTCAGCCAAAGTGAGTACACTTACTCACTCTCCTACATTTCGTCTTCCACATCACCGCCCCCACCCCACAACTCCTTCTGCACTGCCAACACTACTCTATCACATCACTCCTCACACCCTCTCAAACCTCATCCTCATCTTACCTGCCTTCCTCACCTCCCCAGTACTCATCCCACCACTACCTCTCAAACCAATCCTCCTACAATGTCATGGCTCTGTCTCATACTCACCCTCTGATGCATCTCTTTCACGGTCAGCCTCACCCAAACCAATGCATTCAGCAGTCGGCCACGTCACCATCCCTCACTCACGCCTCTCTACTTTCTCCCCTCAAAGGAGAAGAAAGCCCAGAATGCACGGGAGAGGGCAAAGACCGGAGGGGGGCCGCAACATCAGGTCATCCTCACAGACAAGGAGCAGGAGGCTCTTGAACTAAGCCACACCCTCAAGTGCCTGTCCATCGGGGACGCTGAGACTGCCACCCGATAAACGGCTGGTGACAGAACTTTAACATGCCTTGCCATCTTCAGCACCTCAACATCTGTCATCATGCTTAATATTGCCTTCTGTTCTCTTACAGCGCCTTCAGTGACTGCCGTGATGACGGAGGGCGATTTCTCAGAGGACCTGTCAGCCTCTGAGGGGGCACCGTCACATCTGAGCGAGCCATTGACCAGCGCAGATACACACACCTCAGTGGGTCCCTGTCCTCAGCTAGTTGGGGTCGCACATGGTGAGTCACCACACACGTGAGCACGAGCAGACACTGGTGGCAGGGGTAGCTGTGGAGAGTCTGTGTCGGTGGGAGCACTCTTCTCCAGGCTCTGCTCAGCTGGACACAGATGCTGAACCCTGGGGGCCATCCTTTAAAAGGAGAATGATCGAGGGGCAGCAGCACATTTGCGAGGTGCTTGAACAGGTGCCATGTGCACTCGCCACAATCTCGCAGAGGATGGAGGAGTCCAACTCCTGCATGAGTGGAATGGTGCCACAGGTACAGGAGGGAATCTCTGAGATACTGTCACAGGGACATGAGGGCTTCTCTGAGATAGTGTCGCGGGTAATTGCGGGAATGTCTGCGATGGAGGGAAGGCTAGCCTCC
This sequence comes from Heptranchias perlo, assembly GCF_035084215.1. Taxonomy (NCBI): domain Eukaryota; kingdom Metazoa; phylum Chordata; class Chondrichthyes; order Hexanchiformes; family Hexanchidae; genus Heptranchias; species Heptranchias perlo. The sequence continues at coordinate 26,964,227 of NC_090343.1, forward strand.
ATCGAGCTTCAAGCATGGCTCATCAATGAGTCCACTGAGACCCTGACAATGGCCCTTCGGACTCAGGGTGAGCAACTTTCTGCCACCTTAAACAGGCAGGCAGATACACTAGCTTACACTTACAAGGCTTTACACATGTCCTCCAAACTGTCGTCCAGCAAGGTGGTAGGAGTGATGTGGGCCTGACCCAGAAGAGGGATGATGGCGAAAGGGGACATGGAAGTGGGGACACCACTGAAACCGTTCCCACGTCTCACTCATTGCCCCCCTCTCAACCAGTACCCGCAATGCCGCCTCCTCTCCAGGTGGTCGAGTCTGCTCCCGCACAGGTGCAGATGGAGCAGTCTTTGGAGGGGCCCTCACGGGCACCGAAACCCAGAGGGCGTAGGCCCAAAGAATCTAATCGGTCAGGGCATGAACAAGAGCAACCTGCCACTACCTCTGCTGCAGCCACAGGGGATGCACCACGTAGGAGTACTCGTAAGCGTAAGGCAAAGGTTTTTAGAGCGCAAAAGGGATGCACAAGGGTGTTTGACGGTTTGTCATGTTTTTTATTTATATTTGATTTTTGTTAATGGCACGTTAAATATTATTATTGTCACCACTACTGCCACGTCTTGGCCATTCTTAACTGGCTTGTGTAATAAGTCCCTTTCATGAGGTTCACCATGAACACCCACACTTGATGCCGCCCATTGGTCACTCTACAGTGGGTGTATGTGTAGTTGCAAGACTATTTTGTGCAGAGGGTGGGGGAGGGGGCTGGTGTGGCCGCTCCTCTGTCCAGGCGGTGAGGACTGGACTCTTCACACTGTCTGATGTTAGGAGAACCGTTCACATATCAGTGACTCCCTGGCCTCATGAGCAGCCAGGTGAGCCGCTGTTCTGCTCATGGGTTGCTCCTCCTGCTCCTCCTCCTCCTCAATATGGGTGGCCAATATGGATGGGGCCTCCTCTAGCGGCACCTCTCTCTGTTGTGCCATGTTGTGCAGGGCACAACAGACGACTATAATGCATCCCACTCTGTCTGGTGCATATTGAAGCATTCCCCCAGAACGATCAAGGCACCTGAAGCGCATCTTGAGCAGCCCTATAGCATGCTCAATTGTACATCTGGTAGCGATGTGGCTGCCATTACATCGATGCTGTTGCTCGGTGGTGGGGTTCCTCAGAGGTGTCATGAGCCACGTGTGCAGGGGGTATCCCTTGTCCCCGAGGAGCCAGCCCTTGTGGGTGTTCGGTGTGTGGAAGAGGGGCGGGATATTGGACTCTCGGAGGATGAAGGAATCGTTGCAGCTGCCAGGTGCACATGTGAAGGAATCTCTTGCAGTGGTCACAGATGAGCTGAGTGTTGATGGAGTGATAGCCCTTCCTGTTGATGAACAGTCCTGGTTCGTGTGGAGGTGCTCATATTGCTATATGGGTGCAATTGATTACACCCTGCACCCGTGGGAAGCCAGCCACAGCGTGGAATCCCACTGCCCTCTCCATCTAGCTGAGGTCATCCATGGGGAAGTTGATATAGTGCAAGGCCCTGCAAAACAAGTCGTCGGTGACCTGCCTTATGCACTTGTGTGCAGACGACTGAGAGACCCCGGCGATGTCCCCGGTGGCACCCTGGAAGGATCCGGAGGCGAAGAAGTTGAGGGCAGTGGTGACTTTGACAGTGACAGGTAAGAAGATGCTGCCCGGGCCAGCCGGGAGCAGCTCGGCATGAAGGAGGCTGCAGATGTCCGCGACTGACTCTGAGCCTCCGTATGCACTGCTCCTCAGAGAGATCCAGGAAGCTGAGCCTCGGTCTGTAGACCCTGTGGCAAGGGTAGTGCCTCCTGCGATGCCGCTCTCTCTGTTGTTGCCCTCCCTGCTGTTGTGCAGGTACCTGTGGCGCAGCACTGTGTTGTGGAGCTCCATGTGGCGGAGGTGGACGGCGTGCCTGGCGAGGCTGGTGATGTTGCTCTTCCTCAGATGAAGTGATGAATGCGGCTATGGCACCCCCCATTCTGACAGTGTGAGTTTAAGGGGTCCGCAAAGTAGGTAAATGTGTTTACACAGCAGAGTTTAGGGTATAAATTAAGAATTTTGAGTGGAAAGCCAAAACTTTGTCTGAAGTGACAGAGTGCCCTGCTGCAATAAATGAGGTTTTTCCCCCACCTGTCAAATAATCCTTTGCATCTCCCACTGGCTGATGGCTGAAACACGTCTGCTCCAATAGGGAGTGTTTCCCACTGTACGGGAAACAGGCTGAAGATCCTTCAAAATTGCACCCCTGCCAAAATCTCCACTCAATGAGGTCTGCCAAGTACCTCAACTATCTAAATAACTATGTAAAGTAGCATCCCGCCAGCTTTAATTGCCGGTGGGAGTCCCGCATGCGGGAGCTGCGCGCGCACCCGAACACATCATTGGGGAACCCAGAAGTCAGCGGGTTGGAGCCGGGCTCCGAACCCGCTCTTGGATTCTGCCATTTTAGGAGCCCCCCAGCCCCCAACACACTCGCTCAGTCATCCGAAAATCGGCCCCTTCAGTCAACTGCTTCTTTATGCAGCCAAAAGTCAGCTAAAATAAGAGGAACAAAATAAGGTCATGTTATAACTTGTAGAATTGCATTGTAATTACAGTTTCTGTATAAAAAGTAAGTTACAACAGAGTGATGATTTTTTTTTGTTGAATAATCACATCTTTAAAGGTAAAGCAGATTTTTTTTTCTCCCCATTCCTCTTAGTGGTGCTGATGCATGCTAAGGGATGGTTTCACAGGTGCCAACTCCTGTGACTCACCCAAGTAATCGTCCTTTGTCTGTCAGCCTGGTTAGTGAATACTGGCAGACTGTTCCATGAGGCAAGCGTCCTAACTTAATCCCGATTCTGTCCTCACTCAAGGTCCATGGACACACATTTTCCTGCAAAGTCACTAGATAGCAAACAGGAGCGAGAGCCCTGGCTGATTTTTTTTTTCTCCTCCCAAACTCAACTGGGATTAATTATCTCAGCACAAACCCAGGATCAAAACTGACATTTTCCTGGGCGATGTGGCTTATTACCATGACATGCAAATAGCTATTGGGCAGAATTCTAGAATTTAAAACATGGAATAGCTGAGGACCACAAAGACTCAATCAAAGTTGGTGTGTCATTCATACAAGACTTAATCATACATACTTGAAGTTGATACATCAAGCATACCTAACACCAAAGCAGTTGCAGGTGACAAGAATATTGCCACATGTAAAATGTTTACACTGTGATACAGATGAAGCTGGCAATCTACATATGCTGCAAAAAGGAGATGATTGGAACTAAATTGGAATATGCATCCCATTTGGTGATCGTGGGAATCTTGCAAGTGCAGCTGCAACTCAGTGAGATTTGTTTTGCTACTGCTGTCGCTGGCAAAGATGATTGTTCTGTTATACTGAGCATAGGCTTGCTCAATAATTAGCATTAATGTAGGGGAGTTGCAAACAGCTTCCATAGAAGAAATAACACATAGTGTACAGTGTAGAAGAGGGGTGCATTAGAATGCATGACATCTAATATGGGCAGATACACAAAAGTTGGTCTTGGGAAGAAGGGGGTAAACCAAAAGGTAATAGAAGGAATAGGTTAGTGAAAAGTAGGGTGAGAGAGATCTGATGATGATTCAAGTATAAAAGTTCTGGAGAACAGCATTACATTGAACTAGAGCTGTAATTGTTTTGTTGAAGAGAGTCTGCCTATATTTGATATGTCACCAAGATTTTGAGGGTCCAATAAATTATTTATTTGAAGAGATTGTGGCCCAGAAATTCCAGCGCACCCATTTTTGGGCATGCGGGACCACAGGGTACAATCACTGCACCAGAATGGTGAGCTCCAAGGCTCACCCGATATTGAGTCTTGGGCCTCATTATAATAGAGCCAGCACGGCTTAACAGCCCGCAGACAAAGATTAGTGCAAAATCAGGCCGCTGCTAGGGTCGAGGCAACAGGGGGTTGTGGGTTGTGGATTGGGGTTGAGGCAAGTTCGGGGCCAGGGTTGGGGGTTGGAGCCTTTAGTTGGGGGCTAGGGCCAGGGTCAGAGGTTGGGGTCTTGGTCTGGGAATGGGGGCCAGGGTCGAGGAGCACGCCTGCTCCTCCTGGCTCCACATTCAGGTAAGTTACTTACCTTGTTTGTTGCAAGAAATTCCAAGGCTTAACTTCCGTCAGTGCAGCCAGTGCCTTCATGGCAAAGCAATCTTGGAGAGGGGACCTCAAATATGTGTTAGGCCCTTTGCTTATGAACATCAGGGGCTTAATGCCTGCTTCAGGCATAGGTAAAGGATGCCGTTTGATTGTCCTTACCCAACATGACTGGTGGCGCAGTTCAGGTGCAGAACTGTGCACTTCCTGCCTGCCATTTTGGGTACATAGGCTACTTTGCACCTGAAGAATGGGTACAACATGGCTCAATTTCTAGGCCTGTACCTCCTCACTGAGACTTTCAGCATTGGTTCGAAATTTTATGCAGTATTTTGTCAGTTTAATTGTATCATGCATTGGAAAAGTCCACCATCAGAATAAATGGTTTTACCACTTGAAATTGTACATTTAAGAAAATTACTTTGAAACAACAACACTTCTTGAAAAATAAGATGTGTTTTTTGACAGCTGTAGCCACTATAATGTGCTTGTATTCCATTCATGCATATTATGGGGATATATTGCTCTGAGAGTTTATGGTACAGAAAAATAAATGTCACAACATAGTGAGAAAAAGCAGTTCTGCTATTCCTGATACTCTCAATTTTGCTACAATCGAAAATGAATGTAAAGAGACTAAGAAAAAGGTCTATTAAGACTTTTCTGTTAAGAAATGGGCAGTTTTCCCTTGTGGGTTATTTGTGTTGTTTGCACCTATTCAGAATGGAAGTAAGCTCTGTCAAAGAAAGGCCAGATTAGCATAGCTGGTTGTTGTTGTTAGAATTAATTAATCATGCATTTTGATGGTAACCAGGGAATATGGCTTCAGCTCCCTTATTACTGCTGATGGCCATTTGCTACTCGTACAAATTCATTAATTGCAGAGCAGGCTTGAGGGGCTGTATGGCCAACTCCTGCTCCTATTTCTTATGTTCTTAATTCATGTGAGTGTGAGTGTTCTTTTTTTTAGGGCACAAACTAACTTTATTAATAACTCCTCTGATAAAGTCACATTAATACTAAACTCCAATAGAAAATAAGATTCATTACATTCAGACTACAATTAATCATGACAAGCAGTATTGGATGAGCACAAATTTCCTCCATTTAAATATTGAGAAGACCAAGCCCATTGTCTTTGGTCCCCGCCACAAACTCTGTTCCCCAGCCATCAACTCCATCCCTCTCCCTGGCCACTGTCTGAGGCTGAACCAAACTGTTCACACCATGGCGTGCTATTTGACCCTCAGCTGAGCTTCCAACCCCAAATCTTCTCCATCACCAAGGCTACCTACTCGCACCTCCTTAACATTGCCTGCCTCCGCCAGTGTGTCAGCTCATCTGTTGCTGAAACCCTCATCCATGTTACCTCTAGACTCAATTATTCCAATGCTCTCCTGGCTGGCCTCCCACCATCCACCCTCCATAAACTTGAGCTCATCAAAACGTCTGCTGCCTGTATCCTAATTTGCACCAAGTCCCATTCGCCCATCACCCCAGTGCTCGCTGACCTACACTACCTCTCAGATTGTACTGCTATACCAGCTAGTAGCACCTAGACATAAGAGTATAAACTAAATCTGCAAATTTACTGAGATTGAGGAAGTGAGATTTAAGCCAGCTAGTCCAAGTACCGATACCAGTGCATAAGGTGGATTTACCCAGGGCAGACAATCCGAGAGGAACAGATACCACGTCTACAGAAGGAGTCTCGCCTCCCCAATGTCCCAGAAACCAACATCAACATCCCAGGGGAAGGCGAGCAACCAGCTCAATCACACAGCTCCTAAGGACAAGGTCGTATAAATTCTGCAGCAATGCCAACCACCAGCACATAGACTCTAATCTAGCCAATAGAATGGCTATCTAATGCTGTTAACTTGTCCTTTAGTGTGGCACTGCACTAAAGCACCATCAGAGGAGGAAGGTAACAACAGAGAATATAAACAGACAAGTATATTTCACTCTCATGTGTGTTATCTGTACACCAGATACTTTACAAATTTTATGATTGAAAAATTTTACTGAACCATAAATGTTTCATTTATTCTCTTACTTGAAATCATCACTGACTCTGCATTATTTGATTTCAATTATTTTTGTAAAATTAAAAAATATAATATGCTTCATGTGAACATCAGTGAATAACCAGCTGCATTGTACATGGATGTCATAGTGGGAGTCTAGGTAAAATACTGTCAGTTTCATTTCTGAAGTGTCAGTAACACTGTTCAACTATACATAGGTTTAAAATGATACCTTGGGATTTAAAGATAAACCAGGGTTTCTAAACATTTTATTCTGACACTTCGTGCTTCAGCTTTACGTACTCCACAGCTGGGTAATCGACCTTAACTGGTCACAAACTTTGAAAATGACGTAATTACAGATGCATCGTGATTAGTTCATTTTTAGACATCTGCAATATTGAATTTGAATGGATTGAATTTGGCTTCGCTGTCAGCCTTGGCTCAGTGGTAGTACTCTCCCCTCTGAGTCTGGTTCAAGCCCTACTCCAGAGACTTGTGTACATAATCCAGGCTGACACTTCAGTGCAGTACTGATGGGGTGCTGCATTGTTGGAAGTGCTGTCCTTCAGATGAGCTGTTAAACGAAGGCCCATCTGCCCTCTCAGGTAGATGTAACAGATCCCAGGGGAGTTCTCTGAGTATCCTGGACAACATTTATCCCTCAACCGACATCAATTGCTGTATAATAGACCTTGCTGTGTGCAAATTGTCTGCCGTGTTTGCCTACAAACAACAGAGACTACATTTCAAAAGTTATGAATTCGATGTAAAGTGTTTTGAGATATCCTGAGGATGCAAAAGATACTATATAAATGCAGGTTCCTTCTTTCTCTGGATTTAATGGGATAGATTGTATGAATTCACACTCCCAGCATGGATCTATTATGCACCGGACGTAGACGTATCAGGAATTTGGGTGCAAGGGTCATCACACCCTGCAGGATTATAGGAACATAGGAATTGCTAGACAATAAAAGACCAAGGCCCATCTAGTCCACCACCTACCATCCTGGTAGTCGCATGATACAATGAAAATGGAGTTGTCGACTAATCATAGGAATCAATTTCTATCAATTAGTCCACAACAGACCCGGAAATGACACAAGGAAAACTGCAGTGCTGGAGAGTTTTGGAAGCCATCACCTCAATATTAACCCCCCATGACAGGTGGGAGGTGGTTGGGGGGAGGGTTAAATGCTTAAAAACACAAAACACGACCCCAACCAGACATGTGAACGCCTGCTGCCATTTTTACGGCGGTAGGTAACGAGCCCTGCGAGCGTCTTGTTTTGGAAAGGCGAGACGCTTCATTAACATATTTTGTCATCATTGGGTCAAAATCCTGGAACTCACTATCTAACAGCTCTGTGGGAGTAGCTTCACCACACGGACTGCAGTGGTACAAGAAGGTGGATCACCACAACCTTCTCAAACGCAACTAGGGATGGGCAATAAATGCTGGCCTTGCCAGCGATGCCCACATCCCATGAATGAATTTAAAAAATCAGGCTCCCACAGTGCAATTGGATACCTGACTTAAATTTAACCACTACCGGCCATGTTTCCCAAGGCTCAGGAAACCCAGCAACGAAATGGAGGTGAGAGCTGCCAGCTCCAGAAGTTAAGAGCTTTTTATAGCACTCCTTGTGGGCCAGGAGGAGTAAGAGTGCTCCCCCCCCAGTCCCTCAAGGAAGCCTTCAGCCTACCCTTTGCCGATTGTGGCCTCTTTCTTACCCCTGCCACAATCGGTGACGCCCCGATCGGCAGCCCGTGATCCCCTCTTGATTACTGGGTCGACCCGAAGACTGCGGCCTCCTGCCACTGGTTTTCCCACCCGGCAGCTGGCCTGCCGGTCAATATGGCCAGCTGCCAGGAGGGAAATGGAAAGAGAAAAATTATAATGAGGTCCTGCCGTTAAATTTGGCAGGACCTCTGTGTCCCCGGCCTTGCCGGATTTCCTCCCTGCTACCGTGCTCCCCCGCACCCTCACCTCCTCCCTGTAAATATCGGGGCCCATAGGTCCAAAGTCACCTTTTCTCCCCCAAGCATGCTACACGTACCACATGTCATGTCTGAAATTCCTCATATAATGCATCCCAAAATATTATTTTCTGAAAGAAATCTATCCAACTTGCATGTGGATGAATCAACACTAACTACTTCCACTATCTCCCTACGGAGTCTGTTCCATAGATTGACCACATGTTCACTGAAATATTGGCCCTGGTATTAACGGGGAGGCGGAGAGGGCATGGGGGAGTGCGGCAGCGTGGGGATAACCCAGCAAGGCTGGGGACGTGGAGGCCCTGTCGATCGTAACGGCAGGGCTTCATTTAAATAATCTGCGGCAGACTCCCCCCTCGACAGCCGCCAAATTGATAGCACGGCCGGTGGGCGGGTGCGGAAACAAAGGGCAGGAGGCTGCAGGTCCCCGGCAGTCAGAAGGTATCAGCAGCTCCGGGCCGTGATCGAGAGGGGGGTGTGTGGGGGTGGTGGTGGGTAGCTGTGATCAGGGCCGTGAACGGGAGGGAGGAGGCCGAAGGATTCCTTGTAAGGCCTGGGGGGAGCACTCCTGCACCTCCTGACCCACAAGGAGTGCTAAAAGGAGCTGATCTTTTAGCACTCATCTTGGCCAATCAGCACCTCCCACCTTGGGTCTGCTGCTGGGCAGCCAACAGCTTGGTCATCCCTCTCACTCACTGTTCAATTTGTATCGTGGAATCAGGCCGTGACTTTGGAACGTTTTGCCTTTTGCGCGAACCTCATCAATGACCTGGGGCCCGAATTTAGCAGGCCTGCGGGTTCCCAGCGGGTGGTCCTCCGGGAGCGTGGCCAACACGCTCGGCGAAATTAGTGGGTTGCCCGCGTGATCGTAGCAGGCAACACACTAATAGGAATCAATTACCTGCTCCTCCGGGGTCCACGGCGCTGGCCTGCGCGTCGGTCGGGCTGCGCATGCGCAGTACGATCTGTCAGCTGGAGGCTCTCTAGTTAAAGGGGCAGTCCTCCACTGACAGATGCTGCAACCAATGGGACAAATTGCAGCATGGAGCAGCCCAGGGGGAAGGCTGCTCCCAGTTTAATGATGCCTCACCCCAGCTATCATCAGATGGGGTGAGGAGGAGGGGGAGGACACAGATCTTCCCCCCGGCGGGCGGGAGGAAGCGGTCTGCCTCTGCCACCAAGAAGGCCTGGCTCGAGGTGGCAGAGGGGGTCACCTGCGCCACCAACATATCGCCCACCTGCATACAGTGCAGGCGGCGCTGCAATGACCTAAGTAGGTCAGCCGCAGTGAGAACACGAAGTCTTTCCCCTACACTCCGTCTGCCACAACACTGCCCCCACCCCACATCTCCTTCGGCACCGCCAACACTATTCTGTCACATCACCCTTCATACCCACTCACACCCCATCCTCATCTTACCTCCACCTACTCACCTCGCCAGTACTCACCCTGCCACTAACACGCAACCCAATTCTCATACAATCTCATTGCTCCATCCCATACTCACCCTCTCGTGCATCTCCCTCACGGCCAGCCTCACTCAACCTGCCACCACTTGTGCTGCAGCCACAGGGCATGCATCACATATGTGCAGTAGGCAGCGTAAGGCAAACGTCTCGTCAGCATGAAAGGGGTGCACAAGGGTGTCTGAGGGTTTGTCATGGGTGTTACCTATATTGAATTTCAGAGCAACAAACAGCACACATTATATTGACACCACCACTGCCATGTCTCCGCGAATCCTGTCCGTTGTGTCCAATAATGCCCGCTCCTGGGTATCACTATGAGGACCCACCACTGATGCCACCCATCGTGTTACTGCAGAGTAGGTGCAGGTGTATTTGCAGGGCTCGTCCGCGCAGACGACTGAGAGACATCGGCGGTGTAGCCGGCTACACCCTGGAAGGATGCGGAAGAGAAGGTGTGGAGGGCAGTGGTGACAGGTAAGCAGTTGGTGCTGGGGCCAGCCAGGAGCAGCTCGGCATGAAAGACGCTGCAGATCTCCACGACTATATGTCGAGCGAATCTGCGCCTCCCTGTGCACTGCTGCTCGGAGAGGTCCGGGGAGCTGCGCCTCGGTCTGTGGACCCTGTGGCGAGGGTAGTGCCCTCTGCGACGCGTCTCTCTCTGCGGTAGCCCTCCCTCCTGCTGTGCAGGTGGGCGTCCAACAACACCGTGTTGGGGGGATCCACGTCTCTGCGGCGGACGGCGTGGACTGTGAGGCTGCTGGTGCTGGTCATGCTCTTCATCCTCCGAGGGTCTCCACACACCACCCAACTGGCAGGTGTTGGTCTGAGGGGTTGTGCAGGGTAGGTGTGTGGTTCCTCGGACTGGGGCTGCGGTTTCGTGTCGGTCTGTCCTCTGGCTTGGCGGGGGGTGGTGGAGGGCAGGGGTTGCCCTATGTGACGCGGTGGCCTCCTGCGTGGGTGAGGGCTCTCCCCCGTGGAGCACACCTTGGCACCTGCCACAGGCTGCTGGCTGCAACACACCTGGTTGGAGGGAGACTGTTTCCCCCAGTGTGGGAAACTCACTGCCTTGAACCGAAAATCCCACACTTCCTCTTTTGACAGCTGCTTCAGCTCATTAACTGACCACAATGAGCAAGGTAAGTACTCTCAAGTGGAACCCCGCTGGCTTTAATTGCCTGCGGGATTCCCACCAGCGGGGCTTGCGCGCGCAGCCCCGCACGTCAGCGCGGTACCCGGAAGTGGCCGGGATTTCGTCGCGATCCGGTCACGTGACCGGATATCGGGATTTTCAGGGCCACCCCGCTGGGAACCCGCCGGAAACACGATCCTAAAATCGAGCCCCTGATCTCTGTTTATTAAAATTTAAACAGCCGGGAATGGGGTCAGGTTGGGTTTTGGGTTGTTCGATCCCGATATTTTAACCCCCCCCCATTGCGGGGGAGGTTAAAATCGAGCCTATTGTTTCCGCAGATTAGTTTTGAACTTATCCCCTTTCAAGTGTGTCCTCTGCTTCTACTGTTCTGGACAAGATGAAATAGCTTGTCATGGTCTACATTATCTCCTCCCTTTAGAATCCTAAAAATAGCAATGATATCAACTCTCAACCTTCCCTTTTCCAGTGTGAAGATGCTCAATTTACATAATCGCTCCTCATAATCCAATCCCTCAATACTCTCAATCATTCTGGTTGCTCTCTTCTGTCTCCTTTCAATAGCTGCAATATCATTAATGTATTATGGCAACAGTATTCTAAGAACAGTTTCAACAATGATTTATAAAGTGCAAGGATTACATCACTATTTCGGCTCAATATTGACCTTTAAATACATCCCAACATTTGATTTGCTTTACACACTGCCACCGAGCATTGTTGTGATAGCTTCAATTTATTGTCAATCAGGACTCCCAGATCTTTTTTTATTTTCCATGCATATTATTTTCTTTCCATTTAAGTAATAGTCCCTTCCTGGATTTTATGTCCCCATGTGAAGCACTTTGTATTTCTTTACATTGAACGTCATCTGCCACCTGTCTGCCCAATTCTCAAGTATATTCAAATCCTCCTGTAGCTTACCCTGTTCAGCTTTGGAGTCTACCATCTTCATCAGCTTTGTATCATCTGCAAAATTATCCATCCATTAATTCTCAGAATTAATCCTAATGTTTGCAAATACAGAAAAATGCTTTTGATTTGTCACATCAAGTCACGTCAAGTCTACAGCACAGAAACAGGCCATTAGGCCCAACTGCTCTGTGCCGGCGTTTATGCTGCACACGATCCTCCTCCCACCCCTCTTCATCTAATCCTATCAACATGCCCTACTATTCCTTTCTCCCTCGTGTTTACCTAGCTTCCCCTTAACTACATCTATGCTATTTGCCTCAACTATTCCTTGTGGTAGCGCGTTCCACATTCTTACCACTCTTTGGATTAAGAAGTTTCTCCTGAATTCCCTATTGGATTTATTAGCGACTATTTTATATGTATAACCTTTAGTTTTAGACTTGCCCACAAGTGGAAACATTTTCTCTACGTCTACTCTACCAAACCATATCATTATCTTAAAGACCTCTATCAGATCACCCCTCAACCTTCTCTTTTCTAGAGAAAAGAGCCCCAGCCTGTTCAGCCTTTCCTGATAAGGATATCCTCTCGGTTCTGGTATCATCCTTTTAAATCTTTTTTGCACCTTCTCCAATACCTTGAAATCCTTTTTATAATATGGAGACCAGAAATGTGCACAGTATTCCCAAGCGTGGTCTAACCAAGGTTTTATACAAATTTGACATAACTTCTCTGCTTTTCAATTCTATTCCTCTAGAAGTTAACCCCGGTGCTTGGTTTGCCTTTTATAGCCTTATTAACCTATGGCACTACTTTTAGCGATTTGTGTTTATTAATAAGCAAAATAGATCCCTTAGATTCTCAGTTTTCTTTTCTCTCCAACAAATTTATAACTTGATTTTGTGAACTCAGTGTTAGAGCCTATTTTCTTTCTTTATTTTTACATTGTTTCACCCTCTGTAAGCTCTGCTATAGAGTTTAAAGCATTGGATAACTTGCGCTCTTGGTCTTTTATGTATTGACCATTTATATCATTATTTTGGCTTTGCACATGTTCATCTGCTTCGACAAGATGAAAACCTTAAAATGATTTCAGAAGCTTAAAGTGGATGCTATTACCAAGTCACATCTGTGCTGTTTTAGAATTCTACACATTCCACAAAGAACTAACAAATGGCTTTAATATAATATGCTTTCTCATTTCTGTAATGCAAATAGTAACATTAATACCATTAAAAAATTAAATCAACTTATAATTTATTGAATGTACAGTACATACATTTGTGAGTTCAAGCCTTACTCCAGAACTTGAGCAAATAATCCAGGCTGAAACTCCAATGCAGTACTGTGAGAAAGTTTCATTTTTTGGAGATACAGTCCTTTGGATGAGACTTAATAGCAAGGTTTCACTTGCCTATTCTGCTGGTTCAGATGAATGTTAAAAATTCTATGGCACTAATCAAAGAACAGCAGGGAGTTCTCCTGGTGTCCTGGTCAATCAACACCACCAAAAATAGATTTTAATACTGTTCAGATTGTTGTTTGGAGCATCTTGCCATTCAAGAAAATAATCTACAGACAGAAATCCCAAACAGAGAAACAAAAACACTCCACTTCAAAGTAATTCATTGTATGCGAAGCACTTTGAGATATTTCTGAGAGATGTGATAAACTGCTAAATAAATTAAACGCATATCATATGGGAACAAATTTCACAAAATTATGGGGGACATATGCCATTTATTAAGCTGTTGTACTTGCACGAGATGCTGATAAAATGAATACCAACTCCTCTGCCTCTGTCACTAGGACATAGACAAGACATGCAGCACCAGGTGAGTGGACTCTTGGATTATATCCATTGCTTACTGTAATGTTTTGACAAAAATTTATTCTCAAACCCCTTGCTAATGTGCTGACTTAAAAATTATTATCAAAGCATAAAGTAGAAATATTATTGTTTCAAAAATCTTTCCAATGCTTTTTCACTTTTGTGCTCGCAGCCCATAATTTTTCTGTCTACTAAAATGAATGGGGGTGCAAAAAACCCCAGTCATTTGTGTCTAATGAAGTAATTTTTGTTACTTCCATAGTATATTCTAGCAGTACATATAATTTTGTAACAGATGGGACATTTGCAAATGAAGCAAATTAACGTTTATTACTAAAATACTAGGCTTTGCAGAAGCATTCAATTAATAATGCCAAACAGAGACTAGCCCCAAAAATCCATGGGGCAGCATATCTCGGCATAAGTGCCAAGATATGCGCAGACCTGATCGCCACCAAAGTTCACGGGATCAGGGATGTCCCGTAATTAGTATGCTTTTGACAGACTGAGGGCGCGTCTGGGGCATTCCTCTCCAGCTGTAGAGCTTCAGGCTGGTGAGAGGGGGACATGCCGGATCTCTGCCTCGAAGAAAACTGAAGCTGCCCCTGTGGCCCCCAGTACAAAGGGTGCCACTCCAAAAATGTAAAAAGAAAATTACTTGGCCAAGTCTTCAGGGGCCATATTCCCAGCCTGGAATCCTGGCAGGCCCTACAAAATCTGGTTGGTCGGTTGATAGGTCTGGTCTCATCAGAGTCAATGTTCAGAGTTCCCAATGCCCTTATATCAATGGCTTTGTAAGGGTTGAATAAAGGCTTTGCCCCTACAAGGCCATCCAGAAAATCTTCACGCTAGACGGACATAACCGGGTCCTGACCTAACTTCTAGTGTCCTGGCAGACTCCCACTAAAATTATGGTGGGAGTCTGCTGGAATGGCTGCACATTTTCAAGTATTTAAAAAGGTTCACCATCCTTGTGAAAAAGCAACGACTCACGGTCCAACAACGCGATCCTTGCAAAAAGCATCATGGCTTTAATGGCCGTGGTGCTATTATGGCGAAGCATGGTTATTGCTCTTTTCTTTGTCCAAACCTGTAAATTATGCACAGATACTATACTAAAAGTACATGCAATATAGTTAGTTATACTTTGTTGATGAGGTGAATTAACATTTTAAATTTAAATGATAGTTAATTTAATAAATAGATTTTGTTCTGTTTAAATTCAACCATATTCATGTTGAATATCATTAACGAGCTATCAGAACCTCTCACAGCTCCTTTCTATGGAATAAATATGTTTTTAATGAATTCTGATTAATTTTCCCGTGGCTCAGTGATAGCACTCTCGCCTCAGAGTCAGAAGATTTTATGTTCAAATCCCACTCCAGAGACTTGAACACAAAATCTAGGCTGACACTCCAGTATAGAACTGAGGGAGTGCTTCACTGTTGGAGGCACTGTCTTTTGAATGAGACATTAAACCGAGGTCCCGTCTGCCCTTTCTGGTGGGCATAAAAGATCCCATCACACTATTTCGAAGAAGAACAGGGGAATTCTCCCTCGTGTCCTGGCCAATATTTATCCTTCAACCAACAGTAGTAAAACAGATTATCTGGTCATTTATCTCATTGCTATTTGTGGGACCTTGCTGTATGCAAATTGGCTGCCTTGTTTCCCGACATTACAATAGTGATTACTCTTCAAAAGTACTTAATTGGCTGTAAAGCACTTTGGGATGTCCTGAGGTTGTGAAAGGTGCTATATAAATGCAACTCTTTCTTTTCCTTCTTACAAGTTTCTGATGAAAATGTAACCTAGCCAAAGGATACCAATAGATTTCTGCATCTATTCTATTTTTTGGTCTAGCAGAATATTTGGCTTTAAAACAAAGCGCAGTCATTTATAATGTAATGGTCACTTCTGGTATCAGTGAGATGGATGACTTACCAACTGCAAAGGAGAAAGTACCTTTTAATACTAATGGGTTCTGTGAATGATACTCAGTTATCTATACGTCTTAGTTACACGTGAATGCTTTCTATTTAGTTTGAGTCACAACAATGACTATGCTTTAAACTCAATTCCATTGTGGATAAACTTCAAAAATGACTTGATGCTCACAGAGTAGATTTTCAAATGATGATTTTGTATCTTTTTATCTGAACATGCTCTCTAGAGGTAATAGAATGGAACTGTCAATTTTGATCATCTCTATTTGAAAGTATAGCTTCATTAGAAAGACTGAGTACAGAACCATAACAATATCTGCACTCGGGATTGAATCTTATTAAAAGTTTAGGCCATTTCAAGCCGTCACCAAATAAATAATTACTGGTTCAGGATACTTACTCTTGTAAAATTGAAAGTCAGTCTAATTTGCTTGTTGCTAATAATGATTGCTGTGATATTGTTTAGAACAAAGGATGCAATTTTAGCCATCTGGTGTCTTCCTTGGAACAGAAAATTTTAACAATAGCATTGGAAGCACAGCAAAAAATAGAGTGTGCACTGATTAATCTGAATTCTATTTTGTCTGAATAGTTTGGATATTTGAGCAATAATAGACTTAACAAATGACACCCTACTTTGCAATGTGCTGCCAATGAAATATATACTTTTTCACTGGAAACATAATGCCAGGTTATATAGTGCTATCAGAGACTTATGGAAAGAACAAAAATATTGGGGCATAAATTGCTCACCCGAGTACGTTGTTCATCAATGGCTTCCTCTCAAACTGTCGGCGAAGACAGGGAACAAGTTCGCGAATGCATACATGCGCATTAAAACTAGGAAATCGCGAACTTGCTTCCATTGGTTCGGAGGTGGTTTGACAGGTCCGAATTGAAGGGCCACCTCCGCTACAATCAATAAAATCATTAAACATTGGTAAACTTACCCATCCGCCCAGTTAGATACTTACACTACCAAAAGGTATGCTGGAAAATACCAGCCCTACACTACTTTTTTAAAAGCGTGGTGACTGCTAATGACTACGAAACAACAAAAAAATAATTTTTTTAAATGCTCAATGTCAAATTACTCTTATTTTAATATTTTTTGATCAATAAAAAAAATTTAGAAACTAAAAAATATTTTTTTTTTACTTTTAACTTCTGTAAGCTTCATTACTTACATTTGCTTGGCTTTTTATACGATATGATTTTTTAAAATTTAAACTAACATACAGAAGTTAATTGCGACGGAATGATTGCCAGTTGCCTGCTTGTGGGCGTGACCTCTCTTCTTGACAGATTCTGTGGGCGTGGCTTCCATTCCCACAGTCTGTATCGGTTCCGAATGAACCTGTGATGAAATCACAGCGCTGAACTGAAAAAAAATTGAAAAGGGAGCAAGTGGACGTTGGAGACCCGAGGTAAGTATTCTCGTAGTCTTTGTCCGTAGGATGTACAGACAGCCTTGCCATGCCGGTCGGAGCAAGTTCCGGCCCATTAATTTTTCTGTGATTTCTAAGTAATGTCCACTTTTGCAGGTGCAAACATGCATATGTTTAAACAGGCCTGCTTCAGGGGCTGAATATTCAATGGTATTAACAGTTCTACTAAACTTTACAGTGGACAGCAGTGAATAACTTGCTTCTGTGGACAGCAGTTACTTTTTCATTTTGTTAAAACAGCAAAACATGTGCAAAATCATGTTGTATTAAAAATGTTTAATGACTTTCATATTTTAAAAATGTAGATGTTCAGTGTAACTTCAGTAAATGACCTCTTCAATACTGTAGTGTATGATGGCTATTTTAAACTAACTTCTTCTAGCTTTACTTAACCTATCCCAACCCTGCTGACTGAATTTTAAGTGGGGAGACCGTGAAACTAGGAACAAGAATTGGTGGTGTAGGGGGCATGGCAAAAATTCTTCTCTGTTGGTCTTCGCCATTCACACAATGCTACCAGTAACCATATTACCAAATGATGAACATACTATTGGGAAAATATAGAAAACTTTGTACTGTCTTTTGAGGGTTAAAGAATGTAGCAATGAGAAAGAATGCAGTTCAGCTCATTTGTTCATCTAGATCCTGTTTCAGGATCCAATCTGCCTATTTTTTTTATTTTTGTCTAAACTTATATCTCTCTGCTCTTTGCCCAATTAAAAAGTTGATCTAGCTACATTTTGAATGTTTTGACTGAGTCAGTATTTAATGCAAGAGGTGTCAATCTGTTCCATATATCTTTAAGTTCCAATGCTTGTAAGTTACAGTCTCACACTGCTAGGTAGGACTGCGCTTGCCTGGTTCCATTCTTATCTATCCAATCCTAGCCAGAGAACCACCTGCAATGGCTTCTCTTCCCATTCCTGCACCATTACCTCTGGAGCTGTTCCAGTACAGCTACAATACTGGCATCTACCCGACAATGTGGAAAATTGCCCAGGTATGTCCTGTCCACAAAAAGCAGGACAAATCCAATCTGGCCAATTACCGTCCCATCAGTCTACTGTCAATAATCTGCAAGTGATGAAAGGTGTCGTCAACAGTGCTATCAAGAGGCACTTACCCATCAATAACCTGCTCACCGATGCTCAGTTTGGGTTCTGCCAGGACCACTCAGCTCCAGACCTCATTACAGCCTTGGTCCATAAATGGACAAAAGAGCTGAATTCCAGAGGTGAGGTGAGAGTGACTGCCCTTGACATCAAGGCAGCATTTGACCAAGTGTGGCACCAAGGAGCTCTAGTAAAATTGAAGTCAATGGGAATCAGGGGGAAAACTCTCCAGTGGCTGGAGTCATACCTAGCACAAAGGAAGATGGTAGTGGTTGTTGGAAGCCAATCATCTCAGCCCTAGGATATTGCTGCAGGAGTTCCTCAGGGCAGTGTCCCTGGCCCAACCATCTTCAGCTGCTTCATCAATGAACTTCCCTCCATCATAAGGTCAGAAATGGAGATGTTCGCTGATGATTGCACAGTGTTCAGTTCCATTCGCAAACCCTCAAATAATGAAGCAGTCCAAGCCCGCATGCAGCAAGACCTGGACAACATCCAGGCTTGGGCTCATAAGTGGCAAGTAACATTCACGCCAGACAAGTGCCAGGCAATGACCATCTCCAACAAGAGAGAGTCTAACCACCTCCCCTTGACATTCAACGGCATTACCATCGCCGAATCCCCCACCATCAACATCCTGGGGGTCACCATTGACCAGAAACTTAACTGGACCAGCCACATAAATACTGTGGCTACAAGAGCAGATCAGAGGCTGGGTATCCTGCTGCGAGTGACTCACCTCATGACTCGCCAAAGCCTTTCCACGTCTACAAGGCACAAGTCAGGTGTGTGATGGAATACTCTCCACTTGCCTGGATGAGTGCAGCTCCAACAACACTCAAGAAGCTCGACAGCATCCAGGACAAAGCAGCCCACTTGATTGGCACCCCATCCACCACCATAAACATTCATTCCCTTCACCACCGGCGCACAGTGGCTGCAGTGTGTACCATCCACAGGATGCACTGCAGCAACTCGCCAAGGCTTCTTCGACAGCACCTCCCAAACCCGCGACCTCTACCACCTAGAAGGACAAGAGCAGCAGGCACATGGGAACAACACCACCTGCACGTTCCCCTCCAAGTCACACACCATCCCGACTTGGAAATATATCGCCATTCCTTCATCGTCGCTGGGTCAAAATCCTGGAACTCCCTTCCTAACAGCACTGTGGGAGAACCTTCACCACACGGACTGCAGCGGTTCAAGAAGGCGGCTCACCACGACCTTTTCTAGGGCAATTAGGGATGGGCAATAAATGCTGGCCTCGCCAGTGACGCCCACATCCCATGAACGAATAGAAAAAAGTCCCTGTAAGAAATACGATTTCTATAACAAGTCATTGTCGTGTATCCCAACCTGCAAAGCTTTAGATGCTGGGCTAAAAAGCGAAAGCTTGCGTCTGTGAGAATACAAAGGGTGCCAGCATTCCACAAGACATGATATGCCTGACATCAGGCAGAGTGATTGAGAATATTGCAGAGACGATAAAACTGTGAACAGACATATTGAAGACCAATTGTCAGAAAGAGATAACAAAACTTCCAAGGCATAATCAAAGACTCAGGATGTGGACACAGACTAATCCTGTTATGTTAATTGCAGGAGCTTTGTTCAGTTAATTATAAGGAGTCTTACAACACCAGGTTATAGTCCAACAGCTTTACTTGAAATCACAAGCTTTCGGAGGCTTCCTCCTTCGTCAGGTGAGTGTGGGATTCCATAAAGGTACAGCATATATAATCAGAGAACAATGCCTGGTGATTACAGATAATCTTTCCAACTGCCGTTATCAAGGCAATCAAAGAGAAGCATTACATGCAAGACTACTGAATACACAAACGGTCAGAACACAAAGACAGAGAGAGAGAGAGAAACATCCGAAAGGCAGAGAAAGAGAGAGAATGACTAGTTGTATTAAAAACAGATAACTTTTTTTCGCTGGTGGGGTTACATGTAGCATGACATGAACCCAAGATCCCAGTTGAGGCCGTCCTCATGGGTGCGGAACTTGGCTATCAATTTCTGCTCGGCGATTCTCTCTCTCTCCATCTTTCTGTTCTGACCGTTTGTGTATTCAGTAGTCTTGTATGTAACGCTTCTCCGTCTGAACACTATTCAACTCCTTTGATTGCCTTGATAACGGGCAGTTGGAAAGATTATCTGTAATCACCGGGCATTGTTCTCTGACTATATATGCTGTACCTTTATGGAATCCCACACTCACCTGACGAAGGAGGAAGCCTCCGAAAGCTTGTGATTTCAAATAAAGCTGTTGGACTATAACCTGGTGTTGTAAGTCTCCTTACATTTGTCCACCCCAGTCCATCACCGGCATCTCCACATTATTTCAATTAATTAGGTAACTTTCATGATTGGCACATACTGGATGAGACATCTTAAATGTCTGCAGCTGAACAATCAAAATACACAGAGAGATAAAGGCACGTCCCCCCCATCCCTGAAGATAGATAGAATTGACAACAGTTAACACCATAGAATGGATAAAGATGGCTGGAACAATGGGCACCCTGGTGGGGGGGGGATGTCAAAGACAGACGACATCATGGAACTAATGTCGTTAAGCTACCAGAAGCAAATATGCTTCAGAAAGGTATATAAACTGAGGCACTTTCCCACCACGGTGAGAAGCAGCTTCTGGGGTGACGGAGGCCCACACACTCTATGAACCGGGTCTGATCAGCCTGAAACTTCCTGGGGACAGGTTGTACCATCCTTGCTTTATTTGATATAACTATATTAGAATGTTGTCATATAAATACTTGTTGTTTTGTATGACCGCATTAGAACGTTGTTCTTGTGTCTATAATAAAGCTTGCATGTTCGGTCACACTTGGGCCTGAATAATTGTGGAAGTTATTATTAAGAAGGACCAACAACTCTTGGTCGCATTAATAATAGCATATTTCCAACAGTCCCCCAAAGATCTATCCCTGGCCCCCTCCTATTTCTCATATACATGCTGCCCTTGGCGATATCATCCGAAAACACAACATCAGGTTCCACATGTACGCTGATGAAACCCAGCTCTACCCACCACCACCTCTCTCGATCCCTCCACTGACTCTGATTTGTCACACTGCTTGTCCGACATTCAGTACTAGGTGAACAACCTTAGCGACCTATTCTTTCACCCTCCATAAACTTGAGCTCATCCAAAACTCTGCTGCCTGTATCCTAACTCGCACCAAGTCCCGTTCATCCATCACCCCCATGCTTGCTGACCTACATTGGCCCCCAGTCCAGCAATGCCTCGATTTTAAAATTTTCATCCTTGTTTTCAAATCCCTCCATGGCCTCGCCTCTCCCTATCTCTGTAACCTCCTCCAGCCCTGCAACCCTCCGAGATCTCTGCGTTCCTCCAATTCTTACATCTTGCACATCCCTGATTTTAATCGCTTCACCATTGGCAGCTGTGCCTTAAGTTGCATGGGCCCTAAGCTTTGGAATTCCTTCCCTAAACCTCTCCACCTCTCTCATCCTTTAAGATGCTCCTTGAGACCTATCTCTTTGACGAAGCTTTTGGTCTTCTGGCCTAATATCTCCTTACGTGGCTCAGTGTCAAATTTTGTTTGATAATGCTCCTGTGAAGCACTTTGGAACATTTTACTACGCTAAATGCACTATATAAATGCAAGTTGTTGTTTTTGTTGTTAACTTTTATTCATCTTATCTCGTTCTTATGTTTAGAATGCAAAATGGCCTAATGGAGACACGGTTAACATCAAAGAATGGGTATGAATTTCATTTAGGACTCTAAAATCATTAGAAGGAATTAAAGAGATGAATTAAGAGGAAGAATAGTATTGATAGTAAAGGTTTAAAAGTTACTAAAAGAGGAGATTTTGTTTTTGAAGATGGAAAATGAGTCCGTTCATGTGGAAATCTATGATAGCAATGGAAGGAAATTAATAATTTGAAAAGTACTATTGATCACTGAAGCAAAGCATGGAAATTCACATCGAATTATATGAAAAAATAAAGTGCACTAGGAAAAGGCGAGGATAACAGTCATGGGGGATTTTAGATACTCCATATTAAAAAGAATGGGGAAGGGATCTTCCAAAAGGAAGCAATCAGTTCAGGGAGGTAGTTCAAGACTACTTCTTGAAATAGTGAGTGATAAGGAGCCTACATTTGACCTATTGTTTACTCGAGAACCTGAGGTGGTGGAAAATTTAGCTGTAAGGAAAAACTTACTTATTTATATTAATGCTATTAGATTTCATATTGCGATAAGGGTGAGAGGTAATAAAATGAATATACAAGGTAAAATTATTTTAAAACCATGAGCGTTAAATTGGGAAAAATATATTAGACAGGAAAGACTTCTAACAAAAATAGAAAGCTGATAAGAGCGTATTGAAGTTACAAATAAATAGATAGCATGTAGAAGGCAAATTATAAAACTAAATGGCAGAATGTTTTAAAAGGGAGTATGGAGAATATGCAATCCCTCATTAAGTATTGCTAAAAGCTAATCAAGAATTAAGAGAGAAAATTGGAAGAAAAAGCATGAAATATTAGGAGGAATAATGAGATATTTGGATATATTTAGTAGGCAGAGTATTAAAGGTCAATTTGGGCCTCTTAAAGATGAGTAGTAAAATAGTTAGAGAGGAATGCGACACGGCAGAAAATGTAATTGATTTTTTTACAGCCAGTTTCATTCTATAAATTGTGTTGTATTTTTCCAAATACTGGCAAAGGTATAAGATGCACATGGGATTCATAGGAAAAATTAGATTAGTAATTAAATGATCATTAAAAACCAGAGTAGTGGAATATTCATAAGGTAACAGGACCAAATGGAAAACATCCAACAGCACTTAAGGAAATGTAGGTATAAACAGGGAGAGTTGTGGTTGAAATTTTTGGCAGCTCATTAATTACAAGGGTACTATCTAGAAGACTGGAAAATAGCTACTGTTCTTCTAATTAAAAAATGAAGTATCAGAAGGACAATCATGGGAATTATTGTAGTAGAAAAAGCATGATTTATCATTATTCAAGCAATTCATGCCCATTTAACAGGAAAAATGGTGATAATTCCAAGCCAGTGTGTATTTATGAAAGGCAGATCATGGCTAACAAATTTATTGGAATTCTTTGAGGATGAAATAGAATTGGGGGATTATGGTAATGTGCTAGATATGATACATCTTGATTTTCATGAAGCATTTAATAAAATACCTCACAAGAGGCTTGTGCTCAAAATCAAAGCTCCTGGGATCAAAGGAGGAAATAAATTGGCTAAATAACAGGAAACATATGGTAGGATTAGCAAAAGTAATTTTAATGAATATCTGTGACCAGCAAAGGGCCTAGATGACCACATGATGAACGTTACAAGTGGTTTCTCTCTCTGTACATACAAAAGGGCTACCAAACACTTTTTCATGAAGACAGTGGAGCCTCTTTCCATCCCTTTTTTCCAGTGAGAACAGGTTGGTAGCAGGCCGAAGATTGCAGTGCACGATTTGCCACCCGTTCCCGCCAACGTGCAGCCCGCTGCAATTTTGGAGCGGGCTGGGAAACAGGTGAGCAGTGCTCCCACCTGAAAGAGTCAGGAGCCTACTTGAATGTGCAAATCTGTAGAACCCCGATGCAAATCTGGTGTTCCACTGGGTGCAGCATGTGCTCTGTCAAGTGGAACTGAGCATTCAGTGACATAATTAACGGTCCTTAAAGGAAACACTGGCGATCACTCCAGAAACATTGCAGGTTCGTTTTTTTCAATGATTTTTGTGAATGCTCCTCCTAACCCACAAAAGTCTTTCCACCCGATGCCGCTCCCTCTGTGCCCCCTCACCCCACCCGGGATTGCCAACGCCTCCCCTGTAAGGGCCTACTTCTAGCTTGTCCTTGCAGAGGAGCCGTCAGATTCCTACCCTGAATCAGCAATCCCTCTGCGCGTCCGATGTGCACCTAAAACGAAAATCATCCCCAGTACCTCTTTAATAAAGCATTTGAGCTTCACCTTTGTGGTTTATGATATCATCTCAACTGCCTCAATGTATTATTGCCTTGTAACATACACCGGCATATATATGTCGCACTTAAACTCAGATGTGTAATTTTCTTTAAATGATAATAGTATTGTGCCTGTTTAGTAGATACAACAGCCTACCCAGGGATTGGAATTCCACTATGTGATATTTGCATTGCATTGGTTAGCATGTTTACACAAGATTCTACGTTCACTAACTTAGGGTAGTTATTAACACAAAATAAATGAGTTAAAATAGTGAAAAGAGGAATTTCACTTAAACGTATTAAGCAGTGCATTACAAATATTCCATCACAGAACGTCAGCCACACGAGAGATCCTTATTTATACAGAGGAAAACACTGCAACTGAATGCAGGACAAGTTCACAGTAAAAGAGTTTTTTCTGGGCTCCAGCCTTTGACTGCCAGACAATGCAAAACAATTAATTAAAAAAACTTAACCCATATGGCTTCCGAGTGATGCACATTGATCCCACAGCTACCTGAATCCCAGATGGCTACTACTAAGAGCCAGCAGCCAGCCAACACACAATTCTTCCAGATAATAATCACTTAGAGGAAGTCTCATGCAATATCTCAGCACTAAGGGGAACTGCTGTGAGAAAAGTCCCTAACATTGCAGACACATGACGCAAAGCAAGGTAATATGTTGTTGTAGTGTACTTAAACTTTGTACAGAAAGTTCATTTTTGATTGCGAGAATAAGGTAGCAGCACAGCAAATGATAATCATTGATATTAGTTGAGGAAGTGCGAAGGACAGTTTGGCAGATAGTGCTTTTAGTCACTTTCTCAGCTCTGTGGAACAACAGAATTCCTAAAGGGGCAGCTCAGGCACTTAGCTAAATGAATCTTGAAGGAGCACTTGCTACATCAGTCTTCTTGGCTGTAGTGGTGGGAAGGAGATCAAGGGTCGGGAAGCATGGAATTCAGGGCTGGGGGGGAGGGAGATCGGGAAGCCTGGAGGTCGGAGCCGGGGGGGGGTGGGTGGGGGGGAAATGATCGAAGGAGGGGAGCATGGAGACGGGGCTTCCATGAGTTATTCATCTTTATTGTGAACTCCAGCAATAGTATTGTTAGAATTACACATTTCCTATAAATTGACTATAGTGCTCAGCGAATGCACAGATGCAGACATATACCTGCTAAGAAAGACCATTGCTTGCATTTCTCATTCATTGACCCCTATAACTCCTACTTAGTGGTACAGAGACCGTTAATTATAATAATGCTTTCCAAAATGGGTTCAGCTCATGGTATCTCTGTGCATGTTATAAATTCTATCTGGTGCATTTGTATGGATGCCAATTTATGCTTCATTGAATCATTTAAGCTTAATTTGAAAAGCGAGCCTTTAAAAACAAGGGGATCATTTTAATCTAACTGACCCGGCAGGAACAGGGCGGTTTCTGGCCGGACGCCCGTTTTACACGCCGGCCCGATTTTATGCTCCATTGACCCTAAAGTTTCTGAATGTAGTTAAGTTTTTTTGCTGACATATAATTTGGTGCCCCATGATTAATGAAAATCAATTCATATAAACTTGAGTGAGAGGCACTGAAGAAGTTCCTTTTTGGGTTTGGGGTAGCTGTACCACCAAAGGAGAGATGAGCACTGAAAAATTGCATTTCAGTTAGGTGCACAGTCCATGAAAAGATGAAATTGACTGGCTAACTTACAATACTTGAATAAAACAATTATCTCTTAGCACACTGGTACTGTTATGTTTCTACTACAAGTGTCCATCAAAATTACGACTACTAGTGCATCATTTCAAACCACAGCTCAGTAACTGGCCATGTGAAGCAGTGTGAGACGTCTGGGTGCCTGCTGCAATGTATCAGGGCCAGCTGCCTGTGAGACAGCTAAGCAGGGTGCTGAAATGTTTCAAATAAATATGAATTTTGTGGGGCTAAGAAGTTGAATCAATCTTCTCACAATTGATTCAATTACTGTGGACCCTTTAAAATTGAAATCCCTCCCCTCCATATGCTGACCGCCAGGAATGCACAGACAATTCGGATGATGTATTCTTCTCATTTCCATCCTCTTTGAATATGCTCGTCTATGTTTGAGCAGACATATTCTAAGTTCCTCATCACTTCCCAGAAGTGGCAAGGAAAGGGGAAGAATTTCCTGCCAAAGTTCACTCAGGTTATGCCAGAGGGTGAGCATAACTCCAGTAGAAAATCCCACCTGTTTTGTCCTATTATGGATACAGTACATATGAAAATATACAAAAATATCACAAAGGGTTCAAAGAGAGGCAACAAGGATGATGCCAGTGAAGTATGAAGAAAAGGTAAGAAAAAGAACAAAGAGCGAACACAATCTAGGGTGTTCAAATGATGAAGGAAATTAATATGATGGATGTGGGAAAGTTAGATGAGCAGAACTAGAGGAGAACGAAAAGTAAGGGAAAGTTAAATGAAAATATTACTTAAAGACTAATCGTCAAGCAAACCCTAAACCAAATATCGTAAATTCCTGACCTGTTCAAATACTTACTGCCTGCAGAAGCTCTGGTACTATGAATAGCTCCAATAACAGACATAACTAAATGTCTAAAATGCAGGTCCTGGAACCTGGTTCAATTTTATGACAGAGGACTTAAGGCTGCTGCCAAAGAGCTGTTTTGGTCACTTTAGAGTGGAAAACTAGCAAAGATATTTGACAAGTTGAATGTTACCTTTGCTTCTTTATGCAGCTATAGGATTGGAATGTTGGCATCAGAATTCATTTAATGGTGATCA
This sequence comes from Heptranchias perlo, assembly GCF_035084215.1. NCBI lineage: Eukaryota > Metazoa > Chordata > Chondrichthyes > Hexanchiformes > Hexanchidae > Heptranchias > Heptranchias perlo. The sequence continues at coordinate 26,991,077 of NC_090343.1, forward strand.
AAATTAAAGAAAAGGAAACTGTCTGTGAAAGCAATTTTATTTTTCCAAAATTTACCACTGAGATAATCTAAAAGCATATTGGGCCAGAAATCGCTCGGAGCAGCGAGGCAGTGGTCACCGCCGCTCCTGCGAATTAAATTAACGAAATGACTTACTGCAGGCTCTGTGGTGTCGAATTGCTTGAATTTGAACATTAAAAAAATTGTGCGCTATCAACCCAGCCTCTGAGCAGCATGAGTTGCTGCGGCTGGAAAAGTCTGTAAGAGGAGACATGCTCACAAAATCTGTCAGGAAGAGCAGTGATGCTCACAGATTCAGGCTGCATTGCTCAAGCAGACTTCATTCATTGAAAGCTATTATTCTGTATGTATTTTAAATAAAAGTTTTTTTTATAAAAAGCCAAAGAAATAATTGAATTAAATAAAAGAGAGAGAAGGGAAAAGTAAAACAAAAGTTTTAATTTTTAATTTTTGTTTAATGACCAAAAAACTATTAAAATAAGGAGTAATATGTGACTCCACATTTATAAAAGTTAATTTTTAGTTGCTGGCAGTCATTAAGACTTAATGCGCTGTTAAAACTTAGTTTAGATCTGTACTTTTAAGTTCACCTGTTTAGTTACTTTCCAACTGGGCAGATAAGCAAATTTGCACTTTTTCAATGATTTGTTTGATTGCAGCGTGCCATGTCCCTTTAATTCAAAGCTGTCATACCGCCGGCAAACCACTAGGAGCAAGTTCCGGATTTCCACGTTTCACTGCACATGTGCAAATGCCAGAACTCGCTCCTCCAATTCGCCACTAACAACAGAGAGCGCTGTTGAGCTCCTCCATTATTTCGGGAGCAATTTCAGCCCCATTATTTCTCTTGCTGTTAGGAAATATGGGTGGTCAGTTTTAAAATGTTGATGTATTCATGCATCACAAGTGAGAGTACCAGTAATGGAAACAAGGTACTTTTTAGAAGAATCTCAATTTGTAGATTTTTTCTGTTTTTAGAAATAAAATGGTAAATTTCAGCAAAGTGAAAGTAACCAAAGATGGGAAATGGCTCTTACCTCATTCACAATTTTACTTTTGTACCTGATGAGGAAAAAAAATAACTAAACAAAACTTTCAATATTTCTAATTTTAATTTTTTAATCACGGATTAAAGCCTTTGTCAAATAAAGAAAAAATAAATTTGAATATAAAGTGAAAGACTGCTTTAAATTATGCTAATGATTTGAATATCACGATTTGTATAGCTGTTCATTGTAAATCACTGCCTTTCTTTAAACAATTACCTCCGTTCTGATCTTACTTTCCTAAGATATCAGCCTGAGACTTTTCTGAAAAATACAGGAAAATGTTTCCCAGCTGTGTTAAAGTAATTGATTAAAAAGAAAAAAATCCACTTTAATCAATTAGTAACAATATTAATGTGCATTCTAATTTCATAATTTATAAATTATATTACGGAGGTCCATGGAACAAATTATGAGATGACATTGTTTCTAATTTGTGAACTGTTAATCATTTCATTTTTTAAAAATTGTCTACATAATATTATATATGATCTATTTACTTAGAATGTGTCAAACCCATGTAATTTGCTATTCCATCTCAAATCAATCATTCGCAAGTCCCATTCACAAGACTTGTAGTGTACATTACATTTTTATTTTAAAGAGATAATGTCCATCAAATTAAAGTTGACACCAAATAATTCCAAGTAAGTTCTCTGGATCCTGGTACCCTGTGGGATTACTTTGTTGCAAGAAATTTAATTTTGGGAATCAACTGTGTGCCAATACTTAGATCATGACTAGGTTCATTTCTATGTTGAATCATAATTAATTTATAAACAAGGTTGCTGTGTGTTGCATTTTCTGATGGGATTCTATTGAACAATTTCAGGATTATTTAATTATTACTATTCTTTGAAGAAAAGTGCTTGATCAAATTCAGAAGACAATTTGATGAAACAAGCCATTTCCTAACACCTTTGTATAAATAAGGTTACTTGTTAAATAATCCAGTTAACTGCTAAAAGTTTGTTTTCATTAAGCTGACTGCCCTTTAGAGAAAGTGGTAAAATGTGCTTTTATCATGAGCTTAATGTAATATATATGTTCCAGATTATAATTGTGGACTAGGGAGACAGGGATAAGAATGCAAATATTTTATAATTTTAGAAGAGCATTTGGAAAGTGACCTTAAAATTCTGAGGATTCTAACATCCTTTTCTTCATTGTAAATATTGTTAAAAAAACTGGAACTTAGCTTCCCCATAGATTTATAATTATCTATTCTTAATATGCAGATTATTGCAGAAGGTCAATGAGAGAGAGTGGCATCAGTTATATTCAATAGACTGAATACTTAGAATCTAACTGCACTTGGCATAAAGGATCCCCTAGGCCAAATGCCCAGAAGGAAATTGGGCACAAAGGATTCCATGGCCATAATGGAGCCCACCTAATTTTCCTCCATGTGCAGGGCCTTTAGGCCAAGCACAGTAATCTGCCCATAAACTCTTAAGCACAGAATATGGTTTATACCAAAACATAGTCAAGTATCCCAACATACCTTAGGCATTTCCAAGAGGGCAGTGCTTGTGGAGACAGAGCTCCTCATCTCTGGGTTGACAAAGACATGCTGGGTCATGAAGTCTGCAGCTAAATAAGGAATGTGATTACTAAGAACAATTGAAATTACTTGGATCATTGAAAGACTGCTGAAACAGTTAGCCCATAGAACAGATATCATTGAAAGACTGCTGGAACAGTTAGCACCATAGAGCTGATATTGAAAGACTGCTGAAACAGTTAACACCATAGAACTAATATCATTGAAAGACTGCTGAAACAGTCTGGCACATAGACCTGATATCATTCAAAGACTGCTGAAACAGTTAGCACCATAGAACTGATATCAGCAGGAAAATAGCAGCTGAATAATATACGGTCGGAGGCTCACAACCCTACAGAGGCCAAGCTTGATTACCTTGAAGTCAGTGGGAAAACCAAGTTGTACAAATGTTTGTTGTTTGATATAACTGCATTAGAACATTGTTCTTGGTCTGTAATAAAGATTGCTGTTACAATCACACTCGTGTCCAAACCATGTGGAATATTATTGAAAAGGATTAACAACCCCTGGTAGCAGTAATAATATTTTCCAGCAGTCACAATGAACTGATTGTTATTGACACAAGTTTCATCTGAGTGAGAGAATGGCTGATCACAGCTGAAATATCCTCTTCTATTCCACGGTTGGATGAATCCTTGTGGAACTTTAATTACTTGTTTAAAGGAAATCTGAAACGTCCAGTACTGCTGGGAAGTTTTACGTATTATTTCACAAAGTTGAAATATTAATCCAGCAGCTAACAAAATTACCAATCATGCCATAAAATACATTTAATTGCATAACTTACTATTACTCTAACTATAATGACTGCAATGTGATTTGAAATATTGATTTTCTTTTATTGGGAAACTAAGGTGAAAGGTGAAGGCCTATAGTTCAGGACAGCACCAAGGATAAAAGGAGTAGAAGAGATGTTAAAGAGTTTTAAAAGCCTGACTAGGAGCAGAAAGGAAAGACTAAGGGAGGTAAGGTGTAAGGAATTATAGGCCCTGGGAAAGAATGCACTAGAGTAAGAGACTGACTGATGAATATTGAAGGCAGGATTGCACTTCAACGAGTTTGTGCTCACCAAAGTTACATTGGCTGATCTTGCCTAATTTCTCAAGGTCAGCCTCATTTGTGCATGGCAAATTCCTGGCTGAGTCTGCCAGTGAGAACTTGAAATATCATGCAGGTACAACCCTGAAAGGCTGGTCAGAATGAAGATAACCTCCATTTTTTGATGCTCCATTGGAGGTGCTTGAGGGCGAAGTGCAGCAAAAGGGAGTTATCCAATTTACGATCTGAGGGCATCCTCACATGAACGCCATCTAGTCAGGCATTTGGTAGTAGGTAGGATCAACAATGGAGCCTTAATTCATTAGCGCCTGAAAACGAATGTGATCTGTGCAGTGTGCAGCAAGACGTGCTGGAACAAAGAGGCCCGAGGACCATCCTAAATTTATCCTCACGCCTCATCATAATTGAGGTGAGCTGCGCATGTCAATCGGGCACCCTGACGTAGCTCACCCGGCTTGGCCCGTCGAATTTCGGCCGGCTCGGATGCTGGCCGAGGCACATAGGTGAAGGGGGGGGGGTGGCAATCGGAAAGGGGGCAAGTGTTGGCCAGTAATGGCTGCAATATTGATATGGAGGCAGAAGGAGCACTCCTGCTACTACTGGCTACACATTAAGGTAAGTTTAAAAAACTTAACTGCAGGCTTATTCCACGGCCTCCAATGGACCCTTTCAGGGCAGTTTGTCAGGCCGGTGTAGAACCTGATAAACTAGTCGGAGCTTGTAGCATCACAAGTTCCAACTACTTTTCATCAGTTTCAGGAATGAGTTCAGGAGGGAGTTGGCAGTCAGTGCCATTGCCAGCTCCCTCCAGGTGGCACAAGTGTAACTCCTGGCAGGCTTGGTGGAACCCACACCCAGAACTCTGTGCCTTCTGTCTTCAATCTCCTCCATTAGGGCTTGGAAGTCTGTATCATTGAATTTATGTGTCCTTCTCCTGCATGGAGCCCTACCCTGCTGCCATCTGAGCACAGTAAGATAAGCAGTGAAGTAATTTGAGAGAGAAATGAAATAATGAAGTACTGTTGCAGGACTGCAAAACAGTGGTGCAAGAAGTTCAATGACCTGACCAGGGTTGGCAAGGTAACAGACTGACCATGCTATCCCTTTCTTCCGTGCCCGCGCTGGGCACCCATTCATACCCATCACTCTCTTACACATCTAACCTTTCAATGACACTTTGGCTAAGGGTGCCTTTAACTCCCTATCCTGCATTATGGCTACAAACCTCTCCTAGCACAGAAGAACTGCCTTGCACAAACCCGAAAGCCTTATACTGCCACATCTCTTACTTCACCTCTCCCATGCCATTTGGCACATGTTCCTCAATTGCTAGCCTTAGCCTCATTCACTCTATCTTCTTGCAGGACAAATTGGCATGTAATGTCCACCAAAGACATGCCACCAGTGGGTGCATTCCCATCTTGAAACCCCTCACCCTCTTTGAGGAGAAAGCCATGCAGCTCTTGGACTATTACTGCTATTACTGTGGCAGATGGCAAGGTCTGCTGCATCAGATTAGTAACTGAGATTGTCCTGGTAGCCCTCTGAAGCATCATACACACAATCTTCTACCCGTTTCACTGCCTCCTTAATCCTGAGGGGATAATGCTAACCCATTCTTAGCTTCTGCCATCCTTGCCTGCAGATCCACCGCAACAACGAGTAACACAGCTACAGGAAGACGATGATGAGGATGATGATGAAGAAGGCCTGGAGTGTTTTTTTCTCCCTCACAGCGAATGATAATGACGATGATAATAATGATGATGATGAGGGCCAACCCATTCACCATTTTCACCTGTTGCATCCTCCCTCCAATCCCCTATAACTGACCACCTGTAGCACATGCTTCCTTTTTCCCAAGCACCTCTGGCTTTGGAGTTGTGGGACTCAGAACTCATGGGCACTCACCTGAAAAGAAGGACAATCTCCCAAGATGTGCAGTAACTAACAGGTGTGACTGTCGAGCCTGCAGCTTTCCTTTTCGCCAATATCACGGAATCTTGGTCTTCCTTGCAAGTACCAGTGCAGCAAATGTCAGCTGCACTGAAATCTGCAGCAGATCCTCAGCCAAGAAGCAGCCAGAGATAAGCCTATGCCTCGACTTCATGGAAGCACAGACTGCAGCTCTGGAGCCAATAGGGGGCAGATTGGAGCGCAGCATGGATTGCAGCTTCCAGACCATGGCAACTGCTGTGTCCCAGGGCTTTCAAGATCTCACAGCTACCATCAGACCAGTAATCTCACTGATCAGTGGGTCACAGATCCAGGGCCCAGCAGAATGGTGGCAGGTGGTGTCCATCTGCCTCATACATGAGAGGTAAGACTAGGATGCTCCAGAGGTGCAGCCAGAAGTAGCTCCATACTAGGAGCCAGCTGCCATGAGACAAGGGCCACCTCAGTCCCATGACCCTTCTGCACAACATACAAAGCCATCCATCTCATGCGATCCTGGCTCTCAGCTGGCACTTCAAAACAGCAGTAGGATAGGAGATAAAAAGGCATGTCTAGACACTCAGGGGAAACATGGTAATAGGAAAGGATAGCATAACTTTGTTTTAGTTTGGCCATTATTGTAATCAAGTACAATGTGCACTTATGTTTCCTTTTTTTTCATTTCTTGTATGTTCTTAAAAGTAAAAGGAAACTAAAAGAAGTGTGTGGTAAATTGGAGGGGGAAGAATGGTAAACATAGAAAAATAGGAACATAGGAACAGGAATAGGTCATTTAGCCCCTCGAGCCTGTTCCGCCATTCAATAAGATCATGGCTGATTTGTGACCTAACTACTTGTCCTATTATCCCTTAATACATTTGATTAACGAAAATCTATCAATCTCAGATTTAAAATTAACAATTGAGCTAGAATCAACTACCATTAGCGGAAGAGAGTTCCAAACTTCTACAACCATTTGCGTGTAGAAGTGTTTCCTAACTTCACTCGTGAAAGTCCTAGCTATAATTTTTAGGCTATGTCCCCTAGTCTTAGACTCCCCAACCAGCTGAAATAGTTTCTCTCTATCTACCCTATCAGTTTCCCTTAATATCTTGAAAACTTCGATCAAATCACCCCTTAATCTTCTAAATTCCAGGGAATACAACCCTAGTTTGTGTAATCTCTCCTCGTAATTTAACCCTTGGAATCCAGGTATCATTCTAGTAAATCTACGCTGCACTCCCTCCAAGGCCAATATATCCTTCCGAAGGTGCGGGGCCCAAAACTGAACACAGTACTCCAAGTGTGGTCTAGCCAGGGCTTTGTATAGCTGTAGCATAACTTCTACCCCCTTGTATTCTAATCCTCTAGATATAAAGGCCAGCATTCCGTTAGCCTTTTTGATTATTTTCTGTACCTTCCATGACATTTTAATGATTTATGTACATGGACCCCTAAGTCTCTTTGGACCATCACTGTTTTGAGCTTTTCACCATTTAGAAAGTACTCTGATCTATCGTTTTTAGGTCCAAAGTGGATGACCTCACTCTTGCTTACATTGAAATCCATTTGCCACAGTTTTGCCACATTCACTTAATCTATTAATATCTCTCTGTAATTTTATGCTTTCATCTACACTGCTTACAATGCTGCCTATCTTTGTATCATCGGCAAACTTGGATACGTGGCTCTCTATCCCGATATCTAAGTCATTAATGAATACAGTGAATATTTGAGGCCCCAACACAGACCCCTGTGAGACACAACTAGTCACATCCTGCCAATTTAAGTACCTGTGCATTATCCCTACTCTGTCTCCAGCCGCTCAGCCAATTTCCTAACCAGGTCAATAATTTTCCCTCAATTCCATCAGCTTCAACTTTAGCTAACAATGTCTTATGAGGGACTTTATCGAATGCCTTCTGAATGTCCATATGAACAACATTAATAGACAATCCCCTGTTCTCGACTTTAGTCACCTCTTCAAAAAATTCAATCAGGATCATCAGGCGTGACCAACCCTTTGCAAATCCATGCTGGCTCTCTCTGATCAGCTGAAAATTTTCAAGGTTTTCAGTCACTCTATTCTTAATTACAGACTCTAGTAATTTCCCGACAACAGATGTTAGGCTAACTGGTCTATAATTCCTGGGTTTCTCTCTCTCACCTTTCTTAAATAGCGGAGTGACATGTGCAATTTTCCAATCTAAAGGAATGGTTCCTGAATCGAGAGAACAAAGGACTTCTGCAATGTTCTCACCTACTTCCGTTAAAACCCTGGGATAGAAAACATCTGGTCCTGGGGATTTGTCACTCTTTAGTGCCATTATTTTCTTTATTACTGTTAATTTGCTTATGTTAATTAAGGTGAGTCCCCATCCCTGATTCAAAATTAGCTTCCTTGGGTTGTCCGGCATGCTATCCTCTGCCTCTACTTTAAATATTGATGCAAAGTAATTATTTAACATATCTGCCATTATTTTCATTTACAATATCACCATTATCAATTCTTAAGGGCCCACATTACTCTTGATCACCCTTTTTCCTAACATAATTGTAAAAAAAACTTGTGTTGATTTTGATATCCCTTGCAGTTTATTTTCATATTCATGTTTTGTAGCTCTTACTATCTGTTTTGTCACCCTTTGCTGTTCTTTGTATCTCTTCCAGTCACCAGGATCTGTGCTATTTTTTGTGATTTTGTATGCTTTTTCTTTTCTTTTAGTTTTATGCTGTCCCTTAACTCTTTTGTCTTCCATGGCTATTTTTTTTGGCAAGTAGAGCTCTCACCCCTTAGGGGTATAAACTGGTTCTGTATCACGTTAAATTCATTTTTGAACACCTCCCATTGATCTTCTGTCATTTTACCCAGTAACAGATTTGCCCAGTTTACTGTAGACAGTCTCTGTTTCATCCCGTTGAAATCAGCCTTACCTAAATTTAGAATCTTAGTAGCAGATACGGGTTTCTCCATTTCAAACACAACGTTGAACTCAATCATATTATGATCGTTATTAGATAAATGTTCATACACCTTTAGGCTGTTAACTAAATCTGGCTGATTACTCATTATTAAATCTGATATGGCCTTCCCCCTTGTTGGTTCTAGGACATATTGTTGCAGAAAGCTGTCCTGAACACACTCAAGAAATTCGCTACCTTCCTGACATGAGCTCGTCTACTTATCCCAACCAAGATGAAAGTTAAAATCCCCCATTAAAACCACTCTGCCTTTGCTACATGCTTGTCTAATCTCTGCATTTATACATTCTGCCACTTTACAGCTGCTACCAGGAGGCTTATACAAAATTCCCATTACAGTGTTATATCCTTTTCTATTTCTTAATTCTAGAAATTCTAACAAGAAGAGGTTAGTATTGCTTCATGCTTGAAAGAAGGTGCCATCAAATTTTAGGCCACAGTTGACTGTTGCTGTACTTGCACGTGAGCAAGCTCTATGCTGCATAGTCGCCACTAATGTCTCTGCAGCAAATGTTATCTACCCCTCTGCTGATCCAGACTGAGAAGGCAGGTTACCACAGTTATTCCCACATAGGTATGCCAGGGCCCACAGGAATGGCTGGTGCCATCTCAGTAGGTACAGCTAAACAGACAGTGCTCTGCCATGCCTTATTTCATGCAATACCATGTAAAGCATGACATTCTGTGATTTGGAGACTTCTGAAGAACCTCCCAGCATAATGGTTAGATAGGGATTCACATCGCTTTGTGATGCCATTGGAAGGTCTGCTTGTACAGCCATCTTTGGGAAGAGAAGCCTCCACTAACAATGTCTGCCAAAGTGAGGTTTGGTACCTCTCTCTACAGATGTTATGTTACATGTGTGGGCAGGAGGGCCCAAAGCATCTTTCAGGCAGCCTGAACTACCTGACATCCTTCCACTGGTCCCCAACAAAAAAAAAACTACAAGAAGAACATTTCAAAGGGCTAATGCACTTACCTTGAAAGTGTTTGGGCCTTTTAAATGCCCTCCCATCTGAAGGTCTGCCTGAGGTCAGGTTTCACTGGCACGCTGGGGATTCGGTGTCCAGACTGTACTGGGACCAAAAATGGCGTGGAGCCCGTCCAAGTCCCTTTTTAACACACTAATGAAGCTCCGTCTGTTTCCAGCAGGAGCTTCAGTTCCACTGGATTTCCTTTCCTCTTCAGTCTCGCTACCACCCAAAATTGTTGTGGTAGCGAGGTAAAATTGCTCCATATAGCATTCATCCATTGAGCCATTGGTGAAAGCTCGGTGACATTATATTTATGGAACAAGTGCAACCCAAATGACTGGTGCACAAATCACAATTATGGTCAGGTTCATGAGTTTTATAAATATGATATCACAGATGTAACCGGGGGAGATAATAATTATAGAATGAAATTGCTGAAAAAAGTATAATGTTCAAATTAATACACAAGTTTTTTTTGTTGACTGTTTAGTGAGAATATTTCCATAGAAGTGGAATGGCACTTGGCCGAGTTGAGTGATGTGACCGAATGCATGCTTTTTTGATAGTATATAATGATAGTCATAGAATATGTAATGGTATGGCCAGCGGCCATATTATATATTAGCCCTAATTCCATTAGGCTTCCCTGGCAGCGTAGAACTTTTGTCAGCAGTGAGCGTGGGTCATAAAATTGGCCCTATTATGTTTTTGTAAAGATTCTGTTATAAATATTCATAGAGAACTAATTGCTTCCTACACTTTGTTAACACTGTTTTTGCCAAGTTCCTTGTAGCTCAGTTGATAAAAGCACTGCCCAGTGGGGAACTGAGCTTTACAAACCAGGAAAGTCTCTTGCTCCCCAATCTTTGCAATGTAAACTGATCTCAGCAAAGGTGCTGCAATTAACCTCAACCTCCCGGCTACGGAGGGGACAAAGTCAGTAAAGTTCCCATTCCGGATTGCTATTGAGTGAGCTGCAAGAAATTGCACATGTGGATATTAAGAGGGGACAGGTTTTGGCTAATCTGTGATGCCTCCTGTTGTTGAGTAGCTCAAAGATCAACCAGGACCAATACCCCGGTACAAGATAGTACCTTCAGATGATAAAGGGAAAAATTGTAATGGGAGAACAATTCCTTTTGTTGATTAATTTGGAATTAAAAATAATGCCTTATTTTCTTTTTCATTGAATGGAAAGAAAAGCGGGCCTGGTGTAAAACAGACTGCCGATTCGCTACGAGCACGTCTTGCGCTATTGGCGAAGACCAATTTCACCACAGCAAAAAGAGTTGTCTTTTATTACTCTTGAAATGCCTGAATTGTAAACTTTTGGGAGGTTTGTTTTTATTTTTAAGCACTGAACATTTCTGTCCAAAAATCATGACTACAAGCAGAGGAAAATGCACTCTCTTATAAATAGTTAGAATTACAACTGAAGGTATTTATTTAAAATGATGCAAATAAGCATTTTCCTGTTTATCTGAATTAAAATGGAAATTCATATCCAGTTGCCGTTAATCATTTGCATGTGTATGAGACAGACTTGAACCCTCTCATTTTTTTCTTTGATATGTAGCAATTGCAGTAGAATATTAATGTTGACCAGGCACTGTAGGATTTCTTACTTCCATAATGGACTATTGCCATATCACATATAAGGAAGAAACATTTCAAGATTTCACACATAAAGAAGCACTAGCTGGCTATTAACAACTTCAAAATTCTGGTGTGATATTAGCACTAGCTGCTACCAATTTCAAAATGCTAGTCGAAGTAAAAAGGTGCTGATGCACCATCAAAAATTTAACTAGTTCCTAGGAGTAAAATGTGAAGAGATGTTGTTTCCTCTAATTATATTTGCTGAACTTCCATATATTGAAAACATTTTTTATTGTTAGTATTTTCACTTAATGCCCACCCCTGCCCCCCCACCACCTCCCAAAAGTCTCTCTAAATCATACATCTTCCCTGCTGAGAGAATTCTAGACCTGATCTCCATCCTCTACCCATGCTGCTCTTTAGCGTGCACAAGAATCGCTGCTGTAATGCTTTTTTTCTTTCTGTAGCGAGACGCTTGGCCTCCACTCACCACCTCCCTGAAGTGAAAGTGAAATTAGAAAATATTACCATTTGGGGATTTAACAACATATGTCCAACGATAACAGGGAACCCCACAGCATCCCTCAGTTCAATTAGGAGGAATATCTGTATAATAGGTGGGATGTAAGAATGCTGTGGTGATAAATCTGTAAACCATGCAAGGAGTGTTGATCAAAGAGTATCAGATGAATGTTACAATCTCTTTCCTTCAACTCCTTCCAGAGAATAGCATTGGAGATTTACTTTCCATATTTAAGGTTTATTAGATTACCAAAGTAAACTGTCTTGCATTACTTCATCGAAAGTATATTCTCTGGAATGCTATTCTCTGGAAGGAGAGGCAATGTAAACTAAATGGTACAATTCTAAAGGGGGTGCAGGAACAAAGAGACCTTGGGGTACATGTGCACAAATCTTTGAAGGTGGCAGGACAGGTTGAGAAAGTGGTTAAAAAAGCATAAGGAATCCTAGGCTTTATAAATAGAGGCATAGAATACAAAAGCAAGGAAGTTACCTTGAACCTTTATAAAACACTGGTTCGGCCACAGCTGGAGTATTGTGTCCAATTCTGAGCACCATACTTTAGGAAGGATGTGAAGGCCTTAGAGGAGATGGAGAAAAGATTTACGAGAATGGTTCCAGGGATGAGGGACTTCAATTACGTGTATGGACTGGAGAAGCTGGGGCTGTTCTCCTTAGAGCAGAGAAGGTTGAGAGAAGATTTGATAGAAGTGTTCAAAATCATGAAGGGTTTAGATAAAGTAAGTAAAGAGAAACTGTGCCCATTGGCGGAAGGGTCAAGAACCAGAGGACACAGATTTAAGGTAATTGGCAAAAGAACCAAAGGCAACATGAGGGAAAACTTTTTTACGCAGCGAGTAGTTATGATCTGGAATGGTCTGCCTGAAAGGGTGGTGGAAGCAGATTCAATTGTGGCTTTCAAAAAGGAATTGGATAAATACTTGAAGGGAAAAAATTTGCAGGGCTACGGAGAAAGAGCGGAGGAATGGGACTAACTGGATTGCTGTTACAAAGAGCCGGCATGAGATGGATGGGCCAAATGGCCTCCTTCTGTGCTGTAACCATTCTATGATTCTATGATTCTATATTAACAGTTACATAAATCAAACCAATTACAGTGGGAACACTGTATACCAGTGAGTAAATTAGCCAACTGTCATTTGCCAAAGTCATCAAAAAGTTAAGTCTGGTACAGGTACATGCGAACATCACTTTATTAACAGATCGATAATAACAATATTAATACCACTGTAACGTTAAGCATTAAACAGTGCATGAAATACTTGAGTAAATATTATTAACCAATGGTTCAATAGTTTAGATGTATCACAATTCAGCATTATCTTGACTCCATTGCAGCACTGGGTTACATCCATTGTACGTGATTATGTAAGTCAGCAAGGCTACTAGTTTGCATAGCTTTGCATAACAAGCCTGTCCATGTATGTATAAAGTCTATTTCAGCATATTACTGATAAACTACTAGGTTTGACAATATTATTCCCATATCTAGGAACATAGGAACAGGAGTAGGCCATTCAGCCCCTCGTGCCTGCTCCGCCATTTGATAAGATCATGGCTGATCTGTGATCTAACTCCATATACCCGCCTTTGGCCCATATCCCTTCATACCTTTGGTTGCCAAAAAGCTATCTATCTCAGATTTAAATTTAGCAATTGAGCTAGTATCAATTGCCGTTTGCGGAAGAGAGTTCCAAACTTCTACAACCCTTTGTGTGTAGAAATGTTTTCTAATCTCACTCCTGAAAGGTCGGGCTCTAATTTTTAGACTGTGCCCCCTACTCCTAAAATCCCCAACCAGCGGAAATAGTTTCTCTCTATCCACCATATCCGTTCCCCCTAATATCTTATAGACTTCGATCAGATCACCCCTTAACCTTCTAAACTCTAGAGAATACAAGCCCAATTTGTGTAATCTCTCCTCGTAACTTAACCCTTGAAGTCCGGGTATCATTCTAGTAAACCTACGCTGCAGTCCTTCCAAGGCCAATATGTCCTTCCAAAGGTGCGGTGCCCAGAACTGCTCACAGTACTCCAGGTGCGGTCTAACCAGGGTTTTGTATAGCTGCAGCATAACTTCTGCCCCCTTGTACTCCAGTCCTCTAGATATAAAGGCCAACATTCCATTTGCCTTCTTGATTATTTTCTGCACCTGTTCATGATACTTCAATGATCTATGTACCTGAACCCCTAAGTCCCTTTGGACATCCACTGTTTTTAACTTTTTACCATTTAGAAAGTACCCTGTTCTATCCTTTTTTGATCCAAAGTGGATGACCTCACATTTGTCTGCATTGAATTCCATTTGCCACAGTTTTGCCCATTCACCTAATCTATCAATATCACTTTGCAATTTTATGTTTTCATCTACACTGCCACCAATCTTTGTGTCATCGGCAACCTTAGATATGAGACTTTCTATGCCTTCATCTAAGTCGTTAATAAATATTGTGAATAATTGAGGCCCCAAGACAGATCCCTGCGGGACTCCACTAGTCACATCTGCCAATGTGAGTACCTTCCCATTATCCCTACTCTCTGTCGCCTTTCGCTCAGCCAACTTCCTAACCAAGTCTGTACTTTTCCCTAGATTTCATGGGCTTCTATCTTAGCTAACAGTCTCTTATGTGGGACCTTATCAAATGCCTTCTGGAAGTCCATATAAATAACATCCATTGACATTCCCCTGTCCACTACTTTAGTCACCTCTTCAAAAAATTCAATCAGGTTTGTCAGGCACGACCTACCTTTCACAAATCCATGCTGGCTCTCTCTGATTAACTGAAAATTCTCGAGGTGTTCAGTCACCCTATCCTTAATTATAGACTCCAGCATTTCCCCCACAACAGATGTTAGGCTAACTGGTCTATAATTCCTCGGTTTCCCTCTCTCTCCTTTCTTAAAAAGCAGAGTGACATGTGCAATTTTCCAATCTACAGGGACAGTTCCTGAATCTAGAGAACTTTGAAAGATTATAGTTTGGGCATCCGCAATGTGCTGACCTACTTCCTTTAAAACCCTAGGATGGAAACCATCTGGTCCTGGGGATTTGTCACTCTTTAGTGCTGTTATTTTCTTCATTACTGTTGCTTTACCTATGTTAATTTTATCGAGTCCCTGTCCCCGATTCAATATAAGTTTTCTTGGGATTTCCGGCATGCTATCCTCTTTTTCTACTGTAAATACTGACGCAAAGTAATTGTTCAACATGTCCGCCATTTCCCCATTGTCAATGACAATATCCCCACTTTCAGTTTTTAAGGGGCCAACACTGCTCCTGACCACCCTCTTTTTCCTAATATAACTATAAAAGTTCTTCATATTGGTTTTGATATCCCGTGCGAGTTTCTTTTCATACTCTCTTTTTGTAGCTCGTACTATCTGTTTTGTGACCCTTTGTTGATCTTTGTATCTTTCCCATTCACCAGGATCTGTGCCATTTTTTGTCTTTTTGTATGCCCTTTCCTTATGTCTTATACTGTCCCGTACCTCTTTAGTTGTCCATGGCTGTTTTTTTTTGGCAAGTAGAGTTCTTGCTCCTCAGGGGTATAAACCGATTCTGTCACACGTTAAATGTTTCTTTAAACATTTCCCACTGATCATCAGTCGTTTTACCCATTAACAGATTTGCCCAGTTTACTGTGGACAGTCTCTGTCTCATCCCATTGAAGTCGGCCTTGCCAAAGTTTAGAATCTTAGCAGCTGATTCACCTTTTTCCCTTTCAAACACTACATTGAACTCGATCATGTTATGATCACTATTGGATAGATGTTCACGCACAGTTAAGCCGTTAACTAAATCTGGTTCATTATTCATTACTAAATCTAGTATGGCTTGCCCCCTTGTTGCCTCTAGGACATACTGCTGTAGAAAACTATCCCGGACACACTCAAGAAATTCACTACCTTTCTGACAGTTGCTAGTCTGCTTTTCCCAATCTATGTGAAGGTTAAAGTCCCCCATTAAGACCCCTATGCCTTTCTTACACGCTTGTCTAATCTCTGCATTTATACAATCTAGCACTTCAGAGCTGCTGCCAGGGCTCCTATAAACAACTCCCACTATAGTCTTGGATCCTTTCCTATTTCTCAATTCAACCCATAAGATCTCTGTTGGCTGCTTCCCTCTTGTTATATCCCCCTTTATCATTGAAGTGATTTCATCTCTAATCATTAAGGCTACTCCTCCCCCTCTTCCATTTTCCCTATCTCTCCTGTAGACCTTATAACCTGGTATATTTAGTTCCCAATCCTGACCATCCTGCAGCCAAGCCTCAGTAATAGCTATCATGTCATACCCTCCAATTTGAATTTGAACCTGTAGTTCATTTAATTTATTCCTTATACTCTGTGCATTTGTATATGGAACTCTTAGTTGGGCCACACACCCTAGCCTGACCTTCAGCTTTGATGCTGGGTTAATCGCCTTACGCCTTCTAGTTTTTATTTTATCTGTCGTGCCTAAAGTACACTTTCTTTCCGCTGCTCTATGCTTTTCCCTTTCACTTGTTCTTGAACAACTGTTTGTACTATTTGTATTGTAAATTTCCCCTGGGTCTTCCCCTCTCTTGCTGCTCTCAACTTTATTCCCTTCTGACTCCCCGCTCAGGTTCGCATCCCCCTGCCACTCTAGTTTAAACCTTCCCCAACAGCACTAGCAAACAGCCTCGCGAGGACATTGGTCCCGGTCCTGCTCGGGTGTAACCCGTCCCGCTTGTACAGGTCCCACCTTCCCCAGAACCGGTCCCAATGTCCCAGGAATCTAAATCCCTCCCTCCTACACCATCTCTGCAGCCACACATTCATCCGGTCTATTCTCCTGTTCCTATACTCACTAGCACATGGCACTGGTAGTAATCCTGAGATCACTACCTTTGAAGTCCTGCTTTTTAATTTATCTCCAACTCCTTAAATTCACCTTGCAGGACCTCATCCCTTTTTTTACCTATGTCATTGGTACCAATATGGACCATGACTACTGGCTGTTCACCCTCCCCCTCCAGAATGCCCTGCAGCCGCTCCGTGACATCCATGACCCTAGCACCAGGGAGGCAACATACCATCCTGGAGTCACGTTTGCGGCCGCAGAAACGCCTATCTGTTCCCCTTACAATTGAATCCCCTATCACTATAGCCCTGCCACTCTTCTTCCTCCCCTCCTGTGCAGCAGAGCCACCCGTGGTGCCCCGAACTTGGCTCTTGCTGCTTTCCCCTGATAAGCCATCTCCCCCAACAGCATCCAAAGCAGAATATCTGTTTGAGAGGGAGATGGCCCCAAGGGACTCCTGCTCTACCTGCCTAACTCCTGCTCTACCTGCCTAACCCCTGCTCTACCTGCCTATCTCATACATCCTTGACCTTCTGGATTAGCCATAGTAGAGTTGGGTGGATCTGCCTTTCTCTGGTTACTCGTATTCACCTTTGAGGGCATTTGCATGATTGATCTCCTTCTGCAGCTGTGATCTTCCTTCCTTCTGCTGTCTGATTTTCTTCCTGGTGGATCTAACCTTGCACGTTCCTATACTTATAGAGGCAAATGTTCTCCTATGCCTCTATTGTCAGAGACTTGAACTGCTACAAATGCTACACTTAAAGTATTTGCCTAACTTATTAAACTTATGAATTTTCACCATTTCCATGATGGAGAGATGTACTGCTGACAGCACTTTTGTAATGTATTGTTATTATTGGTCTGAATATCACAATAGAATTACAGTAAAACTGGTAAAGAAAAATCTTCACTACCTAAAATATAATATCACCAATGAAAAAATCAACAACATGCTAACACCAAAGCAAAATCCAGTTTACTGTGTCTTTGAGAAGTATTTAGTGCAAGAAATAAGTGTCTCAAAACCAATATTTAGCTTGGAGGTATGCCTTGAATAGTAAAGTTATGATGCAGTGTTCAGTAGATTATGAATATTGGATATCGTGGGGATAATTTTCAACTTTGCCCCTTAGCAGATCACCCACCTATTGTAGAAATCAATAGAATTAAAATTGGGTGGGTTCTACAACAGGTGGGTGATATATTCATCCAGGTTACCATCCAGGCAGTGAAGGTGAAAATTACCCCCATTGAAACAGGCTCTGTTGCCTTGTAATTGCTAGCAGGGATGTCAGAAACATTATTCATTCGTGGTCATCAATAATTACTCGATATTTAGAGTTCAAGTTCAGAATAAATGTGTCAAAACACAAAAAAAACATTGTGCTGATAACCCATAATTCTGCTTAAAACTATTAAGTACCATCTCTATGATGGATGATGCCCTAATACTTCTGACAGAAACCATATTGAGCTTCAGTCTACCATTTCAGATACAAGTTCCTATAAGTATATCACATTCTTTTCCTGGTCAGTACTGATTACCTGAAGAAGCATGCCAGATTGTTTAATATACAGTACCCCCAGCATTCAATGTAAGGGGATATTCATTTTATTCTCCTCCATATAACTTGTATGCAAGGACAAACTATTTAAAATATTCTTATGGGAATGAGAATCTGAAACAAAATTATGAAATCAGGGCCCAAGGAATGGATGATTTAGGATAAAGAAAATTTTTATTAACCTCTCAGGATTAATCAGCACAGATTATTCTATGGTTGAAATTTTGATGCAGCCATTAGAGGGACTAGAAATTATTAACACAGAAATATTTTTGTCACTGAGTGAAATCAGGCAGCAGAAATTTCTCCTCACAGCTGCTATAAAGTAGGAAATTGACTCTACAATTTATATATAGCAGGAACCGTGTTTTTCCTTTTGCAGTCTTTCATTGTTGCCAATGTAAATCCAGAGTGACTGATTTAAAATTGATTATAAAAAAGGTTCATTGTAAAACAAATATAGAATTCTTATAGATATGGCTATGACACAGATAGAAGTAAAAGCTGGTGTATTTGATGAATTTCCTGATGTGTTTTGAATCGTTTCTGCTGATAAAGAGTTCATTGATAAGCACACTTGAAGCAATGCAGGGAGCTATCTTACAAATGATGGGAGGTCATGGACACTCATGTATTGGGATTTTTGTCTCTGGCTGTGTTGTTGGTAGAAGTATGGTGGGGCAGGATTTCCACCTCGCCAAGTGATCTGGCACTGACTTCAATTAATTTTCCAGCCTCATTTAAAATTTTTAGGTGGGTTCCTGGTGCTGTATCGTCTGTGCCTGGGAGTTTGCCATGGGGGGAGGACTTGGAATAGCTGCTGCTGAAGGAGTTGGGTGCCTGCAGCAACTTCCAGGAACAAAACATTTTGCTTCCGACAACCAACATAAAATATGTTGGAGTGGATGACTCATTGGCTACATTCATGGTATAGGGATTTAAATTTGTCAAAGTGTCATATCTTGCTTACCAACACTAGATGGCTGTTATGTCTTGGCCTTCCTGGTGTCTAGTGTTGCTAGGATGGCAATGATAGAAATGTGACATTATTCTGCCGTTATCATCTCATTTGAATGTGCCTGCCTGCTGTTGCCTCTGGTGGAAAATACATTGCACTCATAAATGGGCAGGGATCCTGTGTAATGACTTTCCCAACCCATCTTCCTCACCCACCTGCCCCAGTAACTGCAAATGAATATCTAGCCTGTGAACTGTCTCCCTTGAAAAAGCAAAGAATTCAACGTATTTTCTTCTGCTTTTCAGTAAGTTAGGTAAGCAGCATATTTGAATCCTAATTATGAATGTACCCAATTGAAAAGGTGCCATGTAGAGGGTCACTGTCTTCATGAAAAAGTGTTTAGCAAATCTCTTTCATTTGTTTTTAAATATACAATGCAACGACGAAAATCGCTTCCATCACCTCATCACATCGCTTGATGAAGATTTAATTGTCACAAGAAAATCATGCATACAAGTACTAAACACCTTTTTGTTAATTCAATGCTCCTTTATTGCTGACACACGTATGAGCAGTAGTGAACTATCATGTAAGTTTCATTAAAAAAGCCCCTTGGAAAATCTGAACATTTTCATGATTATTTATGAAACATCCGTAATCAATTCAATTGGTAAATGTGAGAATATTCAATATTCTCTTGAATTTGAATCCATCTGGGTCCTCTGCAACACTAATTAACCAGCCAAGGAAGTAAAAAATAAAGGCTTACAAAACAAATTTGTTCATTCTGATTATTTCATTAAAAAGCATTTGCATCATTAGTAGTTACCATAAAATTTCCTGCGCACAAACATGTCATATAGTCAAATCTACTTCTATAAATAAGCCTAAATATTACCTTCCAATGGACAACGACCAGAGTGCAAAACCTTGTCTATGTTAGTTAATGCAAATGTTCTGATGCAATTCCTCAAGCCTTCGTAGGTTTGTGTTGCTATAAGAACTAAAAAATATATTTTCCACACATACTGAATAAACACAATTCATAGTATCATAGTAGGTACCGCACAGGAGGAGGCCATCTGACCCATCCTGGCCAAATACTGGCTCTTTGAAAGAGCTGTCCAATTAGTCCCATTCTCCTGCACTTTCCCAATAGCCCTGTAAATTTTTTCCCTTCAATTATTTATCCAATTCCCTTTTGAAAGTTACTATTGAATCTGCTTCCACCACCCTTTCAGGCAGTGCATTCTAGGTCATTACAACTCACTACGTAAAAAAATATTTCCTCATGTCACCTCTTGCTCTTTTGCCGATCACCTTAAATCTGTCTCCTCTGGTTACCGACTCTGCCACTGGAAACAGTTTCTCCTTATTTACTCTATCCAATCACCCCTTAACCTTCTCTGTTCGAAGGAGAACAACCCCAGCTTCTCCAATCTTTCCACATAACTGAAGTCCCTCATTCCTGGTACCATTCTAGTAAATCTCTTCTGCACCCTCTCTAAGGCCTTGACATCCTTCCTAAAGTGTGGTGCCCATTTATAAATGGTTTCATAAATGTTACTATAAAAACAATTATGACAAACAGTTATGACAAGAACAGTGAGAAATTATGATATATTTGATTTAAGAGTTGAGGATGGCTCACCTTTGCATATAATCACACTACATGATATAAATGCACTAAAGTATTCACATGATTGTAGTTTAATATTGCATGGTTCACCCCAATAGTTTCTCTCGTCATATGTAAATGCTTCTATTGAAATATGTTCAGGCATGCTGACTTTATAGATGCTCAAGGTTGGCAAATATTTTGATTTTACAAACTTCACTGTATCACTTTTCTGATGGCTCAGTGGAGGTGATTTTCATCTTCTGCCCAAAACAGGGACAAAATAGGTGGGGCATCATCTGCGCACCCCCCAAAACTGATGACGTGAGGCACACTATTTTGAGGTGCTTGCCTCATTACCATAGGAAAGGCAAGCTGTCAGTGCTACTTGCCCTTGTAGTTGGCAGCTCAGCCATTGAGGGGGGCAGGAAATCTGGCTGGGCTCCCATGATTTAAAGGCTACCTGGATCTCTTAATGGGGAGGTGCTTTTGGTTAATGCTGACTTCTCTAATGTTGATGATGTGGAGATGCCGGTGATGGACTGGGGTGGACAAATGTAAGGAATCTTACAACACCAGGTTATAGTCCAACAGTTTTATTTGAAAATCACAAGCTTTTGGAGCTTTCCTCCTTCGTCAGGTGTGTGACAAAGGAGGAAAGCTCCGAAAGCTTGTGATTTTCAAATAAAACTGTTGGACTATAACCTGGTGTTGTAAGATTCCTTACATTTCTCTAATGTTGCCATAGAGGTCGTGGTGGAGGATGTCATCAGGAGGAAGGAGATCCTCTTCTCTGGAGACAGACACAGACTGCCCTGCAAAATAGCCGAGCAACCATGGGCAGAACTTGCTGAGCATGTTAATACCATAAACATTACACATGTGACCTAGCAGCAATGCCAGAAGAAATTCCATGATTTGACCAGAGCTACTAAGATAAAATCCCACAACCAATGGATCAGATCAAAGCTCTGCAGTCCTGCCACATCCAGTTGTGAATGGTGGTAGACAATTAAACATCTAACAGGAGGAGGAAGCTTGTGAACACCCCCATCCTCAATGATTGCAAAGCCCAGCACACGAGTGAAAAAGACAAGGCTGAAGCGTTTGCAACCATCTTCAGCCAGAAGTGCCAAATGGATGATCCATCTCGGCCTCCTCCCGATATCCCCACCATCACAGAAGCCAGTCTTCAGCCAATTCGATTCATTCCACGTGATATCAAGAAACAGCTGAGTGCACTGGATACAGCAAAGACTACAGGCCCCAATAACATCTCTGCTGTAGTGCTGAAGACTTGTGCTCCAGAACTAGCCGCACCTCTAGCCAAGCTGTTCCATTACAGCTACAACACTGGCATCTACCCAACAAAGTGCAAAATTGTCCGGGTATGTCCTGTCCACAAAAAATAGGACAAATCCAATCTGGCCAATTACCGCCCCATCAATCTACTCTCAATCATCAGCAAAGTGATAGAAGGTGTCATCAACAGTGCTATCAAGCTGCAGTTGCTCACCAATAACCTGGTCGCCGATGCCTAGTTTGGGTTCCGCCAGGACCACTCAGCTGCAGACCTCATTACAGCCTTGGTCCAAACATAGACAAAAGAGCCGAATTCCAGAGGTGAGGTGAGAGTGACTGCCCTTGACATCAAGGCAGCATTTGACTGAGTGTGGCACCAGGGAGCCCTAGTAAAATTGAAGTCAATGGCAATCAGGGGAAAAACACTCCAGTGGCTGGAATCATACCTAGCATAATGGAAGATGGTAGTGGTTGTTGGAGGCCAATCATCACAGCCCCAGGACATCGCTGCAGGAGTTCCTCAGGGCAGCGTCCTAGGCCCAACCATCTTCAGCTGCTTCATCAATGACCTTCCCTCCATCATAAGGTCAGAAGTGGGGATGTTTGATGATGATTGCACAGTGTTCAGTTCCATTTGCAACCCCTCAGATAATGAAGCAGCTAGGACTGGACAACATCCAGGCTTGGGCTGATAAGTGGCAAATAACATCCGCACCACACAAGTGCCAGGCAATAACCATCTCCAACAAGAGAGAGTCCATCCACCTCCTCTTGACATTCAACGGCATTACCATCGCCGAATGCCCCACCATCAACATCCTGGGGGTCACCATTGACCAGAAACTTAACTGGACCAGCCATATAAATACTGTGGCCACAAGAGCAGGTCAGAGGCTGGGTATTCTGCAGTGAGTGACTCACCTCCTGACTCGCCAAAGCCTTTCCACCATCTACAAGGCACAAGTCAGGAGTGTGATGGAATACTCTCCACTTGCCTGGATGAGTGCAGCTCCAACAATGCTCAAGAAGCTCGACACCATTCAGGACACAGCAGCCCACTTGATTGGCACCCCATCCACCACCCTAAACATTCACTCCCTTCACCACAGGCACACTGTGGCTGCAGTGCGTACCATCTACAAGATGCACTGCAGCAACTCGCCAAGGCTTCTTCGGCAGCACCTCCCAAACCTGTGACCTCTTCCACCTAGAAGGACAAGGGCAGCAGGCACATGGTAACACCACCACCTGCACGTTCCCCTCCAAGTCACACACCATCCTGACTTGGAAATATATTACCGTTCCTTCATCGTCGCTGGGTCAAAATCCTGGAACTCCCTTCCTAACAGCACTGTGGGAGAACCTTCACCACATGGACTGCAGCGGTTCAAGAAGGCGGCTCACCACCACCTTCTCAAGGGCAATTAGAGATGGGCAATAATTGCTAGCCTTGCCAGCGACGCCCACATCCCATGAATGAATAAAGAAAAACTCCCATTCACAGCTTTCTTACACTCTGTACAATCCTGTATCGATCTGCTGCAGCCTAACACCAGCAAATCTTCACTCTCCCACTTTCCATCTCTCTCCTCCAATCACAGCAGCACACCTCAATTTTCCTCTATCTGTATCCACTTGCACCCTCTGCAACTGCTAATTTCCTCACAATTACTGGTCCCTCTTCCCTACACCCGCTGCTTCTTTCTCTCACCATGCAAACTATGCTACCACAGACATCTTCACATCCCTTTAACAGGCCACAGACTAAGCCACTCACCTTGCAGGACAAGCTGGCTAGTTTTCTTGAAACTTTACTGCCATTATATTGGGGAAAAAAACCTAATGAGTCAGTTACTTTTTAAAAGGATAGCCATTTCCCTTAGATCTGTAAAAATAGACAGTTGCATTCTTAGTAAGTTTATCCCTTTAAACTACACAAGCTTTTGCTTTGCAATATAAAAAAACTTGTGTTTAAACTTATACTTTCCATTTCAAATTAAAACACAAAAAAGTGAAGATGCACTATTGATAGAATGACTTAATCAATGTAATAAAACATTTCCTCACTGAAGACAGCAATGTTAAGTAACAGGTACATGTGCAATAGCTCCACAAATGTGTTTAGCATCGTACCAAATTTAAGGTTAGCTATTAATCTGCAATGTGGCAAGAAAGTGCAGATGAAGGGTAATTTTACAAGTACGTGTTGGGGATGGGTAACCTCGGCTGCTGGCGTCATATATCAGAAAATCACCGGCATGTCACAAGCTGCCAGCGCATACTCAGAAAATGACCCTCTCAGAACCCATTCTTCCCATTTAATTATGATTTAAACACCCTATGCTAGAATTTGTGACTGACACCTCACCACCATTCTGACAGATTCAGTCAATCAGTTTTGTTCAAATGAAGTCTGATTGAATTATGCATTGATGTAAGTAAATTATGACAGTTATTTCTTGCATGAGAGAATAATGAAAGATATAGGTCCTGCATTTGATTCAGGATTGCCTTATAATTTGATTCAGTTATATCATTAAGAAGTGTAGTTGTATTTGACCTTTTCAGGTTAAATGATGAGAGATATTTAATCTGACAGAAATTTGCACTTAAGGGAACACAGTGGGCACATAAGCTTTTTGTGAAATACTTATGTGTAAGATGCAATAAACTGCTATGTTTCTTCTTGGATCTTCACAGTGCTTGAAGTGAATCTAACATTTTAGCAGTGAAGGTCATAATAATATCCTAATGAATTCGACTAAAAACAACATTAACCAGAAAAACAAGAGATCTGTAGACTGTTCCTACAAAGATTTTTTTTTAAAATGCCTCAAGGTTTAAGAGCTTTAAAGCAATAAAAATTATATTTTAAAAAATGAGAGTAGGAATTTTTGGATTTGTATTCTTGTACTTTTGTCCAAGTTTAATGCAAACACTAAGTGAAATGTGGAGCTGGATATATTGACAGGTAAGGAGATCAGTAAAAATGAGTTGATTTCTCTATCTACCATTTACTTGTCTTCTTAGCCATTCTTCCATAACTTACATCCCGAAACTTAACAACTTTTAAAAATATTTGTGTGCAACAGTAAGCTAAATATAAATTATTTCAAATTTTAGGTTAGTGGCAATTGTGAATGCTCGAGGAAGACATGGAGATGGGTCAGATAAAAGAAATCAAAAAAGATTAAAGGCATGTGTCATGAATGTCAGCTTTGACAGGCAACTTGAACAGCATAGTGATGTGGATTATGAAGAGTCCGGAGATTCAACAGTAGTAGGGTACAGAATTGTCAGCATAGGCACTATTGTATACTTGCACAAAATCAAGCTCATTTTGCAAATCGGAGAATATTTGAACAAAGTGGCACATTCCATGAATTCTGCACCTTCTGTAGACTCCGAAACCAATAATACAAAAAGGGGCATCCAATGCGCTTCAGAGCAGTAAGTGCTCCCACCCCCAGAATATTGGGCACAGAGGCTTAAGGTCCAGAATGTGCCCAAAGTGTTCAGCTTTCTTCAATACAGTGATCAGAACCTCTCTATCAGGCTCTTTAGACCCCCAATTTCTATTTGAATGAAATGCCTACCCCATGATGTGACTAGATTGCTTAAACAGCACTCTAACAAGAACAGCAACTTGCATTTATATAGTACCTTTAACATGGAAAAATGACCTATGGTGTAATATGACAAAAATGGGTACCAAGCCAAAGAAGGAGATATTAGGGACAAAACTTTGGTCAAAGAGGTAGGTTTTGGTGAGGGTCTTAAAGGAGGTGAGGGAAGTGGAGAGGCAGAGGGGTTTAAGGAAGGAATTTCAGAGGATTGAGAAAAGGTAATTTAGCCTATTTTGGAAGAAATCAGCTTTTATTTATAAGTGTTTTCTAACCAGCAGAGATAACCCCTTCCTTTTCATTTGACTTTTGGGATATTTTTCATATCCCCACATCTATGATGTCATAAAAATATAAATGCGTTTACAGACTATATTTGAATCCTGAGAATTGAATAGAATGTAACCTAGTCAATGGTTAGAAAGAATTAATATCTCCATTAACAAGGTTGACGAACACTTGTGTTAGAATTGTTTGTAGATTATCCCATCAACCACACCTGTGGAAACATTTATCATATTTCACTGTTGGTGAGGACACATCCTTTAAGTTCCTGTGGGGGTTAAAAAAAGGGCAGAGAAGAGCAGGTCAGATTTGTTAGTGGAATTAGAAAAGTCAATTTCTGAGAATATTATCAGTGTAGCGAGAGGTGATCTTTGTTTTTTGGAATGTTGAGTAGTAGTTTGCTATTTGCCCTTTTACAGTTGAATTAAATGATATTCTAGAGGCACTTTTAAAATTGATCAGTATTATCAGGTAAATGTAAAAATTATCATCGTAAAAAGCCAATCTAATTTTTTGGCTA
Source organism: Heptranchias perlo (assembly GCF_035084215.1). Lineage (NCBI taxonomy): Eukaryota > Metazoa > Chordata > Chondrichthyes > Hexanchiformes > Hexanchidae > Heptranchias > Heptranchias perlo. The sequence continues at coordinate 27,017,504 of NC_090343.1, forward strand.
AAATGCCTTTTATTTTGGGGCAGTGCCGACCCTGGAGGCCAAATCTATCTTAGTTTTTGCATTACTCCTGAAATCTAAAACTAATCTGCATTTATAATGTCACATAAATGGGCTACAATGGAACAGTTTTTCAGTTTGTAAATGAAAACTGAAATAGCAAATGATGATGCTGAGGAGCAGTTAAGACACAGCAAGATGTGAATAATAGAAACACTTAATTACTGAATAGCAGCCAGACCTAAAGAGGAATTGCAAGATCAAAGCAGAAAGATACTTTTATTTTTGAAAAATAGCAGTATTTTATCAACCTTATACCAAGTAAACTGCCATACCAACCTTATTAAAGCACTCAAGAGAATTTCATGGTCTGTGTTTTTCACCATTAATATGAGTCAGCTAATTATATATTTAAACCTTTTGCTTCTCCTTCAGCTGTCACACAGCAAATGTTGCAGTAGATCTACAGAACAATCCTGCAATCATCATTTGAACTTAATTTTGTAAAGTAAGCTAGTTTGAACATTGACTCTGTAAATTGTAGGAGATAAGCATTGTATCAAGAACAACTTATCGGTTTCACACAATATACTGTTCATTCCATTAAAGGAGAAAAAGGCATTGTTCACGCAAGTTATAAGTATCGTAGGTCTTTTCATTTATAAATGGGATTTGTAATGAACAGTGTATAGGTGATTCGATAAATTAGATTTGGAAATTAGTTCCACATCCAAAAAAGTTGCTTTCAAAAATTTGTGGAGCAGTAATTTATGTCTCTCAGTATAATATAAATAAACACATAGCTGTTAGATTTATCAGTTAAATGCTAATAGCGTATATAAAGACTAAAATTGTAGCTCTGTGCATCTTCTCTCATTCAGTATATTAAAACTCCTTTATTATGTTATTTAAAATATATTTTTCATTCTTTTTAATACGTAATTTGTTTTGGTTAGAGCTGCAGTGTCAAGTTATTTGTAACTTATCATCAATATGAAAAACTAAATTATAGTACTTTCTCATTTTCCTGTCAGTTACGTTCAATATGATTTGTATCTCTTTCTAATAGCCCACTCATAAATTCACAAAAATCAATTTCTACAAATCCCATTGAATAGAAATTATATACAGCCTAGTATGAGATTTAAGTTGGATGGGTGAAATCATCTAAATTTTAATATTGTAAAAAGTGTGATATTTCAAATAAAAAGAAAGAATTTTCATTTGTAAAGCACCTTATCACATCCCAAAACTCTTCACAAGCATTGAATTAATGTAGAGGTGCAATCATATCAAGTAGGTAAATGCAGCAGCAAATTGCTCATAGCAAGGTTCTACAAACAGCAAATGAGTTGGCCAGTCAATCTGTTTTGATGTGGTAGTGGTTGAGTAAGTAATATTGACCAGGACCAGGGGAACTCCCTGCTCTTCTTCGAATAATACCATGGATCATTTATGTCCAATTGAACAGGCAGACATGATTTAATAGAATGCAAATTGGACAGGCTCTATAACGGGTGGGCAATCCATTCCACCAGATTTATTCCGATGTGGTGAAGATGAAAATGTACCCCAACATTTCATTTAAAAGACAATAGGCCTGAAATTCCTATTTTTTTTGCTGCAAAAGTTCTGTAGTTCTGGCAAGTGCAAGTCAGGCATTCCAGAATTACACCTGTTCTAAAATACACCTAAATTCTGGTAGAATTGGCAGAAGATACACCCATTCCTAAAGTGGTGCAAGTATGCAAATGACAAGATAATGAGGGCAAAAAAATCCATCATTTACTCCAGAATTTCACCTGACTTAAGTTAAGCCTGTAAAAAGGAGGGGTATGTTACTTGCATGACTTGTCAAACTAGGAATTGATTGAGTTTATAGGCTTTGAATGTTCATAAAGATTGTCTGAAACATCAGCTTTGACTGAAGTGATTAGAAAAGTATTTTCTCAGCTGTGTAACTAAGAAAGGATTCTACAATCTGTCTTTCAGCAGTTTCAGGCAGAGTATTCTTTTGCTTCCCATTTTTCTGTCACAGAGTCCATACCATGGAGTTCACTATGAGCATTCCCATATGTTCTTCTGATAGATCCAGAACAGAAGCAGCAGGAAGAGCAAATTACAAGTCCTGGGCTATCAATTGTGCCATTCTTTCTTTGACTACTGGCTATTTTGCCCCACATCCTCTCCTTTCTGTGCACTCTCCTCATGCTGTGGAGAGGGAAATACACTCCAGCTGCTCTTCATGACTATACCTGTAGAAGCATTACTAGAATCATAAGCCATGAATGCAGGAGACAGGCCTGATTACCAAACAACCATCCCGATACATGACTCTGAGTCAAGAGGGCTGGTTTGGTGGATTGTGAATGTAAAAGTGATGAACATGATGAAAGTGTCATGGCAGCTTCCTAGCATTGACATGCAGGATAAGGTAATTGGTTTCACACGTTATCTGCACATTAATATAATGAAAGCCTTTCCTATTCATAAATTTAGAGTAGGGGAGTTGTCATATGCGGCTTTGAGTAACATATGCGTCCTGTCAATTGTTCCTTGAACCTATAGGGACCCTGCCAGTCTGTAGAACAAGATAGCTCTCTTTCTCTTTTTGTTTGACTGCTTCCATTGGGAAGACTATAAATTATGTAGCCTTCCTAAGTAGTGACCTATTGATGCAATTATGATCAGCTGTCTAACTAATGTGGCAAAGATCACCTGATACTGCCTGGAAGAATCTAAAGGAGAAGAAATTCAAAGCACGGTGACCTTGATTGTGTTGTTATACTGCTAGAATTGGGCTGCAGTTTTCAGCCAGTAGTTAACATATTTCCCCAAAAGCCTCTGGGAGGGAAACATTGCCTTTGAGGGACTGGCAGTCAGAAAAGTCTAAGTAAGACTTGCCTGATCTGTAAACCCAGATGAGTGGGTACATACCTCAGGGCAGTGTCCTAGGCCCAACCATCTTCAGCTGCTTCATCGATGACCTCCCCTCCACCATAAGGTCAGAAATGGGGAAGTTCGCTGATGATTGCACAGTGTTCAGTTCCATTCGCAACCCCTCAGTTAATGAAGCAGTCCGAGCCCGCATGCAGCAAGACCTTGACAACATCCAGGCTTGGGCTGATAAGTGGCAATGACCATCTCCAACAAGAGAGAGTCTAACCACCTCCCCTTGACGTTCAACGGCATTATCACCGCCGAATCCCCCACCATCAACATCCTGGGGGTCACCATTGACCAAAAACTTAACTGGACCAGCCATATAAATACTGTGGCTACAAGAGAGGCTGGGTATTCTGCAGTGAGTGACTCATCTCCTGACTCCCCAAAGCCTTTCACCATCTACAAGGCACAAGTCAGAAGTGTGATGGAATACTCTCCACTTGCCTGGATGAGTGCAGCTCCAATAACACTCAAGAAGCTCAACACCATTCAGGACAAAGCAGCCCAGTTGATTGGCACCCCATCCACCACCCTACACATTCACTCCCTTCACCACCGGCGCACCGTGGCTGCAGTGTGTACCATCCACAGGATGCACTACAGCAACTCGCCAAGGCTTCTTCGGCAGCACCTCTCAAACCCGCAACCTTTACCATCTAGAAGGACAAGAACAGCGGGCACATGGGAACAACACCACCTGCAAGTTCCCTTCCAAGTCACACACCATCCCGACTTGGAAATATATCGCCGTTCTTTCATCGTCGCTGGGTCAAAATCCTGGAACTCCCTACTTAACAGCACTGTGGGAGAACCTTCACCACATGGACTGCAGCGTTTCAAGAAGGCGGCTCACCACCACCTTCTCAAGGGCAATTAGGGATGGGCAATAAATGCCGGCCTCGCCAGCGACGCCCACATCCCGTGAACGAATAAAAAAATACCTGTAGGAAAGAGACAGTACTGAGTTGTCTCACTCTAACAGCCACCAGTCTAGTTCCATCCATATCCTTATCTTCCTCCTCTTCATAGCCTGAGAATATGGGGATTCCTATTAGGAAATCCATGTCTGCAGTTCAAATCAGAGCTGAGTAAAACTAGCAGCAGGAGTCCTGGCTGAACCTCCAACATACTAAAGAAATTCATATGAAAGCAAAGTAACACAATTTTCAGCAGCAACATACAAAATGGTCTCTTCAATGTGATATCCACCTCAGGGATATCTTCCTGCAGCTCCAATTGCTATTTATATAGTGGCTGTAATTATTTGGGATGGAAGTTGGGGGAAATGGGTCGGAGGGATTAGCAATGCCCTCTTGACCACATTGATCCTCTTGCAACAGAGTAGGCTCTCAGAGGGCCTTAAAAGAGATTGGCAATTTTTTGGGGGGAGGGAATTCATTCTGGTGGCATGTTTTTCCAGTGGCAGCCTTTAAAAACCTATGCTACTACATTTTAGCACCCAAATCCACCCCAAAATGAATGATAATTCAGAGGAAAATTCAGGCCTGCCAATCTCTTCCTCTACCACTCCTGAAATCTCCATCTATGCAAGAGTCAGCTTTTCTAATGCCATCCTCAGTGGCCTCTTAATGTCCAGTTTATGCTAACTCATCCAGAACTGAGCAACTTGCATCATTTCCTGGCCAAAATTCTGCATCCCCATCATGAAGCTTACTATCTCTCAGCTCATTGATTTTTTGTTATTCGTTCATGGGATGTGGGCTTTGCTGGCGAGGCCAGCATTTATTACCCATCTCTAATTGCCCTTGAGAAGGTGGTGGTGAGCCGCCTTCTTGAACTGCTGCAGTCCATGTGGTGAAGGTTCTCCCACAGTGCTGTTAGGAAGGGAGTTCCAGGATTTTGACCCAGTGACGATGAAGGAACAGCAATGTATTTCCAAGTCGGGATGGTGTGTGATTTGGAGGGGAACGTGCAGGTGGTGCTGTTCCCATGTGCCCGCTGCCCTTGTCCTTCTAGGTGGTAGAGGTCATGGGTTTGGGAGGTGCTGTTGAAGAAGCCTTGGCGAGTTGCTGCAGTGCATCCTGTGGATGGTACACACTGCAGCCACGGTGCGCCGGTGGTGAAGGGAGTGAATGTTTAGGGTGGTGGATGGGGTGCGAATCAAGCGGGCTGCTTTGACCTGGATGGTGTCAAGCTTCTTGAGTGCTATTGGAGCTGCACTCATCCAGGCAAGTGTAGATGGTGGAAAGGCTTTGGGGAGTCAGGAGGCGAGTCACTCGCTGCACAATACCAAGCCTCTCTTGTAGCCACAGTATTTTGTTGGAGATGGCCATTGCCTGGCACTTGTCTGGCACGAATGTTACTTGCCACTTATCAGCCTAAGCCTGGATGTTGTCCAGGTTTTGCTGCATGAGGGCATGGATTGCTTCATTATCTGAAGGATTTCAAAGTCCTCAACCTTATCTTCAAATCCTTCCAAGGACTGCTCCTCCCCACTTTTGCCATCTGCTCCAGTCCTACATCCATGCCTACACCCTCCACCGTTCCAACTCTGGTCTACTGTGCAAATTCCCTCCCCTCCTCTCTTCTTTCTATTATTAGTGGCAGAATTCTCAGCTATTTCATCCCCATACTCAAGAGCTTCCTCACAAAATCCTTCTGTCGAATTACCTCTTTCAACACTGACTATGTTATTCATCCCCTGTTCTTTTATAGCAGACCACACGTGGGTTTGATTTTGCAATGGTGGTGGGTTGGCAGCGGCGGGGGGGGGGGTTGGTGAAGAGGGGGACATCGGGGGCGTGAAGAGGGGGACATCGGAGCGGGAGACATCGGACATCAGAGCAGGGTGCAAAGATAGGTTCATTTTGTGTTTTCACTTCCATCTATGGTTTTTTATTTAGTTTATTTAGTTTCTTGTTCCCTGATTCAGCCCTTCACGTCTGGTTTCACCAGGTGTGAATCAGAAGCAGTGGGCAAGCCGCCCAGGTAAGTTAAAAATCATTCTAATTACTTCATCTGTCACAGGTAAAGTGCCTTAAGTACCTCAATGAGGTACATTTGGCTCTTTAACTGTCATCCCGCCGGCTTTAATAGCCGGCGGGATTTCCGTTTTCGGGTCACCCATGCGCATACAGGTGGGTCCCTGGGAAACTCGGAAGTCGACGGGTTGGAGCCGGCTTCTGAACCCGAACGGGATTTCTGCAATTTTCAGAGGTCCCCCCGCCCTCAACGCACCCGCAATTGCCTCCTAAAATCACCCCTGAATGTTTATTTTCCCCAAGTCATTTCTTTCTCTATCCTGAAGATGTTGTCTCTGCTGGGTCACGTTTCAAGGGTGCCAAAAGTCTTAACTCCAAGTGAAATGTCTTCATTTGTGAACCTTAACAGTGAGTGTTAGCAGGCTCTATAATGTGGGGGCTTCCCAACATCCACACTTTCAAGCCAGGGTCACTGGACAGCAATCAGGAGTAAGAACACTGGTTATCTTTTCCCCTGCCTAGTCCAGGGGCATTGACATCAATTGTAACACCACTGTTTCCTATGGTTGAGAATGGAACCTTGGACCTGGACTGTATGGTATAGCGCTACACTAAGCAGTGCCTTTACCCACTAAGCCATCGGGAGAGTAAATGGTGAATGTTTAAATCCTAACAGGTTTTTCTCTTTCATCCCAATGTTATTCAAAATTCTTCTAGTAAACTGATGATCCTTTAAGAATCGCACAGGCAACAATGAAGCAATTAAATGGTTCCTGCAGTCAAAGCTACGGCAATGACAAACCATTTTTTGCTGCTTTGAAACAATGGCCCATAATTTGCTGAAAAATAATGGCGTGTGAACGACGCACGCCATTATTAATGTGCAAATCGGCCAGCAACTTGTAGTGAAGAAGAGATACCCAATGAATTGTGAATCGGCACAAGTTGCTGGCCAATTTGCACCACTCCGCCGTTGGCTTCACAAAAACGGCATCTCGCCCTTAATCTCCCTGTGATTTTCATGCAGTTGCTGCGTTTGCATGTTAATTGCCCATTAAACTCACCACAGAAAGTTAAGGCCAGTTATTAAAAAAATAAGTACCCTTTTAAAGACGTGATAACTGTTAATGACTGTCAATCAACTTCTTTTGCCCAGAAAGTGAAAAATTAAAAGTGTGGAATCTCATTCCTTCAGGTTGTAAAATGTTGTTGAAGATTTTTAAAATGTCAAATTTTTAATTTTAAAATGTTTTTCTTACTTTTCCTTTCTCTCGCTTTTCTCTCTCTCTCAATCCAATCTTTCTTTCCCTCTCTTTATTTCTCTTTCTGTACCTGATTTGAATTGAATTCACCCACTCTAATTCACCCTCCTCCTCAGTCCTTCCTTTGTTTATTTCTCAATCCTTTAATCTCATTGACTGAGGAAATACACTGTTTATTCTATTGTTCACCAAGGTCCCAGATGCCCTGTTTCCCTCGTCACGCTGTTATCTGGTCGCATTTCCAACAACATTGTGGCAAAAAACTTTAAAACCTAAACATGCATGAACAAGCCTAACTAACAGGGCACGCCACAAGATGCCCTGCTCCAGCAAATTCTGGGCCAATGTCACAACTTCTATGTTATCATGTACTGCATCACTTAAACCCACAGTTTGCCTCACTTTAATTATTATTGATGCACCTGTTCTGAGATGCAAGATCTATTATTCCTATTTATACCATACTTTTAACAGAAATAGATATGGAAACTGTTATATAACATATTCATCTGGTAGGCAGATCTAATGTTATAAAATTTGTTGTTCAGTATGTTATAGCCATATTTAGTGGGACTCTAACATGCAGCTACTGTAACTTGCAGCTACAATTAATTACCTTTTAAGCTCGTTGATTGATTTTGTGTTTGAACCCCACCAGAAATCTTCCCACTGACAATTAAACCTATTTTTTGTGCTGCCTGACTCTAATTTATCATTGGGAAACAGGGTAGATGTTTCATTCCTGGCATTTTATTCATTTCAGTCTGTTACAGGTTAGTGCATTCCTAAATAAAGCAAATATTAGCATTATCCTTTTAGTATCTGAATGTTACCAAAAGCAGCCTTACCTATCCATTGTCTAATTGGATTACTTCTCAAAATGCCTCATAATGCTGTGATTTCTACATTGCTCATTTAATTTGCGGTGACCTCAATTTCCTTTTCTTCAATTATCCATGCATTTTGCAACATTGTATAATTGTGTAATTGTATATAACAGAAATTCAGTGGTGGCTTGTTTTGTATGAATGTGAACAGCTTTCCACAATATTTGAAATAGAAATTCTTAATTTTACTGTAGAAATATTCAGTTTTACTTTCGATGAATGACCAAAGAAGTGAATTTTGTTCTCCTATTTTTTCTTTTCTCTGTAGTTATGAGTTTATCCAGTGAATAAAAGAAGCATGTTAGATCAGGAAGATTCCAGATTCAATCCTGGGTTTGAAATGAGTTAGCAGATCTCAGCTAGATTGGCAATAGGAGAGGACCTCAGCATTCCTGCATTAGGGAGGGAAAAATTAGCCAGAATTCCCACTCCTAATCACTATCCAACGACGCCTTCTGGAAGTGTGTGAGTTTGGACATCAGGTGAGGAAAGGGTCATATATGAGATGGTGATGTAATGTACTTGAATTTTATTATGTTTTTTCTCTATTGATTTACAGAAGTAATCACTAATATAGGTCTGTGTTTGAGTGAATGAGGTGTAGTAGAAGCAGATGCAGGATGTGGTTAAATGAAGGCTGGATCAATTTCAAAAGCATTCTAGGTGTGTTGGACAAGTTTCAGCTTGACTGTTACTTGGAAATAACCTCCTTAAAGGGAAGATGCCAAAGAGACAGTTATATATTGTTGCTGGTTAGACATGTGCACAGGTAAGATGAGCTACAGGAAATGTGATTTATAAAGATGGCAAATTTGTTGTGTGAAGATAGCTCTACACTGGCCATGATGTGAAGTAATTGGCTATTAAGCTGAACAGTTCTGAATTGCAAAAAAGGCACAAATAATTATTTATCATGACTAATTGGATTACATAGGAATGTACAAGACTGGGGGAGAAAAAAAACATTGTGGTCCATCAGGCAGTCTAAAGTGTTGAAAATATCTTGCCTCAATCCATCTCTTTTACACCTCCATTCAGCTCTCTCTTGAATTAATCAGTACAATATGCCTTTTAAACTCTCACTTGGTATGGCTATCCAGATAGAAGCAGTGAGAGAACAGTGGAGAGATGATTAATACCTAATTGATCCAAGTACAAATGTAAATTATTTAATAGGGTTTCAGACAGCCAAACTAAGCTTCTGTGGAGTTGCAACACTTAACAACCTTGGCTTGCTATAATCATTTTTTCTCTCTACTGCCAACCACTGGCAGCTTAAGGATTTCTGAGAATTAGTTTGCCCTGAAATTCTGCCAGCTAAACAGCATTGACAGTAAAATAATAATTTTTAAAAATTTGTTATTGAGACATGGGCAATGCTAGCAAAGCTGCATTTTATTGCCCATCCTTAGTTGCCTTGAGAGGGTCTTCTCCTTGAACCACTGCAATCTGCTTTCTGACGGTGCTGCCACAGACCTGTAAGGTAGAGAATTCTAGGATTTTGATCCAGTAACAGTAGAAGAGCAGTAATATATATTTAAGTCAGGATAGTGTGTAAGACATGGAGGCAATAGTGATCCTACGCCATTGTTGCATCTGTCCTTCTCAATGGTAGCAGTTGCAGGAGAGGGGGGTGCTGTTGAAATAACCATGATTAGTTATTACAATACATCTTGTCGATCATATCTACTGCAGCCACAGTGCACCACTGAGGGAGAGAGTGAATATTGAGTCCAGTGGCAAAGGCACCAATAAATCAAACTGTTCTTTTCTGGGTGGTATCAAGCTTCTTGAGTGTTGTTGCAGCAGCACCCAGGAGGTGAGTGTTTCATCATATTTTTGGCATCTACCTTATAGATGGTAGAGTGGCTTTGAGGGGACAGGAGGTGAGCTACTCATCAGTGTGCCCAGCCTTTGCCTTTTGTAGCCACATTTTCGTTGTGACTGATCCAGATAAGCTTCTGGCCAGTGATGATCCCAGGATGTTGATGGTGGTTTTTTTTTTAGCAAGAAAACAATGTGAACTTCTGTGTTTTTGTTCACCCAAAAAAAAATCCATGAATTTATTGGTGGAAATTGGTTTAAAAAAATTATTTTAATGATTCCTAATTATAAGGGCTGATATCTCTAAACTTGTCAGAGTTAAGTCAGTCACTTCTTGTCAATTGTTTTTGCTTTAAAACTACTAGTTAGATACAGCCTGAGAACAGACATTTTTTTGTGTTAAATGTTCCCACTGTAATATTGGAAAATTTGAATCATCTGTAAAGGTTGATAGAGTATAGTTGCAGGGATTTGATTTTTATCATCAGTTAAACATTCTTCAGCAGTGTTATGCATGAGATTAAACGCGAGTCTACTGGCTCCTTAATAGAAATATTATTTGTATGCTGGAAGCTATCCGAAGACCCATCAATCTATATAGATTTGATAATGTAAGATATGATGGATAGTACCATCATTCTGCTTTAGATTGTTGAATTTAATCAAGATGCACATTTTCTTCCCAGTTATGAAATTAAATGAAGATAAATCGATGGAGAAAATTAATAAAGAATGTAGCTTAGCAAGTCATCATTAATCCAAATGCTTTCCTTCAGGGGTTCCTTCTCTGTTGGTAAGGGCTACTCGCAGAAATACATGTAGATCATCTTGAAATGATCAGTGCTCAGCAACTGTGACATTTGTGATATTTCTGGAAATGAGAGAAATTGAATACATTTCCCTACATGATCTCATGATATTCTTAAACAAAGATCAGATTGATTAAGTGAAGGTGATTAATTGTTAAAACCACAGGATAAACTATATCTATAGATTATAGATAGATGGTGCCCAGACGGCCATAAGTGTACTATCAATTCATCACCCCTGTGCTTGCTGACATACATTGGCTTCCGGTCCGGCAACGCCTCGATTTTAAAATTCTCATCCTTGTTTCCAATTCCCTCCATGGCCTCACCCCTCCCTATCTCTGTAATCTCCTCCAGTCCTACAACCCTCCAAGACCTCTGCCCTCCTCCAATTCTGGCCTCTTGCGCATCCCTGATTTTAATCGCTCCACTATCGGTGGCCGTGCCTTCAGCTGACAAGGCCCTAAGTTCTGGAATTCCGTCCCTAAACCTCTCCACCTCTCTACCGCTCTCTCCTTCTTTAAGACGCTCCTTAAAACTTACCTCTTTGACAAAGCTTTTGGTTACCTGTCCTAATATTTTCTTATGTGGCTCGGTGTCAAATTTTGTTTGATAACACTCCTGTGAAGGGCCACGGGACATTTTACTACATTAACGGTGCTATATAAATGCAAGTTGTTGTTAATGATCTAAACAGAGCTTCCATTTGCTCAAGATGCAGCTGGTTTGTGACCAACATACCAAATCCTGCATGTCCAAGGTGTCTGCTCTGTTTCACTATGTTAGGCAAAATGTTTGGGTAGCTACTGGGTAATGATGTCTACCAGTTATTTCCAGGACTCATCATTATCTGTGCAGATGCCCACCATGCCTGCTGAAGAACATTACAATGAGGCCCATGCTGCCACCTGTGCATTGATTGAACGCAATAGAGGCCGAGAGAGGTGTGAGCTAATGGTGTGCAGAGCAGCAGCAGCAGGAAGATGTCATGTACTGTTGGACTATAACCTGGTGTTGTAAGATTCCTTACATTTGTCCACCCCAGTCCATCACCGGCATCTCCACATCATGATAAAATCAGGGCTATGGTGGCCTTTACAGGCACTGACAGAGGGGTCTGAATGGTGGAGTTGCAGCAGAAAACTCATCTTATTCAGGTATTCTTTTCAGAAGTGCAGTCTACTCATGCAGAGCTGCTGGCTGAATTCCTGGTCAGTAAACTGTAGTGGTGGGAGAGTCCTTTCCTTCTCTGGTGGCCACTGATAATCGGAGGGATGACCCAGTGATTGCAGTCAGATCCCGAAAGCCCTTCGAGATGTGTGTTTGTATGCCAACCTTACAGCTTGGATGCCAGAAGAGACCATGGTTTCCAATCTGTCTCCCAAAGCCCCAGTAGCAGTGGTCTTTGGAGGATACACTGACAGATCTTAGTTTTTTGGATTCATCGGCTCCCAATGTCCTTGGAGTTGTCACACACTCCAGGGAACCTTGTAGTGCTGATTAGAATTCCCTTATGATACCACAAAGGATGGCACCCCTGCCATCCACTGTGCCTCTACATATACATCATGGTTTGCAAGCATCCTTCTTTACCCAGGAAGACCTCAGATCTGAGTTTGCAGACTCTTCAACTGAGGACTGACCTCCTGAGCATTTGTGCAGTACTATCGGGCTTCTCTTTTATACCTTGCCCCTTTAGCTTACACCTCACCTATTTAGCTTCCTCATGTTCTTTGTTTCACCCAGTGTATGCTCTCTATAAGCTGTTGAGCGGGAGGGAAAGCAGAATGATGTGGTGGGAGAAGATGCCGGGGATCCCTTAAAGCTGAGGGACTGGGCACGACCTCTTGTCTATTGTTTCTTCTTGATGGCTTTTATCTAAAGGAAAAGAAAAGGGAGTGTGGTTTGAATGGGCAAACGGAGAAAATATGAGTTGCAGAAGAGCTAGTTGTGCTCCTACAGCAGAAAGTAAAACAACACATTGACAAAGCAAACCTACAGCTGGCATAGGGTTGCCTATTTTTCCATCTCCAACAGCTTTAGCTGTGTGCATCTTCCTCAGTGGGTTTCAGAGGTCTGAGGTCAAGCCCTGTGGCCTGACTTTTTCAAGCACTATAAGCCATTTTCTCCTGAAAGAACAATACAAACATTGGAAAATATCTGATTTGGACTAAACTGCTCAACAGCATGTGCTATCAATAGGCAGAGAAACAGAAAGGGGAAGACAGGTGCCAAAAGGAACCAAGAATATGAGGTAAAAACAGAAAATGCTGGAAATACTCAGCAAGTCAGGCAGCATCGATGGAGAAAGAAACAGAGTTAACGTTTCAGGTCGATGACCTTTCATCAGAACTGGAAGAAGTTGAAGATTAAACAGTTTTTAAGCAAGTACGGAGCCAGGGAAAGTGGGGGAGAAAGGGGAGAGGAGGAAAGAACAAAAGAGAAGATCTCTGATAGGGTGGAGGGCAGGAGTGATTAAATGACAAAAGGGATGATAGTGTAAGGCAAGGAGGGTGGTAATGGGACAAGTAAAGAAATAAAAGATGGGTCTAGAGGAGCTGTAAATGGCAACATCAGAACCATCACTAGCTGGTAATCAGAGACCTTCCCTTTCGTTCTTTCCACCTCCCCTTTCTCCCCCACTTTCCCTGGTTCTTTACTTGCTTAAAAACTGTTTAATCTTCAACTTCTTCCACTTCTGATGAAGAGTCATCGACCTGAAACGTTAACTCTGTTTCTTTCTCCACAAATGCTGCCTGACTTGGTGAGTATTTCCATCATTTTCTGTTTTTATTTCCGATTTCCAGCATCCGCAATATTTTGCTTTTGAAGAATATGAGGTGTGGCTTAAAGGGGTGAGACTGTGGGGGCAGGTCCAGTTGCATATGGCATGTAGAACAGTGAGGGTACCAGGGAACGGTAGTGCAACCCCCTGGTGCAGCTCTTGTTCACTGAAGGTAAAGAATGAGGGACTGACACATGTGGTAGCAAAGGGCATTCTTTAAAGGCAAGCAGGAGTTCTGTTACTTTGGTTCTCATGGAATCATAGAAAGTTACGGCACAAAAGGAGACCATTCGGCCCATCGTGTCCATGCCGGCCGATAAAGAGCTATCCAGCTTAATCCCATTTTCCAACACTTGGTCCGTAGCCCTGTAAGGAATCTTACAACACCAGGTTATAGTCCAACTGTTTTATTTGAAAATCACAAATAAAACAGTTGGACTATAACCTGGTGTTGTAAGATTCCTTACATTTGTCAACCCCAGTCCATCACCGGCATCTCCACATCGTAGCCCTGTAGGTTACGGCACTTCAAGTGCACATCCAAGTTCTTTTTAAATGAGTTGAGGGTTTCTGCCTCTACCACTCATTCAGGCAGTGAGTTCCAGACCCCCACCACTCACTGGGTGAAAAAATGTTTCCTCACCTCCCCTCTAATCCTTCTACTAATTACTTTAAATCTATGCTCCCAGGTCACTGACCCCTCTGCTATAGGAAATAGGTCCTCCCTATCCACTCTATCTAGTCCCATCATAATTTTATATACCTCAATTAAATCTCCCTTCAACCTCCTTTGTTCCAAAGAAAACAACCCCAGCCTATCCAATCTTTTCTCATAGCTAAAATTCTCCAGCCCTGGCAACATCCTCGTAAATCTCCTCTGTACCCTCTCTAGTGCAATCACATCTTTCCTGTAATGTGGTGACCAGGACTGTATGCAGTGCTCAAGCTGTGGCCTAACCAATGTTTTATACAGTTCTAGCATAACTTCCCTGCTCTTATATTCTATGCCTCGGCTAATAAAGTAAAGTATCCCGTATGCCTTTTTAGCCACCTTATCTACCTGTCCTGCTACCTTCAAGGATCTGTGGATATGCACTTCAAGATCCCCCTGTTCCTCTACACCTCTCAGTATCCTCCCATTTATTTGTATTCCCTTGCATTGTTTGCCCTCCCCAAATGCATTACCTCACATTTCTCTGGATTGAATTCCATTTGCCACTTTTCTGGCCACCTGACCAGTCCATTGATAGCTTCCTGCAGACTACAGCTTTCCTCCTCACTATCAACCACACGGCCAATTTTTTGTCTCGTCTGCAAACTTCTTGATCATGTCCCCTACATTCAGGTCCAAATCATTAATATATACCACAAAAAGCAAGGGACCTAGTACTGAGCCTTGTGGGACCGCACTGGAAACAACCTTCCAGTCACAAAAACACCCGTCAACCATTACCCTTTGCTTCCTGCCACTGGACCAATTTTGGATCCAGCTTGCCACTTTCCCTTGGATCCCATGGGCTTTTACTTTTCTAACCAGTCTGCCATGTGGAACCTTGTCAAAAGCCTTGCTAAAATCCATGTAGACTACATCAAATGCACTACCCTCATTGACCCTCCTTGTTACCTCCTCAAAAAATTCACTCAAGTTAGTCAGACACGATCCTTGCTTAACAAATCCATGTTGATTGTCCTTGATTAACCCGTGCCTTTCTAAATGACGATTTATGCTGTCCCTCAGAATTGATTCCAATAATTTGCCCACCACCGAGGTTAGACTGATTGGCCTATAATTACTCTGTCTAATCCTTTCTCCATTTTTAAACAACGGTACAACGTTAGCAGTCCTCCAATCCTCCAGCACCACGCCTGTGTAACCAGGGAGGATTGGAAAATGATGGTCAGAGTCTTTGTTATTTCCTCCCTTGCTTCTCTTAACAGTCTGGGATATATTTCATCCGGGCCTGGCGATTTATCGACTTTCAAAGATGCTAAACCCCTTAATACTTCCTCTCTCACTATGTTTTCCCATCCAATATTTCACACTCCCCCTCCTTATCTATAGGTAGGGGCCTGGATGGTTGCATGGGCACCATCAATAATGCCCTATACTTTGGAGAGTCTTATAAAACAGAAAATTACAGTGCCCTCATTCTGTGCCAGTTTTCAATGAAAGAAGTGATGAAGAGGTTTGGCCTGGCAAGCAACTCCTGATGCATTTGTGCTGTGCAGATTGATTTGCTGATATTCCCTATAGCAATTTGGAATGAGGAATAAAGTGTGGCGACTGACTGCCATTGGCAGTGCTGCTCCTGTGTGGAGGTTGTGTGCAGGTCAGATTCCAGCAGACAGCACAGCTCCATCACTGCCTTCCTTGCAAAGCAGAACCTTCAAGTACAGTTGTCCTCTGACATTCCCAAGTAGGTTTGCCTGGGTTTGTGTACACATCTGCATTGATAAGGCAACTGCAGGCTGTCCACCTCTGATGTAACTTAATCTGCCTAAGGTTCCTCCTCACGTCCTCTTTTACCTCATCCAAACAAACACAAATAAAGAGGAACGCCCATGTTCAGATTTTTGATTGTAGCAATCAAAAACCCTGCAAACAAAATTGCAGCAAAAAAATCCAATAATCAGAAATCCAGCAATAAATATCCAGCAGCTCAGCCCTTAACAATTAATGTCCTCAAAGCTCGGAATGTGCCTGGCTTTCATTGTCCATTTTATATAAGCCAGATGACAGCACAACACATCCCCACAAGATAAATTGGGGAATAGTCTGAAATTTCATTTCAATCACATTTATATGGATTTTAATATAAAATTAAGCTTTTGCACAGAACATGCAAGAGCACTGGCTGGAAGATTAATTGCTGGGTGGTTTGAGCAGGGATCTGGTTAAACAGATCTCCATCTGAATTCTCGGCTCTTGCTCGCCTGTTCCAGTCAAAAAAGTTGCTTCACAAACTTTCAATGATGGTTTACTTTTTAGTTTCATCATCACATCAAAGAAAGACAAAAACTAATTCATGTGAGATAACATACTTTATCTGTAATGGTAGTATGAATACTGCCTCAGCCTGCTTTCTAATTTGAAATGTTGCTACACTAGCTTTTAATGTGTAGGACGGTACTATTATTTCATAAGTGTTAATCTGCAAATCACACCCAGTATTCCCTGTCATATTAAATTCCAGTCTGCTACTTTGATCTTGGTACAAAACATACACAACTAGATTGCCAATTTTTAAAAATTGTGTTATGGCTATAACGCTTAGTGGTTTGGCTAAAATGCTTAGTAATTCCATAAAATGTAAGAGTGAAGCTTGAGCAGTTAATATTATTCTCTGAAATTTAGCAATGTGTTATAACCTTCTAACATAATCCTACCAATATTTTTAATGAATCCTACCTATATTTGAAATTGATTGCAAGTTTGCGCAACTAAATGGTCTTCAATTATCATTAAGTTTCGCTTATTGTTGTTCACCATTGTCCCTGCTGTTTTGCCATCTGCTTGTAATGTGAAAAGGGAAGAGACATTGCAAATATTTTCCTAAACTAGGATTGTATTACTTTTAGTTGTTAGGAAGAGTATATTTTGCTGAAGAAAATGATTTGCTCTGTTTTACTGGTATTTCTACTTTTTCTTATTATTGCCTTCCAGTCTTTTTTTCCTCTATCTTTCTCTGCCAATTTTCTCCCCTCTTAGATGACACAGATAGGGAGTGTGGTTAAACTGAAGAGGACTGTTAAATGGCTTTAGGAGAACAGAGCTAGGTTAATAGATTGGACAGATAGCTGTCAGGTGAAATTTAATGCAGAGAAATGTGCGATGATACTTTTTGGGAATAATAGGAGCATAGGAACAGGAGTAGGCCATTCAGCCCCTCGTGCCTGCTCCGCCATTTGATAAGATCATGGCTGATCTGTGATCTAACTCCATATACCCGCCTTTGGCCCATATCCCTTAATACCTTTGGTTGCCAAAAAGCTATCTATCTCAGATTTAAATTTAGCAATTGAGCTAATATCAATTGCCGTTTGCGGAAGAGAGTTCCAAACTTCTACTACCCTTGTGTGTAGAAATGTTTTCTAATCTCACTCCTGAAAGGTCTGGCTCTAATTTTTAGACTGTGCCCCCTACTCCTAGAATCCCCAACCAGCGGAAATAGTTTCTCTCTATCCACCCTATCCGTTCCCCTTAATATCTTATAAACTTCGATCAAATCACCCCTTAACCTTCTAAACTCTAGAGAATACAAGCCCAAATTGTGTAATCTCTCCTCATAACTTAATCCTTGAAGTCCGGGTATCATTCTAGTAAACCTACGCTGCACTCCCTCCAAGGCCAATATGTCCTTCCGAAGGTGCGGTGCCCAGAACTGCTCACAGTACTCAAGGTGTGGTCTAACCAGGGTTTTGTATAGCTGCAGCATAAATTCTGCCCCCTTGTACTCCAGTCCTCTAGATATAAAGCCCAGCATTCCATTAGCCTTATTGATTATTTTCTGCACCTGTTCATGACACTTCAATGATCTACGTACCTGAACCCCTAAGTCCCTTTGGACATCCACTGTTTTTAACTTTTTACCATTTAGAAAGTACCCTGTTCTATCCTTTTTTGATCCAAAGTGGATGACCTCACATTTGTCTACATTGAATTCCATTTGCCACAGTTTTGCCCATTCACCTAATCTATCAATATCCCTTTGTAATTTTATGTTTTCATCTACACTGCTTACATTGCCACCAATCTTTGTGTCATCGGCAAACTTAGATATGAGATTTTCTATGCCTTCATCTAAGTCGTCAATAAATATTGTGAATAATTGAGGCCCCAAGACAGATCCCTGTGGGACTCCAGTAGTCACATCCTGCCAATGTGAGTACTTACCCTTTATCCCTACTCTCTGTCGCCTTTCGCTCAACCAACTTCCTAATCAAGTCCGTACTTTTCCCTCAACTCCATGGGCTTCTAACTTAGCTAACAGTTTCTTATATGGGACCTTATCAAATGCCTTCTGGAAGTCCATATAAATAACATCCATTGACATTCCCCTGTCCACTACTTTAGTCACCTCTTCAAAAAATTCAATCAGATTTGTCAGGCACGACCTACCTTTCACAAATCCATGCTGGCTCTCCCTGATTAACTGAAAATTCTCGAGGTGTTCAGTCACCCTATCCTTAATTATAGACTCCAGCAATATCCCCACAACAGATGTTAGGCTAACTGGTCTATAATTCCTCGGTTTCCCTCTCTCTCCTTTCTTAAAAAGCAGAGTGACATGTGCAATTTTCCAATCTAGAGGGACAGTTCCTGAATCTAGAGAACTTTGAAAGAATAAAGAGAGGAAATATTTAGTAAACTTTAAAAAGAGTAGAAAAGCAGAGATTTGGAGGTTTCGATACTCCAAAAGTTTAAAAAAGCATACGGGATCCTACATTTTATAAACTGTGGCATAGAATACAAAAGCGAAGAGGTAATGCTTAAACCTATACATACCATTGGTTAAGCTGCAGTTAGAATGTTGGGCACCTTACTTTAAGAAGTATGTCATGGCCATGGACAGGGTGCAGAAGAGTTTCACTAATATGATACCAGGAATAAAATGCTTTAGTTATGAGATGAAACCGGAGCTCTTTTCATTAGAACAAAGAGTTAAGAGGAAACCTGATCGAGGTCTTCAAAACAAAGAGATTTTGTTAAGTTAAATCAGGAAAAACCATTTACACTGGCCAGTGAATTAGTAACTAGAGGGCATACATTTAAGATCATAACCAAAGAAACAAAGGGAGAGGTAGGAGAATTTATGTTTTATCCAGAGGCTTGTTATGACATGAAACATCCTAGCAGAAGAAGCAGAATGCATTGACATTTTTAAACAGCTAAATATTAAAAAGAAACATTTTAAAAGGGTATTAGTCGATCTCCTGTGGTGTTGCACATGAGGAGTCAATACCAAGTGTAGTCTTTAGGTGAATGGGGTTAATAGGAAGGAATTAGTTGGACCAGGGCATGCAGTTATAATTCAGTTCCCATATTAAAGCCATACTTCTGTCCTTATATTTCTATAATACATTGATGTTTATATTATTATTTATAGTTAAAAAGCAAATCCTTTGGCAATTTGGGAAGCAGAGGAGTAGAGTTGAGTGAAGCAGAATAGTTTTTCTGCAGTGTCGGCTGAGAAGCTGGGACATGCAAAACTGAAGTGCTACAGTGCCACCACCAGCAGGAGGGTGTAATTACAGTGTGATAAGTTTACATGGTTAGTTTCCATTATAAATATGGACATAATAATTTATAATGGAAAAAAGTCACAATAATGTCACAACAGGAAGTAATGTTTTGTAGACAGGAAGTATGCACAGAAATAAGATTTTTAACATTATGGCTTGGTAAAGAACAAGTATGTAGCTCTTTCAAAGAGCAAGTACAGACACATTGGGCCGATTGGCTTCCTTCAGGGCTGTAAAATTGAATGATTCTATATGATTTTTCTGAAGATATTTATTCTATACTGGGCCATGGTTCCACGGGCGCTTACCCATGTGTTTATTCTCCATGTGTGAGCCTAGTTAAGCCTGGGATCTTCCTACCTTAAGTAGCTGAGCTATTTGAAGGAACTATTTGTATATTTATTAAAAACACAGTAGAGCAACAAAAATCATACGACGACTTATATTAAAACAGATTTGCCATAATTCTATGGAATTAACTGGAAAATGCTCCAGTAGGTCTCTTCATTATTTAGTATTTTATGAAGTATCATCCTCGGGATACATTTTGGTGCTGAGCATTAATGTCACAACGCTGATTCTCATTCTGAGGCTATGATTACAGTCTTGAGCATATAATTTTATGGCCTGCTTTTTCAATGTATATTTTTAATATATTTCCTTGTAACATCTGTTTTTTTTACATTGTACATTACCTGAAATCTCCTGCAGTCATTGTACATTATGAAGTTTGACGCCTTGGAGATTAAAGCTTCAGCTGAAGCTAAGAGTTCCTTAAGGAAAAGATCTCTATCAGGCTTGTCCTAAAGAGACTTATCAACTTTGCTGCCCTATAAGGCTACTGTATTGAAGTTGGATAAAGGCCATTTTAAGATTAAATAAGATAGAACAGTGGTTCAGGATCAATAACAATAGAACATCTGCTTGCTTGCTTATTCTCAGTAGGAATCTCATAGGATCTCATATGGCGTTGCTTATGGTGAGCTGGATAACATGCTGTATTTTTAAGGACAGGAGTATTATACCATATAATGCTCAAGTTATAATTTTGTGATGCTGGAGCTATGCCTCTTTAAAGCCACAAGTTTAATTGTTTGTCAGTTAGAGTTCATTGTTGTTTGATGAGAGAACTTTGTAGACTGGAATACGCTTGTAAGTTTTAGGCTGCAGCTCAAAAACACCTAGCATTTAAGACTGCTTGCATCTGTAACAAAGTGTGATGCTTGGACTGTGATTTTTGTATCTTTGTGGTACTATTTTTAATATGTTACTGTGGAACCTCCCATGGCATTGCTCCTGGTGAGATGCAGGATACAATGGTGTATCATATACCAGTAACATATACCATATCCTCTAACTCATCCATGACCAACACCGTGGGAGGTTCAGTAGTGCTGTATGAAACTCGTTTAGGGAAGTTTGAATTTTTAAACGTTTTCAGAGTCTTACACTGGATTATACTACAATCAAGCTCGCTCTCCATTCACTTGTCAAACTAGCCTCAATTAACCATTCCTGCAAGTTTATCATCATTGTACTAAATTAACCTCTACCTTTTTTGCCAACTGTGGAACTGTCACATTTTGGGATTTTGGATCATTGTCTTCTTCACAGAAATGATTTTGGGATTAAGTTATTTTTAAAGGTTTTTTTCTTCTAAACAAAATACATTTGGACAGATTTAAAAAGAAATGCAACAGGCTACAAGCATTGAGTATGTGTATTGAAGCCAGACAGGCCAGTCTGTGGAATTCACAACCGATACAATGAGAGCCCATTGTCTCATCCATAGTCCATTAGCCAGTATAGCCCCCATTAATCTTGGGAATAGCGGGAGATGTCCTTTTTAAACTTGCACCCTAAATAGGGACAAGTTGCAGTTTTATTGGCAGGCTGATTGGTAAATGGCCCCGATATTTGGAGGGAGCAGGGCGGTGGGGGGTTCGTAGTGGCCAGGAAATGTGGGTAACGTGGAGAATTGGAGGTCCAGTCGAATTTAACAGCAAGACCTCGTTTAAATTTTTTGTTTTCATTTCCCGGCTGGCAGCCAGCCAGATTGAGAGGCAGGTCGGGTTCAGGTTTCAGAGTTTTGAAATTTTTACCCTCTCCCGCCTGTCCTAAGGTGTTAAAATTCCCCCAGTGGGTCAGCTCCCACAACCCCGCCCCCACCCATCCCTGCCATCAGTTGAAAGCAGAAAAGGACAAGGGGTGTCATGGACAGTAAAGGTTTAGAACAATTGCGTTAGAACAATTGATTGTGTTATATTATTTTCCATGTTTTCGAAGAGAGATGTGAGATTGAGCTAAGTAAGTGGAATTTGCTTTGATTGTTACTTTGTATGTTCACTTGCTGTCTGTGAAATGAAACCACTTGATGATTCACATTTGGCCTCATCTTACCAAGAATTTCTCAGTTTGCCTTCAAAAAGATTGGAGAAGAGCACATCTGAGATATGATATCCAGTTCAAATCACAAAGGGGTCCTATTGTTACATCCCTGGGTTACGTTACCATGTAGTTACATGTTGGGCAATATGAGCACTCACCTAAACATAAGACACTCAGCCTGCTCATGAGAGTGACCAGCACTGCTGTACCTGGAAAATTTAAGGCAGACCCTAAACTTGTATCAGAAACTCATTGCTTATGGTATCCTCATCCTTATTCAAAAATATGTTTTAATTGTTATTGTTGAATTAAATCTGTAATCATTACTAGTTAATTGTTGCAACCTTCATACCATTCACTATTTCACAATGCAAGGCATGAACGAAAAAGAAGATTTGAGTTCAAAAGCAGAAGGATTTATATCTAATAAAATTATGCACTCCCTCCACTACCACCGCACCGTGGCTGCAGGGTGTACTATTGACAGGATGCACTGCAGCAACGTGCCAACGCTTATTCGACAGCACCTCCCAAACCCGCAACCTCCACCACCTAGAAGGACGAGGGCAGCAGGTGCATGGCAACAGCATCACTTCAAGTAGTCCTCCAAGTCACACACCATCCAGACTTGGACATATATTGCCATTCCTTCATTATCGCTGGATCAAAATTCTTGAACTCCCTACCTAACAGCAATGTGGGAGTACCTTCACCACATGGACTGTAGGGGTTGAAGAAGAAGGTGGCTCACCACCACCTTCTCGAGCAACTAGAGATGGACAATAAATGCTGGCCTTACTAGCGACGTTCATTTCCCGAGAAATAATTTTTAAAAACTTGTCGTTTGTGATTCTGGATGGAACTCCCAATAGAACCAGATTTGGCCCAATCCATTGACCTTTTAACTACTGCATGACAATGCTTCCCGTTTATGTGGAGACGGGCAGTGTTGCCAAGACAGTCTAACTGGATCTGAATGCTCTGGAAGATAGTCTATGTTGATAAATGCTGTCTGAGTGTGTGAGAGAGAGAGGGCCTAAGTTGTAATGACTAACCAGACTGCATTTTAAGATTTGAAATGACCGCTTATCACTCTATTTTTAAATTTAAAACTATTTAGACCTTTTAAATGTGATTTATTTTTAACTTGATTTGGTTAAAGTACACATTACTTATTTCTAGTCAAGTTTATGTTGATAAAATTGAACAATTGTCATGACTGTTTGTGGTGCTAAATGACATCTCAGCCAGTGAATTTAATTCATCTTGTGACTGTGGCTTACAGCCAAAATTTAACAATCAATCAACTCAGTCTAATCAGTTATTATCTTACAATGTAATTAAATCTGACACAGAGAGGAGCCAGTCATATAGAAATTTGATTTCCTGCAATGCTTAGAATAATTTTTGGTTATTTTAAATAGCGTTTATTGCAGCTTACCAAGTTGAGGGAGAGTCTATTCCGGAAGCAGACAGAAATGCCCTGTCCAATAAAAGTGTCTGTGGTGATTGTTGGCGAACAATTCAGAGTATTGGGCCAGAAATTGTTCGTAAAATAACGATGAGCCTAACAGCACTTTGAAGGCAAATTGAAGAGCAAGTTCCGGCGACCACACATGCACAGTCAAACATGAAAATCCAAAACTTGCTCTTCCTGACTCCCTGCTGATCTGACAGCTTCACATTAAGGAGATTGCGCAGGCTGGAATCAATGGACCAGCGTGAACTTGCTCTCCTGCCCAGCTGGAAACTAACTAATTGCAACAGAAAAAAAGTAGGCTGAGTTATATCAGGTTTAAGCTAACTTTTAACGGGGTGGTAAGTATTATTGACTGCCAAACAACCTCCCTGGCCCTGAAAATTAACTTTTAAAAATGTGGAGTATCATTACTCCTGATTTCAATACTTTTTGGATGTTTAAAAAAATTTTAAAATTTAAAAATTTAATTTTTTTTTACTTTTTCTTTCTGCCTCTTTTATCTCAGTCTTTTAATCTTACCCTCTCTTTATTTCGCTTTCTCTATCTGATTTTATAGTACATTTACTAATCTTATCTGACACTTCCTGGTTCTTAGCCTGCGCGGTTTGTGAATGAGCTTCACTTCCTGGTACTCAAAAGTTGATTGGTGGAGGGGACACAGAAATCCTTTCCTCCTTTCACAGCTCAGGGAAGCCCGGGAACAACCGCTGCTCTTCTTTCAGCTCTCAATTAAAGCAGGTAGTGCCCAGACAGTGGTGGGAATGACTTCCGCCCCATTTCTGCGGTCGCTGTGGCCGTCGCAATCTTGCCCCAATCCTACCACTGGACAGTGGGAGCATCCACCTGAGTCAGGCGCCAAGCATATTTAAAATGCAAATCGGGGTCCTATGATGTTCATAGGACCCTTTTTGCCAACTCAGGCGACTACTGGACAGAGCGTGCGCTGCATACAATCCACTTAGTATCAGTTGGCGGTCCAGCTGAAGAGGAAGTGACGGTAGATTTGTGTTTATGTTTGTGAGGTCGCATGGAGCAGGAATGCTCCTCTAATCTCCACAAAACTGCCCTGGGCCCCGGCAGCCCTGGATGCTCCATCCAGAGATCATTTCTCCCCACCCCTCACTTCTCCACAGACCTTTCTTCTAGGCCTAGTGGTCGGCCACGATTGAATCTACTTCCACCACCCTTTCATGGAGCGCATTCCAGATCATAACTACTCGGTGTGTAAAGAAAGTTTTTCCTCATGTCACCTTTGGTTCTGTTGCCAATCACCTTAAACCTGTGTCCTCTGATACTCAACCCTTCCACCAATGGGGACAGTTTCTCTTTATTTATTTTATCTAAACCCTTTGTGATTTTGAACACTTCTATCAAATCTCCTCTTAACCTTTTCTGCTCTAATGAAAACAACCCAAGCTCCTCCAGTCTATCCACATAAC
The DNA here is from genome assembly GCF_035084215.1 of Heptranchias perlo. Taxonomy (NCBI): domain Eukaryota; kingdom Metazoa; phylum Chordata; class Chondrichthyes; order Hexanchiformes; family Hexanchidae; genus Heptranchias; species Heptranchias perlo. The sequence continues at coordinate 27,042,506 of NC_090343.1, forward strand.
TGAAGTCCTTCATCCCTGGAGCCATTCTAGTAAATCTTTTCTGCACCCTCTCTAAGGCCTTCATATCCCTTCCAAAGTGCGGTACCCAGAATTGGACACAATACTCCAGATGTGGCCGAACCATTTATAAAGGTTCAACATAATTTTGTTGCTTTTGTATTCTGCCTCTATTTATAAAGCCCAGGATCCCATATGCATTTTTAACCGCTTTCTCAACCTGTCCTGCCTTCTTCAAAGATTTGTGCACAAAGATCCTCAGGTCACTCTGTTCCTGCTCCTCCTTTAGAATTGTACCATTTAGTTTTATTGCCTTTCCTCATTCTTCCTGCCAAAATGTATCACTTCGCAGTTCTCTGCATAAAATTTCACCTGCCATGTGTCCGCCCATTCCACCAGGTTGTCTAGGTCCTCTTGAAGTCTATTACTATCCTCTTTACTGTTTACTACACTTCCAAGTTTTGTGTCATCTGCAAATTTTGAAATTGAGCCCTGTACATCCAAGTCCAAGTAACTAATATGTGTTTAAAAAAAAGCAGTGGGGAATATTTACCGATTCCTGGGGATCACCACTGTACACCTTCCTCCAGTCCAAAAAACAATCGTTCACCACTACTCTCTGTTTCCTGTCACTTAACCAATTTCATATCTATGCTGCCCACTGCTCCTTTAATTCCATGGGCTTCAATTTTGCTGACAAGCCTATTATGTGGCACTTTATCAAACGCCTTTTGAAAGTTTATATGCACAACATCAGCCGCATTGCCCTCATCAACCCTCTCTGTTACCTCATCAAAAAACTCTACCAAGTTAGTTCCCCCTCGTCATTGTCTCCCTCCTCCTCCTCATCATTGTCTCCCTCTATCTCCTCATCATTGTCTCCCTCTATCTCCTCGTCATTGTCTCCCTCCTCCTCCTCGTCATTGTCTCCCTCTACCTCCTCGTCATTGTCTCCCTCTACCTCCTCGTCATTGTCTCCCTCTACCTCCTCGTCATTGTCTCCCTCTACCTCCTCGTCATTGTCTCCCTCTACCTCCTCGTCATTGTCTCCCTCTACCTCCTCGTCATTGTCTCCCTCTACCTCCTCGTCATTGTCTCCCTCTACCTCCTCGTCATTGTCTCCCTCTACCTCATCATTGTCCCCATCCTCCTCCTCCTTCTCATTGTCATTGTCGCCTCCTCCTCCTGCGAATTATTGCCTCCAGTTCCCCCATTTTGTGTTAGATGTTGTGCACATTGCTGTCCAGACAATTTAATTTGCTTTTAATAATTGTTCCTGTCACTTTATTTTGAACAGTCATTTTGTACATCTGTTCTATAACTGTATTTGTTCCCTGACCGCATATGTTACCCTTGTTCCTTACTTTGGTCTGACCTTTACTCTCATCTACTATTCTATTTATCTTCACGCTTATGTTATTTTCCCAGATCCCTTCTACTATCTTACTCATTTAAAGTCCTATTAACAACCCTATTTATCCTTTCCACAAGGACACTGGTCCCATTTCAATTCAGGTGGTGCCCATCCCAGTGGTACAGTTCCTTCCTGTCCCAGTACCGGTGCCAGTGACCCATGAAATGGAACCCCTCCTTCCCACACCAGTCTTGATAAATTAGTTCTTGATATAATACAATTACTTGAGATCTGGATTATATTTAGTAGATGCATTTAGCTTGTTTTCAGATTAATTTATAGCTAATTCGCCTTGTTGTTTGTTTATTAATTTCTTTTTTATATATTTCCTTAACTCCTATTTATTATTTATATGTACCAGATTTTGATTTAATGAAAATTGGAACCCTTTAGTGTTAGTCTTCTCTATTTAGTTCAGTTTAATTTTATGCCCTTAGATCTGATTAATTAATTAAACACTTAGCTTAATTATATAATAAATTAAACACATGATTTAATTATATAAAAAATTAACCATTTGACTTAATTATATAATAAATTAAACACTTAGCTGTAATTCCTCGGGCTTTTCCCTCTGCTCTGACTTCACTTTTTTAGATTCAGAATTTCTTTTTCTAGATGTTTCCCTGCATTTGTTTTTAGTAGTGTTCCTCTCAGCCGTTTCCCCTGTGCTTTATAGTACTGCTCTCAGCCGCTTCTCCCGCGCTTTATAGTACTGCTCTCAGCCGCTTCTCCCGTGCTTTATAGTGCGCCTCTCAGCCACTTCTCCCGAACAAATGTTATGTCTTTATTCAACAAAAAAAAAGGAAGGGACATACTAAGTATTAACAGGCTTTTGTATTTAATGTGAGTAGTGGGATAATTGTTAGAATCCATCATAAATGACAGAGTAGCTGAGCACTAAGAAATATATCAACTTATTAGACAAAGTCAGCATGTTTTTTTGAAAGGTTAATCATGTGTAACTAATGTAAGGGAGTTCTTTGACTGTATCATTGAGGTGGATTAATGGATGTCATATGCATGGATTTTCAGAGGTCATTTGTTAAGTTTCTGCATGAGATTGCTAGCTTAAAATTCAGGCAGATGGAATTGGATATAACATTTTGAAAGGGATAAAAAATGGATTGGAAGTGGAGAGTTGAGAAAAAAAGGACAATCTTAGGTTGTCAGACAGTTTCCTTTGGTGACCCTGAGGATCAGTATTGGGCATGTTCATTGTTTACATTAAATAAGCTATTTGCATTATTAGGGGATTGAAGACTGATAAGTGTGATTACCAAGGGAAATAAAAATGATGCTGCAGTTTTCTGATCGATCCTGATAAAATTGATCATTTTTATTACCTCCAAAGAGATTGTACAGTGCCAAGGTTTCAAATGAAGTCAGATTATTCATTTGAATTCTGTAGCTCTGTTCATGTCAGTCCACCATTTGGAGTCATCCATCAATTAGTATGGTGCACAACAATGAAAATTCAATCAGGAAGCTAAATCAACAATGAACCAAGAAAAGTGGATCAGTTAGACAGTTCATAAAAGGTTGATATATAATGAAAACATCAAATATCTGCATTATTATTTCTCTGCATTTAAAAGAAATAGAAATTATGGGCCATATTTTCAGCATGTTTTCAATTTTTGATCTGACAATGCCAGTTGGAAATGGCAATTTTGTGGATTAAGATCATGCTGTCTAACATGAGTGTGTTAATGCAACCATATGAAAATTCCCTGCATGCTATCTTAATGAAGGTGCTAACTATAGGTTCATACCTTCACTAAAGTAGCAAACTATGGTATTTCATATGCATACTTCATTCATTTCATATTAGAAATTCCAATTTTACCCCATTGATGTTAGACTGTTTGACTGTCATGCCCATGTTACCAATATGGGTTTAACTCAGCAGTAAATGGACTTCAAAATAAAATGATATTGAGCCAGTTATTAGTGATGGACATTGTCAACTTGAATCCACTTTTTTTCAATTTGTTCGAGCTTTTATGCCACATTTACGTCAACACATTTACTGTTGGTTGTTCTATATACAGGAAATAATTTACTGTATAAAATGAGAATGGAATGTTCACTAACACACCAGGAAACAAAATAACTATAAGAATTCTGCACAAATCAGCGGGCAATGGCCCAGATTTGTCTTTGGTTGTGCTCGAAGCCGAATGTTCCAATATTTCCAGCGCAGCTTAATTTAAATATTGTGGGTGAGATCATATGAGAACAGAATGCTGTTAGTGGATTCAGTGAAGGCAGGAAGCAAGAGGTGAGTGTGTGTTTTGACTGAGAATGAGAGGTGGTATAGTCTGCCCATGTGATGGGTGGTGAAGGATGTGATGGACGGGAACGAATTGTTCAGAGTGCTGAGGGAAAAGGGAGAAAGAAAGAATTTGTATTTTATATAGTGTCTTTCATAGTCTCAGGACGTCCCAAAGTGTTTTACAGTCAATGAAGTACTTTTGAAGCATAGTCACTGTTGTAATGTAGGAAACTCAACAGCCAATTTGTGCACAACAAGGTCACATAAACAGTAATGAGATAATAACCAGATAATCTGTTTTAGTGATATTGTTTGAGTAATAATTATTGGCCAAGACACTGGGGAGAACTCCCTGCTCTTCTTCAAAATAGTGCCATGGGATCTTTTACGTCCACCTGAGAGGGCAGACAGGGCCTCTGTTTAACAGCTGAAAGATGGCACCTAGATTTTGTACTCAAATCTCAAGTGGGATTTGAACCCATAACCTTCTAACTCAGAGGTGAGAATGTTAACACTTAAAAATTGGCAAACTCACTAAAAGTGTACTGAATTTTCAGTTTTTGCATCCCTTGCACACGCTGGGACTGCCTCTATCAGGAAATTAATGTATCCAAGTGCATGATTTTCTGTCCATGAATTTTAAACAGAAAAATTAATGAAGGAACGTAATGACAGGAACCGCCTGATGAGGGAGCAAATGATAGCAATGGTACAAAAGGGGCTGCCACGGTTCGAGGGAGGAGGTTGATGGCCAGGAGGATGGTAGGGGATTATGGCCTGATAACTCAAAAGAAGCCAATGGCAATTTAGGTCCCATTCTGCTGGGCCTCTCCCCCACACATCATTGTATCCTGGTCCTCCCAATACTGCCAGATAGATATATGAATCAATAGGGAAAGATTTTCTCAGGGCACTAGGTGTAGTAAAATTGCACCTGAGAAGATCTTCCCCCGTTTATTCATATACCTTTATAAAGGTGTTTCCGATTTAGCCACATCAAATGGACCAACACTATCCTGCAGGGGCCGGGGGGAGATATAATAAGTTTGTATTTTTCTGATGAGATATACCAATGCTATACAGCCTTTAAGAAGTCAATTACAGTTTTTATGCTGATGCACTATTTTAATCAGAATGTATTTCTGTGGGACTGATATAACCTGCAGACTTATGAGAGAAAAGATAATTTTATTTGGTTTATCATTTTCTGACAGTTTTGATGTTTGCTGTTAAATAAAGGTGCTGGTGGGCTAAAATGATGTCAAAGGTTAGTTTGGGCACCAGAAAGTGTGTTGACACGTTTTTCCCCACTTCATGCAAGTGCCTGTTGTTAATGAATTAAAAGGACCATCAAGGTCAATGGGGTTCATGCAATTACTGGTGGGCTGATATCAGAGTGAACTCATTTTAATGTGCTGTGGACTAATGATGTGGACTCGCTACTAATATTGCAGATATTCACAAAACACTTCTTTATTTTTGAATACTTGTTTAAAACCGGTCATTGTAGTTTATACAGGAAGATATTGCAGTCACATATTGGATATCAAAATACCACTTAACTACAAGGACCTTAAATTTGAGCAACTTTTTGCAGCAGCAGCATTATCATTGAGTAAAAGAATGCTTCTCAGCTCCTTGATTTGCCTCTATCCTTGTTGTGCTGTATTCAAAATCAGTAAATTTTGAAGTAAGCTTACCACTTGAGGATTGGGGCACACAACGGTCTAATTTATTAATATCGCCGTTGCGGATAATTCCCGGCCTTTGCCATTTTAGGAACCCAATTTGTTGCTTATTTTATATGAACAACTGCTTTTTACACATGGACCTTGTTGCTTCCCTTTCAAATTACATTTCAAAAATAGCCATAGATTGATCCAATGTGGTTAGATTTTCAATTTACATAACTGTTTACACTGAAGCATAAAATGTAAAGTGTACTATATTTTGAAATAATCCAGTACAATCAGTATTTCTTAGATAAAGCAAGCACAGTTTCTCCTGCTGGAATGGTTCTAGATAAGTTAATGTGTAGTTACAGGAGAAATATGTTTTCCTATATGATATTTTGAATTGGTGTGAAAAAATTTGCAAACTTATCCAGTTTACTGCCTGAGGAATCTTAGCAATTCGATTCAAAAGTTAAAGATGACTTTTGAGAAAAGTATATTCTTAATATAGAAAAAATTTTTACAGGTGAAGTATTGTTTTTAAAATATATTTTATTAACTTTCCATTATCCCAAACAGTGGTGTGTTTCAAATTAATTCTTCCCAATTTTCTCCAATTTGCATTTTGATTAATGTACTTAACAAACATCTACCACCATTCAGTAACCAAGGAAATAAAGCACTAATAATGATCAAAAAACTCACGCCCACTGCTTTTTGCCTTACCATTTTACCAACAAGCGTACAAAAAGGTTCAAGTACATACACCATGCAAACATCAGTATTGAGACCATATGTCCAATGACAGTGGTTATTACTCATTTTATTTACTAATCCAAAACGCAACAACACAGAGAGATTCTACTTTTAGTATGTCGTTATTCTGTTTCCTATCACTATTTAATTGTTAATAATATATTACTTGTATTAATCTGAAAAAGCTCTGATTTGTGTTTAATATCCATCAATTCAAAGAGCATTTGATAGAGAAGGACAAGAGTATGTTCAATCAAGTAAAAAGATTACTGTAAATGGGGTAATTTTAATCCTGTGCTAATGACTGATTATTCAAATGATACAGCTTCTGCATCATAGAGGAAAAGTCCATTTATGGAAACTGCTGTTAAACCATTGAGAAAGAAGTCTGTTTTATAAGAACCCAAAGTTGCAACAGAGCCTGTTAGTTCTCCCCCAGGGAAATGGAGTCAAGTTGCTGCAGGCTGGCAGGAATATTCGGCAGCAGTGACCTCGGTTAATATTGTTACATGATAAGTTTTCTTGCTCATCAGATCTAAATCTGATCTCAACAACTTAAAATTTTAAAAAAGCATTTTTTGCTTGCCATTTATATTAATATGCATCATTCTTTAGGCCATTGAAGCTGTCACCAGTGGCTCCATCACTGTGGGCCCTGCTGCAGGGTTCCTAGAGCTGACCAAATGCTCCATGATTGACTGCATTGTTTCTATGCTCTTCTTGAATACCCCACAAAAGTTGGACCTGGACTCCTCCACGTTCTCTGACGTTGTGCACTGGCTTTCTGGTGGGAAGTCCGAAACACTGAGACTTTGTTCATGCACAGCCATCAATCTTCTTCCATAGGCTGGACTCTTGAAGTCAGCATCTGTCCCCTCTGTAGCAGTGCTAGGATGTGAATGGTTCCTGTGCCATCTTATCCCTGTGCCCTTGCTCCAGTGCACTTATGCTGGGTGAATCTCCCAATATAGACCCCTCAACCTACTTGGGGTGCCAGATTCTGAATTGGTGCCTGCAAGAGTAAAATCAAGTGACTGTGTTTCTTTAAGAGGATGGTCCTCCTCTTCCTCTGCCCCAGCAGTGCTTTCTATATCTGCTGGACCTGGAAAGGGAAAAGAGGGACCAAGGTTGTCAGTTAGTGGCAAGGGTAAACGGAGATAGATCAGTGGTAGCTCAAAGCAGCACCACTTTGCAATGGAGAGCGTGTATCAGGAGAGATTTCAGTGAGAAGGAAAAAAGAGGGCAAGATCGCCAAACGCCCTTTGGTGCATATCCTCCAGCCTCAGCAGTTGCAATGCTCCTGACTTGCTCCTGACTTGCTCCTGCCCACAATCTCCATGGTGACCTTCCTCCTGTCTGTGCTTGCTCCCTACTGTTGTGCGCCAGTTTGTGCTACAAGAAGAAAGGAAGTGTGTTAGTGTGTGGCCTGGTGAAAGATTGTGAAGATGTGGCTGTCAGAGTAGGATAGTGTTGCTGGTGTGTGAAAGACGGCACAGGTGTGGGGAAGTGAGGGAAGTAAGTGAGGACAAGTGCAGAGTGTGCCAGTAACAGTAGAAGGAGGTGCCATGAAGTGTGCTGCTGTAATTGGAGGAGAGTGAAGGGAAGCGGGGGATAGAAAGATTGTGAGTGCTGGGGCTACAGGTGGTGCAGGGCTAAGGAGAGAGTAAAAGAGATGTGAGTAGACTCTGGTCAGATCTTTAAATTTTTTCCAACATTGCACCCAGGTCCTCGCATTCAGCTGCTCTGCCCACTGGTGTCGAGCAACTCACCTTGGAACCCTTCTCCATCGGCTAGAAAGAGTAGCTTCTTCCTCCTGGTCACCTCTTCCATCAACACCTCTAGAGCAGCATCTGAAAATCCAGGAAAGGTGGGGGGTGGGGGGGTGGAGGGGGCCCTTCCTGTAACACCTCTGTCTGCCATTTCCAGTGTTGAACTGTAATTCTGAAGATTCTCTAATTCTGTAATTCTCATTTAAGAGGTGCAGGCTGCCTTTTTGAAAAAAATTGGAGTGCATGTTTCATTTGATTGCCATTTATTGGCAGCTCGCCAATTTTGGAGACAGAAAATTGGGTGTCAGTGACATCCTTTAAAGGCAGCCTGCACCTCTTAAATCAGAGGTTGTCTTCAGAATTACAGTTCAACACATCTTTCTGATGTCATTGGGTGCACGTTTCAATTGTGCCACCCATTTTGCGCTGGTTCCTGACACTAATCCAGAGTGCAAGGAACAGAGATTTCTATAGGTGCAGGGGGGGGGGGGGGTTGCTGGGCAGGCTTTTGGAAATTACAGAGATAGAGAGGGCCAAAACTATGAAAGAAATTAAACATGAGGATAAGAATTTTAAATTGGAGGGCTTGTGGGATTGAGAGCCAATGTAAGTCAGCATGGACTGGAGTTTATGGGTGGGTGGGACTTGATGCGTGATAGAATACAGGCAGCAGAGTTTTGGATGAGCTGAAGTATATGGAGTACAGACAATGAGAGGCCAGCCTGGAGAACATTGGAATAGTCAAGTCAAATGCATGGATAAGAATTTCAGCAACAGAGACAAGTGTGGAGGCGGATGATGTTACCGAGGTAGAACTAGATAGTCTTTGTAATGGAGACAATATGGAGTTGAAAGCTGAGCCCAGGATCAAATAGGATGCCAAGGTCGTGAGCAGTCTGGTTCAACCTGTGATAATGGCTGAGGAGGGGAATGGAATCAATGATAAGGGCACGGAATTTATGGCAGAGGCCGAAGACAATGGCTTTGATCCTCACATTGTTTAACTGGAGGAAATTATGATTCATCCAAGACTTAACGTCTGAAAGCACAGAGTCAGTGAAAGGGTTGAGAGAGATGATAGAAAGGTAGAACTGGGTGTCGTCGGCATATATGTGGCTGTCGACCCCATGTAAAGGCAACTTTTTTAGTGGATTGAAGGTTGTTCATATTTGATCAGTTAGAAGGTGAGACTGGAGCCTATCAAAATTCAACAGTCACTGAAGGGTGAGACTGGAACCTGTCAGTACCAATCAGATCAGCTTGAAGGTGTGACTGAAAACTGTCTGACAAATCAATCCGATGGTAATCTTGAGGCAGGAAAGATCAGTTGATGGTATCTGATACTCACAGTTATAGGTGTGTTTATTTTTTTTAATATTCGATCATGGGATGTGGTCGTCGCTGGCAAGGCCAGCATTTATTGCTCATCCCTAATTGCCCTTGAGAAGGTGATGGTGAGCCGGTTTCTTGAACCACTGCATTCCGTGTGGTGAAGGTTCTCCCACAGTGCTGTTAGGTAGGGAGTTCCAAGATTTTGACTCAATGACGATGAAGGAACGGCGATATATTTCCAAGTCGGGATGGTGTGTGACTTGGAGGGGAACATGCAGGTGGTGTTGTTCCCATGTGCCTGCTGCCCTTGTCCTTCTAGGTGGTAGAGGTCGCGGGTTTGGGAGGTGCTGTCGAAGAAGCCTTGGCGAGTTGCTGCAGTGCATCCTGTAGATGATACACACTGCAGCCACGGTGCACCGGTGGTGAAGGGAATGAATGTTTAGGGTGGTGGATGGGGTACCAATCAAGCGGGCTGCTTTGTCCTAAATGGTGTTGAGCTTCTTGAGTGTTGTTGGAGCTGTACTCATCCAGGCGAGTGAACAGCATTCCATCACACTCCTGACTTGTGCCTTGTAGATGGTGGAAAGTCTTTGGGGAGTCAGGAGGTGAGTCACTCGCCGCAGAATACCCAGCCTCTGACCTGCTCTTGTAGCCACAGTATTTATGTGGCTGGTCCAGTTTAGTTTCTGGTCAGTGGTGACCCCCAGGATGTTGATGGTGGGGGATTCGGTGATGGTAATGTCGTTGAATGTCAAGGGGAGGTGGTTAGACTCTCTCTTGTTGGAGATGGTCATTGCCTGGCACTTGTCTGGCGCAAATGTTACTTGCCACTTAACAGCCCAAGCCTGGATGTTGTCCAGGTCTTGTTGCATGTGGGCACGGACTGCTTCATTATCAGAGGGGTTGTGAATGCAACCGAACACTATGCAATGATCAGTGAACATCCCCATTTCTGACCTTATGATGGAGCGAAGATCATTGACAAAGCAGCTGAAGATCGTTGGGCCAAGGACACTGCCCTGAGAAACTCCTGCAGCAATGTCCTGGGGCTGAGATGATTGGCCTCCAACAACCACTAACATCTTCCTTTGTGCTAGGTATGACTCCAGCCACTGGAGTGTTTTGCCCCTGATTCCCATTGACTTCAATTTTACTGGGGCTCCTTGGTGCCACACTCAGTCAAATGCTGCCTTGATGTCAAGGGTAGTCACTCTCACCTCACCTCTGGAATTCAGCTCTTTTGTCCATGTTTGGACCAAGGCTGTAATGAGGTCTGGAGCCGAGTGGTCCTGGCAAAACCCAAACTAAGCACGGTGACTAGGTTATTGGTGAGTAAGTGCCGCTTGATAGCATTGTCGACGACACCTTTCATCACTTTCCTGATGATTGAGAGTAGACTGAGTGTTTGTCCGCAAAGAAGTTCTATATATAACAATTAAGCTGATTAAATGTGGCTTTTTTTCTCAAAGGAACTCTCCAGGGTATTCCCAGCTTTTCTTTTATAAGAAGGATTATTTTCTTGGAGAATGGTTTCAGCTGCATTTTTGAGATAAGGATGATGTTCCCTGGTGTAACTGTATTCACTGGCTTTATTGAGCATTCCTGTTGGTTTACTTGCAGAATGGCCAGAGTTTGGAACTAACACAAGAAGTTGGGTTGGAATGATGATTCTTCACTTAATTGAAAATATTACATTGAAGTTCCCACATTTAAGATATTACTACAATACACAACTGTGATTTGTGTTGACTGGTTTTGGGCAGGGCTCACAGTAACCAATTATGTTCTGTTTACATGCTCATGATGGACATCCCTTTGTTTCAGTGTAATAACTAGGGAGAGAGTGTCCACCATCTGTGTTAGACCAGTGAACATCCAAGGGGAAATGTGAAGACTGACAATAATCAAAAATACAATAGATTGTAGTCAGTAAGGTCCATCTAACATACAAAAGTTATCTCCCCTTGCCTGTTCCTGCAATCCGTATTAATTATTTGTCTGCTGTTATTGCAAACGGTAATTTCTAGCCTTGTGTTTTAAGTTTTAACATGCACAGCAAGTGAAGCATTAACTAAAAGAGGAAAAAAACAGGTTATTTGTACCCCATCATCAGACTTGGTTCTGAAGTTTTGTCTTGCTGATATTAATTCATCCTTATCCCTTTTGAAGCTATTAACAATAAAAATGTCTTTATTTATAATGGTTTAATTAACCATACCCTCAATCCAGGTAATTCTCTATCTGTCTCCATAGCATCCAGTCTAGGGACAGTGAACCAGTTTTGTCTCATGAATATAGAATACACTGTCAGTTTGGATTATTGTAGATGTGTGTTGTAAAAGTTTTCCTGTTTACAATTTAACATGATGGACAGAATTTCCTGAAAGCCTGCCTCACTGGTGAGACCTTGCATATAATGGGTAATTTATAGGAAAATTACTAATCAACTATTTCCCTCAACTTTTATGTTGCTTTCCAGGCACCCACAGGAGACATTTCAAAAGTTAGATGCTTGATTGTGTACTATTCCATTAAAGAGAGTCACCTGAAACCTCGTTTAACACATGCCTGGCTAAGTACACTCCAATTTCTACACAGACAGAAAGTAGTTTTTTCTGAGATGTTGAATTCCCCAAGGTACAGGGCATCATTGATGTATGTATGTAGCCACTTGTGCACCCACCTATGGCTTAACTAAATAGAAAGAGCTGTTATTCCATCAATGTGCAAATGGAATGTGACTACCAGAAACTGTACCGCCGTGCCATGGGGCAGAGAGGATGTACAGATCTAATGTCGAGTTTTAATCCCACATATGCCCCTTGTGTATCATGGACTTTTCTTCACTTTCCTGGTGCTGTCTTTTGAGCACACCATTATGTTTTTGTTTACATACGGATGTGTTTATTTTACATATGGATGAGTGGTCCAGTAGCAAGAAGAGGGGGGTTTATGACACACAGTGCTCCTTGAATCAGTGTCATGTGATATGAGATTTTACTAGGCAAAATATACACTGGGAGTTTCTATGTCATGTACATTTAAACTAACAATCATTGCAAACTAATTAGATATATTGTCAACATCTTTGTCTTGTATGTCTAACAAAATATGAACATTGTAGTGAAATGGAGCCTCCCACATAATCATAAGTTGTTGGAGTCAAATGTATCATGTCATTAGCTATGTTGCTTGACAGAAGATGTTTTTCAATGATTTGTAAGTACAATAACATTGTGGCAACTTTACAACTCACATCAGATAATATAATTATAGGCAATTTGTTGCCTTTCCTGAATCCCAGCAGCTAGCTGAATATCCATCTCTTCAGACACTTACACCCACAACAGTATCCCAACAGTAAATTAAGACCCAGTTATTTGTTGCTGTAAATTAAAGAGCCTACGCCATTGTCAAAAAGTAGCATGTGTCATAGTTTTTAAAAGTTCTACTGTAGAAGGATGATGAACCTTCCTGTTTGAATCAACCATCTTAACTCCTTATTGAAGTTCTAAATGAAAAAGGTTACATGTGGTAAGCAAGTCTCAACAGTACAGAATTAATTTCATGTAGTATGATTGTTTGTTTCAAAGGCCATTGGTGATCAGACATTTTAATGACAATTACCATTGAATCTCTGAAAATCACAAACTTAGTAGCTTCTGCATTTTGAGCCTAGCCTTTGCCTATTCTCTATAAAGGCATATGTCCCTTCATTTTGTCCCTTGGGCATCTGTTTAGTCTGTCACTTATGAAATTCATCCATTTAGCTTTGTGCACTTGGTCGATCAGGAACACTAAAAATGCAAAAGCTTATGAAGCCATGAATACTTCAGTAACAAAATCAAAGTGAAGTATGTATATGAACTGTAGACATTCACTTTTTTTAGCCTTTTCACAATGATTTTTTTTGTTGCAACATTTTTCTCCTAGCCCCTTCCATGTCCAGAGGGTGTTGACTCATGATGCGAAACGGTTCTATGGGTGACACATGCCTTCTGGTATCCTGTCCAAGTAGCCATCGTTGATGTATGAGGCTCGATGGGTTATTCAACTGCAGGAGGCACACAGTTGAGCCCAATCCAGTTCTCTTCCAATATCCAGGGTTCCAGGAATTTCAGCCTCTTTGATTAAGGTTTCTGTATAAGCTTATTGACTCCAAGAAATTGTCTTCATTTAGTTTCCATTCAGGTCCAACAATCTGGTATCAAAAACTGAAACCTTGCATAACCTCACCTATGTTGTTGATCACCAAGAATTGCAAGAGGATAAAAGATGAATAGGCAGCTAAATTAGTTGCTGACTAGCTGCTAACAAAATGTAAAGGAGATGTAGAATCATAAAGTTTTACAGCACAAGAGAACATTCAACCCATTATACCTGTGCCAGCTCCCTGAAAGAGTTATCCACTTGGTTCTATTCTCCTGTGCTTTCTCTATTCTCTGTTCATTTTTTCTTATTTCAAAAATGTATCAACTTCCCTTCTGTTAAAGCATTCCATGTCCTAACAACCCTCTGCATAAAAAAGAAATCCTCCTAATCAGCCCCCAGCTTCCACATGTGCTGCTAGATTGGACCCATACAGAGTGCTGTCAAATCCTAGCAAGGCTCCAGCCATACTTAAGCGTACTGCAAAACTTACACACACACCACAAGCACTGCCAAGCTCCAGATCTGCCCTCGGGCATTATCAAGCCACAGCTCCCCAAGGGCCCAATTTCTCTCTATGAAGCTGTCAAATCCTACCTTCCCAATTTGCTTCCAGGTCCAAGCCCTCTGAGTGGTTGCAGACTGCCTGCTCCGCTCCCAGCCTCCCTGCTACCTCCACCTGCTCCATCCTGTAAGCCAATCCGAGTACCCAGCTCTCTCATTCCTTCCTGGCCTCAGTCACCAGCTTCAATGTCCCAGTTTCTCTCTCACTTAGACATGTTACACCCGCTCCCAGGCAGCCTGCCCCACCCAATTCCTATACTCAACTTGAACTTGGTACATGTTGGCTGCCATCTTGCTGCAAAGATAAGACATCGATATTGACCAAAGGAATTGTATGTCTGTAAGCCATATAGAGACATTCGGAGACATACGGAAATGAGAGGAGATAGAAGGAAGGAGCTATTTATAGAAAGAATGATAGCAAAAGAATGAGAAAAAGAGTCTGTGCAAAACAGACACCATAGTTTGCGAGAAACACACAGAGAAAGAATAAGAATGGACCACAAAAGAGAGGTACACAAGAAAAATTGAAGAGTGGGAATAGAAGGATATACACAGGAATAGATTTTTTTTTGTGCATGCACAATGCCATGGGAGATCCAGTATATTTTTTAAAAAGATTGTTTGGTAAAGTTATATTGCAGTTAGTGTGAGACTACTTTCTAGAGATTGTATCACACCCTTACCTAAATTTGTGTTTGGTGATTACACAGCTAAGTACTCTACACAGTTTCTGTCAATGTGAAGCTGAAATCATAATTCTTTAGGAAGTAAAATAAAAACCCATTCTCAACAAACTCATAATGAAGGAAGAATTAAAAGAAAAAATTGGGTAGAGGCAAAGAAGTTCCAGTCTTGGATCTCCTGAAGATTATGAAATTGGTGAGAAATTAATCAAAAGTAGTGACTGCATTACAAAAGGCATTTACTGCAATGAATAATATTAAATGTAAATACATCCAGCATTTGAGTACTAAATTGTTAATTGTAAATTCCAAGAATGATTACATCTCTAAATGACTGTAATCAAAACCAACTGTCATTATGGGTTTAAATAAATACAGTTGTGACACATACTATGCTTGAAACATTATGAGAAATAAACACCCTGACATGTATCCGTTCCCGTTTGGGGTACAGTTCATTAAAATACAAAATGACAGCCATGTTTCATCTCAGATTTTCAGAAAAATGTGAACCTGTGAGAGCAAACTTGCAATGTTTTAATCAATTTGAAATACCAAGGCGCTTTAATTATTGTCTCTTGCAAAATGCTAACGCACAAATGTTTCATGTGTTGATCAAAAAAGGATGTAGGAATCAAAAAGACAATTTTGCTGAACTAGTGCACGCCATCATCCAGATCCAGTATTATTTGTATAAATAACAAAACACTGAAAGTAGTGAAGTTATTAACTCAGCAGCAATTGGCTCCTAAAAACTGGTTGATACTTTGCATTGCTTGCACCAACTTTGTGCAATAACAGAATAGTATGGCTATTTTGTTGTTTCCCATGGTTAATTCTGCTCCAGCATGTCACTAACCAACACGTAATCCTCCTCCAACTGGGAGCTCAGGGCTGTCCAAGTTACACTACAGACACCAATGCCGTTGGAACCAGCTGGGCATTCTCTGTTTTATCTCCAGGAGTGTGAACAGCTTGTTACTGTGTGATGCACCATCTGCTGGTTTGGCTAAGAACAGATTAATTTAATCCAGCTCTGGCAAACAAATCTGAAAAATTATAGTTAAAGGACTTAAAGTCACCGATGCTGTCAAGTGCTCAGCCATTTGAGTTGATGGATTGCTCATAAGGGAGGGAGAACATATTTATGATTTTAGTAGGAATAACGAACAGAGCAAACCTTCATGAATACAATAACGACGTGGCTACACATAATGAAAGGGAGAAACTCATCTCAGCTACTAAGATTCTAAATTTAGGTAAGGTCGACTTCAACGGGATGAGACAGAGACTGCCCACAGTAAACTGGGCTAATCTGTTAATGGGTAAAATGACAGAAGATCAGTGGGAGGTATTCAAAAAAGAATTTAATGTGATACAGAATCAGTTTATATCCCTAAGGGGCAAGAGCTCGACTTGCCAAAAAAAATCCATGGACGACAAAAGAGGTAAGGGACTTCTTAAAACTAAAAGCGTACAAAAATGCAAAAAAATTGCACAGATCCTGGAGTGATACAAAGAACAGCAAAGGGTGACAAAACTGATGGTAAAAGCTACAAAAAGGGAGTATGAAAAGAAACTTGCAAGGATATCAAAATCAAATCAAGATTTTATTACAATTATATTCGGAAAAAGAGGGTAGTCAAGAGTAATGTGGGCCCCTTAAAAACTGATAATGGTGATATTGTAAATGAAAATAAGGAAATGGTGGACGTACTAAATAATTACTTTGCATCAGTATTTACAGTAGAGGAAGAAGATAGCATGCCAGACACCCTAAAGAAACTAATTTTGAATCATGGACAGGGACTCACCATAATTAACATAAGCAAATTAACAGTAGTGAAGAAAATAATGACACTAAAGAGCAACAAATCCCCAGGGCCAGATGGTTTCCATCCCAGGGATTAAAGAGAGTAGGTGAGAACATTGCAGAAGCCCTAACTATAATCATCCAAAGATTTATCTATTCAGGAACTGTTCCTTTTAGATTGGAAAATTGCACGTCACTCCACTATTTAAGAAAGGTGAGAGAGGGAAACCAGGGACTTATATATTAGTTATCCTAACATCTGTTGTCGGGAAATTACTAGAGTCTATAATTAAGGATAGAGTGACTGAACACTTTGAAAATTTTCAGCTGATCAAAGAAAGCCAGTATAGATTTGTAAAGGGTAGGTCATGCCTGACGAACCTGATTGAATTTTTTGAAGAGGTGACTAAAGTAGTGGATGGGGGATTGTCTATGGATGTTGTTTATATGGACTTCCAGAAGGCATTTGATAAAGTCCCTCATAAGACACTGTTAGCTAAAGTTGAAGCTGATGGAATTGAGGGCAAATTATTGACCGGGTTAGGAAATTGGCTGAGCAGCAAGAGAGAGAGTGTAGGTATAATGGGCAGGTACTCAAATTGGCAGGATGTGACTAGTGGTGTCCCACAGGGATCTGTGTTGGGGCCTCAAATATTCACTGTACTAATTAATTACTCAGATGACGGGATAGAGAGCTACATATCCAAGTTTGCCGATGACACAAAGACGGGCAGCATTGTAAGCAGTGTAGATGGAAGCATAAAATTACAGAGAGATATTAATAGATTAAGTGAATGGTCAAAACTGTGAAAAATAGATTTCAATGTAAGCAAGTGTGAGGTCATCCACTTTGGACCTAAAAAGGATAGATTAGGGTACTTTCTAAATGGTGAAAAGCTCAAAACAGTGGAGGTCCAAAGAGACTTAGGGGTCCATGTACATAAATCATTAAAATGTCATGGACAGGTACAGAAAATAATCAAAACGGCAAATGGAATGCTGGCCTTTATATCTAGAGGACTAGAATACAAGGGGGTAGAAGCTATACAAAGCCCTGGTTCGACCACACCTGGAGTACTGTGTTCAGTTCTGGGCACCACACCTTTGGAAGGATATATTATCCTTGGAGGGAATGCAGCGTAGATTTACTAGAATGATACCTGGACTCCAAGGGTTAAATTACGAGGCGAGATTACACAAACTAGGGTTGTATTCCTTGGAATTTAGAAGATTAAGGGGTGATTTGATCCAAGTTTTCAAGATATTAAGGGGAACTGATAGGGTAAATAGAGAGAAACTATTTCCACTGGTTGGGGAGTCTCGGACTAGGGGATATAGCCTAAAAATTAGAGCCAGGACTTTCAGGAGTGAAGTTAGGAAACACTTCTACACGCAAAGGGTGGTAAAAGTTTGGAACTCTGCAGTTGATGCTAGCTCAATTGTTAATTTTAAATCGGAGTTTAATAGATTTTTGTTAATCAAAGGTATTAAGGGATATGGGGCTAAGGCAGGTATATGGAGTTAGGTCACAGATCAGCCATGATCTCATTGAATGGTGGAACATGCTCGAGGGACTAAATGGATCACTCCTGTTCCTATTTTCCTAATGAACAGAGCAATTATTCTGCCCATATTTACTGTTTAAAATTACATTTCTTTAGCAAGTATAACTAAAATTCTTGTTTAAAAAGTCATTGCTTTTGAGATTATAAAATGTGCCATTAGGTGAGGGCAGAACTGTTCATAATGAAATACTGACCAATTAGAGAAAGGAGAGAGTCTCAGAAATGTATCCTTGTTAATATGAACAAACTTTATTCCTGCCCCTTGTTATTAAAATGATATTTAATGTATTCCATTGTTTGATTTGAATAATAATCCTCTTCTTTTGGTACTGATGTAAAATCTTATAATTAATACTGCTATTTTTCTCATTTCGAATCTATATTTCTATTTTATATTTGTCATTTATCATGCCTGTGGTATATCTTACAATTTAGCTTGAGTAAGTTCTGATTATCCTATGTGGATAGTGTAGCTATAACTCCCACTGGTCACATCATTCAAATAGACCTGAAACTTGCAATTTGTTATCCCCTAAATATTCAAAGCACAAGTTGATGTTTATTATACCCTCAGAGAAAACATAGGAACGGTTAGAGATGTTCACAATCATTGGAGATGTATTTGTGCATTGTTTTGTACTAAATCTTGATATATGAGCTATGATACATCCAATATGGCATCCCTTCCACTTTAGCTGAGGCCAATCAAACTCATTTTTTTATTATTATGTAAAACACACATTTGTAATTTATGGCAAATCCAACAAAATATCCCAGTTTACACTAAGCAAATGCCACCCTATAAACATAAAGCTAGTGGCCATAATATTAGCCCACCAGATATTTACAGACATAAGTCTATGGCAAATAATTATTGAGAAGGTAACACACTTTGCCAGGCCTCAGCCTTCAGATAAATATTTCACAAACTTGTGAAAATGAGATATTTGGTTTTCAACATTACAATATCAGTTTTCACTTTCTTGGTGCCATTTGCAGGATCATGTTGCAATGTGATGTTCTAGCAAACCATCTGCCTTTTTGTCACAAATGCCAAGACTTTGAACATAATAATTTCAGTTTTGTATTGAGGGTGTATTTTCAAAGTTTCTCCACTTTTTTAGTATAAACATCAATTTTAATGATTATTTACATGGATTGAAAGATCACCACCCCATGTGCTCTAATTGGAATTTTAGTAGGAACTAGGAAAGAACAACAGCAATCTATGATCTTTTTATCAAGCTATGTAGCACTTCTGTCTTTTAGATTATTGATATTAGACCAACACATAAGTTTAATCCATTGTGTATTGCCTTACATATCTCTTATTAGTTTGAAAATGTTGGCAAATCTGTATGTCACTCTGGAAAAGAATGACTGCTACAATATCTTTGTCCATGTGTATATTTTAATCTGATGAATATGCCTTTGGCCAATTGTCCAAATTTCTCTACGATATACTCTGTTTCCTTCTATGTAAGGACTTGCACAACACCAGGTTATAGTCCAACAGTTTTATTTGAAATCACAAGCTTTCGGAGCTTTCCTCCTTCGTCAGGTGAGTAAAGGGTTCTAAAAACGCATAGCATATATAGTCAGAGAACAATGCCTGGTGATTACAGATAATCTTTCCAACTGCCCCCTATCACACCTAGGCTGGGAGACGATCACAGCAATCAAAGGAGTTGTTGGTGTTCAAACAGGTTAACCACGGAAAACATTACATTCCAGAATACTGAATACACAATGGGTCAGATCACAAAAACAGAGAGAGAAAGAGACCCGAAAGGCAGAGAGAGAGAGAGAGAGAGAATGACCAGTTGTATTAAAAACAGATAACTTTTTTTCGCTGGTGGGGTTACATGTAGCGTGACATGAACCCAAGATCCTGGTTGAGGCCGTCCTCATGGGTGCGGAACTTGGCTATCAATTTCTGCTCGACGATTTTTGCGTTGTCGTGTGTCTCGAAGGCCGCCTTGGAGAACGCTTACCCGAAGATCGGTGGCTAAATGTCCTTGACTGCGAAAGGGTTCCCCGACTGGGAGGGAACCCTCCTATCTGGCGATTGTTGCGCGGTGTCCGTTCATCCGTTGTCGCAGTGTCTGCATGGTCTCGCCAATGTACCATGCTCCGGGGCATCCTTTCCTGCAACGTATGAGGTAGACAACGTTGGCCAAGTCACAGGAGTATGAACCATGTACCTGGTGGGTGGTGTCCTCTCGTGTGATGGTGGTATCTGTGTCGATGATCTGGCATGTCTTGCAGAGGTTACCGTGGCAGGGCTGTGTGGTGTCGTGGACGCTGTTCTCCTGAAAGCTGGGTAATTTGCTACGAATGATGGTCTGTTTGAGGTTAGGTGGCTGTTTGAAGGCGAGTAGTGGAGGTGTGGGGATGGCCTTAGCGAGGTGTTCGTCGTCATCGATGACATGTTGAAGGCTGCGGAGAACATGGCGTAGTTTCTCCACTCTGGGGAAGTACTGGACGACGAAGGGTACTCTGTTGGTTGCGTCCCGTGTTTGTCTTCTGAGGAGGTCTATGCGATTCTTCGCTGTGAAGAAGTCGTGCTCGAACTTGTGCATGAAAATGTTGGCGTATTCGGGTGCGAATTTGGTCCCCATGCTGTTCCGTGTGTTTGGGTAAAGAACAGGTTGTCGAAGGTGAAGACATTGTGATCCAGGATGAAGCGGATGAGTTGTAGGATGGCGTCTGGAGATTGGCTGTTGTTGGTGTTGAGTACTGAGGCTGTTGCAGTGATGCCGTCATCGTGGGGGATACTGGTGTAGAGTGCCGAGACGTCCATCGTGGTGAGAAGTGTTCCTGGTTCAACTGGTCCGTGGGTGCTGAGTTTTTGTAGGAAGTCTGTAGTGTCGCGACAGAAGCTGGGGGTTCCCTGTATGATGGGTTTCAGGATGCCCTCGACGTATCCAGAGAGGTTCTCACACAGGGTTCCGTTGCCAGATATGATAGGACGTCCGGGTGTGTTGGCTTTGTGTATCTTTGGGAGGCAGTAGAAGTCTCCCACGCGGGGAGTGCGTAGGATGCTTTGAAGGCCTTGATCAGTTTGTTGAGCTGGTGGGTGTGTTCTTTGGTCGGATCTGCGGGTAACCGTCTGTAGTGTTCCTGGTTGTCCAGTTGTCGGTATGCTTCTTTGCAATAGTCCGTTCTATGACAATGGCTCCTCCTTTGTCCGCTGGTTTGATGACGATGTTGATGTTGAGGTTGGTCTTGAGAGCGTCGATGGCATTGCGTTGTGCTCGGGTGACATTCTGGACTGTCTTGTGAGTGCTGCTGATGAATCTGGCGTTGACGCATCTCCTGACAGCTTGAGCATACATGTCAAGCTTAGGGCAGCGACCCTCCGGAGGAGTCCAGTTTGATTCTTTCTTCTTCAGTTGCTGTATCGCGGATCCCTCTGTCTGCTGTTCCGGATCGTTGATTGTCTCATTGGGTTCGCTGCTGAAATCTTGGGATTTGTGGAAGAATTCCCGGAGCCTCATTCTCCTGATGAATTCCTCTGTGTCTGCCGCGAGACCGATGGGGTCCATTTTGGTGGTGGGGCAGAAATTGAGCCCTCGGCTGAGAACTTCAATTTCGTCTGGTTGAAGGGTGTGGTCGGACAAATTGACGATAGACTTCCCTGTGGTTGCAACCATGGTACCAGGGGAAGCTTGGTCGATGCTGGTGGTGATGCTGAGTTTCTCAAGCTTCCTGCTCTTGGTTTTCATGTAGGCAGCGTAGTTCCGTTGTCTCGTCTGTTTGGCGGTGTCTTGTAGCTGGTCTGCTGTGTCCTGAGTACAGGTTGAGAGTATGGACTCGATCTTGGTTTCGAGGTTGCGGCGTCTGATGTAGAGTTGGTGTACGAGATGGTTGCGGAGTGTGCGAGAGGTACGACGGCAGAGTCGCTCAGCGTAATCTGAGTTGTATGTCGGCTTGAGTGGGTTTGTGATCTGTCGTCCTTTTGGGATCTTGTCTGCTTTCTTGCAGCTCTGTAAAAACTTGATGTCTGTGTCGATATGCACGATCTTCTTGGAGATCCTCTCCACTGTGAGCTGGCAGTTTGTGGTGTCGATAGAAGCCATGATGTGGAGATGCCGGTGATGGACTGGGGTGGGCAAATGTAAAAATCCCAAGATTTCAGCAGCAAACCCAATGAGACAATCAACGATCCGGAACAGCAGACAGAGGGATCTGCGGTACAGCAACCGAAGAAGAAAGAGTCAAATTGGACTCCTCCGGAGGGTCGCTGCCCTAAACTCGACATGTATGCTCAAGCTGTCAGGAGATGCGTCAACGCCAGATTCATCAGCGCACTCACAAGACAGTCCAGAATGTCACGCGAGCACAATGCAATGCCATCGACGATCTCAAGGCCAACCGCAACATCGTCATCAAACCAGCGGACAAAGGAGGAGCCATCGTCATACAGAACAGAACGGACTATTGCAAAGAAGCATACCGACAACTGGACAACCAGGAACACTACAGACGGTTACCCGCAGATCCGACCAAAGAACACACCCACCAGCTCAACAAACTGATCAAGACCTTCGATCCAGACCTTCAAAGCATCCTACGCGCTCTCATCCCACGTACTCCCCGCGTGGGAGACTTCTACTGCCCCCCAAAGATACACAAAGCCAACACACCCGGACGTCCTATCGTATCAGGCAACGGAACCCTGTGTGAGAACCTCTCTGGATACGTCGAGGGCATCCTGAAACCCATTGTACAGGGAACCCCCAGCTTCTGTCATGACACTACAGACTTCCTACAAAAACTCAGCACCCACGGACCAGTTGAACCAGGAACACTTCTCACCACGATGGACGTCTCGGCACTCTACACCAGTATCCCCCACGATGATGGCATCGATGCAACAGCCTCAGTACTCAACACCAACAACAGCCAATCTCCAGACACCATCCTACAACTCATCCGCTTTATCCTGGATCAAAATGTCTTCACCTTCGACAACCTGTTCATTACCCAAACACACGGAACAACCATGGGGACCAAATTCGCACCCGAATACGCCAACATTTTCATGCACAAGTTCGAGCACGACTTCTTCACTGCACAGGACCTCCAACCAACACTATACACCAAATACATCGACAACATTTTCTTCCTATGGACCCACGGCGAAGAATCACTGAAGAGACTACACGATAACATCAACAAGTTCCATCCCACCATCAAACTCACCATGGACTACTCCTCAGAAATCGGTTTCTTTCTTGGACACACGAATCTCCATCAAAGACGGGCACCTCAGCACCTCACTCTACCGCAAGCCCACGGACAACCTCACTATGCTCCACTTTTCCAGCTTCCACCCTAACCATGTCAAAGAGGCTATCCCCTATGGACAGGCCCTGCGAATACACAGGATCTGCTCAGACGAGGAGGAACGCGATGGACACCTACAGACGCTGAAAGACGCCCTCGTAAGAACGGGATATGACGCTCGACTCATCGATAGACAGTTCCGACGGGCCACAGCGAAGAATCGCATAGACCTCCTCAGAAGACAAACACGGGACGCAACCAACAGAGTACCCTTCGTCGTCCAGTACTTCACCGGAGCGGAGAAACTACGCCTTGTTCTTCACAGCCTTCAACATGTCATCGATGATGACGAACACCTCGCTAAGGCCATCCCCACGCCTCCACTATTCTCCTTCAAACAGCCACCTAACCTCAAACAGACCATCGTTTGCAGCAAATTACCCAGCTTTCAGGAGAACAGCGTCCACGACACCACACAACCCTGCCACGGCAAACTCTGCAAGACATGCCAGATCATCGACACAGATACCACCATCACAGGAGAGGACACCACCCACCAGGTACATGGTTCATACTCCTGTGACTCGGCCAACGTTGTCTACCTCATACGTTGCAGGAAAGGATGCCCCGGAGCATGGTACATTGGCAAGACCATGCAGACACTGCGACAACGGATGAACAGACACCGCACAACAATCGCCAGACAGGAGGGTTCCCTCCCAGTCGGGGAATACTTCAGCAGTCAAGGACATTTAGCCTCCGATCTTCGGGTAAGCGTTCTCCAAGGCGGCTTTCGAGACACACAACAACGCAAAATCGTCGAGCAGAAATTGATAGCCAAGTTCCGCACCAATGAGGACGGCCTCAACCAGGATCTTGGGTTCATGCCACGCTACATGTAACCCCACCAGCGAAAAAAAGTTATCTGTTTTTAATACAACTGGTCATTCTTTCTCTTTCTGTCTTTGTGATCTGACCCATTGTGTATTCAGTATTCTGGGATGTAATGTTTTCCGTGGCTAACCTGTCTGAACACCAACGACTCCTTTGATTGCTGTGATCGTCTCCCAGTCGAGGTGTGATAGGGGGCAGTTGGAATGATTATCTGTAATCATCAGGCATTGTTCTCTGACTATATATGCTATGCGTTTTTAGAACCCTTTACTCACCTGACGAAGGAGGAAAGCTCCGAACGCTTGTGATTTCAAATAAAACTGTTGGACTATAACCTGGTGTTGTGCAAGTCCTTACATTTGTCCACCCCAGTCCATCATCGGCAACTCCACATCATTCCTTCTATGTAAACCAGCTTGGAAAACTCTATTACATTAAAGGTGTCATACAAATGCAAGTAAACAGCTGTAACATCTCTCCACCATGAATTGAACTTGCTAATTGTTTAAAGAATGAAAAAAATATTTAATGTTGGCTATCACTTTGGAAAAAGATTTAAAATAAGGAACATGTAAAAGTCTTGCTGGTAATTTTTATCAGTCCAACACTACAACATGTAGAATGTACATACAATGCAGTAATGATCTGTGTGCTAAAATCTTATGTATTATGACAAAGGACAATGTAATACTTAAACAGAGTATACTATGATTTGGTGTTAGGTCAGCTTCTTTTCTGTTATTAAAAGGAACTATAATCCCTAATGCAATGAATTTTATTTAATAACATTAAATATTCATTATAGTTATTTCCATATTAAAAATAATGCTGTCAAATATGCTCAATCTTCAAAACAGAATTATTGCTGACAGTACTGCAGTTAGAACATAAGAAATAGGAGCAGGAGAAGGCCATAACCCCTTGAGCCTGCTCCACCATTCAATAAGATCATTGCTGATCTTTTACTTCAACACCACTTTCCTGCCCTGTCCCCATATCCCTTGATTCCCTTAGTGTCCAATTATCCATCAATCTCAGTCTTGAATATACTCAATGACTGAGCATCCACAGCCCTCTGGGGTAGAGAGTTCCAAAGATTCACAACCCTCTGAGTGAAGAAATTTTTCCTCATCTCAGTCCTAAATGGCCGACCCTTTATCTTGAGTCTCCGACCCCTAGTTGTAGACTCTCCAGCCAGGGGAAGCAGCCTCTCAGCATCTACCCTGTCAAGCCCTCTAAGAATTTTATACATTTCATTGAGATCACCTCTCATTCTTCTAAACTTCAGAGAATATAGGCCGATTCTACTCAATCTCTCCTCATAGAACAACACTGTCATCCCAAGAATCAATCTAGTGAACCTTTGTTGCACGCTCTCCAAGGTAAGTATATCCTTCCTTACGTAAGGAGACCAAAACTGTACACAGTACTCCAGGTGTGCCCTATATAATTGCAGCAAGACCTCCTTACTCTTCTCCTCCAACCCCCTTTCAATAAAGGCTATCATACCATTTGTCTTCCTAATTGTTTACTGTACCTGCATGGTAACTTTTTGTGATCCATGTGCAAGGACACCGGATCCCTCTGACTACCAACATTTCTTAGTCTCTCACCTATTAAAAAATATTCTGCTTTTCTATTCTTCCTACCAAAGTGGATAATTTTACATTTCCCCACATTATACTGCCACCTTCTTGCCCACTCAATTAACCTGTCTACATCCCTGTGCAGTCTCTTTGTGTCCTCCTCACAGCTTACTTTCCCACCTAGCTTTGTATCATCAGCAAACTTGGATATATTACACTCGGTCCCCTCATCAAAGTCATTGATATAGATTGTAAACAGCTGAGGCCCAAGCACTGATCCTTGCGGCACCCCACTAGTTACAACCTGCCAACCCAAAAATAACCCGTTTTTTCCTACTCTCTGTTTTCTGTCCGTTAACCAAACCTCAATCCATGCTAATATATTACCCCCAATCCCATGAGCCCTAATCTTGTATAACAACCTCTTGTGTGGCACCTTATCGAATGCCTTTTGAAAATCCAAACATACTACATCCACTAGTTCCCCCTTATCTACCCTTTAAGTTACACCCTCAAAAAACTCTAATAGATTTATCAAACACGATTTCCCTTTCTTAAAACTGTGTTGACTCTGCCTAATCATATTATGATTTTCTAAGTGCCCTGCTGCTACGTCCTTAAGAATAGATTCTAGCATTCAGTCAGCTTGACCAGATGCTCAATGGGCTAAATGTGTTGCACTTGCAGCCAGCTTTGGAGCACTCTTTTGGGACTCAATATGATATAGGAACAGTTACAATTTATAGTAGGGAAATTGACTACATCAGATTGGCAAATGGGCAGTGTGAAAGACCCATAGGCCTGTTATGGATTTCTGCCTTTACAGTACATCAGATGTTCACAAGATGAGAATTAATCACTTGGTGTCAATTTGTTTTTGTTTAATTGTCTTGTAAATAAATCTATTAATTTTAACTTGAATGTAATGGTATGAGAATGTGATGTTTACCACTTTTCAAAGTAGACAAGGGCATCCCACATGTTCTCTGGTGTGTTATGTGGCACTAAAAGGTTAATTATTAATCTTTTTGAGGACTGTAGCAACATTTCCAAACCAAAATCAATCTGCCTTAATCATTTACATTGAATATCATAATTGTACAGAAAGTAACTTTTAGCATTATTGCACAATGTTTGAACGCTGGTGATTCTTCAGTACTCAAAGGATTAAGAGGGAGGAGCTCCTTGTGGACCTAGTTTTGTGATCAGACATTTTTCCCCTTGGTCGAACATATTTTAGAAATGTAACGATTACTAATCTATGGGTAAGTATTTTGTAGACCTGCTACTACTTTGATTTGCATTCTCACATAAATGCATAAACATCCTTTCTCATTGTACATAACTACTGATAGCCAAGTAATCAGTCTAGTGATAGATAAAGGACTGATCAAATACTATCCTTTAAGTTTTTGGGGGATTTTTCATGAGTTAGGCAAATTGTCCAATAAGACAAAGGAGTAATGGTTTTGCTTTTATTTCTGCTTTGTGTTTGGAGTCCTCTAAATCACTGCAATAAAATCCCAACTGGAAAGGAGTGTCTTCTCTCTAATGGATAATAGTGATCTCGAGTCAAGTGTATTTTATAATATATTGAACAGAGTTTGCAGTAGCCAGCATTCTGCAGTAACAAACTGGAGTCGAATCCTAAAGAAAACTCACTTAAAAATGCCAGAGTAACAACGATCATGACAAATCCAAAATGTCATGCTTCTCGATCATTTATTACAAACATAAAAAAAGTAATCAGTGAGAAGAGGACTTGAGGAACACTGTCAGAATAATTGGATCCTTGAATTCCATGTTAGCCATACATTCATATTGTTGAAATGGGCCTATAGCCACTAGTAAGGGTAAAAACATGCTATTGCTTCCTGTGACAGTGTGCCCCAGAACATCTTTCTGTCTACCTAAATTGCAGGGACAGTGATCCACTGCCTTTCAATCCATGGGATCACATCCTCAACGTTAAGTTTGGGTCTCTTCCTTCGTTGCTACTTCTGCACAGCTGGGTGATGTGGGAGGATGCCAGAAGCATTCATGCCAGTGTTTCAAGCTAACAATCAGTGCTTTCCTAGTTTTGCTGAAGAAAATCAGTGTTTTCACAGCCTAAGGCACTTGTTAAAGTCATCTCAGACTGACCTGAGTTTTTCTTCTGCAGATGTGAAGAGATTTGTGCACGTGCAAAGTTGTGTGAATCGGTGAAGTTCCACACATACACAAATGCCAAAAATGTGTGCGTATGCATGGAGATTGGGGGGAAAACAGGAATCTTACATTGTCTTGGCCTTGAATTTCACAGCAGACAGATAAGGGAATTAATATTTACCTGACCTTTCTTTTGAATTAGTGAGCCTAATACTGCAAAACAAGAGAGTATATTATTTCCAGCATTATAGTGTCTGTTTTATTACCATAAGCTGCTGTTATTGTGAGATAAATCGTACAGCATTCTGTTGTATTCCAGAACAAGATGGCATGAACCTAAAATTAGAGCTAGATCATTTAGGAGTTAAATCAAGAAGCACTTTTCACAAAGATTAGTGGAAATCTGGAATTCTTTCCCCCCAAAAGGCTGTGGATGCTGGGTCAATTGAAATTTTCAAAACTGGCATCGATAGATTTTTGTTGGGTAAGAATATCATGGGATACAGAACAAAGGTGAGTAAATGAGGTCGAGATGCAGTCCAGCCCCTGATCTAATATAATGGCAGAACAGGCTTGAGGGGCTGAATGGCCTATTCCTGTTCCTATGATCCTATATTCCTTATGCTTACTAAGTATTACCTTCTGATGGTACAAAAGTGAGCAGTCAGTTGTAACGTATAACAACTATTTTAATAATTCAAATATTTGTAACTCTTCCAAAATAAGTTATGTTTGCCTTCAAAGGTTGAACACAATACACTCTCAAATGCTGGGAAATGCACCAAAAAAAGTGTCCAAAATCAAAAGTTCCTCCCCCTCACCCACCCCACCCAGAAATAACCCTTGTATTTTCAGTGCTCACGTCCCCTTCCATAAATTTCTACATGCAAAAAATATATTTCGTCTACCTCAGTTTTCCCCTGCATGGATATACAGTATTGGGATATAAGTTACAATAAGCTCCAATCCAACTGAACTCTCAGAATAAGCACTGGTTTTCACATCATAGGCAAAGTTTCAGTTTTTATAAAAAAAGACTTCAGATTGTAAAATATGTGGGGTTCAAATATCCCTTTCACAAAAGATATTTGAAGGAAAGGGTTAACTGTACCCCTTTTAAACAAAGATATTTGAAAATCTGCAAACACAGTAATGTGGTAACCTGTGTTGTTGCAAATCCTGTTTTTCTCTCACTGATGCCGATGGCATTGGAGAAGTATGAGACATTGTACTACGGTTAGATATCTAGATGATTAAATACATAAGCTAGATGGATAATATCGAGCTTAAAGCGCTGTCAAGTTTTCAAAACACACAGGCGTTTGGAAGCATATGCTTTTCAACACAGCAGGGGGTAATGTAAAAAAAGGCAACAAGGACATACATCAAAGGCTTTGGACCAGGAAGGCATTGATAGGTGAGAAAAAAAGTAGGGTCCTCTCATTCCTATCTGGTAATCTGTTCAAAAGAATTGGGATTTGTAAAACATCAAACAGTGTTGCACCCAGCATATGGTCAAATGGTATAAGGAATGGATTTGAACGCCATTGAAGCAATCAAAATTGGAGATGCAAGGACCATTAAGAATGTCTGGGCATAGAAATATAAGGAGCCTTTTACAACCCATTGTTCGAACACATGGGGCTCAATTTTGAAATGGTGGCGGATTGGCAGCGGGGGAGGGGGGTGAAGGTGCTCGTGGCAAACCCGAATTTTAAAAAAGTATCATTTCTGACGCGATCGCAATGTGATTGATGGCAATTACAGTTGTTTCCGGGTTTCGCAGTCGACAGACAGATTGACAGGCTGGCGGCCAACAGGAGGTGCAACGCCGAGGTGGGGGGGGAAAGACAGAGAGAGAGGGAGAGAGAGCGAGAGAGAGAGACATCATCCGGCGCTGGAACAGAGTGTGGAGGGCGCTGAAGATCGGTGGGGGAAAGGGGAGATCGGAGAGGGAGACATCGGGGGCTGACAGGGACATCGGAGAGGGAGACATCGGTGGGGAGGGGGACATCAGAGAGGGGGTCATCAGACATCGGATCAGGTGGAAAGGTAGGTTTATTTTGTTTTCTAACTTTGTGCAATGGTTTTTTATTTAATTTATTTTTGCCTGATCCGGCCCTTAACGCCTGGTTTTACCAGGAATGCCATGGGAAAGCCACCCAGTTAAGTTTAAAGTCGGTTTAACTAACTATTATGTCAGAAATAAAGTACTTTAATTACCTCAATGAGGTACATTTAGTTCTTTAGTTTTTTAACTATCATCCCACCGGCTTTAAATGCCAGCGGGACTTCCGCATTCAGGAAGCGCACGCGCGCACAGAGGCGCATCCGTGGGAAACCCGGGAGTTGGCGGGTTGGGGCCGGCTTCCTCATCTGCTCAGGATTTTCATGATTTTCGCAGCCCCCTCACCCGCAACACACCCGCAATTTCCTTTGAAAATCAGGGACATTGTCTTTTCTACATCAAAGGGTCTTCAATCACATGATCAAAGCCTAAACTGTCAATCACTGAAGTATGTTAATGATTGAGGCTTAGCAACAGGGAGCAATTGGACAAAAAGAATGACCCTCCGCAATCCTACGTCCTATTGGTAAAGAACAATATAAAAAGAAGCCTTTGAGAGAAGAACAGGTGCTTTCTTCTCTTCACCACCCGGCAGTCACAAGGAACGCACACTGCAGTTGAATATCTCGCAAGAAGAAAGGGACCTCAAGTTCTGAACAGCTGATCAACCTCAGGCCCAATGAGCATCCTTCGTTTAAAGGTTGTATAAGTATTAATGATTTGCCTGATATGTGTATGAATTATTAAGTCATTACATAATAATGTTGTGAATTATTAAGTATGGTGGGATTTTATAAAGAAAAGTCATTTGTATGGTTGATTTTGCTTCATGAATGCTCATATGAATGATAACGTCATTCATATGAGCTCATATGAATGATTACTTTTGATTAATGAAACTACCATGAGTGAGGGTGACTTTCTTTGCTTGACTATTCGTCCAGTGTCCAAGAATCACACAAAATAAGGAATTCCTTACAAATGTGATCCAAAAACTGCGGTGAAAATTCTGGAAATCCATGTAATAAAATGGAATTTAATTTATTCAGCCATCATAAAGCAGTGGTTCTGGCGATAGGCCTACATTCAGGGCTATTGTTGAATTGTTTGCTTTTTGCAGCTGTTCGTCTCATTTCGATAGTCTTCTAGATTGGCACAGATGCAGAAAGTCCAAGTCATTGTGGTAGCTGAGGTCTACCATGGACAACTGTTTGAAACTAGAATTGATATGGGGAAGGTCAGGAGGATGGCTATACAATGCTGACCTTTGAATGCAGCCCTTCTATTGGGCTCTGATCTTTCAAATGCAAGAGAACTAGTTTAGGACACAGGCTTTAAAAGGTTAATGTCTCAAGAGATTTCTTTCTGACTTTGATTTAACATCAGTAAGATCTGAATGGAACCAACAATCTCAGAGAAATTAATGGATTGTACTCAGAGAGGAGCTCCTAAGCCAACCATTAGAGCTGAGTGGACCATGGTGGGGAACTTAAGGAGAACATCTAATAATGAATGAGTGTAAGAATATTAGAAAAGATGATTTTAAAATTAATTTTTTTTCCACTATCAATCTGTTCAAATTCAAACATTTGCTCCAGGTCTTGGCCTGCACTGCGAGTTCCTGCTGAATCTTGTAAGGGGCAGAACCTCCACTAGCCCCATGACAAGACTTTTGATGCCATAGGGGTGGCGGTGGTGGGGGGGGGTCAGGGCTGTTGACTCCCAGGCTTGGAGTTTCCTTGGCCCTGACCTGTCAGAGGCCTGACATAAAATTGAAGGCTAGTGCACCCAGGTCTGTTAGAGGATGCACGGATGCTGGTAGGATGCTTTACCTTGGGCGCTGACTGCAGCCATGGAGAATATTTTGGAAATTTGAGGCAGCCTTGATCCAGTTCATTTTTTTGGTTGGTAACATAATTAGGTAGAATCGTGAAATACTAAATGTTGAGAGCAGAGCAATGTTTACTTCTTTAGACATTAATGACATTAAGACAATTGATGGGGCCATCACATGATGGAAATGGATCCTTGGCCTTTTACATAGAGAAGCATTTCAGTAAATGCATCTATAAATCAAATGTACTAAACTTGTATGAAAGGTCAAATGTGAACTCCTGAATAAAGAATGCGATTTTTAAAATTATTTTCTCACTGTAGTTAAATCTGACAGTGTAATAATTTACTTTCACATCTTTCAATTTACATTGACTTTGATTCAACAACTTAATAGTTTCGTTCTGGGTTTTAGTTTCATGGTCTGATGCCAGTTTAGGTTGAATTATCTTGAGATCCAAATAAAGACTGTTTCATTTAACCTTACCTTATTATAATTTGTTTATATTAATATATAGATACATATACAGAGAGAGAGAGATATACTCAATATCTCAAATTTCCTATGGTTACATTAAATAAGTTTTGGGGTAAATTTTGACTGTGTGATAGTGTAAAATGGGTGATAGCAAATTGGTAGCTCCTTTTACATCACTCCTGATTTTTATTTGTATTGCATCCAATGACAAGTCCACACTTTCTCTGAACTGAAATATGCCCTTTTATGTGCAATAATCTCCTTTGTGGCCGAAGCATAACCAACAAATCCTTTTATCCATGAGGTACACACCGGAAATAATGAGGATTATCATTGTAAGCTCTTGATCTCGCTGATGAGACACTTTTACATGAGAGACAAACTCATGGACTCCTGCATTTGCACAGAGAAAAAGGATTTCAAAGTCACATTATTTAAAATAGCTATGGATCAGGTTTGGTGGGAATCCGGGTGCATATAACAAGTGTGTTCTATTTGGACAGCCTGTGTCCCACCTGGTATCCTTACAGCAGCCTCAAAGAAAAGCAGAGTGTGGATACAAGGCCCATACAGTGATCAGAATCATTATAGAGCATATCCTGGGCATTATCAAGCAATGCTTCAGATAGCTCAATAGATTAGCGAGTTTTACAGTACAGCTTCTCCAGAGTCTCCCAAGAATAGATAATACAAAAGATGGAGGAGCAGCAATCTCCTTTTTATAAGCAAGCCATGTGAGGTCTGAATCTTTAGCTCTGCAGCTAAGGAAGGAAGTGAGCTCTCCCTCCTAACAGACAAGCAAGTTCTTTTTTCTTATTTCGATTGGATGTCTTACAAATACTTCAACTTTTTGTAGGTAATTATTTCAGGCTACAATTCCTGTAACTAATAATTATTACATTTTGCAACAGTAGTCATTCTGGTTAGATTTGAGACCCAATTTACCAAAAAAAGACTCTTATTGACCACTGGAAATTATGATGTACTAGCTAGCAATTTTACAGGACAGATAGAAAATGTGACAGATAGAAAATGTGAACACCACCACCTGCACGTTCCCCTCCAAGTCACACACCATCTTGACTTGGAAATATATCGCTCATCCTTCATTGTCGCTGGGTCAAAATTCTGGAACTCCCTTCCTAACAGCACTGTGGGAGAACCTTCACCACACAGACTGCAGCGGTTCAAGAAGGCAGCTCACCACCACCTTCTCAAGGGCAATTAGGGATGGGCAATAAATGCTGGCCTCGCCAGCGATGCCCACATCCCATGAACGAAAAAAAAATCAGAATACACCACAAGCATAGGCAAAGCAATCACACTGCAGCACAGTAAATTAATTTCAAATTATTTTTGTGCATATTCTTTATTGATGTGCAAACATTTTCTTCTTCTCATGTTAGCTTTGAGATATTACCAACTTTCCAATTCAATATTACATATTTTATCCACTCAACAAATGAATTATCCAGGATTAGGGACCTAAAATCCATCAAAATACTATCGACATGTGGGGCTAGAAATTGGGCCACGTAGTACCCGTTGTTTTGGCGCTACGCGGCCTCTTGAAGTGCCAAGATGGCCTCTTGGGTGCGCACGCACATTTCTAGCGTGACGTGCGCTGGACGCCATCTTGGTATAGGTAGTAGCGCATGCGTAAATACCGAACGCCAGCAGCATGTAAAGGAGAAAATGGATGCAATCAGTGTGCAATGCTGATTTAAAGTGATACACACCATTTTGGGACTTAACGCTCAACTCAACGCACAGTCTTAACCATGACCATCTGAACATGTCTTAGCATGCCTGGAGGACCCCCCACCAGCGCTATTTAAAGGGACCATGCAGGATTTACAGGTTAGTTGCTGGATTATTGCTTTTGGCTGCTGATGCATTTGTAACTGTTTTTGGAGGTCTCCTATACTTGAATACTAGGACTAGGGGACATAGCCTAACATTTAGAGCCAGGATGTGCAGGAGTGAAGTTAGGAAACACAGTTACATGCAAAGGGTGGGAGAAGTTTGGAACACTCTTCTGCAAACGGCAGCTGATGCTAGCTCAGTTATGAATTCTAAATATGAGATTGATAGATTTCTGTGAACTTAAGGGTATTAAGGGATATTTGGCTAAGGCGGGTATATGGAGTTAAGTCATAGGTACACCATGATCTCATTGAATGGTGAAACAGGCTTGAGAGGCTAAATGTCACTGCCACTTGCTGCTTCCTGTTATGCGCCACCTTCTCTTACAAGCAAGTGGAACATGTGTCTGGGTGATGTGCCTGTCATAGTTGAATAGCTGCTAATGTGTGTGGCCTATGAGTTATGGGTGGGTGGCTTGCAACGGTGGTAATGTATAAGGGTGAAAAGCAGCATCTGATTGGAAGAGTTAAATACTGGTGGAGTTTAGTGGTAGGTGGTGATGGGGGGTGTAATGCATGGAGCAGTGGATGGGGCTAGTGGTGCAGTTAGTAGGAGACGCCACTTGACAGATTGGAGAATGTGGGATTTGGTAGTGCGCAACCTTTATTCAATGTTTTAACATAACTCATCAGTTTATATACATAGGGACGGGGCCTGCATCTGTGTTTTATGTGTGCGATGTCTGATCTCCGTTCAGACCATGTGCATAAAGCAAACTGTCATTTTTAGCAAATAACAGATACCGGCAAACTTTGAGATTTTAAGAGACATCCTCCCTTTAAGAGATTGGGGCTCCCCCTGCTGGTGGAAAGTGCACATCTACTTGAATCCTGATGGCAGGCCAAGTTTTCAATGCCGCTGTCAGATCAAAGGTCTGCAGTCCTGCCACATCCAGTAGTGAATGGTGGTGGACAATTAAACAACTAACGGGAGGAGGAGGCTCTGCAAACATCCCCATCCTCAACAATGGCGGAGTCCAGCACGAGTGCAAAAGACAAAGCTGAAGCGTTTACAACCATCTTCAGCCAGAAGGGCCGAGTGGATGATCCATCTCGGCCTCCTCCCGATATCCCCACCATCACAGAAGCCACTCTTCAGCCAATTCAATTCACTCCACGTGATATCAAGAAACGGCTGAGTGCACTGGATACAGCAAAGGCAATGGGCCCCGACAACATCCCAGCTGTAGTGCTGAAGACTTGTGCTCCAGAACTAGCCACGCCTCTAGCCAAGCTGTTCCAATACAGCTACAACACTGGCATCTATCCGACAATGTGGAAAGTTGCCCAGGTATGTCCTGTCCACAAAAAGCAGGACAAATCCAATCCGGCCAATTACCGCCCCATCAGTCTACTCTCAATCATCAGCAAAGTGATAGAAGGTGTCGTCGACAGTGCTATCAAGCGGCACTTACTCACCAATAACCTGCTTACCGATGCTCAGTTTGGGTTCCGCCAGGACCACTCGGCTCCAGACCTCATTACAGCCTTGGTCCAAACAGGGACAAAAGAGCTGAATTCCAGAGGTGAGGTGCGAGTGACTGCCCTTGTCATTAAGGCAGCATTTGACTGAGCCCGAGTAAAATTGAAGTCAATGGGAATCAGGGGCAAAACTCTCCAGTGGCTGGAGTCATACCTAGCACAAAGGAAGATGGTAGTGGTTGTTGGAGGCCAATCATCTCAGCCCCAGGGCATTGCTGCAGGAGTTCCTCAGGGCAGTGTCCTAGGCCCAACCATCTTCAGCTGCTTCATCAACGACCTTCCCTCCATCCTAAGGTCAGAAATGGGGATGTTTGCCGATTATTGCACAGTGTTCAGTTCCATTTGCAACCCCTCAAATAATGAAGCAGTCCGAGCCCGCATGCAGCAAGACCTGGACAACATCCAGGCTTGGGCTCATAAGTGGCAAGTAACATTCGTGCCAGATAAGTACCAGGCAATGACCATCTCCAACAAGAGAGTGTCTAACCACCTCCCCTTGACATTCAACGGCATTACCATCGCTGAATCCCCCACCATCAACATCCTGGGGGTCATCAGACCAGAAACTTAACTGGACCAGCCATATAAATACCGTGGCTACAAGAGCAGGTCAGAGGCTGGGTATTCTGCGGTGAGTGACTCGCCTCCTGACTCCCCAAAGCCTTTCCACCATCTACAAGGCACAAGTCAGGAGTGTGATGGAATACTCTCCACTTGCTTGGATGAGTGCAGCTCCATCAACACTCAAGAAGCTCGACGCCATCCAGGACACAGCAGCCCGCTTGATTGGCACCCCATCCACCACCCTAAACAGTCACTCCCTTCACCACTGGCGCACAGTGGCTGCAGTGTGTACCATCCACAGGATGCACTGCAGCAACTTGCCAAGGCTTCTTCGACAGCACCTCCCAAACCCCCGACCTCTACCACCTAGAAGGACAAGAGTAGCAGGCACATGGGAACAACACCACCTGCACGTTCCCCTCCAAGTCACACACCATCTTGACTTGGAAATATATCGCCGTTCCTTCATCGTCGCTGGGTCAAAATCCTGGAACTCCCTTCCTAACAGCACTGTGGGAGAACCTTCACCACACGGACTGCAGCGGTTCAAGAAGGCGGCTCACCACCACCTTCTCAAGGGCAATTAGAGGTGGGCAATAAATGCTGGCCTTGCCAGAGAAGCCCACATCCCATGAACGAATAAAAAAAAAGACAAATGTCTAGTCTTGCCTGCGCAGGAAGCACCGGACACTGATTAATTGCGGATGCGATACCCACGCCTGGTTTTGGGGGTTATCCATATTAACCCCTGTGATATTTAATTCAGCATGGTCTAGTAAATTTGCTATCAATTCTATCCTTATTTTTCAGGTCCAAATGCAGTAGTTTGATTGATTTGTATAACTTCTTGTTAGAGAAATAAAATTACTTTTCTCAACAAACAGGCTGACCTTGACAATAAGAATGATTCCACATGTCCAGATTGGTTTATGCTTTTTAATATGATTTTGAGAATAAATGAGTGATCAAAGAATTGAATACGGTCTGGCATTCTATCCATCCAGGGCAATATATTTCAATCAATTAATTCACACTGGACACTAATATTTCATCAACCCTGTCACCAGAGAGGCGTTGTTTAGCATTAGTCATTGGTCCTCTCATGCATTACAATTTATTTATTCCAAGTGTTTCTCTGCCCATCACCGTTCTTTCAGATTGATTGCATTCATTATCATTTGGCATTTTGTTCTTTAACTCTTCATGTCATAATACACTCCAATTTTGAGTTGAGTCTCTTATACAAAAAGTATTAAACTCATTTGCTATGCGAGATGACATCTGGCTTCCTTGTGCAAAATGACATTTGTAACTTGAGGCACCATCCTCTTCTAGTCATTTGACAGTGACACAATGCTGTTGCAAAGAGTCATTAAAGATGTGATGACTTCTTCAAAATGTTAAACTTGAGTATCTGGATTAAAGACCTTCACTAACTCTTCTTCTCAAGCAGCCTGAACAGCTGCCTTCTGAGGAAAATGATCTTCCAACACAAAGCTGGCAGTCTTTGCCTCACCTCCCTGAGCATAACCTTACAGCCTCTATCTGAAGTTGTCCCTGCTCTCTGGGGCCATGCAGACCCTTCTTTACAAAGCAGCAAATATCAAGATTAAACCACCCACTTTAATACCACCTTAAAGGGGCACACCTGCACTTCTTATCTATTAAAGTGAGCTGCTGTTTTATACTCCTGCCCCAGATGTCCTGCACCTATGCTGGTGCAGGTTGGTCCCATTCAGCTCATGCAGCAAGCCTATATCTGTCATCACAAAATGATGTGAGAGCTTTAGGATATACCTTTTACCTAAAGTGCAGAAAATATTTTGCTGTTCATCTACCCCTCCTTACCTGCTTATTTTCTCATCCTTCTATGTGTCCCACAACAAGCAGCAGAGGAAGACAAGGAGGAGCTTGGTGTGGAAGATAAGAAGGTGCCATTGCTGTGGGTTAGCAGGTGGTTGGCTCAGTTGAGGATTCTCAGTACCCAGATCTCAGGTGTCCAGTATTTAAAAGAAGGCTGCTTCAAAAGCATCAAACATATGCATAGGCAGTGGAGATGATGTCCCAGAATGTGCTGCAGAATTAATGAGTTGTTTGTACTGATGTGATAAGCTTGATTTTTGACAAAGTGGAGAATGCTTGGGATAAAGAGTAGCAGAATATATCTACCAAGGTCACAGTGGTTGTGAAGTAGAGAGGAAGGTCAGAGTATGAATGAATGGATAAGGAGCACAGCGGTGGCACCGCTGTTTGACACCAAAATCACATGAGGGTCCCAAATGTGTCATTTGACCGCTATTTAAACATAGTAATGAGGTCCTCCTCTGTTTCTGCCTGGAACACTAATGACCTGAATTGAGGTCTGCCCAAAAAGTGGAATGGGCGAACCTCTTGCAATCTGTTGATGTATATTTTTCTTAAATTTTAGTCCCACTATAGCCCCATATCTGCCTAAAGACAGGATGGTAGTGAGACAAAAATCGGCCTCAATGCATTTCAAAATGTTTACAATTATGAAGTGTCCATCCTCTTTTTAAAAACTAAGCCTGAACATTAACTTAAAAATCTTTGATGGATCACACATCTTTATTTGTGGTTTCTTACAACAGACTGTTAATTGTAGTGCATAGGCATTTACAGTTTGGCAGTGTCTCTCAGCACAGTTCCCAATAAATCAGGGTAACATAATGGCCCAGAAATTGCGACAAGCGGGAAGCAACAGTGCTCGCCAGTCCATAGGTTTATACTAATCCACTAACTTACTGGGTGCACTTCCTTTTAATAGGAAGCGGAGAAGAGCCCAGCGTTAGTTCCAGCAAAGCTAGGACCCAAGGGAAAAGCGAGAGGATCACTCTCTCCCCTCGACCAATCGGATTGCAGCATTTTTGACAAGCTGCGAAGGGTTACTGCAAGCTGGAACATAAAATCCAGGAAGTGAAAGGTACAACACTAAAATCATTTGTAAAAACAGTTATAGACAGCAAAAAGAGTAAGAAATAATTGAATTAAATAAAAGAGACAGAAGGAAAAAGTAAAAAAAAAATTTTTAATTTAAACATTTTTTTTTAATGACCAAAGACTATTAAAATAAGGAGTAATGAGACTTCACATTTTTAAAAGTTAATTTTGTTTGGCAGTCATTAAGACTTACCACCCTGTTGAAGCTTAGATTAGACTTGATATTTTTAAGCGTACCTGTTTTATGGCGATATTGGTTACTTTCCAACTGGGCAGAAGAGCAAGTTGGCGCTGGTCTGTTGATTCTGTTGATTGCAGCCGGCGATATCCCTTTAATGCTATACTGCCGGCGAACCAAGTTCCAGATTTCCACGTTTCACTGCGTATGTGTGAATGCTGGAACTGGCTCCTCAATTTTGCCACTAACAATGGTGAGTGCTGTTGAGCTCACCATTCTCTTCTAACCAGTTTCTGAGCCAATGATTCACAAATTAATTTTAATGACAGTTGACCTTTCAGCTCACCCACAGTGTAGTACTTTGACTGTCTTTGAAAACAGTGCCTTTATAGTAGCAAAAGAAATGATGTTTTGAAAGCTGAGAAATTGATAATTAAGGATTCCATTACTCTGTCATGTGAACTACAAATATTTGAGTCAAAATATTTGTGACAGAATATTTTCCACAGTATAAATCAACATTGTTTATTACCATAGTTCAGTAGCTGTCAGTTCTTATTTCAGTACCTATATTTTTCCTGGTAATACTCTTTTATGGACAACACCAACACTTAAGTACTCCAAGGGGACTCGCTTACAAAAAAACCCCATCAGCCCAGAATATCATCCTTCACTGAAGGGCATCCTCTGAGTCATAACTGGAAGTCTGTTACAGAAAAATGTTTGAACTAGCTAGACACTAAAATTATTTATGGTAACTTTTTGAATGTTTTTTAGGCATCTCTGATCCAGAAGCTAATAGCCTTAGTTGTGAACATTTCTGATCCTGACCCAGTTGTGGTTAACTGTCTCAATTTTGATCTGGCCCTTGATGATTTTGCTTCAAAGTTTTTTCTGCATTCCTCTTGTTCTTTTTCCTTCAATCAGCTATTCTCACATTATCTATCCCTGTAATAAAAACAGAAAATGCTGGAAATACTTAGCAAGTCAGGCAGCATCTGTGGAGAAAAAAAGAGTTAACGTTTCAGATTGATGACCCTGCGTCAGAATGGGAAGATGTTGAACAGTTTTTAAGCAAGAAGAGAGCCAGGGAGCGGGGGTGGGGGGTGGGGGTGAGGGGGAGGAAAGAGAGGGTTTGGAGGGGAGGGGAGGGGAGAAAAGAACAAAAGGGAAGGTCTCTGATAGGGTGGAGGGCAGGAGTGATTAAATGACAAAAGGGATGATGGTGCAAGGCAGGGAGGGTGGTAACGGGACAAGTAAAGAAACAAAAAGATGGGTCTAGAGATGCTGTAAATGGCAACATCAGAACTATCACCAGCACCTGCTGTCAGAAAAAAATGGGAGCAATGGTTATGATCTGAAGTTATTGAAATCAATGTTGAGTCTGGAAGGTTGTAAAGTGCCTAATCGAAAGATGAGGTGCTGTTCCTCGAGCTTCCATTGAGCTTCATTGGAACAGTGTAGGAGGCCAAGGACAGAGAGGTCAGACTGAGAGTGAGATGGGGAATTAAAATGGCAAGCGACCGGCAGGTCAGGGTCTTGCGGACTGAGCGGAGGTGTTCAGCAAAGCAATCACCCAATCTGCATTTGGTCTTCCCAATATAGAGGAGACCGACTCCCACAGCTACCTTGATTACACTTCCTCTCATCCCGCTTCCTGTAAGGCCTCTCTTCCCTTCTCCCAGTTTCTCCGTCTCCGTCGCATCTGTTCTGATGATGCCACGTTCCACACCAGTGCTTCAGGTATGTCTTCCTTTTTCCTCAACCGAGGATTACCCTCTACTATAGTTGACAGGGCCCTCGACCGTGTCCGTCACATTTCCCGCACTTCTGCCCTCACCCCTTCCCCTCCCTCCCAGAACCATGATAAGATCCTCCTTGTCCTCACCTTCCAACCCACCAGCCTCCACATTCAATGTATCATCCTCTGCCATTTCCGCCACCTGCAAACACATCTTCCCCTCCCCTCCCCTTTTCAGCATTCTGAAGGGACCACTCCCTCCTCGACACCCTGGTCCACTCTTCCATCATCCCCAACACATTGGGGAGACTAAATGCAGATTGGGTGGTCCGCAACTGTGACCCCTGACCTGCCGGTTGCTTGCCATTTCAATTTCCTGTCCCACTCCCACTCTGACCTCTGCCCTCGGCCTCTTACACTGTTCCAATGAAGCTCAATGGAAACTTGAGGAACAGCACCTCATCTTTCGATTAGGCACTTTACAACCTTCCAGACTCAACATTGATTTCAATAACTTCAGATCATAATCACTGTTTAATCACTCCTGTACTCCACCCTATCAGAGACCTTCCCTTTTGTTCTTTCCTCCCCTCACTTCTTCCCCACCCCCCCCCCCCCCCACCACCCTTTCCCTGGCTCTGTACTTGCTTAAAAACTGTTTAATCTTCAACTTCTTCCAGTTCTGACGAAGGGTCATCGACCTGAAATGTTAACTGTTTTCTTTCTCCACAGATGCTGCCTGACCTGCTGAGTATTTTCAACATTTTCTGTTTTTATTTCAGATTTCCAGCATCTGCAGTATTTTGCCTTTGATTTAGCTATCCTTATATGATATGTCCACAGTATTTGGTCTTTTTTTGGACAGTTGATCTTAGCAGTTCTCCTTTCTGACTCATCAAGTCGATCAGCTAGTTGTTCGTCATGTGCTGCACCCAGTATTCCATGATACATCCATGGTTCCATTCTTCTGTAAGAATTATATTCTAGTCTTGGGAACTGCAGTTTGACTATAACTCTTAGAAACCTCATTGTTGTTGGTTATGGTTTTGTAAAAAAAATAAATGGTCTGCAATAATTTGTTATACAGGAAGTTCTGATGAGGATCCCCAGTAGTTGTCACCAAATTACTTTGTGTACCATAAAAGGAGAAGTAAGCTTCTGGCAAAGAGGTTTGTGAAGATTTTCCAGCCTGCAAATCAGACATTCCTGATGTAAATATAAATCAAAATTTGCGGCAGAAGCTCTGGTATAAACTTGTACAATTCAGACTCTTTGAAGCTAATACACAGTGAATAGATGTAGATAACACAGTTCGCTACATGTTGGATACTGTCTTTATTATTGCTAACTGTTTAGCCAGTTCTAAATGGTTACCATGACCACCACCGTAAAAGCTGTTGCTAGAATATTAGCACAATTAGATAGAATTTCCTCAGATCGCTAATGTAAGTGGAAACAGGCAGTTTAAGCATAAAGAGAAAATATCATTTTCTACTCTCTCTGGGGCAGTTTTTCCTACCTTGAACCTTGGGAAATGAAGAGGGCAGAGAATCATTTATACTGCATCACCATCCTTTTTAAAACTGCTCCGGGATTCTGGGGCTTCCCGAGGGGCAGAACAGGGCCTGTGCCTGCAATGGCCGAAAGCCCAGTGTGCCAATACTAATGAGGCGGCAGGGAGCCTTCCTGGCCTCCCACTTCAGTTTCCTGTCATTGTAGCCCTCATGTGCCCCGATAAGATGGCCGTAGACTTTATACTGCTACCTCCCTCAGTCTGTTACAGCGGTCAGAAGGCCCTGAGGCCATGGTCAGGAATGCATCCCTCCTACCATCCCCAGTTCCCACCGCAAGGCACTGCCAGATCGCAGCTTGGCTTGTACAGTCACCGTATTTTTTGGGTGGGCTATACTTGTCCATTAACTTTTTCACTTGGAGGAAAATCTACACCGATATCTTAAAACGGCAAAGACGAGTAATATTGGAAACACTAGCTCTGAATTTCCAGAAGGGTTCGGCCAGATCCCCGCCCAACCGCTTGCAAGGCCATTGACACCAAAGGGGCAGAACTGGGGATGGGGACTCCCTTTGCTAGAAGTTCCTGCTTCCCGGCTTAGAAGAAATCTGATGTAATACTGGAGGCCAGTATGCCAAGAGAGACAAAGTCCACTGGCCTCCAGAAAGCTGGGAGTGGGCAACAATGGGAGTGTCCAGGAGATGGAAGCAGCCTGGACCCCTGAAGAACAGGTTTTTTTTAAAAAGCAAAGTTTGGATCAGCTCCCTGGCCCACCATGAAGTCTCGGGGAGTGGTCAC
Source organism: Heptranchias perlo (assembly GCF_035084215.1). Taxonomy (NCBI): domain Eukaryota; kingdom Metazoa; phylum Chordata; class Chondrichthyes; order Hexanchiformes; family Hexanchidae; genus Heptranchias; species Heptranchias perlo. The sequence goes on from NC_090343.1 coordinate 27,085,960, forward strand.
TGGGTGAGTGCTGGATTTGACTGCTGTATGCTGCCAGTGGTCCTCAATGTGCCCATGGTGGTACAGGCACATGCCAGCCTCATGCAAATGATGTTCCTTCCCAGTGACCCCACAAACTCCTCCTCCGGGATCAATGCTGGAAAGCACTGGAAGACAACAGTCACAGCGTAACTGCCAGGATCATAGCGCACAGCCCACTGGAACAGAAATGATGCTGTGCAATTTTACTGTAAGTATGCTTAGCATATTTGCATGAAATTTCATTGTCTGCTCTTCTACTGGAGCACTAAACCTTTTACTTTATTTTAAATGGGTTATTGTCTCCATTAAAACAGTGAACAGAGCAATTCAGTACAAGCGCGTTAAACATTTGCTTGGTAATATTGCAGAGTGTAATTCTAAGTTAAAACGTTTTAAGAGGTTCTCCAGGATCATAATTGGCCATCCAGTGGTGCAATCAAGACCAGTGATTACAATACTGGATTCCATCCAAGTGGTCACATATTACAGTCCCAACACTATCCAGCACTTTAAAGACTTTCTACCATTGGTGTGGGCTTTGTCAGCTCTGAGGGAAGCTTCTTAACAAAGTTCCTTACAATTGCTGAGAAACATTCATCTTAAGTCTACTGTTGTTTGACCACAGTCTCATCAGTACTGGTCATGCTTGATTTAAGATGGGGATATATTTAATAAAAGAATTGATCAGCAAACATGTTACAGTTCCCAAGTACATTTTTCTCATACTTTCTACCGTGTTAGCAGACTGTGCCTCACAGTAAATTCAGTGATGTACTATTCAAACTAAAATCTGATCTTCAACATTTAGCTCTTGTTACCTTGAACTGTCAGATTTATATTTCATCAGCCATCCTCCTGATGCTGTTCCTTGCATCGATTTCATATTACCACCTAGAAATTGTTCATTCCACAGGGAAACAATTTTCGTGGTGACACATGGTGATTTTACTTTGTGTACATTGTGGGTGTGTGTTGCAACATAGCTGTCATATTAACTTGGACAGAGGCAGGATCAAGCCACACAGTAAATGTTTCCGCCTTGAGTGACTCCAGTTCAGACTCCTTGGGCTGGAGTGCGAGTTAGAGACACTCCGACATATAGCTCAGCAGGGTAAGGGGAACCAAGGGAAGGTAAAGAAGGAGGTGCTGCAGACACTGATTATATCCAACAGGCACAATGTACTTTCTACCTGTGAGGATAAGGATGGGCTGCGGGGAGGACAGCCAGAATGCTAACCATGGCACCGTGGAGCAGGAGGCAGTCCAAGGGGAAGCGGAGCAGAATAGAAAGGTTGTAGTCATCAGGGATTCTATAATTAGGGGGATAGATAGCGTCCTCTGCAGTCGCGACTGAGAGCCCAGGAGGGTGTGTTGCCTACCTGGTGCAAGGGTAAAGGATATCTCGGAGCAATTGGGAAGAGACGTGGACAGGGAGGGGGAGGATCCAGTTGTTATGGTCCATGTTGGGACCAATGACATAGGAAAGAAAAGGGACGAGGTCCTGTTAAGAGAATATCAGAAGTTAAGAACTAAATTAAAAAGCAGGACCTCACAGGTGATAATCTCGTGATTACTACCTGAGCCATGTGCTAATTGGCATAGGGATAAACAGATCAGGAAGGTGAAAACATGGCTGAAAGTCTGGTGTGGGGAGGAGGGGTTCCATTTCATGGGACACTGACACTGGTATTGAGACAAGAAGGAGCTGTATTGTTGGGATGGGCTCCACCTCAACCGGAATGGGACCAGTGTTCTAGTAGAAAAGATAAATAGGGCTGTCAATAGCACTTTAAACAAGTAAGATCGGGGGAGGGATCTGGGGAAGATAACAGTCTGAAAAACAAAGAAATAGGAATTAAGAGTAAAGGTCAGGCCAAGTTAACGAATAAGGGTAACAAACGGTTAGGGAACAAATACAGTTATAGAACAAGAATACAAAATGACTGTTTAAAAACAAAGGGAGAGAATCAAAAACAAATTAAGTTGCCTATACAGCAATATGCACAGCATCCAAAGTAAAATGGGGGAACTGGTGACAATAATTCAGTGAGGAGCCAGATGTGGTAGGGATAACTCAAACATGGCTACATAATGAACGGGACTGGCAGTTAACTATTTTAGGATATAATGTATTTAGAAAGGATAGGGAAGGAAGAAGGGGGTGGGGTAGCTGTACTAATTAGAGACATCTTAATGGCAATAGAAAAAAGGGACATAAGTAACATTAAGATAGAAACAGAATCCATATGGATTAAGACAAAGGATAAGAAGTAATGGATCACATTAATAAGTATATTCTACAGATCACTTAATAGTGGAAGGAAAGTGGAGGATGAAATATGTAGACAAATCTATGAAATGAGTGAAAACATCAAATAATAATCATGGGAGATTTCAACTACCCCCAAATAAACTGGCAAGAAGGCTAGGGAAAGGAGAAAAGGGAATGGAGTTTTTACAGTGTGCACACGACTCCTTTCTTACCCAGAATGTGAGAAACCCAAAAAGAGAGGAATTACTGCTGGATTTAGTAATGGTAAATGAACCGGATCAAATAAGAGAAGTAAGCATAGGGGAACATCTAGGCAATAGTGATCATAACATAATAAGGTTTAAAAATAATGATTGAGGCAGACATAAGTAAGACAAAGAGCAAAGTAATAGATTGGAAAAAAAATCTTTTTTTTGGGGGGGTGGGGGGGATGAGAATGGAACTAAAGCAGGTAAACTGGAAAAAAATGTGACAAAGAAAAAGAACAGCAGTGGGAAATATTCAAAACAGTGAACAGTAGAGTTCAGGAGAAATGTATCCCACTAAAATGCAAGAAGAAACTAGCCAATAATGAAACCCCATGGATAAATAAATAAATAAGGGTAAAATTGAAACTAAAGAAAAAGGCATAGTCTAAGTACATGGACACTAAAGGAGAGGATGATAAAAGGGACTACAAAGAGATTAGGAAAGAAGTCAAGAAAACAATTAGGAAAATAAAGAGGAACTACAAAATTAAATCATCAAGGAATATAAATAGAAATAGTAAAGTATTCTACAGACACAAACAACAAAAGAAAAATCAGAATAGGTAAAGGGCTACTAAGGGATACACCAGATAAACTCACAGGTAACGGCAGTGTAATGGCAGAAATATTGAATAGTTATTTTGCATCCGTATTGACCAGGGAAACTAACAAGGTAGGCATGACATTAGAAGAAGAGATCAAAAAAGAAAGATAGAAAGGGGCAAGATAATTGATAAACTATTCAAACGTAGAGAGGATAAGACCCCTGGTCTGGATGGATTGCATCCACATATATTAAAAGAAGTTAGGGAAGAGATAGCAGAGGCACTATTACATATATATAAAAATTCACTAGAAAAGGGAATAGTGCCAGAGCACTGGCGGACAGCTAATGTGATTCCTATACTTAAAAAGGGAGATAGGACAAGTCCAGGGAATTATAGACCGGTTAGCCAACATCAATGGTAGGAAAGGTAATGGAATCTTTAAACAAAAATGTAATAGAAAGACATCCAGAGAATGAAAATATAATAAAGAAGTCGGCACGGATTTCAGAAGGGAAGGTCGTGCTGGACCAACCTTATTAATTCTTTGAAGAAGTAACAGAAAGAGTAGACAAGGTTAATGCAGTAGATGTAGTATATTTGGATTTTCAAAAGGCCTTCGATAAGTTACCACATAGAAAACTCATGACTAAGGTCAGAGCATGTGGAGTCAGGGGACAGGTAGCAGAATGGATCGCAAGTTGGCTACAAAACAGAGATTTAGGCTTAAAAGTAGCTACTCAGACTGGCAAAAGGTGGGAAGTGGTGATCCACAAGGATCGGTGCTGGGGCCACTGTTGTTCAAAATTTACATTAACGATTTGGATTCAGGAGTCGGAAGTACAATTTCAAAATTGGGGGGGTGGGTGGATGTAGTTAATACAAAGGAAGAAAGCGTCAAAATGCAAGAGGACATCAATAAACTTGCAGAATGGGCATGCAGTTCGCAAATGAATTTCAATATACATACGTGTGATGTGGTGCATTTTTGTAGGAAGAATAAGGAGGCCACGTACTGCTTGGATAATAAGAGTCTAAACAGGATGGAGGAGCAAAGGGATCTAGGGGTAGAGATACACAAATCACTAAAAGCAGTGATGTAGGTTAATAAGGCCATAAAAAAGGAAAATCAAGCAGTAGGCTTAATTTTTAGAGGGATAGAATTAAAAAGCAAAGAAGTTATGTTAAACTTGTGTAGAACCTTGGTTAGACCACACTTGGAGTTCTGTGCACTGTTCTGGTCTCCATATTATAGAAAGGATGTAGACACATTATAGAGGGTGCAAAAAAGATTCACAAGGATGATACCAGATCTGAGAGGATATCCTTATCAGGAAAGGCCGAAGAGGCTCGGGCTCTTTCCTCTGGAAAAGCGAAGGCTGAGGGATGACCTGATAGGGGTCTTTAAGATTTTGAAAGGGTAGACATAGAGAAAATGTTTCCACTTGTGGTGGAGTCCAAAACTAGAGGTCATAAATATGAAATAATCGTTAATAAATCCAATCGGGAATTCAGGAGAAACTTCTTTACCCAAAGTGTGGTAAGAATGTGGAAGATGCTATCACAAGGAGTAGTTGAGGCAAATAGCAAAGATGCATTTAAGGGGAAGGTAGATAAGCACATGAAAATAGAAGGGTAACCTGATAGGGTTAGATGAAGTAGGGAGGGAGGAGGTTCGTGTGGAGCATAAGCACCGGCATAGACCAATTGTGCCAAATGGCCTGTTTCTGTGCTGTAGTTTCGATGTAACACACATAATCAGCTCTCAATTTGAATTATTCAATGTGCTGTTTTTTCAAATTGCCCTGAAACTAAAACAGAAGTGATCTTGCTATATTCACATCATAGTTTGTTCAGTCTCCATTGTCTCCTATGACCGAGGTCATCAACAGAAAATATGGGTTGTATTTTACTGCCACAAAGCACTGTTCTAACTCTGACTCAATCAATTATTGTAAAGACAATTCTTCTTTCTGCTTTGTAGACCCGTCAGCACTGTGAAACCTGGAATCAGTACCAAAACGTAGAGAGTATTACTTTTTTTCTCGGTGTCTCTTTCAGATTTCATTGTGTGTGTGTGTGTGTGTGTGTGTGTGTGTATAAATAATTTATATATTCATATTCACCCATGCGCACAGGGACTCCAGACCAAGTGTAGACTTCAAGCTTAGAAACAGTGATAATTGAATCAGTGTGTGCAGGCCTTATAGTTTCCATTTTTAAGTCAGACATTGTCTATATTTTTAAATTCTCATTAAAAGTTCCTACTTCCAGATTTATAATGGAAACTGCTTATGTAAACCTATAATTACATTCTCCTAGCAATGATAGCATTGCTAATTCCAATATAAATGTGGACACAGGAATTTATAATGGCTAAGAATAACTGGAAGTGCATGCTGACACAAGATATTTAATACACGTATCTCACTAAACTGTAAGGAAAATAACCTCCTTATATTTCTGCATGGTAACTTTTATTCCAATAGTAAATGAAGTTATGCAAATTTCCCCCATTAACCAGAAATGAGCCACTTCCATTCTCACTGAGTTCAAATCAATAACTCATCACAATCTGTCCAGGGGAAGAAAGAAAGATTTGTATTTATACAGCACCTTTCATGACCTAAGGATGTCCCAAAGTGCTTTACAGCCAATGAAGTACTTTTGAAGTGTAGTCACTGTTGTAATGTAGGAAACGCAGCAGCCAATTTGTGCACAGCAAGGTCCCACAAACAACAATGTGATAATGACCAAATAATCAGTTTTTAGTGATGTTGGTTGAGGGATAAATATTGGCCAGGAAACCAGGGATAACCTCCCTGCTCTTTTTCGAATAGTGCCATGGGATCTTTTACATCCACCTGGGAGGGCACACTGGGCCTCAGTTTAATGTCACCTCCGACAGTGCAGCGCTCCCTCGGTACTGCACTGAAGTGTCAGCCTGAATTATGTGATCAAGTGTCTGGAGTGGGACTTGCCTCTGAGTCAGAAGGTTGTAGGTTCGAGAGTGCTACCCACAGAGCCACGGCTGATAAATTGTAATTGTTAGTTAAGCAATTAGTTATATTGTGATTTTTGTTGGAGGGATCAAAAATGATATCAGCAGTTCCTGATTTTCATGATACCTGAACTAACTAAGGTAATCCAAAAATTACTGAAGTTTCTCACATTATCAGTGATACAGAGGAGTTCAAAACACAGCCTGATGAGCTGGAAACAGCAGCATCTTAAAAGGAGCCCTATACTGTATGTCTGAAAATGAAAACAAAGAATGAAGCTGTGTCCATCAAGAAAACAAACAAATGAAACCTTAATATTTAGTATTTTGAAGGAAGAGACCAAATCCCCTGACTCCTCAGTTAAGTTAACTTTCCATTTTGTCCTATAGCATATGCAGAGGTGTTAATCTATTTAAAGTAAATGGATCAATACCTCTGCTAATATGTGAATGCATTTCACTATATTAATAAAGAAATTTCAGATAAACACTTGAACATTGTTCTCCCATGGTGCTTTCAAGACCTTTGTTTTCAGATACTGTAATCACAATAGGGCCAATTTTCCTCTACCCTCTTCCCAAATAGCACTCAAAAAAATGGATGCAATGCAGAGGAAGAATCTGTGCTAAACCTTTGCTCCTGGAGAACACTGCGCACAAACCTCTTCAATACCTGTTGTGCCCTGTTCAGGTGCAATGTGTAAATTTCATAGAAATGAATGTCAGAGAGGTCTGCACTCAAACTTCTTCTAATAGGAGCAAACTGCTCCCAGAAAGGCCTGCCATTTAGGCGCTGTCTTAAGGGTCAGGCTGGTAATGCCAAGGTCTTTAGTTTTGACTTTTTGAATAAAATATAGTTTTGCTGCTTCTGTACTTGTTACAGAATGCTGTTAGTTCTTTTTAATATACTTAGCAATAGTGACGGTGTTCAGTACTGTGCCACACGTCCTCTCGTACTATAGCTTATTTGAGACAGACAAGGGGGAATAACCACAAGCCCCCTTGACAACTATTGAATCGCCCAGCCATCTCCTGAGCCAAAAATACCTGTTTCTTTACCATAGAGTAAGAATTCCCCCTCCCCGACAGTATGGCTGTTCCTTGCCACATGGAATAAGAAGAGAAGACTCACAGTCCATCTACACCCTCCTCCTATTCCTGAAGCATCATTCTTCATACCCACAAAGATATTCCGGTTCCTCCACCTACTGCTTGGCATGATGGTGCCAGTCTTTTACCAAATTCCTCCAGGCAAGCTGTAGGGGTGGGTGGACTGCTTCTTGGATGCTGTTGTCACCCTAGGTGTGAGGGCACGATGGGAAAAAGGAGACAAACTAGAAAAAGATGCGAGTTCAGGGTTAGGGCAGAGGAGAAGCTTGGTTAGGTGGGCAAGGGGAAGGGAGGAATGCAGCAGAGGCAGCTGAACAGATGGTCTCAATCTTAGTGACAGAAGTTCATGAGCTCCTCGTACTTGTTGTTGGAGGCGTGAGTGGAGGGGACAGGGGAGAGGGGTTTAAGGAGTGAGTGAAGGGGGCAGGGGAGAGGGGTTTAAGGAGTGAGTGAAGGGGGCAGGGAGAGGGGTTTAAGGAAATGGTTGGTAGTGGAGCAAAGAAGCTGGCTTTGCTCTACAGGATGATCTGGGAATAGTGAAAAGTTTTGGCAGAGGAGAATGAGACCCAATGGCATTTGATACTATTTAGTCAGATCTGGTAATGGATGGCTAAAATGGTTGTGGACCAGGTTATGTTCATGTCTGCACCCCTTGGACTTGAGGGAGTGCAGATGAAGGTCATACCAGGAAAAACAACCAGGATAGAAGAGAATAGTGGTTTACTGGGGACAAGGCCATCAAGGATGGAGGTCAAGGAGAGGTTGAGCAGATCAACAGCTGAAGCATCATGGCGAATGGAAAGACATAGGCTAGGCAACTGAGAGTTTGAAAGTGCAGCTGTAAGTGACCTGGGGGAAGGTTTCTTTCCCCAGAATGGACGCAGAAGGAATGGGGGTACAAAGAGTGGGGGGATGTGGCTGATGAGGGATATAGGAAGTAGTCGGAGATGGCCTTGTCTGTGATTAAGACCATTTGGAGTAGCGAAGCTACGTGAGATGGCAAGATCAAGTGGGTGGGCATGAAGATGAGTAGGGAAATTTATATGGGAAGGAAGAGGTTAAGGGAGGATAAGAGTGCAGTGCAATCAGGGGAGAAGACAAGGTAAGCTGAGTTGGAGTTTGAAATCACCAATGATGAAGAGTCACTTAGTGTATAGACTGAGGCATGAAAGGAGGGAGGCGACAGCAGAGAAACTCAGGATGGAACTTGGGAGGGATGATAGAGATCAAGGAGAGGCAAGAGAAGTGGAACAGGGTGAGTTTCTCAAAAGAGAAGGTATCAGAGGAGTAGGGGGAGAAAGCAATGTGTGATTTGTTGGTAAGAACCACACCACCACTGCGTCAATTTGGGAAAGGCAATATGGAAAGTATAGCCAGGCGGGGAGGCTTCAGTAAGTGGCAAGGTGTCGCTACCCATGAGCCAAGTTTCAGTCAAAGCCATGGTGTGAATGCAATTGTCTACAGTGAGATGGTAGATGGCAAGGGCCTTCTTCGGAGGGAAATTCGGAGCAGTCCAACAATTGTTTATCCTCTGGCAGAGTCCAAGAAGGCAGTGGTAGGCGGAGTGAGAGGGCAGAAAGGAAGTTGGAGGGATTAGCCCCCAGCAAGTGTGCTGAGCAGGAAGGTAGGTGATAGCGGCGGACTGGTGGGGGTGCTGCTCATAAGGAGCCAGCGATGACTATCTCAATGGGCCCTTCATGAATGCAGAGAGATGCACAGAGGGTAGCTGTGGGCTTGATTAAAGGGATTCAAGCCTGGGATGGTAGGAGGAGACCTGGTAAGCAGAGGAGTAGGGATTGGGGGCAGGGGGCAAAGTACATGAGAGGGGAGAAGTGAAGGGTGGCATGACTGTGCAAGAGGAATAGGAGAGATGGGCGAGAAGGGCCCTTGAAGGGCCAAGAGGAGGTAAGAATTCTGGGAATTCCACCTTTTCCCTGAGTATGGAAAACTTGGACCATTGACTAAAATCCTAAGATGGAAGGATAGGTGAGAGGTCACCAGACGAATCAACAACACACACAATGGAATGTGGGAGAATTACTGCTTCAGACATGTCTCTGTTTTAATGCAAAACCTACAGCAGGTGGTCGACGATCAGAAAGGCAGTAGGCCATTGAAAGAGGCAACTGCTCCAGACATGGTGGGACCATGTCTTTGTTTTAAAGCAAAACCGATCAACACCTAGGACGTTGGATACAAAAGGAGCCCTGTATACCAGGTGATCAACAAATCGGAATTAACAATGGCCCATTGAGAAAAGTTATTGCAACATGATGAGGGACCATCAAAAGCCATCAAAGATTCTTAAGGACTTTGTAAGAACTGTTTAAACAGACATCAAGTGCCTCATTTAAGTGACGAAGACCATTGTAAGAGAGGGGTATATAAGTGGAAACTCGAAACCCCTCTCTCTCAAGTTCTTGCTTGTTCTGCTCCTCTTGTTCTGCCTGTCTCTGGAAGGAGAGCAGCTTCCAGCGAAACCAACGAACCCTACGTGAGAGAACCGGTCAGCCAGACCTGCAAGTGCAAAGGATTGGTGAGGTGTGTGTGTGTGTGTGTCTCTCTCTCTCTCTCTCCAGGGTCCCCATAAACCTCTTAGTTTAGCGGGATAAAGTACTGTAGTGGGTGTGTGTAACTCAATGTACTGTGCAGGAACATTTGTATCGTTATTTTCTTCATGTTGACGGTATAATAACACCAACATTCCAATTCAATTCAGACACCGAGTTTGTGTGTTCTCTGTGCTATTCGACTGTGTGATCCATCACCGGGTGCGTTCGCATAAGTCCCGTTTTCCTGAACCCCCGATCCGTGAGGACAAGTGTTCCTTGGCTAGATCGGGGACCAGATATCTGCACCGATCAATAGGGTGAGAACAACCCCAAAACACCCTACAAGGAGAAAAAAAAGGGTGATAGAAGTAGTGGGCTTAATCCTGGAAAAAAAAATTGCTACTATATCGTTATCTATAATAACAATTTACTCATCTACATTTATGCCTTAGTCCTCCTGGGCACAAAATCTAGTTTGAAGGAATCCCAATTACTGTTTCTATATTGTGAACCAACAGCATAGGTTCAGAACAGATTTCGCAGCTCAAAACTGGGCATTCATGGAGGTGCTGTGGGCCATCAGCAGCAGCAGAATTGTATTCCAGCACAATCTGTAACCTCATGGCGCGGCATATTCCTCGCTCTACCATTACCAACAAGCCAGGGGATCAACCCTGGTTCAATGAGGAGTGTAGAAGAACATGCCAGGAGCAGCACCAGGCATAACTAAAAATGAGATGCCAACCTGGTGAAGCTACAACTCAGGACTACATGCATGCTAAACAGCGGAAGCAACATGGCTATAGACAGAGCTAAGCAATTCCACAACCAATGCATCAGATCAAAGCTCTGCAGTCCTGCCACATCCAGTCGTGAATAGTGGTGGACAATTAAACAACTAACGGGAGGAGGAGGCTCCATAAACATCCCCATCCTCAATGATGGCGGAGTCCAGCACGTGAGTGCAAAAGACAAAGCTGAAGTATTTGCAACCATCTTCAGCTTGAAGTGCCGAGTGGATGATCCATCTCGGCCTCCTCCCGATATCCCCACCATCACGGAAGCCAGTCTTCAGCTGATTTGATTCACTCCACGTGATATCAAGAAACAGCTGAGTGCACTGGATACAGCAAAGGCTATGGGCCCCGACAATATCCCGGCTGTAGTGCTGAAGACTTGTGCTCCAGAACTAGCTGCACCTCTGGCCAAGCTGTTCCAGTACAGCTACAACACTGGCATCTACCCGACAATGTGGAAAATTGCCCAGGTATATCCTGTCCACAAAAAGCAGGACAAATGCAATCCGGCCAATTACCGCCCCATCAGTCTACTCTCAATCATCAGCAAAGTGATGGAAGGTGTCGTCATCAGTGCTAGCAAACGGCACTTGCTCACCAATAACCTGCACACTGATGCTCGGTTTGGGTTCCGCCAGGACCACTCGGCTCCAGACCTCATTACAGCCTTGGTCCAAACACGGACAAAAGAGCTGAATTCCAGAGGTGAGGTGAGAGTGACTGCCCTTGACATCAAGGCAGCATTTGACCGAATGTGGTACCAAGAAGCCCTAGTAAAATTGAAGTCAATGGGATTCAGGGGAAAACTCTCCTGGGGTCATACTAGCACAAAGGAAGGTGGTAGTGGTTGTTGGAGGCCAATCATCTCAGACCCAGGACATTGCTGCAGGAATTCCTCAGGGCAGTGTCCTAGGCCCAACCATCTTCAGCTGCTTCATCAATGACTTTCCCTCCATCATAAGGTCAGAAATGGGGATGTTCGCTGATGATTGCACAGTGTTCAGTTCCATTCGCAACCCCTCAAATAATGAAGCAGTCCGAGCCCGCATGCAGCAAGACCTGGACAACAACCAGGCTTGGGCTCATAAGTGGCAAGTAACATTTGCGCCAGACAAGAGCCGGGCAATAACCATCTCCAACAAGTGAGAGTCTAACCCTTGACATTCAATGGCATTACCATCACCGAATTCCCCACCATCAACATCCTGGGGGTCACCATTGACCAGAAACTTAACTGGAGCAGCCATATAAATACTGTGGCTACAATAGCAGGTCAGAGGCTGGGTATTCCGCGGTGAGTGACTCAGCTTCTGACTCCCCAAAACCTTTCACCATCTACAAGGCACAAGTCAGGAGTGTGATGGAATACTCTTCACTTGCCTGGATGAGTGCAGCTCCAACAACACTCAAGAAGCTCAACACCATCCAGGACAAAGCAGCCCACTTGATTGGCACCCCATCCACCACCCTAAACATTCACTCCCTTCACCGGCGCACTGTGGCTGCAGTGTGTACCATCCACAGGATGCACTGCAGCAACTCGGCAAGGCTTCTTCGCCAGCACCTCCCTAACCCGTGACCTCTACCACCTAGAAGGACAAGAGCAGCAGGCACGTGGGAACACCACCCCCTGCATGTTCCCCTCCACGTCACACACCATCCCGACTTGGAAATATATCGCCGTTCCATCATCGTCGCTGGGTCAAAATCCTGGAACTCCCTCCCTAACAGTACTGTGGGAGAACCTTCATCACGCGAACTGCAGTGGTTCAAGGCGGCGGCTCACCACCACCTTCTCAAGCGCAATTAGGGATGGGCAATAAATGCTGGCCTTGCCAGCAATGCCCACATCCCATGACCGAATAAAAAAAAAGGTCCTCAACTGGTTATGTATAGGCCATCATTCTTGCATAAATTCTTTCTATCCAGAAATCTACAAAGTCTATTCCCTCCTCTATACACTAAAACACTTTTATTCTTGTGTTGTTTACATCGCTTTTGGTGTGGCTTATGTCTGTCATCTCCTGCTAAATACATTTCTCAGCTTTGCCCTTTCATCAGTAAGAATTCATATAGTTAAATTTTAAGTTATAGAATCATAGAATCATAGAAGTTACAACATGGAAACAGGCCCTTCGGCCCAACATGTCCATGTCGCCCAGTTTATACCACTAAGCTAGTCCCAATTGCCTGCACTTGGCCCATATCCCTCGATACCCATCTTCCCCATGTAACTGTCCAAATGCTTTTTAAAAGACAAAATTGTACCCGCCTCTACTACTGCCTCTGGCAGCTCGTTCCAGACACTCACCACCCTTTGAGTGAAAAAATTGCCCCTCTGGATCCTTTTGTATCTCTCCCCTCTCACCTTAAATCTGTGCCCCCTCGTTATAGACTCCCCTACCTTTGGGAAAAGATTTTGACTATCGACCTTATCTATGCCCCTCATTATTTTATAGACTTCTATAAGATCACCCCTTAACCTCCTACTCTCCAGGGAATAAAGTCCCAGTCTGTCTAACCTCTCCCTGTAAGTCAAACCATCAAGTCCCGGTAGCATCCTAGTCAATCTTTTCTGCACTCTTTCTAGTTTAATAATATCCTTTCTATAATAGGGTGACCAGAACTGTACACAGTACTCCAAGTGTGGCCTCACCAATGCCCTGTACAACTTCAACAAGACATCCCAACTCCTGCATTCAATGTTCTGACCAATGAAACCAAGCATGCTGAATGCCTTCTTCACCACCCTATCCACCTGTGACTCCACTTTCAAGGAGCTATGAATCTGTACTCCTAGATCTCTTTGTTCGATAACTCTCCCCAACGCCCTACCATTAACGGAGTAGGTCCTGGCCCGATTCGATCTACCAAAATGCATCACCTCACATTTATCTAAATTAAACTCCATCTGCCATTCATCGGCCCACTGGCCCAATTTATCAAGATCCCGTTGCAATCCTAGATAACCTTCTTCACTGTCCACAATGCCACCAATCTTGGTGTCATCTGCAAACTTACTAACCATGCCTCCTAAATTCTCATCCAAATCATTAATATAAATAACAAATAACAGCGGACCCAGCACCGATCCCTGAGGCACACCGCTGGACACAGGCATCCAGTTTGAAAAACAACCCTCGACAACCACCCTCTGTCTTCTGTCGTCAAGCCAATTTTGTATCCAATTGGCTACCTCACCTTGGATCCCATGAGATTTAACCTTATGTAACAACCTACCATGCGGTACCTTGTCAAATGCTTTGCTGAAGTCCATGTAGACCACGTCTACTGCACAGCCCTCATCTATCTTCTTGGTTACCCCTTCAAAAAACTCAATCAAATTCGTGAGACATGATTTTCCTCTCACAAAACCATGCTGACTGTTCCTAATTAGTCCCTGCCTCTCCAAATGCCTGTAGATCCTGTCCCTCAGAATACCCTCTAACAACTTACCCACTACAGATGTCAGGCTCACTGGTCTGTAGTTCCCAGGCTTTTCCCTGCCGCCCTTCTTAAACAAAGGCACAACATTTGCTACCCTCCAATCTTCAGGCACCTCACCTGTAGCGGTGGATGATTCAAATATCTCTGCTAGGGGACCCGCAATTTCCTCCCTAACCTCCCATAACGTCCTGGGATACATTTCATCAGGTCCCGGAGATTTATCTACCTTGATGCGCGTTAAGACTTCCAGCACCTCCCTCTCTGTAATATGTACACTCCTCAAGACATCACTATTTATTTCCCCAAGTTCCCTAACATCCATGCCTTTCTCAACCGTAAATACCGATGTGAAATATTCATTCAGGATCTCACCCATCTCTTGTGGTTCCGCACATAGATGACCTTGTTGATCCTTAAGAGGCCCTACTCTGAAACTACATAATTATACAAACCTGTATAATTATGTAGTTTCAGATTTTGACATTAGTTTTGTGCTAACTATTAACAAGTATTAACAATTAATGCAAGTTAGCAAACGTTCCTGCTCTGTGATGTTTAAATATATAGTGGCTGAAAATTGGACTTCATTGCGCACATTTTCCGGGCGGAAAATGGGTCCAAAGCGGTCCAGTTGAGGCCAACCTCCCGCGCTTGATTAACATCGGAAATATGTCCGATGCTATATTGATTCGGGCACTGTAGAGGCACCCTTAGCAGTTGTTGAAAACAGGCATTGGGCCCCTTAGCATATTCAAAGGGCCTAACGTCTGTTTTAGGACCAAGTCGGAAATAGTAATGCCTGGTCTACATGCGGCCTAACCAGCGGTCCTTAAAACTGGAGGCCACCACCAAATAGGTAAGCTTTTTAAAAAAAAGTGAATGTGGAGCTGGGAGGAGCAGGCGTGCTCTTCCTGGCTCCAGATTAAAACTGCAGGCCACAGCCGGTCACCGCATGTCCTGGGTCCTCGGCTGGCATCCCAGCCAGCTGATATTGTTACCCCACCAGCAACTGGCGAGCTGCTTCCGTGGGCCGCGACTGGTGGCCACAGCTTGCTGGTACTGTACTAATGAGGCCAGCAGACCAATATGACGTGATCCTGCGGCCAGCTCCATTTCGAGGCCACAATTTCGCTGTATAACCCTTCCTATACCAGTGACTCAAACATTCCATTTTAATTGGTGAGTATGATAATAGAAAAGTTAGCAAGGAGCTCGAGTAGGCATTTGTAAAAACCTGACCAAGAATGAAATTAATGGTATTCTGATGTGCAGTAGTATTAGAAAACATAATTGGAATCGACCTCATCAAATTAAAATTACAGTATCTCTTTTTTCCAATGGTGTACGTATCAATTTCAAGGCATCTTATTAATTGATGTTAACCACCCAGTGATTTCTGTGCACCTGGGCTGATTTAGAAGATACTTTCATAATCCAATTAAGATTGCAATGCTTTTTAAATTAGTTAATTTTGTATTTTTCTTCTTTATCTTAAATTAGGTCCCAACACTATAAGTAACATTTTCTGCCTACAGAAAATTATTGCACAGTCCCTTGCCAATGCTATTCTTGAGATGGACATTAGAAGGCACGCTGCAATGCAATAGGCTGACCTCTGCTTCTGGCTTCTCACTATGTCTTAGCTGAGATTGGAATGTCATCTTGCAGAGAATCACGACTATGAATCTATATTCTACCAGGATATGGTAAATTATAATCCAGATTTGTGTCAATCGATTGTGTACAAATTCTAGATTCGCTTGTGTTCTACGTAGATGTTGCCTGGTGCTATTATAGTTATGCATAACTCAAGAGGGAATAGTTTTTAAAATATGTAAACATACCACAACATTTCATCAATAATCTTCTTGAATTCATTAATCTTATCATTTTATTTTGTTACTTCTCCTATGTGATGATAAATAAAATAACAAAGGCGAGAAAAGGTCATTCCTCAAGGTCGTCTTACTTCATTAAGCTCCTTTGTCTATTCTCAGGCTCCAAACAAAGAACTTCTCCTGATCCATCCTCTCAATCCCTTTCTAATTTTAAAAATTCAAATAATGTCCTCCCTTTATTCTCTTTTTCTAATGAGAACAGACTGACAACAATTAGTCCCTCGCTGATTTATGAACTAGCACCTTGGTGCCTATCCTTGAACTTTTTCCAATGTTATTTTCATAGCTATGGTGACAAAAGCTCAAACTGACTGCCGCATTTCCTATATTACAACAATGGCTACACTTGAAAAAGCACTTCATTGGTTGTAAAGTGCTTTAGGACATCCTGAGGTTGTGAAAGGCACTATATAAATGCAAGTTCTTTCTTTCTAATTTTCCAAGTTTATACTCCAGACTGGATGAACAAATCAGGAAATCATGTGTGTGCTGCCCATGATTTTTCAGCCATTAAAATGAATGGACGTGGGTAGCGCACCCATGATTTCCTGATGTGCGCAGCTGATGCACAAGGTTTCCCACTGGTAATGCATACTTAGAAAATCAGCCCTGTATACCTGAGATTTACCCATGCACACTAATCTTTGATCTTGGCAATTGCTGTCATACAATGTGACTTGAACAATGCACTTTCAACATCTGGCCAACTAGCACACAAATCTTTTCCTAATGTACTTTATTTAACGGTATACCCTTTTATAGTGAAAATATTTGTTTTTAGCATTGGTGTTACTTTACATTTCTCAATATTAAATGCTGTTTTCTTTTCATCAGCTCAGTTGCTTAGTGACAGTTGTAAATGTAATGAGCTATCTTTCTGTTGTAAAGTGTTATGACAAATCCTGTCTTTTCTTCATTGTATTGTGCATTCTAATTTCCCTCATTTTGAAGACAGGGGACTAGCATCTGCTGCAGGTGATAATTAGAAAGAAAATGTTAGAACATGCTGAATAAGCTTTCATAAACAATAGTGAAAAGTGATCCATGATAAAGTGAAGAAATTATATGGTGCAGTGACAATCCTTTGAGAACTATAGTACTTTTGCATTTACATTTCTAGTTGAACAATTATTTTGTTTTTTTTTGGTGGATCTTTACTTCATATTAAGCTGAACGATGACTAGGCATGGGCATAGGACATTATTCTTCTTAAACCCAATATTAAGATTATAATTTCTGGATAAATAATGACAGGATATCCATCCTTGCAATTTTGGAATGTACATGAACTTCACTTGAATTCTTCCCAATGCCTCTGTCTTATCGTAGCTATGGTGACCAAAACTGAATAAAGCACAGTTCATTCACACCGCAGCGTAAATGTTTGGGCTTTGCACTAAAGCTGAATTTATGGAGTGTAAATCCGGTGTTAAGGTCTGAACTGACTCCAAAGTGCAGTGGAATAACATTACCTCCTCCAGGGAGTCTCACTGCTGTTCACTCCAGTGTCGGTCAGATCCTAACTCTGGATTAAGGCTGCAACAGAAAACGGCACAGAAATCCTTTCCATGGAGGAGACCACCCTGGACATTGTTGCATACAAGAGTATGGAAGGAATAGGGGAAGGTGAAGATACATCCTTCCCTCAAGCTTTTATCTCTTTTCCTCCTTCACACTCACTGCAATTTAGACATAACACACAAACATCATACACACTAAATTGCAAGACAAGCTCTATTTGGTGATATCCCTTGCAACCGGTATTCTAATATTTATTTATTTATTTTCTGTCCTTGTAGGCCAGGAAGAGCAGCCTGCCAGCACTACTGTTTGCCCAGAACAAGACAGCACCCTGCATCCTCCAATCAGTATTTGCACCATCCTGGGGGATGCAGTTGGTGAGCTTGAGGATTTAGCATCAGGTGAGATACACAACACAGATGAGGAGGTGGTGAGGAGGAACACGAATTTGTTGGTTGGGCAGCCACATGGCTGCTATCATTGACCTTATGTACTGTGTCAAATGCAGGAGTGTGGCAATATTAGGCAGTCTTGTTATGCTCCTGTTGCCCTCCAGTAGGAAAGGAGATGTAAGTGGCATAGTGATTAATACATCAGTATAGCATTTGATACATGTGGTCAGTACAGTAGCTAATAGAGAAGTGCCAGGGCCAGAAATGCTCAAGGTGATGGTGACCCTGACAGTAATGTGGCTATGTTGCTGGTTGATGCCAGGTGTCCTTCAGCAGATGGCAAAGTTCTGTAACTAGCTCCTTGTTGATCACCTGGACCTACTGGTGGGGCCGACATACCCATCAGGAGGCTGATACACCTCACTTCACTCAGCACACCAGCTCTAGTCCTACACTGAGTCCTGACTGATCTGGGAAAACAGAAACTAATACATAAATGCTGTGAAAATCAATAATGATATTTCCTGATTTCCCATTTTTCCTTCTCTTGTATAGGGGGTTAGATCGTAGTATCAATCCATTAAATCATCAACTCTTGGTGCTCCCCTAATATTTTGGAAGCCATTTTTACATAACACCACAAGTATTATGTTTAAGTTCCTTGGAGCTGCTCCTTTTCCACCTCCATAACTTTGGTGGAAGTGTGGTGGAAACCCTGTTAACGTGTATAAATAGGATTTCTGCCGCACTTCTGCCAAAGTTACTGCGTGGAACAGGAGCAGCGCCAAGGAAATTTCCAGCCTTAATAAATACATTAGTTCAGTCAGAATAAAGAATTAGTTCTCTTACTGACCTGTTTCAAGATTATAAATGAGAATTGACAAAATTGATCCAGATAAATTGTCCACTGTGGTGAAGTTTTAAAATACCCAAGAGCATAAGTTTTAAAATCTGGAAGAAGGGAAGTAAAGTGGATCTATTTCATATGAAGAGTAAATTGTGGAAGGCCAATGAAGCAGACAGAAAAAACAAATTAGATAGATTTATGGAGAAAAAGATTAAGAGATTTTGTGCCTAGTTGGGTAAAGGGGGTTGATTTCTCAGAGGCTAGGCTTGTTCAGCATCACTGCCTTTTTCTGTTCCTAAAAATTCTTGTTCATATATTCATACATATTAAGAACATTTTGTTTCGTTTCTAAATCCTGAAATTGACCTGTGACGTCTCCAGATTTTTCTCTTGTTTTTGCTTTATTAAAAATACATCCTGCAATTTTATTTCACCTGGAATTTCCACAGAGGTTCCCCGATCTCCTGCCGGACTTGGGCAGAAACCCTGGAGAAATAGTATAAGCAGGAGATCAGGGAAATTCCTCCCCCTGCTGAAATATAATCCCCAATTTCTTCCAAATTCTGTTGCAATATCTGCTAGGTACTGACTAAACCCCAACTTTCTAAAACTGAAAAATAGTCATCACGACTATTGTAAGATCAATAGACTGGTTCCCTTGTTACTCTGCCTTGCACAATAGTTGTTTTAAATATAAATGGTAATATTCAGATGGTGTACTGAAGTATAAATTGAATCATTTATCTACACTGGCAAGAAAGAACTACATCCTATTATTTTTGTACATTCATTTTCATAGCTGCAGCTTTGCCAAGAAAATTAATTTGAATTTTTAGTTCAATAATCGCTTTAAAAAGAAAAATCATTAATCATTTCAATTAAAATATCAATTAACCTTTGACTATTATTACACCATAATAGAAGCAATTAGATTAAACTTTTCCTATTCCCTCTTACTCAACATACATTGGTAATACGTCATCTTTGCTTCTAAAATCGTCTTTCCTCAGTAAAGCAATATCGACCATGTCACAATATGGAGCATTCAAAAGCAAAGTCTTGGAAAATCTCATTTTTATGAGCAGTCAACCATGCAGATTATAGTTGATGTGCAGGTTAAAGTTATCACCTTTGTAAATGAATCAGTAGATACCTCATCAAATAATGGAGTTAAAACTTACTTTTAAATCAATGATTATCTCCTGACTAAGGACAAATTTTGGGGAAGGGTGAAGAATTCATCATGAATTTTTACCCCTGTTTTTGTTCTATACTGGCAACTGAGTTTTGGATCATGTAAACTAAAATTAGAGCTAAACATTATTATTAGAAAAGCAAACTTTAAATATGATACAAATGCCAAAAAAAGTGGTTGATCATGTAATGAAATATAGCTGCCAGATGGACCAAAATTGTCTTTTCTGATTCTTTGCATTGCTATGTCCATAAGATATATTGCCATTCTAATCTGAGTTCCCCTCCTTTGACTGTGAAAGCAATCAACCTTTGTGGAGGTTGTATGAAGAAAATGTATATTATTAAAAACGAACATCCAGAAAACATAATTTTTATCTTCTACGATTTGAGGACAACACTTTGATTTATGACATCAACCTCATTTAAGGATTTAATTTGTTCCTTTGAAATTGTACTACTGGGTAAGATAGTGATACACAGCTCCTGAATGTTATGCGTTGGCTCAGTGGTAGCATTTTTGCCTCAGAGTCAGGAGGTTGCAGGTTCAATTCCCACTCCAGACACTTGAGCATATAATCCAGGCTGACACTTCAATGCAGCACTGAGGGAGCACTGTACTGTCGGAGGTGCCGTCTTTTGGATGAGACGTTAAACTGAGGCTCCGATCCGATGGCAGTATTTCGAAGAACTGGAGGGTTCTGGCCAATATTTATTCTTCAACCATTATCACTAAAAACAGATTATCTCATCATCTCATTGCTGTTTGTGGAACCTTGCAGTGCACAAATTGGCTGCTGTGTTTCCTACATTACAACAGTGACTATACACCAAGAAAAAAGTGCTTCATTGACTATAAAGTGTTTCGGGATGTCCTGAGGTCGTGAAAGTTGCTACATAAATGCAAGTTCTTTCTTCCTTGCTCATTCCAAAGCATTCTGGGATGATGATCATTTTACATCAATGCAAAAGAGGCATCATAACTGCACCGACAGGTGTTCATTGCATCATATAGCTACAGCAAGCACATGTCAAATTCCTTAGGGAATAAGACACTAGTATCAAACATAATAGATTCATTAACACATATATCCTTTGGTTGTGGTAATATAGGTAGTATGTTTAGTATACAAATCTGCATTCAAAGCCGCATTTAATGTATAGCTGTGACATCCCTAAAGGAGCAAGTCTCACTCTGCTTCGCAATAGTCAGGTCAAGATTTAGATTACAATTTCTGGGTGTTGATGGAAAGTAAAACTGCTTAACACTGATGCTACAGTTGTAGTGTAAATGCAACCTAAAAATAAGACGAGGAATTTTAGTGGTGCGGAAGGTTACCTCACTGACCTTTGACCTCCAGAACATGGGGTTAGAGCCAGACTGAGGGAAGAAGTTTTATTCCTCTATAATAACTAAGTATCCTAAACGCAACTAGTTTGGATAGCCTCACTCAAGTTTCTTGTGGATGCATGTCAAGAACAAGAAACGTATGCTTACAAGTAATTGAGCACCAAATTAGCACTGTCAGTTCACGCAATCCCAGGGATGGCCTGTATGGGAAATAGGATGGTTGTAATGCTGCTGTTTTGAGGATGGGGTTAATGCACATTGTTGGGCATTAGAAAGAAAGCTTTACTTTACTTTTCAAATGCCATATCTGACTTCACACTGGGTGCAAAGTGTTAAATTATTCAATTTTCCAGCATTAACATTCCTCATTTTAATGAACACAGAATTTTTCAATTAAATAATAGATTAATTTGGTGAATAATCTGATGGTTCAATCAGACTAATAATGCTTCTTTAAACATTTCAAGTCATTGCATTTAACCACGAGCATACATTGGATGAGCTTACTCATCCAGCTGCATTCTTGCTTGGAAGTTTTCAATAAATATACTCGCATGTCTGCAGGCTTTCCTACTTTAGCATGTTATTAACAATCTAAAATGTACCACTTCACTGACTGGGCTTTCAATAAAATGGAGGACCAGTGTTATCTATGGAGGCAGCAGCCTAGGTTTTCAGAATGGGAGATGTGGAGGATGGATAAACATTCTGAGTTTTGTTATTTCCTTAGAGAATTAAGGATTATTTATACAGAACATTCCCTCAGAAGATTGACTGGTGATGTAGAGTTCATAATAGTGTAAATTGCACTTGATCTGTGGAAGGAGTGGATGTAATGGACTTAATGGCTTTGTTTTATTCAATGTTCTAAACTTTAAAAAAAGTACAGAAGTTACATGAAGTTAAATGTAATAAAGGTTAAATAATAAAATGAGGAAATGGAAAAGTAAAGGGTTTACAATTTTGTTGTTTTAATTTGATTGTGTTTTATGTTTACTTTATTTGTATAAAATTGAGATTCTACGCACAAGACAGACTTATGGGCTGGCTCCTTGGTGACAAAGGATACCCCCAGCAGACGTGGTTCATGACAGCTGTGAGGAACCTCACCAACGAGGCACAGCAGCGTTTCAATTACAGTCATATCATGACCAGGTCTGTCATACAGCAAGCCATAGGAATGCTGAAGATGCATTTCAGGTGCCTAGATCAATCTGGGGGAGCTCCTCTGAGGAATCACCCTCGCCCACGTCTTCAGTCCTTGATGGTCCTGGAAGAGAACTTACAGCAATATTAAGATTCATCGCAGAAGTAATGTTGCGATGAGCATACTGAGGTGTGCAACAGGTCAACCATTGATAACATCAATCCATGTTACGTGTGAGGGATGTTAAAGTTCTGTCACTAGACGTTTGCGGGGTGCCAGTCTTGGCATCCCTGACGGCCAGGCACTCCAGTGTTTGGCTTATTTCCAATTCTCCTCCTCTGCCTCTAAGGGTCACAATTTGTGGAGCCCCCCCTCAGGTCCGATTCCTCTCCCTTGCATTTTGCATTCTCTTCTCTTACAGGGGGAGAAAGTACAGACATGCGAGTGAGAGAGGGTGACGGGGTCACCCGATAGATGCACTGCTCTGGGTCAGGCTGACAATGAAAGAGATGCATCAGAGGGTGAGTATCAGACAGATTGCTCACATTGCATCAGGATTGGGGTGAGTGGGAGTGGTGGGTGCACAAATGGGGGTGGGGGGGGGGGGGTGGTGAAGAAGTACACAGAAAGTGAAGGTAAGCCTTAAGTGGGTGTCAGGAGTGATGTGACCGAGTAGGCTTTGCAGGTCAGTGAAGGCGAGGTAATATTCACCACAGAATGCAGGTGAATCAGTAACTGTACTCACTTTTCCTGACCTGGTTAGGTCATTAAATCGCTTCCTGCACTGCAGCCACGACCAGGACACCGTGCTCCTGCTGCTCACCTGTTCTGCCACTTCCGGCCACGCCTTCTTGTGGCAGAACCAGGTGTCTTCCTCCTGTCAGGTGGGTATAACACTTCCTTCCTGTTTCTCATAGCAGCCAGTAGTATCTCCAGGGCGGCGTCCGAGAACCTGAGTGCTAGCTTTGCTCTATGACGTTCCATTCTGCTTTTTCCTCCTTTCGCCTTCAAAATGCATTGTTGGAGTGGCCCTTTAAAAAGTGGGCTTTAAATCGCATCATGCGGGTGCGCAGTCCACCCGCTGTGCAGCTTGAGGACGTGAAACCCGGAAGTTTAATTAAGTGGCTGCAGTTGAGTCGCAATTGCTTGGGAACATGGCCGAAAAAAATTTCTGAGTTTCTTACTCGCTTATTGACCCCACCCACCCCTGCTGAGATCCTACCTCATTATTAAAATTTAGGCTCTGGTCTTCACCTGACACAATGGGTACTTTTAACTCACTGTGGTTGAAATTCCATAATGTGCTGTTTTTAATGTACTGGTTAATGCATATGTGTCAAATTCTCGTGTGTGCTATTTTAACTAAGTTGTTAGCCCATTTAACTTCCACATCAGTAATTTCCTCCTGCAATATGACCTTATTGCCATTTTTGCACCACTCAATAGACCATTTGGTTTTGCCCTCCCCATTGGAAGATATTGTTTTACTGGTGTTTTCTTTTCTGCTATAATTTCAAAGACTGAGAAAACCATGTGGGGAATGCAAATTATAATCCTAAATATTTTTTTCCCTTGCCTGCAAATTACTCTACTGCTTCTTCAATCTGAATATAATATTGACAATTCTATTCTGAAGAGAATACAAAGAAAACTGTTAGTGTTTATTGCTGCATCTAACCTTTAACTATGTTAATTTGAGTAAGTGCCCTTACAGGAAGGGAAAAGGGTTTTAAAAAAAACATAATGTAAAATACTCCATGACCACTCCATATAGATATGAGGTATGTTTCTGCTATATCTCTTTTTGCTACGCATGGATGTCAGTGGTAGCGCTCTTGCCTCTGCATCAGAAGGTCGTGGGTTCAAACTCCACTCCAGCTGCTTGAGAACACAATCAAGGCTGACGCTTCAGTGCACTACTGCATTAGCCTTTCAGATGAGATGTTAAATCGAGGCTGTGCAAATGGCCTTTCTGATGGCAAATACACCAGCTGGGTACCCGTTGGATGTCCAGAGAGGAAGATCTACCCTAGTATCATGAACACTTCCACTACTGGCATGCGCCCTCTGGTAAGCCCCAACAATAGCACTGAACACAGCATGCTAGTGATAGTGTTATCGATGTTGGATAATCAGGATTAGTGTAGTGTATCCTGAGAGACACCTATCCAAGTTTCTCACTGTTTGTCAGGGTCACCATTGTCAGGACCAATACGCAGTCTTATTAAAAGGGCCTGATTCAAACAGTGCAACCAATAGAATCGATTTTTAAAATACAGTGAGAGACAAGAGGACCTTACTCCACTGAATTGAGTAGTTATAGTAAACCAATAATGGAAAATGTCACTGCTGAAGTGGTGGCAAAAATATTCCTGAAGTACCTCTGTATCATGTATAAATATCACACATGGAGCACAATTCTCACAACATTAGGTGAATTAACACCTTGAGAGAAATATTGAAAATAGGTGCAATATTTTCATGTAAAATTACTTATTGTATTGTGTTTCAAAGGTAACTTGGTGATCATAAAGGCAGGTATAGAACACAATCAATCATGCCAATATGATAATTGGGTTTCCATGTTTCAGCACAGTAGGCTACAAAGAAGGTTGCCTAACTGCTCACATAAAAAACCCATTATGTAATGTACTCGCATTACTGGAAAAAATGAAATATAGTTCTCTCTCTGCTTTGTAAGAGATGGAGGCAGAATCAATAGAAGGTGGACACTCAAATGTTGTAAATGCAAGGTCTCTCTTTAATTGGCCTTTTTTTTGTGATGTTTCACAAATAGTGTTTCATAAGAGCTGGGATTAGGATACTTAAAGGCCTAACTCAAACAATACAATAGATTTTTTTTTAAACCCACTGAAAACCAATTTAACAGATGGAGGGAAGAAAGAAATCATAATGACTATATTCCGAGAACACTCTTAACTCTTTCATTTATATACTCTGCATTGATTAAATATCTAAAATTCATTTTAGTACTTTCTTTTCATATTTTACATTACCTTTTTAGAAAATAAATTATTTTTGTTTATACCTAGAACTAGATTAATGTTTACATATTTTATTTATGTCCAGAAAAATGTTAATATTACACAAACAATATTGAATGCTATGGCATGAAATTTGAGTTTCAGTTCATTGATGAGATTGCCTGAATGGCCAAGAAGTGACAACAAAGTGAGTTACACACAGCTTCGTAACAGGAATGAAAAACAATTTTCACAAAGACACTGAGGATTCAATTTATCATAATTGGAGCGTTAAGTTTTTAAAAATAATTTTGGAAAACAATTCTTTCAAGCAGAAATAAATGAGAATATCACTAAGCCATTATGATGTAACTAGAGTGGAAATACAAAACACATTTTCCAGATACCAACCCATACAACAGTGATAAACCAAGGGACCAGCTACATGAATTGGCATACATGGCATTAACAATCTTACAATTAAAAAGGCAGTGTCTTAATTATTGAGAAGGGGTAAATTGTTGGAGGAGGAAGCATGATGCCTTCATTGGGCCAGAAATTGCGCAAAGCGGCAAGACAATGCTCACCACAGCTCCTGCAAATTTAATTAACAAAAATACTTACTGTGGGCTCTGTGGTGTTGAATCGCTTGAATTTGAACTTTAAACAAAACGTGCGCCATCAACCCAGCCTTTGCACAGCGTGAGTTGCTGCTCGGCTGGAAAAGTCTGTGAGGAGAAGACGCCCACAAAATCTGTCAGGAAGAGAAGTCACGCCCACAGATTCAGGCATTGCTCAAGCAGGCAAGCAGACTTCACTCATTTAAAGTTAGTATTCTGTATGTCATTGTAAATAAAAATCTTAATTTTTTTAAATAAAAAGCCAAAGAAGTAATTGAATTAAATTAAGGAGATGGAAGGGAAAGGTAAAAGAGAAGTTTTAATTTTTAAAATGTTTTTTTTTTAAAAATGACCAAAACTATTAAAATAAGGGAGTAATATGAGGCTCCACATTTTTAAAAATTAATTTTGTTGTTTGGCAGTCATTAAGGCTAACTGTGCTGTTAAAACTTAGTTTAGACCTGGTATTTTCAAGCGTACCTGTTTGGTGGCGTAATTAGTTACTTTCCAGCTGGGTAGATATACAAATTGCCGCTTATTCAATGATTTCTCTGATTTCAGGATGCAATGTCCCTTTAATTCAAAGCTGTCATATCACCTGTGAACCACTAGGAGCAAGTTCACGATTTCCGTGTTTTAACGCGCTTGTGCAAATGGGGGAACTTGATCCTTCAATCCACCACTAAAAACTGAGAGCGCTGTTGAGCTCCTCTGTTATTTCGGCAGTGATTTCTGGCATTTCACAGTGTCCACATTATTTGAGGGAGAAGAAACACTGGATGGATAACTCTTGGAGGAACTGGGTTGTCCTCTACAATCAGTGGCTGCTAAACCCACTAAGAAATTCACTAACAGCAGAGGAGCACTTCAACCTGGACAGCTTAACATCTGATTGCTGATCCTTGGCTATCATCCCCTTCCTCAAGAAAAGTATTAAGTATGCCTTGCGACTTAGCCGCAAAGAAAGAGTATGTGCAAAAGGTTACACTTAATGCTTGAAATGGTACCCCATAAAGAGGGTGGGAGTTCTTTACTTGGATGTGTGCTATGGTTGATGGATTCCACAAATATGGATTAAAATTGACGAATAGTTACCTGTGCCTTGCAACTTGTACCAGCAAACTACTTGCTCATTTGCAGCCAGGTATGAGGGACTGGGTGACTGCATTGGCTTGGTTGGCAACCTTAGTCACTGCAGCTGGTACCTGTGCTTATACCAAGGGTGGTTTTCAGCTTCAAATAGGGTCACCTTCCTTTGGTTCACTATCAAAGGGAGCAGGGTTGCCCACATTTCTGCTGTGCCAGTCTAAACAATTATCTAATTTTTTAGTCACCACTTAAATTTCTGCTTTCCCCTTTTATGCAGCCCTTTTTGAGAGTTGCTCTCTTGCCAAGTTTTGTGATCCTCAGCCAAAACTTCTACATGCCAAGCTTTCAGAGCAAGCTTTCCAGTGCCTGTAGTGTGTTCAGAATAGGATAGATGGGGTTTATATTGCAAAATTTGCATGGCCTGTCCCCTGAGCACAGATGTGCCTGTGAATTGAGTCAGCATCACAAATTCAGAGCTATACAAGTTTGTAATTGTAAACACCTTTCATATAAAGTAGTGGCTCACCATTTTAGACTTCCATATTATCCTATATTAGGCACGCATATATGAATTTCCATGATACACACATGATATAGGAATTGGTACATTTATGACCAAAAGTACTAACTTCAGATCATACAAGTTAATGGGGGCGCAAGCATGGATTCACTAGAGTTGGAAAAAATAGATGCCTCCTGAGCTCTTCTAAAAGGCGAGCCATGAGCTATTGAAAGTGGAGCATCTATTTTGTTCAAAAAAGATATCATCCAATCTCCTCATTCAGGATTTTTACTATGTTTTGATATTGATTTGGTTACATTAGTCTGTTGAAAGTGCATGGTTACATTAGTCACAACAAAGAACATTCTCAGGCATTTCTGATCATGAATTGAAGTCACGATGGGTTAGTACCATTTGTGAAGTCAAGTAAATGATGGTGTGTTAATTGGATCCAGAAAACTGAGAACTTCAAACTCAGATAGCTTTCATCAAAAGCATTCTGCTGGGGGTTCTCCTTGTTCTGAAGAACTAAACATTCTTTGAAGAGGTTGGAAAGTAATTGTTGAAAATTATTCAATTGATTCTTTGTGCAGAGCCCTTGTATACATTGGTGAGACCCCACAGTTTAAAAGCTTTGCACAGTGCAGTGTTTTGACTTTTCACAAGATCACAAGGTAAATTTGGATGAGGAAAGTTACTTGGGCCACCTTATTTCATAGATGTTTCATTTATGCAGAAAGCCCCCCCACCCCTTGCAGCATCTAATTTTTGTCTAAATGATTTCAGGGTTTTTGCTTCTATCCAGAAATCCATTCCATGTATTGATGACTGTGTAAAGAGCTTTCTGTCATCAAACCTAAATTTGCCTTTTACTAGCTGGAATCTATATCCCCTTGTTCTACACTCGCAATTTGGTTTGAAGGGATATTCCAGATTTATTTTTTTCCATCCCATTTAATATCTGTATAAAATAACTTCTCAATCTCCTCCTTTCAAGGCTGAAAAATCTATGTTTTTCCAGTCTTTCATCATAATTCAGACATCCAAGAGTAGTGAATGCAGAAAATCAGGTATGTGTCTGATCAAAAGGAATGACATCTGCATGGTAGCAGGTGAATGAATAATTAAGTGCAAGCTCCAGAAACAAACATATAATGATCTTTAAAAAAAACCTGGTAAAACTATAATTTCAGTTAACCACCAGGCCAGGAGATACCAGAGAAGATTCACTTAACTTCTTATCCCAGCTATCAAATAAAGACTGCTTATACAGGCATCGCTGATGTCTGTAGAAGCAATAGGAAATTTGGACAATGATAGTCCCACAGATACAGATAAGTGTCACTAAGTATATACCACATCTGCAAATACATATTGCAGTCATGCCCATCTATTTAATTCTCTTTAGTAGCCCCAATCCAGAGACATGAGCTAATTGGCAGCCACATTATAATGGTAACTACACTTAAAAAATACTTCATTGGCTGAAGCACTTTGGGACATCCTGAGGTCATGAAAGATGCTATATAAATGGAAGTTTGTTCTTTCTTTCCTCCCTTCTTCTTTGATAATTCAGCCCTTTTTAAAATAAAAGTCTGCTTCTATCCTTTATTCACTAAACATACCAATCAAACTTTTTGCCTTTGTACAAACCCCAAATCAACTGTGTTCCAAGTTCCCTAAATACTCATTTTTACTTTTAGCACTCAACCTTAAAGTTTCACTGAAATTATTGTAAAATAAAATAAACTATGAATATCTTAACTTTACAAAGAATGATGCCTACTTTACACCAGAATAATATTTCAACTTCACAAACTACTTACAGGCAGCCATTTTCTTTGTGGTTCAGGACTTTTAAAATCCAGTATCTCTCTTGCTCAGCTCTTTCTAGCAGAAAATTATTTCCTCCAGCTAGCTGGTCTCTCGTGTCTTGGCTTGAGTTAGCCTGTTGCAGACACCTCTTTCATGCTTCATCTAATTTCCCACTCTTCTATGCAGGAGAAGTGTTTCCTTCCAAGCAATAAACTGAGCACATCATTCACATTATTATAGGGTGCTACTTTTCTTGACTTGCTCCTAGCGCCCCTTAGCTTGGTACCCGGTTACAATCTGGTGAGACTGAATTGCAAGGACACTGAAAGAGGCCAAGGTGAATTATAATTGTCACTACCAGAAAGGTTTGCTGCTATATGAGTACTGTGTAAAGCAAGCTGTTGGTAAATAATCTACAGTCAATCCATATTGCTTGGGTGGTCGCAGATTGCCATTATTTACAATAGTCTTTAGAATATAAGCCCAGCAAACAATTACTAAAGAGCGTATCCATAATTGCTGGATTAACCTGACAGCTGAATATCCTGTATGACCAAGTTTCACCAGCTATTTGCTTTAACTATGGTCAATAAGCAACAAGTTATTGCTTAAAGAGAATGCCTCATCATCTGAACCTCTGCTAAAAAATTAACGTTAAAATGTTTTTTTAATTCTGTCTTGTTCTTGTTTTTTTTAAAAAAGTGGCTGATAATAATATTGGCATAGCTGGTGTAGATGAGTTACTGAGCTCAATAACATTAAGGGACTAAATTAACACACACAGCTAAAATAACAAGATAAATGAGCACCAGGGGCTATGATTACATAGAGGATTCATTGGTGGCATTCCCAGATCTATGGGATTTCAGTATTTAACAGGAACACTTGTTTAAATACAGATACAGAATAGCCCACTAATCTATAGGATTCTGTACTGCTGGTTTTTGCCACTTTGAAAATGGTCCCAAGATTCTTAGAAAATATAGAATTGGATTACATACTTTCTCTAAGAATCACACTGATCATTTTAGAATAATATTTATGGTCATATCCTCAATAAACAGTCTGAGTGAGCGAAGGAATCTTCAGACTGAAAGCCTCACGGAGAGCAAAACCAAATATGAGTAAAAGCCAGCTATGAAACTAAAATTATCCAGAACTGCTTAATTGTGCTTTTTATAAATCTATAATTTTTTTAAAAATTGTTTTTTCTATTCATTCACGGGATGTGGGCATTGCTGGCAGGTCCAGCATTTATTGCCCATCCCTAATTGCCCTTGAGAAGGTGGTGGTGAGCTGCCTTCTTGAAACGCTGCAGTCCGTGTGGTGAAGGTTCTCCCACAGTGCTGTTAAGTAGGGAGTTCCAGGACTTTGACCCAGCCATGATGAAGGAACGGCGATATATTTCCAAGTCAAGACTGTGTATGTGACTTGGAGGGGAACGTGCAGGTGGTGGTGTTCCCACGCGCCTGCTGCCCTTGTCCTTCTAAGTGGCAGAGGTCGCAGGTTTGGGAGGTGCTGTCGAAGAAGCCTTGGCGAGTTGCTGCAGTGCATCTTGTACATGGTACGCACTGCAGTCATGGTGCGCCGGTGGTGGAGGGAAGGTCATTGATGAAGTAGCTGAAGATGGTTGGGCCTAGGACATTGCCCTGAGGAACTCCTGCAGCGATGTCCTGGGACTGAGATGATTGGCCTCCAACAACCACTACCATCTTCCTTTGTGCTAGGTATGACTCCAGCCTCTGGAGAGTTTTCCCCCTGATTCCCATTGACTTCAATTTCACTAGGGCTCTTGGATGCCACACCCGGTCAAATGCTGCCTTGATGTCAAGGGCAGTCGATGTCAAGGGCAGTCATTCTCACCACACCTCTGGAATTCAGCTCTTTTGTCCATGTTTGGACCAAGGCTGTAATGAGGTCTGGAGCCGAATGGTCCTAGCGGAACCCAAACTGAGCATTGGTGAGCAGGTTATTGGTGAGTAAGTGCCACTTGATAGAAGGTGTCGACGACAGTGCTATCACTTTGCTGATGATTGAGTGTAGACTGATGGGGCGGCAACTGGACGGATTGGATTTGTCCTGTTTTTTATGGACAGGACATACCTGGGCAATTTTCCACTTTGTTGGGTAGATGCCAGTGTTGTAGCTGTACAGGAACAGCTTGGCTAGAGGCACAGCTAGTTCTGGAGCACAAGTCGTCAGCACTACAGCCATGTATATATATATATAAATAATCAGCAATGTCTTTAATGCCTCTGGAATAATTATGTTAATACACAAGTTATACTATAAATTTCAATCAAGGTGAAACAATTTCAACTTCACATCTACATAAACTGTGCAGTATAGTTTAGAGCTAGTCTCACAATCCTTTTGCTTCACACTAGAAGTAAACTGAACTTCATGCCAACTCCAGTTACACTGCAAAATTCCCCAACGGTCCAGTGATCATTGTATATATGAAAACCTACAGGAAAAATCTCAAAACACAGAGGTAGGCTGGAAAGATGCACAGCATATAAGAAATCTGATCATGATCTGGGAGCACCATACCAATAATGTGATCCACATTCAGAGGTTTATTCCTTCGAACACTGCATGAATTTTGCATTATTGTTACTTATTTCTATATTACCTATTAGGAACATAGGAACAGGAGTAGGCCATTCAGCCCCTCGAGTCTGTTCCGCCATTCAATTAGATAATGGCTGATCTGTATCTTAACTCCATCTACCCTTCTTGGTTCTGTAACCCTTAGTACCCTTGCCTAACAAAAATTTATCAATCTCAGCTTTGAAACTGTCACATGACCTGGGATTGAGACAGCTTGCAGTATGTCTTTTCATGATCGTACGTGTGTAGATTTGATACCAGAATAAGTAAGTAGTATTTAATATCAATGACCAGTAAAATGTAGGGCCCCCAAACTAAACTACATAAGGCAAATGCTGCTCCTGCTTGTGCCGTTTGGTACAGGCATATCAGGCTGCCATCGCTTATGATAGACCAGGTCCCTCTGAGGGCCAGGGCTGTTGGAACAACTGGTGTAGGGAGTGTCTGCATCCCACATTAGTGGCTCTTTAAGGGACAGGCAGTTGCATGCCCTTCATAAGGCCCCAAGGAAACCCCAATATTAGGCTGGGACTTGGTGTATCTGTGTCCTGGCCTAGTTTCCAATGCTTCCAGTGTGCTTCTGCCCAAGTTATGGTGGGAGTGTACTGGAAGGGCCGTGGATTTTTGACCCCATTATTCCTGATTTGAAGGTTAAATCAATCTGATTGGTCTCCTTTCAAAGTAGTGACATGGGATACTTGATTTAAGATTACGATAATGAGCAAGTTTTGAAGCAATGTCATAATATGAATGATTTACAAATGACTTTAGGTGATAATGACTGCTTACTTTAATTAAGGCACACAGTTAATTTCACATTCACTCTGAACTCAGTGATGAAAGCTTAAACACATCAGCTTCTGAAGAGATGACGATCATTCCTGGCTTCATTGTTTAAGAATTCCTTTGGCTTTCTTTAAAATGCCCCGAGTTAAACTTTATCTAACAAAGTTTCAAAGCATAAAAATTCAATAAATTCAGCACTCAGTGTCTTGATCAGCTGTCAGTTTTTTTACTTCAGTAAAGCCCACTTAAAATTAACTATAATGAGCTCAAGTCATAGTATCATTGTAGGTACAGCACAGGAGGAGGATATTGTGCCTATGCTGGCTCTTTGAAAGAGCTATCCAATTAGTCCTACTCCCCTGCTGTTTCCCCATAGCCCTGTAATTTTTTTTCCCTTCAAGTATTTATCCAATTCCCTTTTGAAAGTTACTACTGAATCTGCTTCCTTCACCCTTTCAGGCAGTGCATTCCAGATCATTACAACTCGCTGCATAAAAAAATGTTTCCTCATGTCGCCTCTGGCTCTTTTGACGATCACCTTAAATCTATGTACTCTAGTTACTGACCCTTCTGCCACTGGAAACAGTTTCTCCTTATTTACTCTATCAAACCAGTCATGATTTTGAACACATCTATCAAATCTCCCCTTAATCTTCTCTGTTCTAAGGAGAACAACCCCAACTTCTCCAGTCTCACCACATAACAGAAGTCCCTCATCCCTGGTACCATTCTAGTAAATCTCTTCTGCATCCTCTCTAGGCCTAGACATCCTTCCTAAAGTGTGGTGTCCAGAATTAAACAATACTTCAGCTGAAGCCTTACCAGTGTTTTATAAAGGTCTAGTATAACTTCCTTGCTTTTGTACTCTATGCCTCTATTAATAAAGCCCAGGATCACATATGCTTCTTTAACAGCCTTTTCAACTTGTCCTGCCACCTTCAAAGATTTGTGTACGTGCACCCATAGGTCTCTCTGTTCCTGCACCCCCTTTAAAATTGAACATTTAGTTTATATTATCTCGTCTCACTCTTCCAACCAAAGTGCATCACTTCACATTTACAATAACATTTTTCATATAAACCATTTTGAACCACAGCTGTATGAAAAACAGTAGCTAAGATTTATTCCATAGAATCACCATTTTCAATCAAATTTTAGCACACACACGTGATGATATCGCATATATCACACATCATTCACATTTTCTGCTTCTGAAAACACTTGCATTTAGTATACATTTGTGGACTAGCATGTTTATGTAATCGGTAATACAATAGAAAACTCATACATAGCAAATAAAAGCCTGTTTCATTTCACTTGATACTGAAGTGTCACTTGAAAACTGATATAACATATTGGTGTACCATTATGGTCAAGGTAACACTGACCTGAGAAATGCATTTTGCCATGGCTTCCTGATTGCTTTTCACCATGGTACAAGTTATGATTTCAAGGTCTAATAGATACCCTTTGTATAATATGTGCTCATTTTCACTGGCATCAGCAAAGCATAATTGCTGTGACCTGAATTGTCATTCTTTCTGTTTCTCTAATAGGTCTTCTCAGTTCTGGAGGTTAGTGACCAGTGTCCTCCATTCTTTCTGGGCTCTACACAGGTGAAAGGCATTAGTCTTGTTGTCCATTCTATCAAATCATTTAGCCACATCCTTCTTTGCTCATGATCAATTATCATCAACTTTTCCCAACAGTAAAGCCCCAACAGTATATCATTGTTCTCATCGTAATCAGCCTAATCACTTTTTCTTGTGCTAGTTCAAGAATCCCTAATTAGTCATTCTTCTTGTCCAACTAATTTTCAGTATGTGTCTGTTGCACCATCACTCAAACGCCTCCAGTCTTCATCTTCCTTCAGCATTCAAGGTCCGATTTTGACATTGATATAATGCTGCACGCAAAACGTGGAAACTTCCCACTTCTTATCACAAGCTCAACTTTACAACTGCACTATTTTTTTGCCACAAGGTCATTCCAGGGAGTTTGAGGCAACTTCTACCAAATTAGTCAATTTGCAGTACATTACTGCATAGGACAGGAGGTTACAAATACCTTGTGTTCCAGGGCAGGTCAATTCATCTCTTTGCCCACTCACTCGACTGCCTGTCCAATCAATTGTGCTCTGCAAAAAAGGGCTGCATATAGAACGCCTTAGGAACATAGGAACAGGAGTAGGCCATTCAGCCTCTCGTGCCTGCTCCGCCATTTGATAAGATCATGACTGATCTGTGATCGAGCTCCATATACCTGCCTTTGGCCCATATCCCTTAATACCTTTGGTTGCCCAAAAGCTATCTATCTCAGATTTAAATTTAGCAATTGAGCTAGTATCAATTGCCGTTTGCAGAAGAGAGTTCCAAACTTCTACAACCCTTTGTGTGTAGAAATGTTTTCTAATCTCACTCCTGAAAAGGTCTGGCTCTAATTTTTAGACTGTGCCCCCTACTCCTAGAATCCCCAACCAGCGGAAATAGTTTCTCTCTATCCACTCTATCTGTTCCCCTTAATATCTTATAAACTTCGATCAGGTCACCCCTTAACCTTCTAAACTCTAGAGACCACAAGCCCAATTTGTGTAATCTCTCCTCGTAACTTAACCCTTGAAGTCCGGGTATCTTTCTAGTAAACCTACGCTGCACTCCCTCCAAGGCCAATATGTCCTTCCGAAGGTGCGGTGCCCAGAACTGCTCACAGTACTCCAGGTGCGGTCTAACCAGGGTTTTGTATAGCTGCAGCATAACTTCTGCCCCCTTGTACTCCAGTCCTCTAGATATAAAGGCCAGCATTCCATTAGCCTTCTTGATTATTTTCTGCACCTGTTCATGACACTTCAATGATCTATGTACCTGAACCCCTAAGTCCCTTTGGACATCCACTGTTTTTAACTTTTTACCATTTAGAAAGTACCCTGTTCTATCCTTTTTTGATCCAAAGTGGATGACCTCACATTTGTCTGCATTGAATTCCATTTGCCACAGTTTTGCCCATTCACCTAATCTATCAATATCCCTTTGTAATTTTATGTTTTCATCTAAACTGCTTACAATGCCACCAATCTTTGTGTCATCGGCAAATTTAGATATGAGACTTTCTATGCCTTCATCTAAGTCATTAATAAATATTGTGAATAATTGAGGCCCCAAGACAGATCCCTGCGGGACTCTACTAGTCACATCCTGCCAATGTGAGTACTTACCCATTATCCCTACTCTCTGTCGCCTTTCGCTCAGCCAATTTCCTAACCAAGTCCGTACTTTTCCCTCGATTCCATGGGCTTCTATCTTAGCTAACAGTCTCTTATGTGGGACCTTATCAAATGCCTTCTGGAAGTCCATATAAATAACATCCATTGACATTCCCCTGTCCACTACTTTAGTCACCTCTTCAAAAAATTTAATCATTCTTGTCAGGCACGACCTACCTTTCACCTTGAGGAGGAAGGCGAGGCAGAGGCTGAAGAGCATGGGGAATGTGCTGCAGCATCATGGTCAGCTGAAGGTCAAGAGCTGCAAAGCAGACTTA
Source organism: Heptranchias perlo (assembly GCF_035084215.1). Classification (NCBI taxonomy): domain Eukaryota; kingdom Metazoa; phylum Chordata; class Chondrichthyes; order Hexanchiformes; family Hexanchidae; genus Heptranchias; species Heptranchias perlo. The sequence continues at coordinate 27,122,249 of NC_090343.1, forward strand.
TTTGCCAAACCTTCAATCATGTGTGGTTCATCTCTTGCCATTGCACCTCCACATACATCACATTTGGCCATTATCCAAACCCCAGGATCCCTTTTCAGTCCTTCCACTTATATTGATATATATGAGTCGCTGAAAGAATCAAATCCATAATAGCAATTGCAATTCGAGTTTATATTGGAAAGAAGAAATACATACAAATTAAAGCTATCCTACACATCATTATGGGTTATGAACAAAATACATAAAATAAAACTAAGACTCACCACTATGCTTATCCCTTAGGGTTTTACCATCTCTCTCTTTTTACACTTCTAAATGCCACTTCAAGATCTGGGGTCTTGATGTTGGTCTGTGATGCTGTTTATTTTAGAATGAGTCTCTTGGGATAAAGGTGGCCCTTCTCTCAAAGCCTTTGGGCCCGATTTTACCAGGGGTGCGGGTAGGCCAGCGGGCACGTTGAAAACGCGCCCGGTGAAATTAGTGGGTTGCCCGCGCGATCGTAGCAGGCAACACACTAATTGGATCCACTTACCTGCTCCTCCGGGTTCCCCGATGCTGATCTGCGCGTCGGGTGGGCTGCGCATGCGCAGTAAGATCTGTCAGCTGGAGGCGCTCTATTTAAAGGGGCAGTCCTCCACTGACAGATGCTGCCACAAACAGCAAAAATTACAGCATGGAGCAGCCCAGGGGGAAGGCTGCTCCCAGTTTAATGATGCCTCACCCCAGGTATCATTAGATGGGGTGAGGAGGAGGGGGAGGACAGAGATCTTCCCCCCGGCGGGCGGGAGGAAGCGGCCCACCTCTGCCACCAAGAAGGCCTGGCTCGAGGTGGCAGAGGGGGTCACCTGCGCCACCAACATATCGCCCACCTGCATACAGTGCAGGAGGCGCTTCAATGACCTCAGTAGGTCAGCCACAGTGAGAACACGCAGTCTTTCCCCTACACTCCGCCTGCCACAACACTGCCCCCACCCCACATCTCCTTCGGCACTGCCAACACTACTCTGTCACATGACCCCTCATACCCACTCAAACCTCATCCTCAACTTACCTGCACTTACTCACCTCGCGAGTACTCACCCCGCCACTACCATGCAACCCAATCCTCATACAATCTCATGGCTCTATCCCATACTCACCCTCTCGTGCATCTCTCTCACGGCCAGCCTCACTCAACCTGCCTCCACCTGTGCTGCAGCCACAGGGCATGCATCACATATGTGCAGTAGGCAGCGTAAGGCAAACGTGTCGTGAGCATGAAGGGGATGCACAAGGGTGTTTGAGGGTTTGTCATGGTTCTTACTTCTATTGAATTAAAGAACAACTCACATCACACATTATATTGGCACCACTACTGCCATATCTTCGCGAATCCTGTCCGGTTTGTGCAATAATGCCCGCTCCTGGGTATCCCTATGAGGACCCACCACTGATGCCACCCAGTGTGTCACTGCAGAGTGGGTGTAGGTGTATTTGCAGGGCTCTTCTGCGCAGACGACTGAGAGACATCGGGGATGTCCCCGGTTGCAGCCTGGAAGGCTGTGGAGCAGAAGTTCGGGAGGGCAGTGGTGACTGACAGCGACAGGTAGGAAGATGGTGCACGGGCCAGCCAGGAGCAGCTCGGCATGAAAGAGGCTGCAGATGTCCACGGCTACATGTCAAGTGACTCTGAGCCTCCGTGTGCACTGCTGCTCAGAGAGGTCCAGGAGGCTGAGCCTCGGTCTGTGGAACGTGTGGCGAGGGTAGTGCCCTCTGCGACGCATCTCTCTCTGCAGTAGCCCTCCCTCCTGCTGTACAGGTGGATGTGTCACAGCACTCTGTTGTGGAGCTCCACGTGTCAGAGGTGGACGGCGTGGATGGCGAGGCTGGTGAGGCTGGTGATGCCGTTCGCCCTCCGAGGAGGTCATGACTGCAGCTACGGCGGCCCCCATCCGCAAGATGTACATCTGAGGGGGTCCGCAAGGTAGGTACATGTCTCCGGACCCCGGGGTAAGTGTGCAGGTTGGTGACTTCGACCATCAGGAGGAGGGTGGTGGAGGCCAAACTTTGTCCCAAGTGACAGAGCGGCCTCCTGCAATGGCTGAGGGTCTCCCCCCCCACCTGTCAAATTGACCTTTGCAGCTGCCACAGGCTGACGGCTACAACACGTCCATTTCAACTGGGACTGTTTCCCCCAGTGTGTGAAACAGTCCCATGTTTAACCAAAATCACACACAGTCCCTTAATCAGGTCAGTTAATGACCTGAACAACCAAAGTAAATACACTCAAGTGGCATCCCGTTGGCTTTAATTGCCTGCGGGATTCCCACCAGCGGGGGCTGCGCACGCACCCCCGCACGTCAGCGTGGAACCCGGACGTGGGCGGGATCGAGGCGCGATCTGGTCCCGCTCCGGGATTTCGGGATTTTCGGGGCCCCCCCGCCGAGAACGCACCCGGTAGCGGGTGCTAAAATCGGGCCCTTTGAGTCTGGGGATGGACCTGCGACAAGCTGGGCCTTTGGGTTTGGATATACAATAGCTTGAGTCTTCCACTTGTGAAGGCATCTGAAGAGACAGACCAGGGAGCTGTCCTGTGCTGCTGTCATGAGGGACAGCAGGCTCCTCAGAAAGCTCTCCTGCTATCCCACTGGAATTTCATGAGTTTCCACCCACAATGTGCACCTCACTCACATGGGTGTGTGAGAGTCCTGGAACCTAGCCTGCAGAAGTAGGCAAGTTCTTAAAGCAAGATGACAATCTCAGTTGCTGGTAAAATTGTTGGTCTTCTGTATTTTGCTCCATGCTTTAGTTGCTTTTGCTAGGTGGTCCACTATTTTTCCTGCTAATGTTTTTCTTCAGTACTCTTGGTTGATGCTGATATTTATGTTACACTGTACAAAATGATGAAAGTGGAAATTCCTTTGGATGTTCCAAATGTTCTGCATGATTTAGATGAGGAGGAGGAGGAGCTTATAAGGGCCCAACAAATACACATACAGCAATACCTGGGGTATTTAAACTGCACCCATCACCATTCTGTGATCCGCGTTTATAGATCTCTCCACATGTACCTGTCTTTGCTGCCTCCATTTCAGAAGACAGGCTGTAACAGAGCTGTTACACCTGCTGCAAGATGACCTGTAGGCACCAGCAGAAACAAGGATGGCTCTTCCTGTGAAAGTGAAGGTTACCACAATTGAAGCAGTTTTACTACCGGATCCTGCGAAACCACCCATTTTGACATCTGCCACATCAGGCACACATATATCCCTCACAGTAATCGTGGGTTTGAAAGGTGAGTTGGTGTGATATGTGGGGCTTGTGACATGAGGTAATCCAAGTTAGCCAGTAACAATGGTCCCCCATTGGTGAGCTGGCTCAGATACAAGTTATGAATTTTGCACTCTTCCTGCCTGCAGAAGCAGCTGTAGCATCCAGTCTCTGCCACTGGATGGCACTATAACTAAAATGAAACACAATGGCCCAAATCATCCTGGAGAAACAACAGGGAGTTCACGACGCACGCCGTTATTAATGTGCAAATTGGACAGCAAGTTCAGGTGAAGAAGTGATATGCTGTCAGTTGTGAATCGCCATAACTAGCTGGTCGATTTATGCCGCTCTGCCATTTTCCTCACATCTCATCGAATTACATCAAAACGACAGCATAGAAACAGGCCATTCGGTCCAACTGGTCTATGCCGGCGCTTATGCTCCATAAGAGTCTCCTCCCTCCCTGCTTCATCTAACCCTATCAGGATACCCTTCTATTCCTTTCTCCCTCATGTGCTTATCTAGCTTCCCCTTAAATGCATCTATGCTATTTGCCTCAACTACCCCCGTGGTGGTGCATTCCACATTCTACCACTCTTTGGGTAAGTTTCTTCTGAACTTCCTATTGGATTATTGGTGTCTATTTTATATTTATGACCTCTGGTTTTGGACCCCCCACAAGTGGGAACATTTTCTCTACGGCTACCCTATCAAACCCTTTCATTGTCTTAAAGACCTCTATCTGGTCACCCCTCAGCCTTCTCTTTTCTAGAGAAAAGAGCCCCAGCTTGTTTTGCCTTTCCTGATAGGGATATCCTCTCAGTTCTGGTATCATCTTTGTGAATTTTTTGTACCCTCTCCAATGCCTCCCTATCTTTTCCATAATATGGAGACCAGAACAATGGACAATACTCCAAGTGTGGTCTAACCAAGGTTCTATATGTTTTACATAATTTCTTTGCTTTTCAATTCTATCCCTCTAGAAATAAACCCATAGCTTGATTTGTTTTTTTTTATGGCCTTACTTATCTCGCTATCAACCTTACCATTATTTTTAAGAACGTGCTGGATTTGCACGTTAATCTCAAATTAAACTTGCAGCAAAAAGTTAGGGCTTATACTTAACAGCATAAGTAACCTTTTAACGAAGTGATAATTGTTAACGCAATGCCAATCAATCTCTCCGGCCTAAAAAGGGAACTATTTAAACTGTTGTGTCTCATTCCTGCATGTAGTAAATTATTCTTAGAAATTTAAAACATTTTAAATTTTATTCTTGCTTTTCCTTCATCTCTTTTTTCTCTCTCTCTCTCTCTCTTAATCCAATCTTTCTATTCCTATCTTTCTCTACCTGATTTAACTCTAATTCACCTTCTCCGTTGTTCCTCTGTTTCTTTCTCAATCTTTAAATCTCATTGGTTATGGTGATAGACTGTTGGTCCCGTCGTTCACTAAGGTCCCAGACGTCCCGTTGCCCTCATCGTGCTGTTATTAGCTTGCACTTCCAGGGCAAAACATGAAGGTCGACAGGCTACTCCACAGCATGGGGCATCAGAGCCAAGGCCGATCTTGTCTTCACTCAATGACCATTCACATACTTTCCGCAGGAGGCACTGGAGAGGGATCAGGCATAGGAACCCTGGCTGATATCTTCCCTCCTCAATCCAGGGGAACAGAGGCCAATTGGAGTCCTGAGCGCCTACCCCCTACCTCAGCATTCATCAGCAAACTGGGCACAGACGGGGGATGGAACCTGGGCCATGCCTGTTCTTTGTGGGTAAAGTACTGGGTGCCTTAACCAGCTGATCCATTCAGGGAATCCTGGAATCTCTGTCTTTAATTTAAAAACTAAGGAATATTGGACAGATGTTCAAAGTGCACTGAATTAGCCATCACAATCTAGTTCTATGGTTTTATTTTAGGTGTTCGTTTCCATCTAATCTGTACAATAGTCTCACTGCTCAGTGGCACTGTGTGTAGAAAGTTATGTTGCAGTGCCACCAAGAGCCTGCATTAGGCATTGCAGAATACAAACTGGTTCCAATCCTGAAGGTGCTGACTCTCGCTGGGGCATGGGTTTCACTGGTGCTGCCTGTCCCCCGGGACTCACCCGAGTGTGAGCGTCTGCAGACTATTGACCGTGAGAGGGCATCACAGCCGAGCCCAATTGCGTCCTCGCTCAAAGTCTACATACATTCACCTTCCAGCCGCGTCACTGGATAGTGATCAGGAGCAGGAACCCCGGCTGCTTTTGTTCCTCTCCCTAACGTTGGGGCACTGAGGGAAATTGTGGAGCCCATCACCACCTGGGTTAGATCAACTAACTCAGCACCAGGGATGGAACCTACGTAGTCTATATAGCTCAGTGTACAGCAGTCAGTGTATTTACCAACAGAGTCATTGAGAGAGCTGTGAGGAAATCACTAAACCATGAATTTGGTTGACATAAACCGACATGATCTAGCATGTTTTAGAACAGTAAGCTTATTCATTTGTAAAATAAAGCCCAAATGGAGGCTGAAAACACATGGTTTAAGATAGGAGTCAGCACTGAGGTGGCAGTGCTAGGGACAAATTAGTATCTTGCTCTGTTGCATTCCTGATCCCAGCTCACAAAGGAACTTAGGCACTTCCCAGCAGGTTTTTACCCTTGTCCCTTGATTCTGTCCCACACCCCCTAAACCCCTGGGCTGGGCTAATGTTACCTTCTTGGCTGCAACAGGCCTGTAGCTCTGGACAAAAAAAAAGTGACAAAATTGAGCAGGTTTATCCTGAAATAACCAGGAACTTGCCATCCAAATGGGGGTCCAGAGTTTTGCTGTAGTTTGTCAGCCGGTTTCTGCCACTGTTTGGTAACCAGGATCGGCAGAACAGTGCTGAGCAAGGCTTTCATTTCCCTCTCTACATCATGTCCCAATTATTGTACCTTCTTTCACAGATGCAATAATGCCCTATAAAAATGCCGAAAGCACAACATTGAAGGTACAAACTACGTTCAGAACACTGTCTGTTTCATTATTGTCCTGTGCCCTGTGGTGTCTCTTATAGTGAGGTTTAATAGCCAATACTTTCTCAAAGTGTGCAGATTGAAAGAACAAACTTACATTTATATAGTGCCTTTCAAATCCTTGGGATCTCCCAAGCAGTTCATAGCTAATTAATTTTGAAATGTGGGCACTGTTATTGTAAGATAACACAACAGCCAATTTGTACACAGCAAGATCCCAATAACAACAAATGAGATACATGAGCAGTTAATCTGTTTTCAGTCTATTGCAGCTATCCCACCGACTGCTATGTGTAGTATTAGAGCTCACCCAAAAGGCCATTCTTCACATGTGAGCCTGGTCAGTGAGTGTCAGCAGGGTATTCAACAAAGGGGACATCTCAGCCGAGCCCAATCTTGTAGGTTCCAGTGGAGCGGAGGCCACTTGTAATACCTCTATCGCAGCCCCAGCTGAAATCAGGTCACCTCAGAGGGCATTAAGAGTCAATCATCCAGATTTGGAATGACAGCTGTAGGACTCTAAGCGCTCCTAAAAGCTTCTTTCACATTGTGCCTCAACCCTGATTTCACATCAGCATCTTGGCAAATGTCTGTATGACTCTTAGAGTCCCTTGGAATTTGGTTTGGACATTGAATGTTAATAGTTTACAAGAAATATTCATTTCTGGTATCACACCAGTATAGATAGAACTAAGAGTTGTGCATATCTAACTGCTACATAGTGATTGTCCACTTGAGTGCAGCTGTGCCCGTTCGGACGGAATTCCTCCTCGGCGCCAAACCCCGGAACCTCCCTTGGAGGGCCGCGCCTCACAACTTGAGCCGAATCTCGGAAATTCCCTCCGTGCCGTTTCACACCGCGCGGAGGGATTTCCTGTACGGGCTGCTCCTGCACACCATCCACTTCCTCGCCCTCGTCTCTCGCCCGGACACGCCCTGGCGTGCCATCCTGCCGTCCAGCGGAGACGGGGGTCCCCAGTGGGGGGGGCTCTCTATTCAGGGGTCCTCCCGTGTTACTTTGGGGATCTGGGGTGGAGGGTGTTGCATGGAGCAGTCCCGTGCAATCGGCGTTTACGCCATTTTACGGACACCCAGGCCGCTTGCATTTTCTGCGGCCTGGAGGAGTCCGTTTTCCACTTGTACACTGGGTGTGAGAGACTGCAGCCCCTGTTCCATTATTTGGAGGGGCTGCTCCTCAAGTTCTGGCTGCATTTCAGTGCCACGCTCCTGATCTTTGGCCGCCCGGTGAGGAAATGGGTGGGCAGGTCGGTGGACGTCCTCGTGGGCCTGCTCCTGGGCCTGTCCTGGGTGGCTATCCACAGGTCCAGGATGCTTGCGGTCCATGGGGGTGGTCGCTCGGCCTGTCTGCCTCTCTTTCACGGGTTGCTCCGCGCCCGGGTGGCCCTGGAGATGGAGCACGTGGTGTCTGCCGGTACGCTTGAGGCTTTTCGCGACCGGTGGGCACCGCAGGGGCTGGAGTGCATCCTGGACGAGGAGAATAAAATTTTAATTTGAACACTTGGTTTTGGTTTATTTGGTTTTTAGTTTTTAAGCACACCCCCACACCCCCCCTTCTTATAAAAGGGGGGCCTAATTTGGAAAACAAAAATCAACCCAAAATAAGTGTCAAATAATAATTTTATTCCGTCGATGCAGGATGCACTCCAGTTTCATCTCGTTTTCTCGTTTAGCCTCATCTGGGACAATTGGAGTCAGGTGACTGCAGGTTGTGTATAAAAAGTGCTGGTTGGTGGGTAAAAAAAAAACTCAGTTACACCGCTCACGATCTCCATCTTTTTTTCTTTAAAAAAAAAAGAAAAAAAAAGGTACTAAAAAAAAAGGTGCTGGTTGCCCCACACCCCCCCTTCTTATAAAAGGGGGGCCTAAAAACACGGAAGGAAAAAAAAAAGAAAAAAAAGGTGCTGGTTGTTTCCGCGACCGGTGGACACCGCAGGGGCTGGAGTGCATCCTGAACGGGGAAAATAAAATTTTAATTTGATACCTGGTTTCCTTTTATTTGGTTTTTAGTATTTAAGCACACCCTACACCCCCCCTTCTTATAAAAGGGGGGCCTAAAAACACACAAAAAAAAAGGTGCTGGTTGGTGGGTGAAGTGATAAAAAGAAAAAAAGGTGCTGGTTGGTGGGTGAAGTGATAAAAAGAAAAAAAGGTGCTGGTTGGTTCGTAAAGTGAAAAAAAAAGGAAAAAAAAGTGCAGCTGTGAGTATCGACCATGATAGCAGCTGATAGCAATGTGCTGATGAATTGGGTCATCCTTGTTAATCACAGGTTCAGTTTCATGAAATGGTTAGTAATCTAAATAAGAATTAGCATCAAGTTAGTTTGAATGAGTTATTAATGATGCCAATCAACTTAAAATAAATACAGATGAGGGAGGTAGTGACACATTTGGCTCTTTCTCCTGTAGGCAGTAAAAAGTCCCCATCATATGATTTGACTATTTGCTGAGTAAGGGCACAGTTCTTGCTTCCATGAGTCCATCCAAAAGTGTATTGTAGGTGTTGATCATGCTTTGTATGAAGTGCTCCCTGACATCCATTCTAATCCATTTTAGTTTCTACCTCCCTTTGCACCAGTTTCTAACAATGTCTTAGTGTCCTGGAGCTGTCTTGTAACTTTTATAGTATGCAGGATGAATCCTTCCTATTTGTCTTTCTTTCTCGTATCTTTTCTTGTAATCTTGGCATTAATACAAAGTGGTTTGGCTTCACTGACTCCTCAATTGCAGCTGGAAAGCAGTATCAGGGCCTAAACCAATGCCTGAAGGAAGCTGAGACAGACTCCTGGGGAGCTGGGCCTAACTGCAGTTGGTTTAATTTATCCTTTTTATAAAGTGAAATTTAACAACTGAGTTTTCAGCTGTATCCATTATTCTACACTGCAACAAATTGATGGTCACTTAGCATTATCCACCTGGACTCTCGCTCAGTGATGACACTGGGAGGAGTAGACCTATCGTGGGGTGTCAGATTTTTTTTCTCAATCGTGCAGCCTGGTCAGAGGGAGAAAGTTGACCTTTCATTCATAAACTCCTTTTCGGATAGGGTAGTACTAAGTGGAAATGCTCTAAAGCATATGAGATACTTTATAAAACAATGCTTATCGTATGTTAAATTCCAGATCATTTACAGATCTTTGGCTCGGCCACCCATAATTAAATTGTCGAAGTGGACAGTGCAATGTTAGTCCAGCAAAACTCTGTGATGTCAATATTGTGGAAATGGTAATCTGACAGGTGGGAATTTTTTGGTATTTTGAATGGTCAACATGAATTGATTGACTTCCATGTGAGCCAACAACCACTTGCTGAAAGAAAATTTCACTCCTTCGTAGCCTGTCGTCCCTTTTGCTGCATTGTTGGAAATGGATGTTGCTGTTGTAAATTTTTCATATGGTTTTGATCAAAGATGCAATTGTTAAATGCATTCCATTACAATTGTCTCTGTGATCCATCTTGCACTTGGATAAGATAACACTGCCAGGAGCATGAAGTGTTTAATGCTAATACAATCGTTCATTAGCAATTTTTCAAAGATGTGGGAGTTTGTCCAAGCAACCTTAAGTAAGAAATAATTACTCTGAACTGTTGCATTTACCAAATCCAATACCAGAGTAGGTGAAACTAACAGCATAACAACCTGTGTATGAGACACCAATACTGGTGAGTTTTCCAAAGTGGAGAAACAACAACAACAACTTGCATTTATATAGTGCCTTTTAAAACATCCCAAGATACTTTACAGGAGCAATTATCAAACAAATTTGGACAGCGAGCCGCATAAGGAGATATTAGGACAGGTAACCAAAAGCTTGGTCAAAGAAGCAGGTTTTAAGGAGCATCTTAAAGGAGAATGGATAGGCAAAGAGGTTTAGGGAGGGAATTCCAGAGCTTAAGGCCTAGGTAGCTGAAGGCCCAGCCGGCAATTGTGGAGCAAAGAAAATTAGGGTTGTGCAAGAGGCCAGAATTGAAGGAGTGCAGAGATTTTTGAGGGTTGTAGGGCTGGAGGAGATTACAGAGATAGGGAGGGCTGAGGTCTTGGAGGGATTTAAGTGCAAGGATGAGAATTTTAAAATCGAAGTGTTACTGGACCGGTAGCCAATGTAGGTCAGCAAGCACAGGGGTAAACGGGACTTGGTGCCAGTTAGGATGTGGGCAGCAGAGTTTTGGATGACCTTACAATGTTTGTTGAAAAATAACAAATAACATATCCCTCTCAAAGCCAAATTGAATTAACTGAGTCAACATAAATTTGTAGTTTGAAGGATAATTAATGTAAAGTGAAGACTCTGTTAAAAGTTAAGATGCATCATATGCTGATCTAATGATACTTGAATTGTTTGCTGCAGAGCCTTTAGAAGGTGGAAGGGAGGATTGTCACAGAGCACGGTGTTGTAATTGTTGGAACTCTATTTCTGGGAGAAGATAATGGCTTTAGTAGTTTAGATGCCAGCCCATTGAACAAGTCTATTGCCTACCTTGAAGTCATAAAATAATACAAGCAGATGATTGTTTTTCTTTGTCAAGCGGAGGGTGTTTATGTGTCCATGCAAAAACTATTGACTAACCTTGTTAGCAAATTGCATCTAATTCCAAAACTGAGTAGCCAGCACTAGTGGATGGGTGTGTGATTTTGCCCAATACAAATACATTAGTGGAGGACACGTGTCTAGGTTAATAGGTTTTTTTTAAAGTTTTTTTTTCTTTCATTTTGCTTTTGTCTTCTTCCCACAGCATATGTGTCATGCCCTATTTCCAATTTATCTGCCTTTATAACTCTATCTATACTGAAGTGCTACTTTGAAAGCTTCCTGTTTCTTCAGCTCAGTAGCACCGGGTCTGACCTTGAGTAAAATAGTTGCTTTTCAGTCTGATTATATAGCTGCAGAATCGTCACCATTTCCTCATTAATGATCTTACTGAGCACAACATGGCTTTTATTCCACCACATTGCTAAGAGTTATTAATCCACTTTTGCTGTTCTAGAAATTGATAAAGAAGCACTACACGTGGAGAGCAAAGAAATAACTTGCATTTATGTAGTATCTTACTGTTAGCATACCAAAGCATTTCACAACTATAATTATTTTTTTAGAGTGCATTCACCATTATTTAGGCAAACGCAACAGCCATTTTGCACACATCAAGATCCAGCAAATAGTAAATGAGACTACAGTCAGTTAATTAAGCTTGATCAAAGAGGTAGGTTTTAAGGAGCATCTTAAGGGAGTGTTGATTGAGAGAAGACTGTTAGTCAGGACACCAGTAAAACATTCTTCTTCAAATAATGCAATGGAATCTTTTACATCCAAATAAACAGGTAGACAGTTTGATGTCTCCTCTGAAAGATGATACTTTTGACAATTCAGCACACCTGGACTAATATACTGAAGTGTTAACCTAAATTATGTGCTCAAGTGGATTATAATCTTTCAACTATCCAATTCAGAAGCAAGAATATTAGCTGAGCTGAAAGTTAGTAGTCATCAATTAGCATTTTCCTCAGAATTCACCAGTGTTTGTACTCAGCCATACCAACCCTACAATGAACATGAAATGTACTGTTCTAGAAAAATGGATTTTTGCCTGTATTGGATTTTTTTTAACTTATCACATTTCTGTAATACTAGATTCAGCATGTATGGGATTAACTTCCAAGGCTGTACATATAATTTTTTCCAGCAGTAAGCCAGTGGCCTAAAACCAGTCTGTTTGTCCATTAGACTTATTCAAGATTCAAGTTTGTTTTGGCTTACACGGTAGTGATTTGTAATGTTAATAGGTCAGAATTTGTTGTAGCAGCATCTGCCGTTAGTTAGACTTGTCCCTGTACCCTTCAGCTCAAAACATTTTTGCCCACCAAGTTGCTGAAAGTGCGATCTGATAATGGCGCAGCAAGAGGAAAATGGCATCTGGGACCTGAGTGAACAGGCAACCAACTGTGTATCTGAAGTGTAAATTAGAGTGGGTGAATTAGTGTTATTTGATTCATTAGAGTCTGCAGTACCTATTTGTGACCAGAAGGCGGGGCAAGTGACCAAGCTTTATGCACCAGCACGAACAATGTATTTAGTTAAATTATTTTAACTCTGGAGAAACCTTATCTTTTAACAGTTTCCCCCAGCCCTTCCTGAGATAAATTGGGATGTATGATAAATTTACTTAATTATACAATTACCTATTCCATAAGTAGAAAATTGTTCCATCTTGCAGGAAGAGAAATTGCAAAATTACTGAAAAGTAGATCTGAAGATAGCATGAATGTTGCTATAGTTACTGTAAACCTATTCCGTTAAAGAACAGGAACATGGTGTTTAATTCATTCACTGCCTTTGTTGCTGGAATTCAGAGGGGAATGTGGGATCATCTGATTGCTGTTTTCTCCTTAGCTATTATTAATACTCGTCTAACAGTAGGAGGCGTGTTTATGTGGGACAAGGGACAAGGCTGCTTGTCAATTTTCCTTCTTGACAATGAAGCATTCTGCTGCTGTAGGCCATGTTGCCTAGCCACAAACCCACCCATAAATGACAGCTGAGTTTAAATCCAAGCCTTGAGTGATATTCAATCAGGCTGTCTGACTCGGAGGCCAGAGATTTACCTCCATGGATACCAGACCAGATCTAGGCAGGTTTCAAACTGCCTCAAACCTTAACATTATCGAAATAAAAGACAGCCATTTTTGTTTGGCATCATGTAATAAAGACATAATTTGCACCCTTCAGGTCCCAATTCACATGGAGCTTAAGTTAGTTTGAGACGAGACAGGGGACTTGGTCTCAAATTACTGTAGACTAAAGAAATGTGAGTAGACTTTTTTTTTTAACTATAGACTAAAACATTTGATCTTACAGAAATTATTTAAACCTTGATGCTTTATATTGCAATAATTGGAAATAAATGTATGTATAGAACATTTTAGAATTTGATCTTAACTAAGTTAATCTGAAAGCAAGAGTCTTCCCATCACCCATGATTACTGAGGGAGGGGAGTAATAGCTTGAACAAATTACTAACACCAACAGTTTGAAAGAGCAGAATTAACATGAAAAGCAGCACAGTAACTAACCTAGAGGTATTTCAACATCACTGTGGTTTTAATTCCGTCACTGTGTGTGGTCAGTTTGTTTTCCAAATCACTATTCCAAAATTCAATATTTAAATAAAAATATTAATCAAATTGATTACAAAACAAAGGATGTTAGTGTTCCAAGATTGTAACAGTTTGATTTGTAATAGGATTCTGATGGTAAGATTGTCTCTTTGAACATCAATACTGGGTTTGTAAAATATGAGACTAATTGCTGTTATGGCTATTTAAAAATATTCACTATTTAGATTTTTTTCACCATTTCCAGGGAATTGCATTCTTTAAAGGAGCCTCCAGCAATCAAACCAGACTCTTGGTGTTATAATTTGTTCCAGCTATTACCTGGAAAAATCAAAATTTTGTATTTCCTTGGATGTACTGTACAAATATCACTGTAGGATCTCAAGACTGTCAATTGTGTCAGATTCTACTCAAATGTACATTCATAAAGTGGTGAATTGCTATGAAAGCAGTTCTCTGATCTATCATCTCTGCTAGAATGTATGGAACACGATCGTGTGTAATGGAAGACAGGTGTGTGTTAAAAATAAACACTTTGTTGTTTCTCCTTTTAAAGATTTGACATTTAAAAAAAGTTCTTATGAAAGTTAAAAAAACAAATGGCAAATCAAACCATCTGATTTCAAACAGTAAATGAAGAACCCGGGCGAGGTTTGTTTTCTATATAATTGGGTAAGTTGATAGCTTTCAAGGTGCCATGGTCTGCTATTTAATACCAACGTTTACTAATATTACTGGCTATTTCAGTACAGTCTCCTTTCCACTTGCCAAGTATTAGCGTTCCAGCAGACAATTCTCTTGACAGATAGCAGCAGGTGGGACTCTGACCTCTTGTGGTTTGTTCTGCAAGATCAGCTGCCTGTGCTGCTTCAGCAGCCAGTGGCTGGATGGCTCCAGCAAGCCACTAGCCACTATATTTCTCTAGGTTCCTAGCAGGTGTGGAGGCAAAGATACTAAAATCAGCATAATTGGAGCAATGGAGATAGCTGAAATCTGTTCTGCAGAGTCAGGCGGTAGGTACATCCATTTAAAGTACAAATCAGGGTCCTGTGATGTACAAGTTGGAGCTGGACTCCTCCATGCTCTGTCATTGTGTGTAAGCTCGCTGGCAGACAGCCCAGTGCACTTAGAAGGTCATACTGTATACACACCAGTCTTTTATAATTGGCGCCTCAAAGTTTTCATCTGTGCCCTCTGCAGCAGGGCTAGGATGCAGGTTCTCCCTCCGGCAAGCTGCTTCCTGGGCCATCCTATACTCCTGCCCTTGCTCCTGTGCACAGTGCACAGGAGCATTTCCCAGTGCAGACCCCTCTTGCTTACCCTCTGAATTATGCAGGGTGTCACTCTTTGAGCTGTAAGGGTAACATCAAGTGATGCTTCAACTTCATATGTGCTGCCCTCTTCTTGCTCTACTCCCTCAGGGCCCTGTTTTGCTGTGAAGGTGAAATGGAAGAGAGGGACAAGGATTAGCAGTTAGTGGCAAAGGTAAGGAGAGACAGATGAAAGGCTGTTCAAAGCAGCTGCATTTTGCCAAGCATTGTGTGATTGCAGTGAGAAGGGAAAAAGAGGGTAAGATGTGTAGCAAACCCTGAAGGATTTGTCCACCAGCCACGCCAGTCACCATGGACTTGATGCGACCTCTGTCGACAATCTCGATCATGTCCTCTCCCTGTGGGGATAGGACAGGTAAATCTGATCTCCCTCAACCTGTGAGCATCGTCTGGCTTGTATTGTGCGCCAGCTTCTCCTGCAAGGAAGAAAGGAGTGTGTAAGTGGTGGCCTAGTGAGAGTGTACATCATGTTGCATGGAAGATGGCTGAGGGACGGGGAAGTGAGGTAAGTAATTGTGAGGAGAGTAGTAGGTACAGAGTGTAGCAGCAGAAGGAGGTTCCCTGAAGTGTGCTGCAGCGATTGGAGGTGAAGGGAAACGGCGGAGGGAAGGCTTGTGAGTACGGGCTACACATGGTGCAGGGCTCAGCAGAAAGCAACAGATAATCGATTTAGGAGTCTCACATTAGCAATCTGTAAACGTCTACATTGCTGCTACTTCATGACTGCAAGGCTCCTGGCATTGTCCTCTGCCACTGCTTACCACTGCTGCCAGGATGCTTGTTGGGAGACCCTTCGTTCCCAGCAGACAGAGCACCTCTCTCCTCCTCTTGACCACCTATACCAGGACCTCCAATGCAGCATTAGAGAATCTGGGGGCCCTTGCAGTACCAGCTCTTTCTGCCATTTTGACTGTTGTAAAGCAAATTCCAGTTGCCTGTAACCAAAGAGCACCTTCCCTTTAAGAGGTGCAAGCTGCCTTTAAATCGTGTCAGGGATGCCCGATTTTCTCGCTTCCCATTAGGCGATCTGGTAGTCAGCAGCATGAGTAACGCTGGCAGCTTGCCTGCTGTAACCAAATGAGGCATAAGCAAGAAAATCGCTCCGTACATTTTCCTATCAAATGCAGCTTAAATGAATTTCACCCCCTTGTCTTTACAAATGCTCACAGACCTGTGTTTTTGCAATATTTTCTGTTTTTAGTAATATCACAGGTGTATCTTTTGAGTTTAGAGTTATCTCAACTGAGAGATCAGTTGCCACATAGCAACTGCTCACTGCTCCTCCAAAGATTTCCAAGTGATTTTGATGTGCTTAAGGTTTTTTTTCCCTACAGTTACACTTCCCAATTTATTTCATCCACCCCAGGCATAAGGCTGAGCTGGAGACTTAAGGGCTAATTCTGCATTCCCAGTGGGGAAGCTATGCTAACAGGAAGCATGGATTGGAGCTAGAGCTACAGTCTGAAAGCCCTGATTCTCTGACTTGCATTCTGTGTAAATAGGATTGTTGAATTACTTTCATAATTCCAAGCCTCTGCTAATAATTTTTAAAAATGATTTGTTGACAGGATGTAGGCGACGCTAGCAAGACCATATTTATTGCCCTTTCCTACTTGCCGAGATGGTGGTGGTGGACCTCCTTCTTGTACTGTTGCAGTCCTTGTGTTAATGGCACTCCCACAATGGAATTCCAATATATTGACCCAGTGATACTTGATGAAATGCTAATTGACAGGTTAGATGTATCCTATTTTTGTGGATGGGGCACATCTGGGCAATCTTTCACATTAGTGGGTAGATGCCAGTATCATAGCTGCAATGGAACAGCTTGTCTTCAGGGGAGACTAGTTCTGGTGCACAGGTCTCCAGATCTATAAGTGTAGGCCATGGTAACAGAGTCTCTGATCTTTTTTTCCTCCCACACAGTGAGAAAGCCACTGGGCTTCTCTTGGAACTGAAACTCCTCTTTAAACGAAAAACAGGAGAATGGTGTATTATTTTCTGTAATTCTCAATCCTCTAACTGAATAGTATTTTCAGAAATCACATGTTTAAAAACTGCGTTCCCATGCGATGCTAATTAAAGAGAAAAACAGGCATTCTATTTTTTTTTGCTGATGCTCATCACAGGTACAAAAAGAAATCAAAAAGGTTAATGGGATGTTGGTCTTTATCTCAAGGGGGTTGGAATACAAGTGCGGAAGTGCTGCTTCAGTTGTAGAACCTTGGTCAGACCCCATCTGGAGTATTGTGTTCAGTTTTAGGCAGCGCACCTCAGAAAATAAATATTGGCTTTGGAGGGGGTAGAGCGCAGATTCAGAAAGACATTGGGCCCGATATTAGGAGGGAGGCAGGTTGGCAGTGGGGGGTCGACTGCGCCCAGTGAATTTGGGGTGCTCCATACGCAATCGCAGCCTAATTGAAGGTACGTATGCGTGCCTCCGGGTTTCCCATTCCAGACCTGCGCAGCGGGCGCACTGCGCACCCGCATCACAGGCTGTCAGCAGGAGGAGCCCTATTTAAAGGGGCAGTCCTCCAATGCTCCTCCTGCAGCAAAGAACCAATTTTGGAGTATGGAGCAGGCCAGAGGCAAGGCTGCTCCAAGGTTCTCTGACTCCTCACTCCAGGTGCAGCTCGATGGGGTGAGGAGGAGGAGGGAAACTATGTTCCCATCGGATGGGAGGAGGTGGCCTCCTTCCACCACGAAGAAGGCCTGGCTGGAGGTGGCCGAGGAGGTCAGCAGCAGCGGCAATGTGTGCAGAACCTGGGTCCAGTGCAGGAAGTGCTTTAATGACCTAACCAGGTCAGCCAAAGTGAGTATACTTGTGCATTCTCCCACACTCCGTCTTCCACATCACCTCTACCACCACACAACTCCTTCTGCACTGCTCTCGTATCACTCCTCACATCCACTCAACCATCATCCTTACCTTGCCTGCACTTACTCACCGCCCCAGTTTCCATTCGAACGCTACCATGCAACCCAATCCTCATACAATCTCATGGCTAGGTCTCACACACACCCTCCCATGCATCTCCCTCACGCTCACCCCCACCCACACCTATGTATGCAGCGGGTCACCATGCAACCATCACTCAATCACGCCTCTGTGTTTTGCCTTGATAGGAGAAGAGATGCCAGAATGCCCGGGAGAGGGCAAGGACCGGAGGGGGCCCGCCACACCAGGTGGCATTAACAGACGCGGAGCAGCAGGCACTGGAAGTAAGCTAGACGCTGGAGTGCCTGTCCTTGGCGGACGCAGAGACTGGGAGTGCACAAGTGGCTGGTGACAGAAATCTAACACTCAGCACTCATGATAGTGAATGATCTTAGCATCACTTAGCATCTGCAGCACCTCAACATCTGTCCACCTGCTTAATATTGCTTTCTGTTCTCTTGCAGGGCCATCTGCGAGTGCCGTGACTGCGGAGGGCGATTCCTCAGAGGACCTGCCGCCCTCACATACATCACATCTGAGCCAGCCATCCACCAGCGCAAATACACACACCTCGGTGGGTCCCCGTCCTCACTTAGTTGGGCTTGCACATGGTGAGTCACCACGCACGTGAGCACGAGCAGACCCTGGTGGCAGGGGCAGCCGTGGAGAGTCCGCGTCGGTGGGAGCACTCTTCTCCAGGCTCTGCTCAGTTGGACCCAGACGCTGAGCCCTGGGTGCCAGCCATGAAAAGGAGAGTCATCGAGAGCCAGCAGCACATTGCCGAGGTACTGGAACAGTTGCCATGCGCACTCTCCACAATCGCGCAGATGGAGGAGTCCAACTCCTGCATGAGTGGAATGGTGGCACAAGTACAGGAGGGTATCTCTGAGATACTGTCACAGGGATGTGAAGGCATCTCTGAGATAGTGTCGTGGGTAGGTGCGGGAATGTCTGCGATGGAGGAAAGGCTAGCCTCCATCGAGCTTCAAGCACGGCACAACAATGAGTCCATTCAGGCCCTGACAATGGCCATTTGGATTCAGGGTGAGCAACATTCTGCCACCTTAAACAGGCTGAAAGATACCTTACAATTGGCCTTCCAAGGCTTCACACAAGTCCTCCAAACTGTCGTCCAGCAAGGTGGAAGGAGTGATGTGGGCCACGAGAGGGATGATGATGGTGAAAGTGGACATGGAAGTGGGGACGCCACTCAAAGCGCTCCCACGTCTCGCCTGTTGCCCCCCTCTCGACCAGTACCCGCAATACTGCCCCCTCTCCAGGTGGCCGAGTCTGCCCCTGCACAGGTGCAGGTGGAGCAGTCTTTGGAGGGGCCCTCACGGGCACCAAAACCCAGAGGACGTCTGCGTAAAGCACCTCATCAGTCAGGGCATGGACAAGAGCAACCTGCCACTACCTCTGCTAAAGCCACAGGGGTAGCACCACATAGGGGTTCCCGTAAACGTAAGGCAAAGGTTTTATGAGCACAAAGGGGATGCAGAAGGGTGTAAGTCAAAATGCCATGTTTTTGATTTACTTTTGTCTGTTTTGCAAAAAAACATAAAAATTTGTTGTCACCACGACTGCCACGTCTTTGCAAATCTTGTCTGGTTTGTGCAATAATGCCCTTTCCTGAGGATCACCATGAAGACCCACACCTGATGCCACTCATTGTGTCACTGCAGCGTGGGTGCAGGTGTATTTGCAGGGCTCTTTTGTGCAGACGACTGAGACGCCGGCGATGTCCCCGGTGGCACCCTGGAATGATCTGGAGACGTTGTTGAGGGCAGTGGTGACTTTGACAGCGACAGGTAAGAAGATGGTGCTCGGGCCAGCCGGGAGCAGCTCGGCACGAAGGAGGCCGCAGATGTCCACGACTACATGTCGAGTGACTGAGCCTCCATGTGCACTGCTGCTCAGAGAGGTCCAGGAAGCTGAGCCTCGGTCTGTAGACCCTGTGGCGAGGGCAGTACCTTCTGCGACGCATCTCTCTCCGCAGTTGCCTTCCCTCCTGCTGTGCAGATGGATGTGACACAGCACTGTGTTGTGGAACTCCACGTGTCAGAGGTGGACGGCGTTTCGTCCTCCAAGGTCATGACTGCAACAATGGCGGCCCCCAACCAGAAGATGTATGTTTGAGGGGTCCGCAAGGTAGGTAAATGTGTCTACACACCAGGGTTGAGATTGCAAGTTTGTGATTTTTTGTGTTAGGAGGAGGGTGGTGGAGGCCAAACTTTGTCCAAAGTGCCAAAGTAGCCTCCTGCAATGAGTGAGGGTCTCCCCGCCTCCCCCCCATTTGTCAAATGGACCTTTGCTGCTGCCACAGGCCAATGGCCGCAACACGTCCGTTTCAACTGGGAGTGTTTCCCCCAGTACGGGAAACACGTTCAGTTGACCTGAAAATCCCACCCCTCCTAAAATATCCTCCAAATCAGGTCTCCTAATGACCTGAGCTATCAAATTAATTACCTAAAGTGGGATCCCGCCGGCTTTAAT
Organism: Heptranchias perlo; assembly: GCF_035084215.1. NCBI lineage: Eukaryota > Metazoa > Chordata > Chondrichthyes > Hexanchiformes > Hexanchidae > Heptranchias > Heptranchias perlo. The sequence goes on from NC_090343.1 coordinate 27,142,399, forward strand.
AGCCGGTGGGAGTCCCGCATGCAGGGGCTGCGCGCGCATCTAAGCGCATCACCAGGGAACCCGGGAGTGGGTGGGTTGGAGCCGGGCTCCAGACCCGCCCCGGGAATCCCCAATTTTCAGAGCCCCCCCCCCCTGCCACGAACGCACCCACTCGGCCATCCTAAAATCGACCCCTTTGTCTCGGATTTGGCTATATGAATACTGGTGGTTCTCTGCTATCTCTCATAACTAGCCACTATTCATGTGTGAGCTTTGACAGTGAATAGTGACTGTGAAAGGAGGATGTCAAGACTGAGCCAATCCTCAACAGATGTCCGCACATACTTCTAGAAGTGGGGGGGCGGTCACTAGATAGTAAGTAGCAGTGAAAACCCTGACTAGTGTTCCCTCCCCCCCTCCCTCAGGGATGCTGAGGTTAATTAAAGGACCCCTTTTGTCACCCTGCCAGAGATCAGCTAACTCAGCACAGACTGGGGATTAAATCTGGCAGCTTCCTGATCTGTTTGGTTTAGCTACTCTCTGGTTAGACTTGCTCAGGCATTAGGGAAGCTCACAGTGTCAACATTTAACAATATTTGAAATGAAAAGATTTCATGACATTCCAGAAAATCCTTGGGTAGAATTTACAAAAAGTAACAATGAAAATCCGGCAGGGGACACTGACCTCTGCAGCCAGATTCCCGATATATGCACCTGATGGGTGAAGCTATATTTCCACAGTTCTATCCTGCATTCAACAGAGGACATTTATTGAACATTTTTCTGAAGATGACAATGTATGTACACATTTTAAAATTAGTAAATGCTACAAGAATCCATTTGAAGATTTTGAACAAATGATCAATACAAAGAATCCAAAGAAAAATGTTTATTTCAAAGCAGCAGTGAAGAGAAAAATCTGTATGAATTTGAAAAGAAATAAGAAAACAGATTAATATCTCCATAAAGCAAACCAACAAGATTATAGTTTTAGTTTTGATCAGTGTTTACAGTGCGCACACCATCTCCGTAATCTGTAGGGACTTACTTGAGGCTTATTTTTCATCTGGAAGAAGGTTTGGTAATGCAACGTGATTTTTCTTTCATCGCACACACATACATATATAAACAAAGTAACTATTGTTTGGGGTGTGAAGTTACCAAGAATATAAATTATCTGTGCTACTCACCAACCTCACGTTTTATGGGGGAAACTTTGTGGTTAAGTCCCAGCTTTGGCATCACTTGTCTTTACTATGTGTACAGCATTCTCGCTGACTGGCACATATATTTCAGCAATGTCAAAATCCTATCTAATCCTGACCTACAAGATCCAGCTAAATCCTATCAGATATAACAAAAATCCTACGGAGTTTGAAATTGTTCTGTCATATCTTATTAAGTCCTATGCGATGTAATGTAGATCTTATTAAATTTACATATGTTGCTTCATTGGCTTTCTTCCAAAAATCTACAAATATCCTCACTATAGGAAGGATGAGCTAATAACTTTCAATCAAATCTGACCCAAGGCTGAACTGATAACACCAGTGATCTCAGCTCAATGATACAGTGAAAACTTGATGTAGCCCCAAGTTTCCATTAATCCAAAGGAAAACTAATGCAGGCTTTTCCGACTCTACCCCCAACAAGTTTTAATTTTTGGAAGTTTTACCAAACTACCCAAGTATTGTTAAGGTCACTTCTCAGGTTTAGATCTGAACTCATTCCTACCTTGTAGGTTATTTTGTTAAAGAAAGATTTGCATTTATATAGCGCCTTTCACAACGTCAGGACGTCCCAAAGCGCTTTACAATCAATGAAGTACTTTTGATGTGAAGTCACTGCTGTAATGTAGGAAATGCGGCAGCCAATTTCACACAGCAAAGTCCCACAAATAGCAATGTGATAATGACCAGATAATCTGTCTTAAAGACTTAATTGTTGCTCTATTCAGGTATTAATAAAATTAACTGATGTCGGACCTTAGAACCTCATAACAAGAAATTAATGTTACTTTTAATTAACCTCATAATTTACAATAGCTTTACTCATACAATGATTTATTTTAGCCATCTTTAGAAATAATGAAACTGAAAATCCTGATAGCCCTAGCTATTCTTCGCAGAATACATGCAATACAACCAGTTTAAAGAAACAGAGGCCAAATACAGTTAATATTAAGTTAAATCCATGTTTAGTTCTATCTGTAAACGTCTGCAGGTTGTGCACCAGAGTGCTTTATGTCACTGCAGTTTTTAGCCAGGTAAAAGCACAAAATGTACATTGCTGTTGTCCAGAGCAAAATACAAACTGGTATTGGACTCCACTAGGATTTTTTATGTATGGAGAAAAACACACACATACAACATAGACTGACACTGCAGTTAAATCGAAGTGTCTCGTGGTTCCTGCACCTCATGTTTCCTGTACAAGTGACAAAAGCCTTGTCCTGTAACAGGTGAAAATAAGTTCAAAACATGATTAAAGTTCATAAGATCGAGCATAAGTGGAATGTGGACCAAAAGTAGTTTTTGATGTATATATTGTAACAGTAACTTAGAGAGAGCAAGGTTTAATTGCCTATTTATATAATAAAAATTCATATCATTATATTATAAAAGTGTCTAAATGGCTGACGCATTCTACTGTAAATAAACAAGGTTACATTTAAAATAGTGCAACATTTTTTCTGCAGTGTAACTTTGAGAAGACTATTGAACAGTGAGTAATTGGATCTTTGAGTATCATGAAATACTTTGTAAATTACATAAAATAATGAGCATACATGGATATTCCTTTCAGCATCACTTTAATATTAATTGTTGTATGTTCATAATCATTAAAAAATTATATGGAATCATTTAGCCAATGGTAATATTTAACTAATTTAGATGTAAGATTCTCTTTTTGCACTCATTGCTTCTTGTTACTTTTCAGTGACGAATATTGACTACAGCAGGCTCACTGGAGGATCTACGTTTACACCAAAACATGAAATTATCTTTAATTCCATGTTCTGTGTCCTAATCTGATTGTGTTGTGTTAATCCTTTTGTAGGATATAATGAAAGTCATATTTTCTTGTTAAGAGGGACCGCTTGTATGAAATAGAAGACATAATAATCCTGTAAAAATATTCCAATGATTTTTAGCTCAAACACATTTTCTGTTCTTGTAAGCAAAACTAAATAAAATCTCATTGGAAAATCTAGGCTATATTTTTAAAATCAGTTACAATGGATTACCACTGGCCCTAAAATAATGCTGATCAGAAAGTCCAGGTTTATATGTCTAATTAAAACATTCATTGGCCCACAATTGCTGTTAAAATAACGGTGAGGCTGATGGCGCTCACTGTTATTTACGCGCAAATCGCACAACAACTTCAGGCGAGAGCAGATGCGTGGTTAAACGCAGAAATCCAAAAGTTGCTGTCCGAGGTGCGTCACTTGACCGTTAGCTTTGTGAAAACGGGATCTCGCTGTCTGCCTCACCATTGAAATGCATTGAACGGCGTGAAGTTCCTGTATTTGTGCGGTAGATAGGAACTAAACTCACCACAGAAGGTTAGGACTTGTCCATTTTAGTATAAGTACCCTTTTCATGATGTGATAAGTGTTAATTACAAGTATGGAGTCTCCCTCAGGTTTTAATTGTTGTTAGGGATTTTTTTTAAAATGTGAATTAAATTTTTAAAAAACTTTTGCTGGGTCCTGTTTTTTCTCTCTCTTAATCCAATCTTTCCCTCTCTATTTCTCTTTCTGTACCTGATTTGACATTGAATTCACCCACTCCAACTTACACTTCCTTCTCAGTCCTTGCGCTGTTAATTTCACAATCCTTCAATCTGATTGGTTAAGGAGATACACAGTTGCTTGCTCTGTTCACTCCAATCCCAGATGCCCTGTAGAGGGCGGCGCGCCATTTCCATCTCATACTTCCAGCAACTTGCTGCACAAAATATCATGGAGATTAAATGGGTAAGGGCAAGTCTAACTATCATCGGGCACCGTTCGTTGACTGGCTACAGCAAAGTCTGGGCCAATATCTTTGTAATTCAACTACCAGATCAAAAATGAAACTCAAAGATTGTCAGCCTGTTAAAATAGTTTACATGTTCAATCACAACTACCTCAAGCATTAGTGCAGTTGATTGTGGGTCCCACAAAAGGGCAGTAAGTATATTTTCTTTAAATATTCCAGCAAAACTGCTTTGACATTTTTAAGTATACAAAATTATGGTTAAAACTCTAAGTTGTTTAGTTTTCTATCAGTCAGCCACAAAGCCTGTGTCTACTCTTACTTCTGCATATTGCTGAATGCAAAGGATATAATTGGTCTTGTAGAAAAATCCTGATTTCTTTTTCAACGTTATACATTCAATTGCACATTAAAAGAAAAGCATTTTAAAGTTAGATTCCATGTACAGAAACTTTGTTTTTAGCTTTAAAAAAAAAGCTACACACAGTATTTATCAATCATAGCAACATTTACAGTTGGCTTGGCAAAGATCTCTACCACTTCACCTCGATTGACAATTATCGGGGTAATTTTCAACTTCGGAGGGTGTGGAAAATTAGCAGTAACAGATTTTTTAAAATTGAGCCATTAAAATGTGTCTAAAACTTAAGTATAATCTTTGCATCATTTGAAAAATTCTTCTCAACAAGAAAATAAAGGAAACAAAAAGGGTAGATTTTAAACTTGCCAGCCACGTGGCCGGTGGTGCACCCTGACCCCCCATTCCCCCCCACCGTTTTTGCTGGTAGGAGGCCCGAGGCATTTCAAGGCCCGGGTCTGGTTTTCAAACCGCCAGTGAGCTGTACACCCTGAATGGGTATCCTGCTGCAGCTTGCTGGTTTTGGGGTGGCACAAATCGCAGGTGGCACAGATGCTGCGCTGGCCTGTGGGGAGAGGCGAGGCGAAGCGAAGGGTTGGGGGGACGAGGCGAAGCGAAGGGTTGGGGGGGGGGGGGGGGGGAGGGGACGAGGCGAAGCGAAGGGTTGGGGGGGGGGGAGGGGGGGAGGCGAAGCGAAGGGTTGGGGGGGGGGGGGAGGGGACGAAGCGAAGGGTTGGGAAAGAAAAGCGAAGGGTTGGGAGCGGGGGGGGGGGGGGGGGGAAGGAAGGCGAAGGGGTGGGGGGGGAAGAAAGGCGAAGGGGTGGGAGTGGGAGTGGGGGGGGAAGAAAAGCGAAGGGATGGGAGCAGGCGGGGGAGGGGCGGAGAAAAGTGAAGGGGTGAGAATAGAAGGGAAGCAAAGCGAAGGTGGGAGGGGTGGAAGTCCAGGCCAGCAGCGGTCTACAGTATTTTTCTGGAGCTGGGAGGAGCACCCCTGGAATGGCCAGCAGCGGTCCCTTTACAGACCACCGGTTAGGCTGCCCAATGGCAAGACACATGAGTGGACTATGTGCAGTGAATTCTCCCCCAATGTGTCCTTTAAAATTGCGATTGGGGTCCTAACTACGTCATAGACCCCGATTTGCATAATAAAGAGGTCTCCCGCCTGAAATTGGCAGGTGCTTTGGCGCCCATGGGAAGGCCCTTTAAAAATCGTGGCAGTTGGCATATTAGTGTTAATGAGGCGGTAAATCTACCAAAACAATTTTGAGGACATTACCACCTCATTAATGCCAATTTCAGCGAGTTAAAAATCGGCCCCAACTTTTCTCAAGCTCTTTGATTATGACACAATGAAAGAGTCACCAAATTAAACAATAAAACATCTGATTTTAACTTTCGGCGACGGCAGAAAATGGGCAGTGGCAGATCGGCCGCCCGTTGTACTCCCCGCCCGATTTTCTTTGCCATTGGAGTCAATAGCAATGGAAATTAGGCAGGTTGTATCACAGGCAGCCAATCTCCTACTGCCCATTTTCAGCAACAATGCCAAAAGTTAAAATCAGTCCTACTATTTAAAATTGAGAAAATAAATATTCTAGAAAGTACCATGCATTGCAGAGCTCTGGAGTCCGCTGAGTTCATTGCAGTCCATTATAGTTTATAACCTTTACCAGATAGTGTGTTTTCCAGGATACTATTACTTCAGGTTTTGTCATGTTATCTGTTGTATCTTTAGATCCTATGTCATAAAATTATCATACACTTCATTCAATATGAAGCTTTTAAATTCAAACAACATCAACTATATGAAAAAAAACAATTTTAAATGAAAATTCACTATCTGAAGTATTTTTTAAGTGATGACAAATATCTGCAATTTAAGGCACAAATCCTCAAGGTTCTGATAATAAATGTGACTGAACTAAGCTTATCTGTCTTGAGTTATGATGTTAAAACTGCTTAATGCAACAACTGTCTTGCAGATCAGTGACATTAATTTCTATTCATTTCACTTCAGTTAATTATCTCAACATGAGGCAGTGAAAGAAACCACACTCAGAGAATGCTATATACTGTCTTGGATATTCAACTTATGAAGAAATTTTTCTTAAATATTATATGCTGTAAGTTATAAATACATTTTGCTTTACTTAACTATATTCCACAAAATCCTCAATGTGGTAATACCCAACAAGGCAGTATTTAATAACACTTATTTATGGAAATTAATAAATATCTGGAAGATAAATGTTTAGTGTGGCTGGTGAAATTATTCACATTGTAATAAGACCTGAAAATACTAAATAAGCATTTCAATCAAAATTTTGGAGAAGCATGCGTCTCTGAGGTAATTTTATCTTTTTATATATAAATCTTACAAGGCAAAAACAGTCCTGAATGTATATCCACACAAAAGCATACATACCTTGTTATATGTAAAACAAAGCTTAAAACCATCTATGCTAACACTCTACAAAGTGCGCACATGCAGAGAAAGGGAAGATAAACAGCTCATAACATTTTGTACTTTAGCACAAAAAGGGAAAATACTACTCTGCAATCAATCTAGCAGCAAGTGCTGTGTGACGTTGCTGGTTTAAGCTGACTAATGCACTTTGACTATACTGGCAGAAAATACTGTTAGGTGGTTTTTAAATATCTGAAAGAAGAAAAAATGTATATGATTTGTACCTTAAAGATGTACAACTACTCAAAGTGCCAAAAATTCTTGTCAAAAATATATGGTTACAAACTGTAGGTATACAATTTTTTTTAAACTAATATGGACTTCAAAATGTAAAGAAGTGTTAATTTTTTTTTGCAAAGAAGTGTTGGTCTTCCTTGAATTTTTAATCAATTTAATTCTGACAACATTATGATGTTAAGAGCAGATTTGTGCATTTCCCTTTTCACCATAGCTTATTACAGCATTGCTAGAAAATGCATACTGACTGTTTATAATTATGGTAGGATGGCATAATTAGTTTTAAAATGTGATTAAAAACAGCTCATTGATAAACATGCAACAAACATGAATCGTAATTCTCTTACTCATCTGATCAGGATAGTAATACAGAGAGAGAGTAAAATGTATTAAAAATTCACAGTAGACCAATATTTCCCTACATGACATATAAAAAACCCTATGAATGCAGTGCAAAGCATCCATATTCTCTTTTCCAAAAGACAATTTCTGAGGGAGTATTTTCTTCTGTTAACTATTTTTAGTGGTAAAAGATGTGTATAAAATGGGGAACACCCACTCTACTTTTTCCACCAGAAACAGTGAACAGACGAAAATCTACCCCTAAATCTTTTAGATTTAAGTGTTAAATACATACAGTAATATCCATATTGAAAACCTTTTTCGTTTTACGCAGTTTAACCAAAAAAGTCATCAAGCTACAAAAATATGAGAGCAAGATCTCCCTGAACTAACTCAACTTTTTCTTTTTTGTTTATGAAATAGAACCATAAGAATCTTTTTTCTCTCTTTTTCTCCCCCCTCCCTTTGTACAATAGAATAATTCAAGCTTTCAAGCACAATCCTTGGCAGCTAGTACTGTATAATATAAACACAGGCAAAAGGTAAGGCAGCTGTTAGTTTCTACAAATAAATTCAGGTCAGATGTACATCTTTCAATGTATCTCATTTTCAAAATAGTAGGGCACAAACTGGTGACAGAAAACAGATCAGGGAATTCTTCAAAAGGGGCCACTGTAATCAAACTCTGCAGTGTCTCTGAGTGTCAAGTCTTGCAGGATGTACAACTTCCCAAAAGTCTTCTTCCTTATTCTCAGCAGGGAAAGTTGCACAAGGGCTTCTGCAATGAGCGCAAAGAATTTGAGTGACGTCACTCTTGTTTTATGTATAAAATTCTAAAAGTACTGTTATAAGAAAATCTTTGGTTTATATTTTTATTTTTACTATTGTATTAAATTAGTAATTTTTACGATCAGAAATTCTGTGGTGCTTAGTTAACTGAGTAAAATTTGCTTCTTACCTCAGAAATAAGTCATGTGAGGAAATGCACAAACAAGATGGCTAGGCCAATGTTCAGTAGAATGACCATGGCAATCATAATGGTGTTAGGTCCCTGAAATAAATACACATCATTTGTAAACATCCTGGTTTTAGCACACAACTAAAGCTACAGCTTCTAGACTGTAACATTTTTTCACTAATTATTTCAAGCAGATGCAAATATTATTTTTAATTTATAAATTTCACAAGTGTCTTTGGAATTTTTCCAATAATTTTTAGAAGTGTATTTAAAAATGTTTATTTCCTATCAACATGAATTCTGTAATGAGAAAAGCAATTCAGAAATCTGGAATGGATGTCTTCCATTTTATACATCCTCCTATAGGATTAATAACAGTCTGACATGCTTGCAATGACATTTTCTGAGGCAGCAGATATATCACATCACAGGCTAAATTTCTTTAAAAAAATATTAAAATATTTTTGAAAAGACCCATGACCACTTTGTTCAATGGAGATGAGAGGGATTCAATGCAATGCTACTCTTAGAAGATTTTTAAACCACATATGATATCAGTTAAAGTAATGCTGCATTTTAAATAGCTTTCAACACAAGTATAATGTACTTTCAAAAAATACCTACTGCAAACACTGTGAAAATAATTCCACTGTTTACTTTAATGACTTGATGCCACTAAATATAATAGTTTACATTCTACTAATAGTATACATCTCCTATAGGATGGGGTTAACATGGATTGAGGTAACCACCATTGAACAGGGTGTGGTGTGTGTCCATGCTGTGATCAGGAGGATGGTGGCATTGCACTCACATACTTTATGCTTCTCACTATGTCACTCGTCATGAGCTCCCAGCACTTCTGTCCACCCAGCAAGGGCTCAAATCCATGCTTGTCTAATGATTAACTAGTGACTATTCTCCTGGAGGAAAATGTAGATGGGGTATTTTTGAATTTGGAATAGCTCCAGGATAACCTGCCTGGCGATCGAAGCTTAGAACCAAGTCAACCCTCCATGCAGATTTGGTAATCTGACCTGGCAAGTCCGCAGAACACCACTTTAGAGGGGTAGATCGGTCATCGGGGACTGAGATTCTTCCCAGTTAGCTCCACGTAATTTGAAAACGAAAGCATAAATGGGTATCGTGGCTATAGCTAGAAACAACAACACAAAGCTTACCAATGATCTGTTCTGGTAGGCTGCATGATGTGTATTGGTTAAACTCCATCAGTACCACCAAACATAGCCAAGATCTCCCTAAGCCTTGGCTCTGCCAACTTGTATTTAAGTTCTCTGGACTTGAGTAAATGGTGTGTGTCTCTACATAGAGAGTCTGTACTGCATATTGAGCAAACAGAAGCCTTACAGGTGGGTGTAGATTTGGGAAGGGAGTGGACTTATTTATTTTTGGAGGCTTTTATCCCAAACTTTTGCGAGCAAGATTTATCATTGTTACAATCAACATTCTAGAGACGGAAAGTTGAATCAGTCTTCTCTTTTTGTATTATTTGGAGAAGAGGATGAAATGAAGGATGCAAATCAGGTTCCAGTGCATCAGAGAAGGTCTGCCCTTATCCAATCATACACACAGTTGTGTCCATAGATCCAGGTACCTGAGCATGTCCAAGGCAAAATGCCTTCACAAGCTCCACTTCATGAGGGAGGCAATGACAAAGTTGTGGTTTAGCACCAGGACAAGAAAGTCTACCCTTGGCGTTTCTAAACAAATTCTCAGTATCTCGCTGCAGCTGCAGTCGACTTTCCTCCCCCACTTCCTGGCATAAAACCCTGCCAAGGACAGGCCTACACGGTGGATATAATAAACCATAATAATGATCTGGCTCACCAAATTCGGGCATTCCAAGGCCTGGACAGGTGCAAGCTCACTGAGTACACTGTGCCTGGTGCAAGGCCCTCAAGAATATGGGCCCCTAAAGATATTAGTAAAAAATAGGCAGGAATAGATAGAGCGTCTTCATGTGTATTTTAAAGAACATAATTCTGAAAATCTCACAAGACTGTATTTGTGAACCTTGTTTGAGTATTTGTTAGTTCTTTACAAATGAATTTTCAAAGTGCGACAGCATGCTGGAATGAGACTAAATTACATGGGAATACTGGATGCAACTCTAGCATTACACTGACTTCAGCGACATATCCAGAACTGACTTAAAATAATTTTCCTTTTACAACAATGTTGTAAAAATGTCCTATAAAAATTGCTGACTAGCCACTGGCGTGGTTATGGCAACACTGTTTTAGCCACATGCACTAATATTAGTTATCACCTATGTTACACACTATTTTAATAGATAACCAATAAGCAGTAACCAAGGAAGCAAAGCACACACAATGATCATAAAATACTCTGTTTTTCATCTTACCAATTTACCAACGAATGCAGTGAAAGGGTAAAATACAATGCATTGGCATGCAAATATGAGCACTGCAATCACTTGACCAACAATGGGTCTATTACTCATTTTATTATTTACTAATTAAAAGTGCAATTGGCCACACCTAAATTCCCAATTAGCCACATGTGGCTAGTGGCTAACATATTAGACAACACTGTTTTGCAACAGCGTACTACCTTCTGACCAGGCAGTTCTTTTACATTCTCATCTAAATAATGTTTAATTACATGTTTCTTTTTGATTCCTGCCTGAAATCATTTGTGTCACTAGCTTGTTTTTTATATTGCAACTAATTGATCTCAAGGGATGATGGTCCCATGCAATTTTTTAAACTGTATATCTTTCCTGCTATTCTGTTGCTTATGTGCTTCTACTCGATTCATTTTGTAATATAAGTGCTCAAGAAACACTGAGCAGTGTTACCACAGCAACGCTCACATGGTTACCAGGGACTGATCCGGCATTATAATAAATGGGATGAGATTGTTGAACACCCTCCTTCCAAATTAATTTCCATTTAAGGCCGTGGCAACATATTTTTGGAGGCAAGTTGCTATATGATGTTACTCAGTCATTGGGTGTCATGGTAATGTGACTACCAGGGACTAATGAGCAACAGGTACCACAGTCCAATGAAAAGATGAGATTATTCAGTGAAAATATTTCAACAGAACAATCACGTGCTCAAAAACAATGAGCAATGCTTACCATGGAAACAGTTGTATTGTTACCAAAAATAAGCAGAAACCCACAGAATCCCAGTCTCTACTTTGGCGTGGCTATACCAGCATGTGTCCAGAACTTTATCAATCAAATAGCAATCAGATCGGTCACATGATTAGTTGCAGGCAATAAGATTGCTAGAAAGTGACATTAATACAATGACTAAGTGATCACAATTGGCCAGTGAAAATGCTTAAAAGCAGCATGAAAAGTTGAAAGGTCACATAACCAATTTTGGACAATAAATTGCCAGATAGTGTTGTAGAAGATCAGGTGATCACTATAGCACAAAAGAAACATATATAGATATGGAATTATAGATTTATTTTTGAATCTCTTCTCAAACTGCCAGTATTCTTTGTCTGCTGTGATTGTGTCACAAAATTAAGCACAACTTCACCAAATGTTAGGTTGGTGACAGAAAGTGACAAGCGAGTTATGGTTTATCATACAAGTGGGTGTAAAAATCATCCTTCATTGTCCATGATACCATAGCTTTGTTTCATGAAACTTGTGTGGGCTGCTAATAGACTAATTTTAATACTGTTTAATTATATCTTATTTTGTTTTATTGTGGATTATGAAGCACAGGGATTGTTTTATATCCCCATTGTTAGGCAAACTGCCTTTATCCTCGCTCCTGGCTGCTATATGGAAATTAAATAAGATTTATTTAATATTAAATTCATAGGCTGGTTTTGGCCTTTCATAAATGAGTCACAGTGCTAATAGGAATCTATCACTGAATCAATACGAGCAGAAAAAAAATAATCAACTTTCTCAAAAATTATTAGTGGCTGCTGACGAACGGAAAGAAAAGCTGTACTTGTTGCTTCACTTAAGAACAGTGATGTTGCACAGCTTCACTCCCTCAGACCTCCATGCCCTTTTGGGAGGCATTGAAGACAAAGCAAAAAGACTTCCTCACTCCAGGACTGCAGAACAGTGTAGCAAGAAGTTCCACATCCTCAGGACAGGCAATGCAACTCACTGCACCCCTCTCCCTTTTCTTCCTTGCCCATCTTGGGCACCAGCACACTCATCGCTTTCTTAAAGAAACACTTCAACTAACCTTTCACAATGCTCTCTGGTTAAGGGCACTTCCAACTCCCTATCCTACACTATGGCTGCACAGCTCCCCAAACATACAACTGCTTTGCACAACCCCAAAACCCCTTCCTCCACTTTAACACCCTCATACCCCACATCTCTTACTTAACCACTCCCATGCCACTTGTCACACACTCCATAACTGCCATTCCTTACCCTCTTATCTCTTTGCATGAGAAATTGGCGTATAATGTCTACCAAAGGCTGGCCAATGGAGGGGACTTTCTTATCTTTAAACCCCTCACCTCCTCAAGAACAAGGCCAGGCAAGACATAGGGAGGTACTCAGCTCCTGCTATGACAGATACTGAGGTTGGCAGCACCAGGTAACTAGCTGAGCACCTGCAATGTCGTTATGACATCTTTTTGAAGGACCACACAGACAGAACCTTTCATGCCCTTCTGTCTCCTTAGTCGAAAGAGGTGATACTCACCTATTCTTGCTTTCTACCCTCTTTTCCTAAAGATCTACCACAGCAATGGGCAGCATAGGAAGATGATGATTATGGTGAAGAGAATGAGGATTAAGCCACCCTGGAGTCACAGATGCATGATACTGCCATCCCTCAAGACAGCAACATATGCCACGCCCCCAGCTGTCCCCCTCAGAGTACCATGCCAGTGGAACATGGGAGGTGAGACCAAACTGCTCAGGAGCACTCATCCAAAGATGCAGCTAGCTGCCATGTAATGAGGGTCAACTCAATCCCATGACCCTTTGTGCAGTATGAGGAGCCAACCATTTTCTGCAATCCTGTCCCTCAGGTGACAGGTAGTGGAACCTAGAAGAAGGGATAAGCAACAAATGCTGGCCTTGCCAGTGACACCCACATTCAGAGAATAAATTTTTAAAAGTTGAAAAATTCCTACAAAACTGAAGAGAAATATATAATTTTTTAAAAATACTACTGTATATAATTAAAGGAAGCAAAAGATCAGGAATGTTGGGGGGAACTAATTTATTTCTAGGACATTCAAGTTATATGGGGGGGGGGGTGGGGAAGGGAAGAATAGTCATCATAGTGAAATTGTAAACGCATTCCTTATAAACCGATTCATGATTTAATTATACATAAAAGCTGATTTTTTAAAAGCACATTCGCAGTTTTCCAGAAATTCAATTGCAGCTCTCCACTTTATGACACCCAGTCCTATAGAGCAGAGAGAAAATCATCGCCCACAGTTTTCCTATTTGTGACCTAAAAGACAAGTTAACACAATTTTCATGTAATCGGGAATGAAATGAACCATAGCATAGGGTTGCACTGAATATCCCCCATCTACTCCATCATTGTTTATATGATATTTGATCAGCTGTTCCCTTGCCCTCAAATACAACAGACATGTTTGACCGCATTATAATTTTAAAAATCATGCCTTTTCCAGAAAGATGATAATTGACTTGCAAAAATGTTAGATGTACATCAGATACCATATGGACATTGATGGAGCAGAACCCCTTGCAGTTAATGCATATCACTGGACTTTCGTATGACATCTTGAGGAAATGGGCTAGTCCATAGAATTTCACCTTCTCTGTTGCTTCTGATGGTAGTTGCAGCTGAGGTTAATATATCAGTTATCCCATTTTACAAAGCTTCAGTCACATCTCTGTGGCAACAGTTGACTGCATAGTGAAGGTTTGTTCACGGAAGAAGACAGAAAAATGAAGGCTGTGTTTACTTTTAGTTATTCTGATGGAACAGTCCTGGTGGTAGGCTGTCCAGTAGGCCTGGTTGCAACATACTGCAGAGTTCAATCACAACATCTTTAAGTCACTTGCAGCCTCTTTAAGCACTACTTCTCTGTGAATTCAAGGAAACTATCATCAGAGTACCGACAAATGGATATAGATAGGAAAGACTATTCTGGCCATCTTAGCTCATTCATCCAGAAAGAACCTAAAGTCCCCCAGGGATTAGTTTCCCTAAACAGAAATGTATTATACATTTTGAAGTCTACTCTATTTTCTTGTCTTGTGGTAATTAGTTGGCACAGTGGTGCACCTACTGTGCCCTGAACTCTCCAAATCAGACACAAGAAAACTTTCTCACACTTTTATGCATGGTGGAAAATACAGGGGATAGTGGCTTCTGCCCTAACATAGTAAGAGTTCTGATCCATCATTTAACACAACACTTAAATATATCAAACTACTAATAGCACCATATGTGGCCTTGATCCCATAACATGTCAGGATTTTAATGGCAACAATGTAAAAATGTACTAGGAGGATATTTATAAAGTGGAATATTATCTGGCTGTGCTAAAATCTACATTGTGTCATAGAAGATAATTGTTTGTGTAAAATGTCAGTTTATAAATCCATGCATCATCTCTGCACCCTAATGATATACTCACCTGATCAAACTGTACCACCTCCTTCCCTTCTGCTTCAGGTTGTGATACTGATTTTGACACTGGTTTAGGCCCAGGCTTGGGCTCAGGCTTGGGCTGAGGTCTGGATTCTGGCTGGGGTTGTGGCTGTTTTTCCTGTTTGGGACGTGGTGCAGTTACTTGCACGTGAGGCTCTAGCTTTGGTTCTGGTTCTGGTTCTTTTACTTTGACCTCTGGTTTTGGCTCTGGTGTTGTAAGTTTTGCTGGGATTGCTTCTTTTTTGACTGGTACTGGTGGGATGGGAGCTTCATCATCCATTAAATCTAAAGGAGGGGGTCCTACTTGCTGCCGCACAGCGTAACTGTGATAGTTTTCGTGGAACTTAGCGTCATGCAGCTGGTGGGGTGGGATAGGCTCTTTTGACTTGCTCTTTTGATTTGTACTGGGCTTACTTTCAATCCTTTCTAGAGGCTTTATGTCCAAATCATAGTTGTTCTGTAGTTGCTCCTCCAGTTTTGTTGGTGTTCTTCTGTTGCTTTGATGACTGGAGGTCCTAGATGGATTTCGGTTGTTGGCAGCTGACCTGTTCTCGAACTGCACGGTCAGTAATCCAGAAGGTGTTCCAGGATGACTGTTGGACCGGCTACTTGTGCAGCTTTTACTCTTATTTTGCTCCCCGTTCCAATTGCCAGGACTCAAGTAGCTGGAGTCCTCTATGGGATTTAATTCTCTAACCTTTCTGACTTCTGGCGGTGTCTCCATAGGACTTGGTGAAGGAGTGCCGGCAGGAGATGACTCAAGTGGGGTTGTGGCTTTCTCATGGAGTCCAGGACTCTCTGGAGGGGTGGGTGGAGGTTCTTCTATTGATGGAGGTTCCTGGTCTGTAATTTCCACATTATCTCCATTCTCTAACAGTTCCTGCAGCAGTCTTCTCTTCTGATATTCAGGACCTGGAAAAGAATAATTGAGTTATTGCAGCTATTTAGTACAATTTCAGGATGTGGAGACTGCTCTACGTTAGTTCAGTACAGTAACAAGCAACCCTGCTCATTGCCTTTTCACCAAAAAAGCTTAATGTGACCACTAACAAAGATTAATCAATGATAAATCTACATTAAAATGGAACTGTATTGTACCAATTTGTTAAATATTCCTAAATGTTACAGTATTAGGGGTAGGAAAACTCACCCGCTACCAGCACACATTGGAGAATTGTCACAATTGCCACGGACCAAAATTCTGTATATCTGCAGTATTTGAATACACAAGATTCCCCGCCACAAGTGCATCCTCTGAAAATTACTTCCATTATTTGTTCTTGGAATGTGGGCAACATTGCCAAGGTAGTATTTATTGCGCATCCTTGGTGTTCTGAGGTCATTAAAAGTGAACCATGTCGCGTGGGAAGGGATATAGTGAACCAGTAGTGTCTTTTATGACAATCCAATAGCTTTCATGGTCATTGTCTCAACCATCAACTGGATGGTTGGTCCTTTTGCCCCACAACTGACTGAACACCCTCAGTCACAGGAGATGATTGCTGTGGATAATGTTGAAGAATAGATGCAACCAGTCTATATGTGTACCTTGCCAGGTGGATGGTGGGTCCACAGGGTTAAACTTGTATTTGAACTTTGAATATGCAGCTCATAAACAATGCAATTTATTGAATTCAATTTCACAACTTGCCATGGTGGGATTTGAATTAACAACCTCTGGGTGTCTAATTCAAGTACATATTCACTAAGTTGCCATACCCAGCACTAGCATACAGTCACTGGTGTCTTTCGGTCACTCCTTGTCGACGCAAAGAGGCTTCAAGGCAATTTAGACAAGTTGAGTGAGTGGGCAAACACTTGGCAGATGCAGTATAATGTGGATAAATGTGAAGTTATCCACTTCAGAAGGAAAAACAGAAAGGCAGAGTATTATTTAAATGGTGATAGATTGGGAAATGTTGATGTACAAAGGGATCTGGGTGTCCTTGTACACCAGTCACTAAAAGCAAACATGCAGGTGCAGCAAGCAGTTAGGAAGGCAAATGGTATGTTGGCCTTCATTGCAAGAGGATTTGAGTACAGGAGCAAGGATGTCTTACTGCAATTATACAGGGCCTCGGTGAGACCACACCTGGAGTATTGTGTGCAGTTTTGGTCTCCTTACCTAAGAAAGGATATACTTGCCATAGAGGGAGGGCAGTGAAGGTTCACCAGACTGATTCCTGGGATGGCAGGACTGTCGCATGAGGGGATATTGAGTCGACTCGGCCTGTATTCACTCGAGTTTAGAAGAATGAGAGGGGAGTCTCATTGAAACATATAAAATTCTGACAGGGTTAGACAGACTGGATGCAGGGAGGATGTTTCCCCTGGCTGGGGGGGTCTAGAACGAGGGGTCACAGTCTCAGGATATGGAGTAGGACATTTAGCACTGAGATGAGAAGAAATTTCTTCACTCGGAGGGTGGTGAACCTGTGGAATTCTCTACCACAGAAGGCAGTGGAGGCCAAGTCACTGAATATATTTAAGAAGGAGCTAGATAGATTTCTAGACACTAAAGGCATCAAGGAGTATGGGGAGAGAGCGGGAATATGGTATTGAGATAGAGTATCAGCCATGATCATATTGAATGGCGGAGCAGGCTCGAAAGGCTGAATGGCCTACTCCTGCTCCTATTTGCTATGTTTCTATGTTTGTTATTTAAAATTGCAGGTTAGAAACCACCTTGAAAAATAGTCCCTGTGTAGAACATTTGTGCAATTAAATAATGAAGTTCACTCCAATGATGTCATGAGTGAAAAATGTTGCCCATTGCCCACTTACTCCATTCATCATATCACTGGTTCAGAATTTCAAGATTTCACTGGAAGTGGAGTGTTACATAGATAACTGTCCATGATGGATATCTTCCGTGACAACATCTGGGATTTTATAACTATTCTACAGAATATGCATTCAATTAATGAAATAAAGTAGAGCTGCTCCATAGAACCAGCACAGAAGGAAGCCATTTAGCCCATATCATCCATGCCGGCTGTTTTTGAGCATTGCAAAAGTGATCATACTGCCTCATTTTCTCTCCATAATCCCGTATCTTATTCTGCTTCAAATATTTAACCAATTTTCCCTTGAAAGATGCAGCGGTCTCTACCTCAACTATTCCGTGGCAATCCTTACCCAGTCTGACCTATATGTGACTCCAGTCCCACACCAAAGGCCCTCTGAAATGGCCTAACAAGTTGTATCAAACTACTAGAAGGCCCTCCATCACCTCCTCAAGGCAACTAGGGATGGGTAATATATACCTGCCTTTCTAGTGAAGCCCACATCCCAAACATGAATTTAAAGAAAAGCCTGGGTGGTTAGTTGTTATTAAATTCCTTAAAACTCAACAGTAGTCCCCTACTAGCAGGGCTTGAAAGCAAAGCAATGAACAGAAGCCAGCAGTAGTCTGATTTTACTACTATTGCCAATTGAATAATCATTCTACCAACAAGAAATTTAAGACAACTGAGCTTGTACAATTTTCAGTATGGGAGTATACAATATGCAGTTATATCTATTCCATAGTCATATATTTACATAGCTCTCTGGAGCATTATCAGCAGCAATGAAGAATATACACTGTTCCTTGAAAAACTACCTAGAATTTCAAAGGGAGTATTCTGTAACCAATATTTTCAACAGAAAAAAAAACTTGTCCTAGCATGGAGTAAATATTACTTCACAAAAACTATGCTATCTCTGCACAGAACACACATTTAAGATTACTAAGTCGGCTCTTAGACTTTTGTGCACTCATTTATATTTTTAATTATATTTTTAAAAATCAAAAGCAATATAGACAAACTACAATTTTGATTATTTTTGTTTAGTGAGTAAGGGATGCTTTACTTTGTTTGCTAATTTTAGAGAAAAAGTAGATACAGGTAGAATCGTAGAATTTACAGCACAAAAGGAGGTCACTTGGCTCATCATACCTGTGCCAGTGCTAGCTCTTCAACAGGAACTATTTGCTCCAATTCCATTTCCCTGCCCTTTCCCCATATACTTTTATATTCTTCCTTTGAAATACTTATCCAATTCCCTTATAATGACGTTTGAGACTCTGCCTCAATAGCTACTTTTGGTAATGCGCTCCATGTTGTAATAACCACTACATTCCTTAATGGTGCCCAAGGATGTTTGCCACAAAGATCCTAGTCATCTGCAAGGTGCATGTCAGGAAGCAGCATAGATAAGGCATATACCTTTCAGAGTTGTGACCCAATCCAGCCGTGCCACTTGGAGCCGGCCAGCACTAGGGCAATCTCGTGATCCAGTGGAAAGAGGGGATTCGTCACAGCCAAGTCACGAAATCCCCACTGCGGAGCAGCAGTCTGCCACCAAACTTTCACAGAAGTAACACTTCGAAGAAACATGGGACTAGGAAGTAGATAACATACATCCTACACTCCCGCAAGCACTGGGAACTATCAGCAGCAAATAGTAGAAAAAACATTGTTGGAAAATCAATAATGTAGAAAACATATGGCAAATCAAAAGAGGCAACAAAGTCCAACTTTCAAAGTAATAGTTAATTCCAGCTTTAAGGATGGACACTCTCAAACAAACTGTATGGAAGCCATCAAGTTCCAATTTTAAATAGGTGAGCAAAGACATCAGAAAACATGGGGAATTCTTCATGGAACTATTTTGCATTATTAATTTCTGACCATATTCAGGTTCACAAATGCTCTCATGGTGGCCTCAAAAACTCTCACGAGCACTGAAGCTGCAGCGTGGCACCATTGTGGGCACTCTTGCCTACCTGCCCAATTCTGCAATTCATACCATGAGCACAACACTGGGGAATCACCACTATAATGTACTCCCAATAGGGTAACAGATTCCTTAATGTTTCTAAACTCAATTCAGGCAGACTGAGCTAGATTTTCCTCTGGGACTGTTTAGCCGCTGGAGGTGGGTCGGGTTCGAAATTCCACCCGTCAACACAACCTTGCCATGACCCTGGGTCAAGATTAATTATGCATGCAGAGTAGGCTTTTGGCGGGATCCCCGCTCTACAGAGGGAACCCATCACTGCCATTGTATAAATCCAGCAGTGCGGCAGTGGGACATTTGCTGAAGCACCAGACGGGAGAGAAGATGAAGTTAAAAGGCACCTGAAGATAAGCAACAAATTATGTTCAAAAGGCTCATGAACAGCCTACATCACTGTATCACGCTGGCATGGAGATTGCATTGGAGACGGAGAGGTGACCATTAGCAGGTCCTCTCTCTCTTTCGGTACCTTCAACAATCTTTGTGCCACTGCTTAAGCAATTAAAGCCATCCATCTTCTGTTCTTTCTTGGGGTCAGTGGTACCATGGCAGTAAGGCAAAGAAATCAGGTTATTTCCATAGCTGAGCTCCCCTGCTGTCATTTAAATGCAGCAGGGTGGTCAACAGGTAGGATGTGCGATCCCTACTGGGAGGGAGGAGGAAAAAGTCCACTGTTTTTATAGACAGACATCCAACAGCAGGCTTTCCTGTACCATTTTCCCTGCTCTACTGCACTACCTAATTTTGTGCAGTATTGCTGAAAAAATTCCAGGCCAATCTGTCTGCACATTACCATCAATAAGAACTTTCCTTTCTATGGCTGTAATCATGTCCTTAATTGACAAGCCACCCCTTCTCCCCTTTTTTCTTTTATATCTCTCCTGAACACTTTATAGCCAGAAATATTTAAGGGGCAATTTTAACCCAATGGGATGGCTGGACAAAGTACTAACGCCACTATTCCTGCTGAGTTGCATTTTAAAGCGTGCCGTTTTTTTCAGTTGGCCGAGACGCCTACCAGACTCGGGGCACCTCATCAGTACATGCAAAAGGGTCCCATGACATTATTAGGATCCCAACATAATATTAACACAAAATTGAGGCAGTCTTGCCCAGTACCCAACCCGCCAATAAAACCCAGCGGGATTGGTCTAGCACTGAAAGCACCATTTAAAGGGGCACTCACCTGCAGGTAATTGTACTTGGACAACCAGAAACATTACGGAGCACACTATAGGGCTCTTGAAGCAGAGGTTCGAGTGCCTGGATAGGATGGAGGCTCCCTACAATATGCCACAGACAAAGTTTCCTGCATCATTGTAGTATGCTACATGTTGAACAGCATGGCAAAACAAACAGGAGCAGAAGAAGGAGGGCCAGCACAATGCCTTGCGGCCAGAGATACCAAGGATCAGTTGAAAGTACAGCACCTCCGCTGATCTGCTCATTCCCCTCCCCTGAAAAGTTACACAAAGCCCCTCTGCATTAACAGTCCTTGTTACCTTCTTCACCACTCCCTTAATCCTGCATTAAAGAATATTGAAACCATTCAGCCAACTTCTATATCAATGATGTACTGACAATGCAGATTCAGAAGCCGCTTTGAAAGGACACTGCAGATCAAAGTGCCAAAACTGATAAAAGTGATGAATTTAATGCCAAACACAATAATTGCCTTCAATTCATTTCTCACCTAAGTGTCAACTCAAAGGCCAGAATTTTGACCTGGAGCTGGGAAGTGGGGAAGCGAGGGGGAGGGGGGGGGTGGGGGGAGGGTTTGAATTGCTAATGGCAAACCTGGAAGTACGGGTTTCCCGGACGTCCTTACAATTTTGACGTAAGGATGTCTTTTATTTTTTTTGGTCGATTTGTCGTCCGACCAGCCGGCCTGATTGACAGGCTGGTCTCAGTCAGATGGGAGCAGGGCAAGGAAGAGGATGTAAAAAGGTAAGTGTTCAGGTAAGTCTTAGATTGTATGATGGGGCGATTGTGGAAGAAGATAATTGGCCCCAGCAATTGAAGACGTTAGCATCTTGATAGCAAGACAGTTACAAATTCAAGTTCCAGTCTGTCATTCAACTCACTTGCTTCAGTTGAATTAAGTATGTCAGTTTTCAATAGAACCTCGGAATATTACACCAAAGCAAGGTATTCCATCTCAGGGAAGATGCAAAGATGGTATTCTTCAAATTATCTAATTTCAAAACCAATCACACTTCTTCATTACAAGGTAGCACTGTCAAATGTTAAAGTTAATTAAATTACTTTGTAACTGATTTACAAACCGGGTATTGATGGCAACAGTCCCTCGTGAAATATAAATTAACTTTTAATTTTTATAATCTAATCCCAAACCCTATATTTAAAATGCTTCAAGTGTTTTAATCATGATCAGTAATTGCATTAAAGAAAGGTCAAAGCACCCATCTGTGGTATTCCACAGCACTGACTTTCAGAACAGTTATAATTCACTAATCTTCACAATCGTCACCTCCACAATTTTTTCATTATCACAGTTGCCAGCAATAGGATTCTGCAGTATGTCCCATATCTGAAGCCACTGGAAATTCTTAACACACCGTAACAGCAATGGTATAAACTAGAATATTTCTTCTAGAAGAGGTACTTTCTAATGCAGTAGTGAATTTGTGTGATCATCAGCACATCCTTTATGCTGCTAGGTTGTTTTTCATAATACGATGCATAAGTTGGCCTCTGGGGACATATTTTCCTCTGGTCATTAATTTAAATGAAAGTAGACATGTGTGAACAGCTGACCAACACCATCAGAAAGCGGGAGTGAACTTTTTATCCACTATCATTATTTTGAATCTGGCTCTCATCGCTGTCACACTTTCACCATATTTCGTTGATTGGTTCACAGTAAAACAGCAACAAATTAAAACTGAGGAAAGGAACCGATGGGAAAAAATGTACTTGTTAAGGCCTTGTGAAACATCTGTCCTAAAAGGAAATCACGTGGAAGTGCGCGTAGGGTACATCAGTGAGTTCATCTAGAATGGGCTTGATTATATATATTTTGTCCTGTAACTATAGAAAGTTACAGATAGCTTTGGTACATTTTATAAAATGATTACATAAGGAAAATAATCTAATGGCAATATTTTGTTACACATATGATACAATTTTATATGCCTCATAAAAATTCAATTATATTTTATTTGAAGGAAATATATAAATTAATCAATGTGATTTAGCAATGAGCCAATTGCACCAAATGTGATAGAATTTCTAGAAGTTTCAAACCACTGTTTCTTACATAATATGAAGATACCCATAGTAAATGGAAGAAATCTGAAGTGTTTGGTTAACATCAATTTTAAGGTTCTGCAAGAAGAAATACAAACTCAAAATAGTAGAAGCAAATCGGTGCTCCATCTACTACTAGAGCTGCTGGTCACTTTAAAGCTGTACTGCAACTGAAGGATAAAAAAAGCTGCTGCAAGACCAAGATGGCAAACAACTTTCCAAGATTCAACTTTGCAGGTCCTGCTGCAGAAGATAATGGAGAGAAAAAAGTGCCTTTTTTGAGAAGACAGCATCTGAAGAGCCACATAACACAGGAATTTCTGAGTCAGCATGTGCCACAATGTGAGGCCTGAGGAAAGGGAGAGCTGTCCACATTATTGGGCTTCAGGTGTATAAATGGAGGGAAAGTAGTTTGGTGGAGCAATGCAGTCCCTTTCATTCTAGGCACTACCACTTTAATTGCTGCAAAAATAACTGATTAGCAGCCGTACACATAGTACTATTTGTATAAGGCAGGTTTCACTACACTTAGTTTATTTCTAAAGTTTCTGAAACTCTAATTTCCAGTTACAACAGATAAGAAAAAGAGAAAATTGAATCGGAACAAGGATTTAATTTATTTCCAACATTTGAATACCTAGTTCTGTGATATAGAGCCCATTCCATGCACTTTTGTGTTAGGCCTTAAGATCATTTCAGTATCAGAAGGAAAGCTTATGTATTTCATTGTTTAAAAAGCTAGCACAGTACATTGACATTATGTCAACAAGTAGTAGAAAACAGATTTGCATTGAGATTCCCACATAATAGGTTCCCTGTCTTAGCTATGTCAGCGGAGGCAGACAATAAGCAGAGACCAGAGTCCTGAAGTTTAGCTCAGGTCGCCCCGCCAGCGGACGAGTGGCAGAGTGGAATCTATTTCCGCACAAGCAGAGAAACAGAGCCCATCCCAAATTGCAGGGACTGGGTCATTAGCATATATGGGATGGGTACATCATGCCAGTAAGGTTGCTTTGGTGGCATCCATCCCAAACCAGAATGTCAGGGCGGTGCTATGTGACAGCAACAGAGAAGAGGCCCAACTAAAAATAAGGTAAGTTTCTCTTCAACTCTAATTGGAATCAATGGACCATTTTCAAGGTTTTTTTTGGCTGCAGTAGTCTTTGGGCCTTTGCTGGGGCCCCAGAGGGAGTAATGCCAGCTGTCAGGCCAGGAATTCCCCAGACGTGCCTACTTGTCGTAGGCAGAAGATGGAAGGTTTATCCATACTACTCCACTGGGAAACCTTTGTACAGTGCAAATAGGGGAAAAATGTGGCAGAACAGGCTTCCATCTCATTTTCCAGTTTTCCAACTGGTGATCCACCACATTTACACCTTGGCCCCAATCAGAATTTTGGGGCCCAGATATTTCCTCACTTAGTCACTGTGTACTTTTTAGTGGCCATCTTGGAAGCAGGACACTTTCTTGTCCTCAAGATCTGAAAAGGTTATGTAGCACAGGAAGGGAACGGGGAGCAACCAAATGGGAGGAGACCATTATATTTTAAAATGGAGTTAAAAGATAACATTTTTAAAAAATCAGTCTAACAATCTTTTATACAACCTTTATATAATCTGCATATATCATGACTGTTAGAAAGTTAGTGACGTGAAGGATTCTCTTAAGTAAGCCTTGGTCATTCATGATTGTTTTTATTGGCTGAACACAGAACAAATTAATCAAGGTCCAGTTTTCCAGTCAAGGTTGTCTGTGAAACCAAGTGAAGCCCAATACTGACAGAGTGAGAAGGCAGTTCCATTTCAGATGGCTGAATGCCCGGGATTCACATGCATGCCAGTCATGAATAAACCATGTGGTCAATGTTAAAACTGTCCAGTCTGGATTAAAAACCGACAACATTTACACCAGCTGTCAGTTTGTTGAAAATGGAATAAGCTCGCTATAGACTGCCATTTACTGTCTATTTTAATTACTGTTTACTTCCCAATTTACTATATATTAAAATGGATTGATGAATTTATATTTAATTTATGCTTGACATTTAGTTTATTAAAAATAATTTAGTTTCTCATTATAATTATCTGTTATTTAATAAAAATGGTACATGGTGGCAATATTCCAAAGGTATTGCACCTGCAGGTAGTGCTGTGAACATAATGTTACAAGATATGATGTTATGTGCCAGGGCTACCTAAAACGTAAAAAAGAAATCCAAAAGTTTAATCAAAAAAACACAATCTAAAAAAGCACAGAGCATATTAAGAAAATCAATAAAATGATTGAACTGGAAAAGAATGGGAAACAACAACAACTTATATTGATATTGTGCCTTTAATGTAGTAAAATGCCCCAAGGAAGTGTTTGACTGAAATGACTGGAAGCCATGCTTGCCCCGGCCGAATGTGGCATTGCAAAAGACAGCCCTGGATATCTGGAGCAAAACCCAGAAAAAAAATGAATCCTCCCCTATTCAGAAAAGGCTGCTGAGGATCAAACTGAAGCCTACTGCGAGGCAGTAAAAGTGCTCCACGCTGCAAAAATGAACTTGGGGGTGAAAAAAAATTCCCACCAACTGATAACAACCCAAACATAGCACAGTCTACGGATTGAACTAAACACAGCATTAGGGAAATAGTAATCACCCCCCACAACTGAGATAAAAATGGGTGCCCGCACACCCCTTTGCTCCTCAATTTCCCCCCCCCCCGCCCTTGTCCCTCTCCATCCTTACCCTCTCCCTTCCTCCCCTCTGATCTCTCCCACTCCTCTCCTCCCTCCCATTCTCTCCTCTCCTCTCAGAAGGTGATGAGAACTTCTCACAACCATTCCCCTCTTCCACCATGGCATTACTTAAAGAGGCAGAATTACCAAATATAATACCAGTTCCATCTTTACTAGAGCCAACTGAAAGTATGCCTACATGAAGCAGTGTACTTAGTTTACCAATGTGGCAGTGAAGGCCTAATGCCAGTTTCCCAGCGACATTCAATTGCAGAATCATCGATTGCCATTAGGAAAACAGCAAAACAGCATTTCCAGCAGTATTTCAAAAAGATATTATCTACGGCTACATGGGCCCACACCCTGATGAGCAGTAAGGTGCTGCTTTGATTTTCTTGTTCCATGGGACAGATATCCACGCAGCACCATGGTGAAGCAGACATCCATCTCTTTTATGCTAATGAACCCATTCCCAGGATTTAGGACGGGGTTACTCGCATGCCAAACTGTAGCTGGAAGTCCGGTCCTGTCGCACTTTCAGCAGCAGAGCAGGGCTTAAAGAATTTCAGCCCCTTTGTTTCCAGCAAAAACCCGATAGTTATATTGTCCTTGATTACATAAGGAAGCAGAAGTCAACGTGAATTAAGTTCATCTAAATGTTTATTCTCTATTTGTCAATAAAAAATACAAAGACAGAATTTGTGTCCAAACCATAATTGTACCACTTATGTTTGATGTCACTGGCAATAATCCTCTTAAAAAAATTTATCGACACTGGAAATGCCGGCGTGGTTTATTATTTTTTGCAACATAACCTATCAGTTTTTATGTTCATTCAAATTCATTAATAACTTCTAACCAAAATAACAAATAAAAAGCTCCATGTTTGCTTCATACAGACGTGCTTCACAGACTTAATACTATTGATTTATAAGAGGTTTTTACTCCTTAGAGTATATCCCAGAATCCCTGCAGAGTTTTACAAAGAAAAACCTGAGAGATATATTGTCCTTGATCACATAAAGAAGCAGACGTCAACGTGAATTAAGTTTGTCTAAATCTACTGACTCCGTTTCATTCAATTTAAATTTGTTGATCTGAACTGAACTTAAGCAACTCGGCAATTATCTGACAAATCGTTTCATCCACAGGACAATGTCAAATTACAATGGCCCATTTGCTGTGGCAGGGCATCTAACGGAGTCTGCCGTTAGTTAGACTTGCCTTTGCAAGTTTAGATTTTTAAAATTTTTGGGTGGAAAGTTGCTGAAAACGTGAGCTGATAACGTCACAGCAAGGGAAACAGGGCATCTGGGACCTGAGTGGACAGGGCAAGCACTGTGTATCTCCTTAACCAATCAGATTGATGGATTGAGAAATAAACAGCGCAAGGACTGAGTTGGTAGTGTAAATTAGAGTGGGTGAATTCAATGTCAAATCAGGTACAGAAAGAGAAATAAAGAGACAGAAAGAAAGATTGGATTAAGAGAGAGAGTAAAAAGAGACCAAAAGGAAAAGTAAATAAAAATTTAAAATGTGACATTTTTAAAATCTCCAACAACAATTAATACCTTAAGGAATGAGACTCCACACTTGTAATAATTAGTTTTCAGTGCCAAAGAGGTTGATTAGCAGTAATTAACACTTATCACATTGTTAAAAGGGTACATACATTTGAAATGACAAGACTTAACTTTCTGTGGCGAGTTTAGTTTGTACCTACCGTGCAAATACAGCAACTTCATGCCATTTAATGCATTTCAATGGTTAAGAACTCAGTGAGATGCCATTTTCGCGAAACTAACGGCGGGATGGCGCAACTCGGACAACAACTTTAGAATATTTGCATTTAACTGCACATCTGCCCCTCACCTGAAGTTGCTGTACCGTTTATGCATAAATAATAGTGAGTGCAATTAGCCTCACTGTTATTTTGACAGCAAATTCTGGCCCATTCTGGTGCGTGTAAACTGGTATATAACATGTGGCAGGATAACAGGATGGATTCGTATTTGATTGCTGACACCAGCACCATCTGAGTCCCTTTACTTGATAGATGTATACTGTAATAGTAGGGTTGATATTCTAGAAGGATGACATCAATTTGGTTGAAAAGCTTTCTTCATCTGAACATTATGACTTTGTGACAGCCCATTTGAAAAATACCATCCAGAGGTAGGCAATTTTTATTCTAATCCAAGAGTAAGTGTGCTTGTTAATTCTAAACAGCATTTGAAACAAGCCTGGATTTCTTCTTGTAGTGTAATCAGTATTTCACTGCGAGAAAACACTTGTTGAAAGAATCAACTATTATATAAACACTGGACACCTGTGTGTAAGAACATAATAAGGCTTGCAATGACAATGGGCCATTCTACCCATCGACCTGTAGCATATTTACCTGATATTTAAGTTTATTTAACTGTTACCGGTTTTTCTATGGAAGAATCTATTTTTGTTTTCTGTCATTTTTATATCTGCATGATATCTTACATCATTTTAAATCATAAAAATACCTGGCTGGTAAAAAGTTGGAGACAGCTCCCTGGCGATCGCCCTTGCAATACTGGACTCATTGCTTGCAGCCTGTGAAGCTTGATCTGCTGCTTCAGCCTTGGTTTTTGCATGTGAAGACCTGAAGGGAAATGTTAAAAGGTACTTAGAAACTGAGATTTAAAGCACAAAATGTAATTAAAAAATATAAAGTTTGATTCTTAAACAAATCAATGTCATTTTCAATATCACTTTAAGAGGATGCCAACTTGCCTAAAGGTCCTAAGAACTTTTAGAAGTTGATACCATTTCTAAAGTACACCATTATTCCACAGCAGTTTTTGCCATGGGAAAAAGACTTCTTTTCATTATCTCTCTTTTATTCTGGAATAGGTGACTTACTGTCGCTTTTCCTTCTCTCTGGTGATTTGGGGCGAAAATCAGGAACTCACCATGTGAGGAACTGCAGGCGCAAACAAATGTCATGCAGATCTAAGCACAATCCACTGGGAAACCATTGTAAAACCCCTTTTGCTTTTGTAGTAAAAATATTGCATGACACCAAGCTAAAATTACTGCTAGCAGCTACCTTTCAGTATGTCACAATGGAGAAGCAGCCTGATCGACATCAGCTAGCCTGATGTTTAATAACGCTTCATGTACAATGCAAAGCTTCCAAACTTTCTCCCCCATTAAATAAATATGTAAAGTCACTTTTTAATGCATTTATTTCAAAGGATACAAATATATAACATTTAGAGACCACTGAAGCTTTAATTATTCTGTATTCCTTCTGGGTACAGTTACTGTCATGCCTTATACTCTTTCACATAGTTTTATCTTTACAAGTTTTTAAATAGCTGGTGATGTTTACATTTTGTTAGCATTCTGTAGCTCTGGCTGTAGAGTTGGTGAAGAGAGCATTGGATTTCCGTTCAATGGGCTGGAGTTCAAAACCCAGCCTTTGCCGACATCCAGACTCACTAACCTAAGTATGGGGGCTTTCCCGAGTTCATGGGCTCGATTTTAAACCGGAACTGTGGGTGCGTTGGGGCCGGGGCGAAGAAAATCGCAATTTCCAGGGCAGCATTCCCGGCTCCAACACACCTAGGAACGCGCATGACCCAGAGTCAATTGTATGCGTGCGCCGTTCCCGAACACGGAAGTCCCGCCAACAATTAAAGCCGGTGGGACAATATTTAAACAAGGAATTCAAGTACTCGAAATACTTGAAGAGCTGCGTCAACATGCTTCCCGTGCTGTGTGAAACACGCCATGGGGAACGAGTCGTGTTTCAGCCGGCAGCCATTTGGACATTTAAATGCCTGTCTGGCAGATGGGCATAAAAGGTGAGTTATTGCAGCAGGGCACTTAGTTCTCTCAGACAAACTTTTGGCTGGAAGATCTTTGTGTTTAGACTGAGAATTCTTGGTTTCCACTCAGAATTTTTCTGTTGACACATATTTACCAACTTTTCGGACCCCCTCAAACTGACACCATCAGGATGGGGGGGGCGCGATGGCTATTCACCAGTACATCTGAGGACGAGCAACATCACCACCCTCGCCAGGCACGGCATGCACTTCCACCACTTGGAGCTCCACAACACAGTGCTACGCCACAGGCACCTGCACAAGAGCACAGAGGGGAACAACAGAGGAAGCGACATCGCAGGAAGCACTACCCTGGTCAGAGAGTCTACTGACCGAGGCCTCAGCTTCCTGGACCTCTCTGAGGAGCAATGCATATGGAGGCTCAGGTTGAGTCGCCAAATGGTGGCAGTCATCTGCAGCCTCCATCATGCCGAGCTGCTCCCGGCTGGGCTTGGCGGCATCTCATTAACTGTCACAGTTAAGACGGCCACTGCCCTCAACTTCTTCGCCTCCGGATCGTTCCAGGGTGCCACCAGGGATATCGCCGGGGTCTCTCAGTCGTCTGCACACGTGCATAAGACAGGTTACTGACGGCTTGTTTCACAGAGCCTCGCGATACGTCAACTTCCCCATAGACGACCACCCTGTACACGTGGCTGGCTTCCCACGTGTACAGGGTGCAAAATTGCACGCATGTAGCAATCTGAGCACCTCCACACGAGCCAGGACTGTTCATCCACAGAAAGGGGTATCACTCCATCAACGCTCAGCTCATTTGCGACCACTGTAAAAGATTTCTTCATGTGTCTGCCAGATTCCCTAGCAGCTGCCATGTTTCATTCATTCTGAAGGAATCCAACGTCCCAGGCCTCTTCCACGCACTGAACACCCTTAAGGGCTGGCTCCTCAGGGACAAGAGATACCCCGTGCACATGTGGCTCATGATACCTCTGAGGAACCCAATCAGTGAGCAACAGTGATGATACAACGACATCAGGTCTATAATTGAATATGAGCTAGGACCGCTGAAGATGCGATTTCGGTGGCTCAATCATTCTGGGGGAGCACTTCAATATGCACCAGTGGGAGTGGGTCACATTGGGCTCGATTTTAGGGTCGGGTTTCCTGCGGGTTTCCAGCGGGGAGGCCCCGAAAATCCCGATATGAGGTCACGTGACCGGATCGCGCCGCGATCCCGACCACTTCTGGGTTCCCCGATGACGTGCGGGGCTGCGTGCGTGGCCCCCGCTGGTGGGAATCCCGCAGGCAATTAAAGCCAGCGGGGTTCCACTTGAGAGTACTTACCTTGCTTGTTGAGGTCAGTTAATGAGCTGAAGCAGCTGTCAAAAGAGGAAGTGTGGGATTTCACCTGCATCGCAGCGTGTTTCCCACACTGGGGGAAACAGTCTCTCTCCAACCAGGCGTGTTGCAGCCAGCAGCCTGTGGCAGGTGCCAAGGTGCACCCCACGGGGGAGAGCCCTCACCCACGCAGGAGGCCACCGCGTCACATAGGGCAACCCCTGCCCCCCACCACCCCCCGCCAAGCCAGAGGACAGACCGACACGAAACTGCAGCCCCAGTCCGAGGAACCACCCACCTACCCTGCACAACCCCTCAGACCAACACCTGCCAGATGGGTGGTGCGTGGACATCCTCGGAGGACGAACAGCATGACCAGCCCCAGCAGCCTCGCAGTCCACGCCGTCCGCCGCAGAGCCCCCCAACACGGAGTTGTTGCACGCCCACCTGCACAGCAGGAGGGAGGGCTACCGCAGAGAGAGACGCATCGCAGAGGGCACTACCCTCGCCACAGGGTCCACAGACCGAGGCGCAGCTCCCCGGACCTCTCAGAGCAGCAGTGCACACGGAGGCGCAGATTCGCTCGACATGTAGTCGTGGAGATCTGCAGGCTCTTTCATGCCGAGCGGCTCCTGGCTGGCCCCAGCACCAACTGCTTACCTGTCGCTGTCAAAGTCACCACTGCCCTCCACAACTTCTCCTCCGCATCCTTCCAGGGTGCAGCCGGCTACACCTCGGATGTCTCTCAGTCGTCTGCGCGGAAGAGCCATGCAAATACACCTGCACCTACTCTGCAGTAACACGATGGGTGGCATCAGTGGTGGGTCCTCATAGTGATACCCAGGAGCGGGCATTATTGGACACAACGGACAGGATTCGCGGAGACATGGCAGTGGTGGTGCCAATATAATGTGTGCTGTTTGTTGCTCTGAAATTCAATATAGGTAACACCCATGGCAAACCCTCCGACACCCTTGTGCACCTCCTTCATGCTCACGACACGTTTGCCTTACGCTGCCTACTGCACATATGTGATGCATGCCCTGTGGCTGCAGCACAGGTGGTGGCAGGTTGAGTGAGGCTGGCCGTGAGGGAGATGCACGAGAGGGTGAGTATGGGATAGAGCCATGAGATTGTATGAGGATTGGGTCGTGTGTTAGTGGCAGGATGAGTACTGGCGAGGTGAGTAGGTGGAGGTAAGATGAGGATGGGGTTTGAGTGGGTATGAAGGGTGATGTGACAGAGTAGTGTTGGCGGTGCCGAAGGAGATGTGAAGGTTGGGGCAGTGTTGTGGCAGATGGAGTGTAGGGGAAAGACTTCGTGTTCTCACTGTGGCTGACCTACTGAGGTCATTGCAGCGCCTCCTGCACTGTATGCAGGTGGGCGATATGTTGGTTGCGCAGGTGACCCCCTCTGCCACCTCGAGCCAGGCCTTCTTGGTGGCAGAGGCTGGCCGCTTCAACCCGGCGCTTTTTCCCGCCCGCCGGGTGGAAGATCTCTGTCTTCGCCCTCCTCCTCACCCCATCTGATGATACCTGGAGTGAGGCATCATTAAACTGGGAGCAGCCTTCCCCCTGGGCTGCTCCATGCTGAAATTTGTTCCATTGGTTGCAGCATCTGTCAGTGGAGGACTGCCCCTTTAACTAGAGAGCCTCCAGCTGACAGATCGTACTGCGCATGCGCAGCCCGCCCGACGCGCAGACCAGCAGCGTGGACCCCGGAGGAGCAGGTAATTGATTCCTATTAGTGTGTTGCCTGCTACGATCGCGCGGGCAACCCACTAATTTCACCGAGCGTGTTGACCACGCTCCCGAAACCCAACCAGCCGGAAACCCGCAGGCCTGGTAAAATCAAGCCCATTATACTAGTGTGTTGTGTCCTGCACAACATGGCACAAGAGAGGGGTACTGGTTGAGGAAGCCCATGCCCTCATCGACCATCCACATTGAGGAGGAGCAGGAGTAGAAGGAGGACGAGGAGGACAACCCTAGGGGCAGAGCAGCGGCTCACCTGGCTACTCGTGAGGCCAGGGAGTCACTCATATGTGAACGGTTCTCATAAGATCAGAAAGTGAGAAGAGTGCAGTCCTCACAACACCTGGAAAAAACAGCGCCAACACCACCCACCCCCACCACCCGGAACAAAACAGTTGTGCAACTACACATATACCCACTATAAAGTGACCCACTGGGTGGCATCAAGTGTCACCGTTCATGATGAAGCATATGAAAAGGCGCTATCATAAAAGCCAGTCAAGAATGGGCAAGTCGTGGCAGTTGTGGTGAGAATGACAACATTTAATCTGACTTTTAACAGAAACCAAATATAAATGAAAAACATGTCAGTCACCCTTGTGCATACCCTTCGTGATCACAAAACCTTTCTCTTCCAACCGCTTCCACGTGGTGCATCCCCTGTGGCTGCAGCAGAGGTAGTGGGAGGTTGCTCATGTCCATGGCCAGACCGCTTAGATGCTTTCAGCCGACCCCCTCTGGGTTTTGGAGCCCTTGAGGGCCCCTCCAAAGACTACTCCACCTGCACCTGTGCAGGGGCTGACTCGGCCACCTGGAGAGGAGGTAGCATTGCGGGTACTGGTTGAGAGGGAGCACTTTGAGTGGCCTACATTCTTCCATGGTCCCTTTCGCCATCATCCCTCTCCTGGCCCAGGCCCACACCGCTCCTTCCACCCTCCTGGAGAACAGTTTGGTGGACATGTATGATGCCTTGGAAGCCCAGTTTGTAAAGTTTCTGTCTGCCTGTTTAAGGCGGCAGAATGTTATTCACTGAGTCCGAACGGCTGTTGTCAAGGCCTGAACGGACTCATTTGTGAGCCGTGCTTGAAGCTCAACAGAGGCTGCCATTCTCTCCATCGCAGACATTCCCGCACTCACCTGCGACACTATCTCAGACATTTCAGCAGTTACGTGTGACACTATCTCAGACAGTTGCTCATGTCCCTGTGATAATATCTGAGATTCCCTCCCGTACCTGTGCCACCATTCTACTAATGCAGGAGTTGGATTCCTCCATCCTCTGCGCTATTGTGGAGAGTGTGCGTGGCACCTGTTCCAGTACCTCGCCAATGTGCTGCCGTCCCTCAATCATTTTCCTTTTAAAGGATAGCCCCCGGGGTTCAGCATCTGCATTCAGCTAAGCAGAGTCTGGTGAGGAATACGCCCACTGACGCAGCCTCTCCACAGCTGCCCCTGCCACTAGTGTCTGCTCATGCTCACTTGTCTGTGGTGACTCACCAGGTGCCAACCCAACTAACCGACTGCTAGGACCCACTGAGGTGTGAGTATCTGCGCTGGTGGATAGCTCGCTAAGATGTGACGGTGCGCCCTCAGAGGCCAGGAGCTTCTCTGAGGAATTGCCCTTTCCCGTCACTGTGGTCGTTGAAGGGCCTGTAAGAGAACAGAAGTCTATTTTAAGCATCATCACAGATGTGTCATGTTGCGATGTTACTGAGATGTTCAAAATGCCAATCATTGTTAACATCAATTCATGCTGTGCGTGATGAATGTTAAAGTTGTGTCACCAGATATTTATGGGGTGCCAGTCTCGGCGTCCCCGACGGACAGGCACTCGAGGGTGCGGCTGATCTGCAGGGCCTCCTCCTCCGTGAGGACTACTATTTGTTGTGGCCCCTCTCCAGTCCTCACCCTCGCGCGTGCATTTTGCGCTCGCTTCTCCTCGAAGGGGAGAAAGTACAGACGTGTGAATGAGTGATGGTGAAGTGGCCAACTGATGAATGCATTGCTTTGGGTGAGGCTGACCATGAAAGAGGTGCATCAGAGGGTGAGTATGAGACAGAGACATCACATTGGATCAGGATTGGGGCGAGTGGTAGTGGTGGGGTCACAAATGGGGAGGTGAGGAAGTGCTCAGGAAGTGCAGGTAAGTTGAGGATGAGCCTTAAGTGAGTGTGAGTAGTCGTCTTGGCAGTGCAGAATGAGTTTGGAGTGGGGGGGTGGGGGAAGTGATGTGCACCACAGAATGCAGGAGAATCAGTAAGTGTAGTCACTTTTGCTGACCTAGTTAGGTCATTGAAACGTTTCCTGCACTGGGCCCAGGTGCGGGAGATGGTGCTCCTGCTGGTGGCCTCCTCTGCCGCCTCGAGCCAGACCTTCTTGGTGGCAAAGGCAGGGCGCTTCCTCCTGTCGGCCGGGTGAAATAGTTCCCTCCTCCTCCTCCTCCTCACCCCAGCCAGTAGCAGCTGAAGTGAGGCATCGCTGAATCTTGGAGCAGCCCTGCCCCTGTGCTGCTCCATTGGGTTTTCTTGCTCTTTGCTCCAGCAAAATCCATTGGAACAGTGGCCCTTTAAATCCGGATGCTCCAGCTGACAGCCTGACATGCGGATGCGCAGTCTGCCCACTGCGCAGCTTTCGGAAGGCAAATCCAGAAACAAGATTAATGGCCACCAATTAAGTTGGGAACGTTAAGTTTTTATTATTTGGGTTTGCTGCCCAATGACCCCTCCGCTGCCATCCCACCGCCCTTTTAAAATCGAGCCGCATGTGTGGGATATTCGATGGAATATTTCAGAGGAAGCAAAGAGGGCAGACATGATATAGCTTGAACAAAAATATTTTAAAAATCAATACAGTGGATACTTGGTAAATATTATACATGCTATGTTCAATTAACATTAACTTAATTTTTCTCTTTAGATATTACAAGCTTTCATAGGTATTAATATAATGCTGACATTGCTTTTTTAAAACTGGTTACATTGAACAGTCTTTGATCAGATATTCTACAAAATGAATGATAATGACAGGACCAGCCCTTATATTCCAAGTTTATTCCACATTAGCACCTGTTGTCATACAAATATTTACACACTTCCAGTCTCCAGATCATATACAAGGAATGAAAATTATTTTCAGGACATACTGAGAGATTCAATTTTATCAGTACACCAATCCAGTTGATAATTCTAAAATCATTTCACTAAGTTTTCACATAAATCATAAAGATATGGAAAATACATGTTGTTGACCTGAGTCACCATGTTATAATGTTATGCCCACCCACTAAGTAGACATTGTCCCAAGTCTCACTATTTATATTTATTATTATGGGTACAATAAATAGAAATATATCTTTTAAATTACGAGTTGGGAAATAGGAATAGACAGGAGACAATAGTCTACAGATTAAAGTATCATTGTAAAGTGACATCCTGACAAAGAAAAACAATTGGTTCTGCCCTTGCAATAGCTATGTCCACAGGACCCATCCTAATTAGTTAGTTTAGGCCTACTGCTCACTGATGGCAGTGTAGTTTCCAGAGGGAATATTTGTTTAAAGCACAATTTTCTCTAGTGTGTGAATAAGAAGAGGAAAGCTGTTAAGAATTTAAACACTGATCATATTCTGTTCTAACATTTGGTTTCACAAAAATTGTGCCTCGCAGATGGTACCTCGTGATATAAAAAGCATTTCAAGTTAAATATTTTCAATTTCTTTTGGGATGGACTGTGGTGGAACAGCCCTGTTTTACCACAATTAGATAAATTGCTGTGGAGTTAACAATAAGTGAACAACAGGCTGTTGACTGACTTTGCTTGATGAATGGTAGTTTCACCCAATTTTATTTTTTTTCAATAAAAGAAAAATGAAAGACCTGAATTTGATGCAAATTGTTAAAAGTAAACATTGAACTCCCACCCTCAGAAATTCATCAACAGGAAAAAAAGTTAAATGCTGGAGATTCTAAGTATAATTCCATTTACTGCTCCTTGATAATAATAGTTATATTCATCAGGCATCATTTTCTGCCTTTACAATGTTGGCAGAGAACTTCACCTGCCAGGAGCATATACAGGAAAATCAGATGCGCACTGCGCATCATTTTCTGCGCATTTGAATTAATGGCCAGAAGATTATGCGCACAGTGTGCCTAAATATCCAGAATGAGGTGCATGCAGGTGATGCTCCCCATTGGGAACATGAAAGTCTCATAACTAAGTTTGCCGATGACACAAAGATTGGTGGCATTGTAAACAGTGGAGATGAAAACATAAAATTACAAAGCGATATTGATAGATTAGGTGAATGGGCAAAACTGTGGCAAATGGAATTCAATGTAGACAAATGTGAGGTCATCCACTTTGGATCAAAAAAGGATAGAACAGGGTACTTTCTAAATGGTAAAAAGTTAAAAACAGTGGATATCCAAAGGGACCTAGGGGTACAGGACATAGATCATTGAAGTGTCATGAACAGGTGCAGAAAATAATCAATAAGGCTAATGGAATGCTGGCTTTTATATCTAGAGGACTGGAGTACAAGGGGGCAGAAGTTATGCTGCAGCTATACAAAACCCTGGTAAGACCGCACCTGGATTACTGTGAGCAGTTCTGGGCACCGCACCTTCGGAAGGACATATTGGCCTTGGAGGGAGTGCAGTGTAGGTTTACTAGAATGATACCCGGACTTCAAGGGTTAAGTTACGAGGAGAGATTACACAAATTGGGCTTGTATTCTCTAGAGTTTAGAAGGTTAAGGGGTGATCTGATCGAAGTTTATAAGATATTAAGGGGAACAGATAGGGTGGATAGAGAGAAACTATTTCCGCTGGTTGGGGATTCTAGGAGTAGGGGGCACAGTCTAAAAATTAGAGCCAGACCTTTCAGGAGCGAGATTAGAAAACATTTCTACACACAAAGGGTGGTAGAAGTTTGGAACTCTCTTCCGCAAACGGCAATTGATACTAGCTCAATTGCTAAATTTAAATGTGAGATAGACAGCTTTTTGGCAACCAAAGGTTTTAAGGGCTATGGGCCAAAGGCGGGTATATGGAGTTAGATCACAGATCAGCCATGATCTTATCAAATGGCAGAGCAGGCACAAGGGGCTGAATGGCCTACTCCTGTTC
Organism: Heptranchias perlo; assembly: GCF_035084215.1. Lineage (NCBI taxonomy): Eukaryota > Metazoa > Chordata > Chondrichthyes > Hexanchiformes > Hexanchidae > Heptranchias > Heptranchias perlo. The sequence continues at coordinate 27,180,176 of NC_090343.1, forward strand.
CTATGTTTCCTATGAAGTCAGAAAATTACCTCTCGTGTTCATCTTCAGAGAAAATCAGTGAAAAATATTTACAAATAGCAGCCAGAAACACAGCATGGGAGAATTGACCTAGCATTTCAGCCTATCAATAAATAGTTACATTTACTTTTTGAGAATGACACTCCCTCGACAGAGGAATTTTTATATTTTCTCTCCTTTCCCTTGATTGAGGATGGGGTGAGAAGCTGTTTCCAGGCCTTTAGTTATGCTGCTCCAAAATTGACTATTGAGAGGTGCGCACGAACAGCTCTGGGTGACAAATTGGGAAACTTCTGTTTTTATTTCATACAGTTTTTAAATTAGCTAGAATTAAAATCAAATCTATTGTCTCACCAAGATTTAAAATGAAGGACCACATATAGTAGGAAATGTCAATGTTCAGAAACATTAATTTAAAGTTGCTTTGAATAGTGGAACATCTTATTTGAAATGTTAATAGATGCAGATTAACAGCCAGTCTTCTTTCTGAAGATAGTGAGCTAATAGGAAAGTCTATTATAAAAGACTTAACCCCTTCAAGTACAAAAGAAATAGCAATTTCCATACACTAACACGTCACCTCACAACGTGTAAAAATCTGTTAAAAATTGGTTTGTTTACTTGAAAAGAATGTAATGGCATAAATCTCCTTTCCCTTGATTGAGGGAAATGGTTTCAGTTTTGGCAAAAACATCCAAATTCTACGGGTGAACTTAATCTCACATCATCTACATCTCATCTTGAAGGCCTACTAAAAGGCAAGCCTGTTTCATCCAAAAGTCCTGTTGTTTGTCAATGTCTATGAGATAGAAGTTGACAAGCAACAGGACTTTTTTCTAAGCTGACCTTCTCAAAAGGGTATATTAACCACTTGTGGACTGATAATAGTTTTATTGCTTTCTTTTAATGTTGGATTATGTTAACAGTGTCTTTTGCATTTTATTTCACACAAATAAATCTGACCAAGTACACACTGGTCTGCTAATGTGTGTTATTTTCCACCTTTAGAAATGTTAGGAGAACATAGTGGACATTCTCCTGTGAGAGTATACCATGATTAGGAATTAATTGTTAACCCAATTGGGCATGCTAACCAGTACACAGCATGAATAAGAGACTCAGATTTTGATTGAGAATTAAATATTGGCCAGGACACTAGGGAGAACTCCCCTGCTCTTCTTTGAATAGTGCCTTGGGATCTTTTATGTGCACCTGAGAGGACAGACAGGGCCTCGGTTTAACATCTCATCTGAAAAGCAGCACATCCAACAATGCAGCATACCCTCAGTACTGCACTGATGTCAGCCTAGATTATGTGCTCAAGTCTCTGATTTGGGATTTGAACCCGCAACCTTCTGACTCAGAGGCAAGTGTGCTCCCACTGAGCCAAGACTGACACCTAATTAATTAACTATAGCATGAGAAGCAATGTCAGATTGTTGAAATGAAACTTAGCAAGCGGAAAACTGCAATGGTCTGTCAACAGTTATCAAAATTAATGAGTATCTTAAGTGCAAAATCAATTAGCTTGTGGCTTCCTTCCACAAATGGGTTTAGCAGAGTCTAGTGTCAATTATGAAGATAATACCATCAGAACATGTGCTTTCAGAATTCAGTTTTAAGCAACAGCTTTTAATCATCCCAAGTATCTTCTATTATTAAATTAATTTTGATAATGTTTTTCCATTGATTGTTATGGTTGCAAGAAAAATTAGGTCTTATTGTATGGGGGATGAAATGGGAAGTGTGGATAAAAAATTAGCCAAGAGCCCATGAGCAAGGAATGATTTTAAATGGGGTAACTTCCCAATGGGGTCTGGTCATAATTGATTCAGGATTCAGTGCTAGGTCTCCTTCTGTTCATTATATTCATTAACAATCTGGAGGAGAGCATAGGCAGCATAATTCAATTTGCAGATTATACCAAATTGTGTGGCACAGTCAGTAACCTAGAAGAGAGAAATAGATTGCAACTGGATGTGGATAGATTGGGGAAGTGAGATGAAGATTGGCAAATGTTCTTCAATGCAGATAACTGTGCAGTTAGGCACATAGGCATAGAATGTAACATGAGTAGGTGTTGATTAAAGGTAATGGAGAAGGACCAAGATTTGGGAGTGATCATTGACCGTTCCCTCAAAGTTTCAGAGCAGTGTCAGGAGGCCACAGGCAAGACAAACATGATCCTGGGCTGTAGAGTCCGGATTATTCGTTGCAAAACTAGGACCACAATAATGTATACCATGTGTATTAATATGAAACCACCAGACAGTTGACTGAAATTTCCTGAAGTCGACTAAAAACTAGAACTGAAATTATATTAACACCCTGTCCCACTAACACTACCCCATTTGCAAGGAGTCGCACTCCAAGCGTGGCAAACACAATAACATTACTTAAAGTGGGAGAAATTTAAACAACCTGTGTAGCAACATCCTAAACAATTTCATCATTTTTAAGAATTAATTAATAAGAACTGAGATTATCTTTATCTTTTTCTATCTATTTCTGCTGATTGTTTTCAAAACAGTCTTATTGACATGGTGAGTGCTGCTGATATCAGGGGAAACTGGCCATTAGCAGTCAATGAGCTTGATAGTATGGGAGGGCTGAACTAACGTATAAAATGACATGTCACAAACTGTTAGAGCAACCAAGGTTAATGATTGTTTAAAGATGATAATTCAGTTCTATCACAAGTTTTGTCTTTTGATACCATTTGGGCTAAAGCATCTTGAATGGACATTTTAAACTCAGTAATACTCGGGCTATTTCTATGCTTTCAGTGGGGAGTTGGACTTATAGGTTATGTAGGTTGGAGAACTGGGGCTATAGAATTGTAGTCCTATCTCTGACCTGCACTCCCTTTAAGAACAATTTCCCTGCTGGGACTGTGGGGTTGTGGGATTGTAAAATTTAAATGAGTTTTAAATAGAATGTCTGGGAAAGAATTGAACTCAGAAAACATCTCTCTTACCTGTAGTTAGTACTAAGGGTGCACGCATGGCAGCTTTGATAGTTTAAGCCAGGAATTTATACCTACACTATTTTAAACAGGTTAATGCCTCTGTTAAAATAACAGACGAAGTAACTGGATATGAACATTTTAAGCATTTGCATGACAATATTGTACAGTATATTTTCCAGGAATATGGAGTTCCAGAAATTTACAAAGCTAAAGCAGGACCTGTGTAACTCCTTCACATTGATGGCACCTGCAAGTCATTTTTCCTCCTCATGAAGTTCTATATTCAGTAATTATTATAGAGTATCCTGCTTGGCCTTGACTAACAAATCTAAATGCTCACACTGACTCTTTGACTCAGAGGAACTAATTCCCTTTTAACCACAGATAGCTCATAAATCTAATTCTTCAACCCAACGACAATGACTTTCAAAATTACGCAAGTTGACAACTGTGTCAGTTATCTCATGAAGTATACATTTAACAATTTAAAGATCCAGAATTATTTTTTGTGAATAAAACTGGTAAAAATAGAAACCAGACCTCAGCTTGCTTTAAATTATGTTGCCGTCTGTTGATATCTTTTTAATATTTAAATAATGGCTCCCACTAAAAAATACTGCAGCAAATAACAGCACAAAAGCTGGTGTTAAGTGCACTTTTAGCATATCTATACTCTTTCGTGTTTATACCAGTCACGGTAGATACAATACTGTGCATCAATCAAGGACAGTGTAAATATTACAGCGCGTAATGTGCCACAGCCAGTTACTTTTTTGAAATTGTAAGCATTTCACATTGAATGTGGAAGTATGCATGTACTTAAAGTTAAAAGTTTTGTTTGAGAATTTTCACAGCATTTTGCTCTCAGTCTCTCAACACTGAATGTGTCTTTGTAACTTGAATTTCCTACAATGTCTGATCCTCTGCTTTTGAGGCAGTCTGTCCTACGTAAACATTTCACCACATTTAGCAGGTTTTGGCGAGCGTCAACCCCAACCCATAACAGCAACAACTTGAGGCCTGGAACATTTTAATATCTGGTCCTCATTTGCATCCCGATTGTCAGCTGCTCACCCAAAATGGGCAGAAATAGGCAGCTAACCGGTGACCAGATGGTTAAAATTGCACAGCCTAGAGGCCACCCGCTGGTTGGAAGGTAATTAGCAGGGAGGAAGTATCGTCAGGGTTTCGAAGATGGGGGAGGTGGGGGGGGTGGAGGTGGGGGTGGGGGTGGTGGAGAGCAAGGCAGCAGACTTTCCTTGTGGGGCACGGAGGAGCACTCTTGCTCCTCTTGGCCCCACAAAGGAAAGTTTAACACTTATCTTTTGAGGAGTCTTCAGTCTTCAAAGCAGCATTCAGTAAGCGGGGTGGGCCCTTCCATTCAGACCATGATTAGAAGACCAGCAGGGTCCTATTGACCGAACAGATCACGATTTAGATACCTGTAAGAGGCTCCTGCCCGATTTAGGCAGGTGCCTCATCTGCCTCCAAAAACAGTGGTGTTAAAATCCACACGGAGTGGGTGATGGACTGGCTCAATTTTAATGGCCCTCACACCTGCTTTCCACTAGACAGGGGGTGTTAAAATTCTTCCCTTTGTGACAACAAGGTTTAACTGAATTTATCTCTCAATGTTATATTCTTCTATTAATTACTAACTAAAATTGCATCCGTTATATGTTTGATATAAACAGAAATATAGACTAACATTGTTTGGAGTATAATTCATTAAAACCACAAAAAAGTTGTGTTACTGAAAGAGTTAAGTGGTCTCCTCCACTAATTGTATTGAGTTAGCAATCTTCAACAGTAGGGATGTTAAAAATAGCCACTGCACCAAAGATCAGGGAAGTGAAAACTCAGCCGTATTTCCCTCTATTATTATCCAATGACTCCTGATGGAAAATCTACGCATGTTGGCATCTGGTGCGCTCAGCTGTGATGCCCTCTGTGGTCAAATGGCTGGTGGACAGCCAACGTCTACGCTCACACATAAAGAACAGGTACAGGTGAAATACTGAAGGATTCCAGTGCCCACAAAACCTACATAATACAGTCAGCATCATAAGCAAGGAAATGGAGGAAGTTGGAGGAAGAAAAGTAGCAACCCTATCACACAGCAGACTCCTGTTTGCTGGAATGCTGATTTGTGGCCATTTCCAGCAATGTTCATCAGTATGATGATAACAAACTTACGTTTGAGTATTCTAAAGCTTTGGATGCAGACTATGCTTGAGTTTCAAAGCTTTAATGTCTGATTTGGAACTAGAGAGCGTGAGAATGGGCTGGGGTAACACAAACTGAGCCATACGAGCAAGACAACTGGCCAGTAACCAAAGCTTAAATCTCAGCATATTAGCATCAAAGCAAAGTAAGAAGGGCACTGTAGACCAGGAAAAGTAATCTGCATGTCATTTACATAGGTCTGTAGAGACTCGCTCCATAATAGAATTAGTGGCATGATAATGTCATCGTGTCCCTGACCATGCCCAACACAAAAAACATTTTCGTTTTATATAATGTTTATTTAGAAACTAACCTCAGACTAGCAGCCAATTTACTGCAGCCACAAGGAAGAAACATCCATAGGCTGCTACACGATAGCATTAAGCTCAATAATGAACATGGATTTGATAAGATGATGGGGGCTGTGGTATACATTCATCAGTTGCTGACATAAAGAGAAGATATGGGAAAGTATGAAAACAATTTCTATAATACTGATGTATTAAAGCAGTAAATGTGGGTGAAAGAACTGCTCCAGAATTAGTCTAGTCTCTAGCCAAGTTGTTCCAGTACAGCCACAACACTGGCATCTACCCGACAATGTGGAAAAATGCCCAGGTATATCCTGTCCACAAAAAGCAGGGCAAATCCAATCCGGCCAATTACCGCCCCATCAGTCCACTCAGCAAAGTGATGGAAGGTGTCACTGACAGTGCTATCAAGTGGTACTTACTCACCAATAACCTGCTCACCGATGCTCAGTTTGGGTTCCAACAGGACCACTCAGCTCCAGACCTCATTGCAGCCTTGGTCCGAACATGGACAAAAGAGCTGAATTCCAGAGGTGAGGTGAGTGTGACTGCCCTTGACATCAAGGCAACATTTGACCGAGTGTAGCACCAAGGAGCCCTAATAAAATTAAAGTCAATGGGAATCAGGGGGAAAACTCTCCAGTGGCTGGAGTCATACCTAGCACAAAGGAAGGTGGTAGTGGTTGTTGGAGGCCAATCATCTCAGCCCCAGGACATTGCTGCAGGAGTTCCTCAGGGCAGTGTCCCTGGCTCAACCATCTTCAGCTGCTTCATCAATGACCTTCCCTCCATCATAGAAATGGGTCAGAAATGGGGATGTTCGCTGATCATTGCACAGTGTTCAGTTCCATTCTCAACCCCTCGAATAATGAAGCAGTCCATGCCCGCATGCAGAAAGACCTGGACAACATCCAGGCTTGGGCTCATAAGTAGCAAGTAACATTCGCGCCAGACAAGTGCCAGGCAACGACCATCTCCAACAAGAGAGAGTCTAACCACCTCCTCTTGACATTCAACAGCATTACCATCGCCAAATCCCTCACCATCAACATCCTGGGGGTCACCATTGACCAGAAACTTAACTGGACCAGTCACATAAATACTACGACTACAAGAGCAGGTCAGAGGCTGGGTATTCTGCGGCATGTGCCTCATCTCCTGACTCCCAAAGCCTTTCCACCATCTTCAAGGCACAAGTCAGGAGCGTGATGGAATACTCTCCACTTGCCTGGATGTTTGCAGCTCCAACAACACTCAAGAAGCTCGACAACATCCAGGACTAAGCAGCCTGCTTGATTGGCACCCCATCCACTGCCCTGAACATTCACTCCCTTCACCGCCGGTATCCTGTGGCTGCAGTGTGTACCATCTACAGGATGCACTGCAGCAACTCACCAAGGCTTCTTCGACAGCACCTCCCAAACCCGCAGCCTCTACCACCTAGAAGGACAAGGGCAGCAGGCACATAGGAACACCACCACCTGCACGTTCCCATCCAAGTCATACGCCATCCCGACTTGGAAATATATCGCCGTTCCTTCATCGTCGTTGGGTCAAAATCCTGGAACTCCCTACCGAACAGCAGTGGGAGAACCTTCACCACACAGACTGCAGCGGTTCAAGGCGGCGGCTCACCACCACCGTCTCAAGGGCAATCATGGATGGGCAATAAATCCTGGCCTTGCCAGCGACGCCCACATCCCACGAACAAGTAAAAAAAATATTTAAGGAGTTTTTGCCCATAGGCAGCTGAGAAAGGGGGCTATATATAATAATTACATACCATTTGGACATTTAGAAAGTATTAAGAAATTTGAGAGGGTTAACAGTGGAAGCTCGCAACGGTATGTCAACCTTTTGCAACCTGCATACTGGGCAATCCAACAATGCGAAAAACCTGGATGGCCCTATCATGCTACTGACCTGGATGAATTTTCCAGCTCTCCTAAAAAGTGAGTCAGTTACCTAATGAATACGTGCTTCAACGGCACCCGAGGTGATATCGCACTTGCCCCCTTGGCTGCTTGAAATGAGCATGTGCCATAAAAGTTAAGTGCGGTCATGATATTCACAGCCACAGGAATAGCTATCCAGGCAGACGATCATAGCCGCGGGTCTAACACAAAACTCCCCACTAAGGTCTTCATAGGTTCTACATGGCCTGTAACTTCTTTGCTGGGGGGCGGGGGGGGGGGGGTAATATCTTGTAAGGCACTGTCTCCTCAAAAGCTGCCTCATTCTTCTTTCTTCCTTCCTGCACTGCTCCTCCTCCTCCTCCTTTTAATTGCATACAAGGGAATGTTCATTGGGAATCTCCTACTTGGTACTCAGGATCTGTTACTGTGAGTGAGCGCAAAAATTTCTCAGTGGTCTGAGGTCATCAGGCTGTCAGAGGCAAGTGATGTAGGGAAACAGAGCAAGGTCACACAAACAGCAATGAGATAAATGACCAGGTAATCTGTTGTGGTAATGTTGGTTGAGAGATAAATATTGGCCAGGACATTGGAGAACTCCCCTGCTCTTCTTCAATGACTGCCATGGGATCTTTTATGTGCACCTGAGAGGGCAAGTGAGGCATCGGTTTAATGTCGCATTCAAAAGACAGCATCTGCAAAAGTGCAGCAGTCCCTCTGTATTACATTGAAGTATCAGCTCAGATTATGTGCTCAAGTCTCTGGAGTGGGGCTTGATTCCACAACCTATTGACTCAAAGGCAAGAGTGCTATCACTGAGCCATGGCTGACACCTATATAGCTAAGAGGTTACCATTAATAACCCCATCTACTTTAGGAAATACCACTGTGTGGTAAAATTAGGCAATCATGTCAGGCTGCTGTTTGTCTTCAGTAGGAAAGGAGATGAAAGAGCTGGCCATGTAGACCAATGCATCAATCTCCTGACTGATGCATGTGTGGGCTGATACTGTAAATGATCTCTATACTAGCCTAGAAAGAAGTGAAGGTAGAAATATTGAGGGACACAGTGTCTTTGTCTGCCACTGACAGAGCTATGTCTACAGTGCAGGTTGGCTACAGGTCTCCTTGCAGCAGATGGCAGCTATGAAATTGGCTCTGTGCTGATCTGTGGCAGCAGTTATCCTTGGTCACTGACAAGTAAGTGTGCCAAACACCTGCAGATGTAGTTAGTGGCCATAAAGGCAGGTGCAGGCTCTCTGCCTCAAGTATCTGCTGCTCTCCCTGTCGTGCTTTCTTTCATTTTGTACCACTTCAACCATGAAATAGTGACTGGGGAACTGCAAAAGCAACCCACATCGTGATTTTTAAAACTGTCCTGCCCATCAGCATAGGAGTCTACAGCTTGCAATTATAGTAGGTGTTCCAGTGATTTTGCAGAAATATTATTAATCCGTTTTTGTTTCCACGTAAATATTCCCAACATGTTCTGATGCTAAAATAAATCAAAAAACAAAAATGAAAAAAAGGAAGAAAACAAAAAGGAAAATAAGATCAATCATTACAAAAAAGGAGTAAAAAGTAACAGAGAAATATTCATTCAACAGCTTCTGCCCTTTAGGAGCTCCTTTACAAATAGAGCTTCACCTTTTGCCCACTTCAGATGTATGGGCTAAGTGCACAGCATGATCCCATCATGAACAGAAATTGTGTGCATTTGTATGTACATAAATCAAGGCCTTGCATATTAACATTTGCAACTCAGCACCAAGCTTCCTCATCCCTGCTTACTTGAATCACGGTAACAACAATCCCATCCCATGGGTGTAATTAATGTGTGACAAATTTACATGGGCAGTTTCTATTATAAATGTGGTCATAGGAATTTAAAACCGGAATGGAAAACAAAAAGGGCCAAATGTATGACTTTAAATTGGGGGAATAAATTACGTCTACATGCCCTGGTCCAATTATCTCCTGCCCTCTAACCCTGCTTTGCCTGAAGACTACACTTGGTCTCAACTACCCATGTGCAATGCCATGGCAGATGCACTAGTCTGTATCATACACAGAGGGTTGTCTTATTTTTACTTGAATACTTAAGGATAAAATAATTGTTGGATCTTATACATGAGTATTCCATTAGGAATAACATTACCTTAGAGAAAGCAAAGTAGGTCATTTTGAGTTCAATAGTTAACTTTGATTTTCAGAATTGCAATGCAATCAGGTTATTATTCAGGAAATTAAGAATTAACATCATCACTGATTCTGACCTGTTTCTATTCTGAGGAGACTCCACAGCAAGTTTTGTGATATAAAATCGAATATCATGAAATTAAAGCACTGCTCAGAATTGTACTAATTAATTTACAATAACCACAATACATTGTGGGAGTGTGCAGAATTTATTGAAACATGTAACAGGACTTTTGCCAGCCTAGTGTTTCCAACTGTTGACAGAATGGAAGAGTGCTATTCCAGGCATTGTCACAGCAATTATAGCAGCAAGTATTCTTGGAAATAGCAAAACCAGTTTTCACAGCGGTTTGGAAGATCATGGAAAAACTCAAATCGATCATTACTTAATTATGCAGATCCAAACTAGCACCAGTAGAAATTTCTCAATTACTTTCTTTTTATTCGTTCATGGGATGTGGGTGTCGCTGACAAGGCCAGCATTTATTGCCCATCCCTAATTCGCCCTTGAGAAGGTGGTGGTGAGCCGCCATCTTGAACCGCTGCAGTCCGTGTGGTGAAGGTTCTCCCACAGTGCTGTTAGGAAGGGAGTTCTAGGATTTTGACCCAGCAACGATGAAGGAACGGTGATATATTTCCAAGTCGGGATAGCGTGTGACTTGGAGGGGAATGTGCAGGTGATGTTGTTCCCATGTGCCTGCTGCTCTTGTCCTTCTATGTGGTAGAGGTCGCGGGTTTGGGAGGTGCTGTCGAAGAAGCTTTGGCGAGTTGCTGCAGTGCATCCTGTGGATGGTACACACTGGAACCACAGTGCTCCGGTGGTGATGGGAGTGAATGTTTAGGGTGGTGGATGGGGTGCCAATCAAGCAGGCTGCATTGTCCTGGATGGTGTCGAGCTTCTTGAGTGCTGTAGGAGCTGCATTCATCCAGGCAAGTGAAGAGTATTCCATCACACTCCCGACTTGTGCCTTGTAAATGGTGGAAAGGCTTTGGGGAGTCAGGAGGTGAGTCACACGCAGCAGAATACCCAGCCTCTGACCTGCTCTTGTAGCCACAGTATTTATATCGCTGGTCCAGTAAAATTTCTGGTCAATGATGACCCCCAGGATGTTGATGGTGAGGGATTCGGCGATGGTAATGCCGTTGAATGTCAAAGGGAGGTGGTTAGACTCTCTCTTGTTGGAGATGGTCATTGCCTGGCACTTGTATGGCACGAATGTTACTTGCCATTTATCAGCCCAAGCCTGGATGTTGTCCAGGTCTTTCTGCATGCGGGCACGGACTGCTTCATTATTCGAGGGGTTGCAAATGCAACTGAACACTGTGCAATGATCAGCGAACATCCCCATTTCTGACCCATTTCTATGATGGAGGGAAGGCCATTGATGAAGCAGCTGAAGACGGTTGGGTGTAGGACACTGCCCTGAGGAACTCCTGCAGCAATGTCCTGGGGCTGAGATGATTGGCCTCCAACAACCACTACCATCTTCCTTTGTGCTAGGTATGACTCCAGCCACTGGAGAGTTTTCCCCGATTCCCACTGACTTCAATTTTACGAGGGCTCCTTGGTGCCACATGCGGTCAAATGTTGCCTTGATGGCAAGGGCACTTACTCTCACCTCACCTCTGGAATTCAGCTCTTTTGTCCATGTTTGGACCAAGGCTGTAATGAGGTCTGGAGTCGAGTGGTCCTGGCGGAACCCAAACTGAGCATCGGTGAGCAGGTTATTGGTGAGTAAGTGCCCCTTGATAGCACGCTCGACGACACCTTCCATCACTTTGCTGTTGATTGAGGAGTAGACTGATGGGGTGGTAATTGGCCGGATTGGATTTGTCCTGCTTTTTGTGGACAGGACATACCAGGGCAATTTTCCACATTGTCGGGTAGATGCCAGTGTTTGGCTAGAGGCGCGACTAGTTCTGGAGCACAAGACTTCAGCACTACAGCCGGGATGTTGTCGGGGCCCATAGCCTTTGCTGTATCCAGTGCACTCAGCCGTTTCTTGATAAGACGTGGAGTGAATCAAATTGGCTGAAGACTGGCTTCTGTGATGGTGGGGATATCGGGAGGCAGCCGAGATGGATCATCCACTCGGCACTTCTGGCTGAAGATGGTTGCAAACACTTCAGCCTTGTCTTTTGCACTCACATGCTGGACTCCCCATCATTGAGGATGGGGATGTTTGCAGAGCCTCCTCCTCCCGTTAGTTGTTTAATTGTCCACCACCATTCACGACGGGATGTTGCAGGACTGCAGACCTTTGTTCTGATCCGTTGGTTGTGGAATCACTTAGCTCTGTCTATGGCATGTTGCTTCCGCTGTTTAGCATGCATGTAGTCCTGAGTTGCAGCTTCATCAGGTTGGCACCTCATTTTTAGGACGCCTGGTGCTACTCGTGGCATGCTCTTCTACACTCCTCATTGAACCAGGGTTGATCCCCTGGCTTGTTGGTAATGGTAGAGTGAGGAATATGCCACGTCATGAGGTTACGGATTGAGCTGGATTACAATTCTGCTGCTGCTGATGGCCCACAGTGCCTCATGGGTGCCCAGTTTTGAGCTGCTAGATCTGTTCTGAATCTATCCCATTTAGCACGGCGATAGTGCCACACAACACGTTGGATGGTGTCCTCAGTGTGAAGACGGGACTTCGTCTCCACAAGAACTGTGCAGTGGTCACTCCTACCAATACTGTCATGGACAGATGCATCTGCGACAGGTGGATTGGTGAGGACGAGGTCAAGTAGGTTTTTCCCTCGTGTTGGTTCGCTCACCACCTGCCGCAGGCCCAGTCTGGCAGCTATGACCTTCAGGACTCGGCCAGCTCGGTCAGCAGTGGTGCTATCGAGCCACACTCGGTGATGGACATTGAAGTCCTCCACCCAGGGCACATTCTGTGCCCTTGCTACCCTCAGTGCTTCCTCTAAGTGGTGCTCAACATGGAGGAGGACTAATTCATCAAGTGAGGGAGGACGGTAGGTGGTAATGAGCAGGAGGTTTCCTTGTCCATGTTTGACCTGATGCCATGAGATTTCATGGGGTCCAGAGTCAACATTGAGGACTCCCAGGGCCACTCCCTCCTGACTATATATCACTGTACCACCATCTCTGGTCAGTCTGTCCTGCCGGTGGGACAGGACATACCCAGGGATGGTAATGGAAGAGTCTGGGACGTTGGCTGAAAGGTATGATTCTGTGAATATGGCTATGTCAGGCTGCTGCTTGACTATTCTGTGGGACAGCTCTCCCAATTTTGGCACAAGTCCCCAGATGTTGGTGAGGAGGACTTTGCAGGGTCGACTAGGTTTGGTTTGCCTTTGTCGTATCCGGTGTCTAGTGGTCCGATGCCGGCTGGTCCATCCGGTTTTATTCTTAATACGACTTTTTTTAAGCGAGATTGTACAACTGAGTGGCTTGCTAGGCCATTTCAGAGGGCAATTAAGAATCAACCACATTGCTGTGGGTCTAGAGGCATATATAGGCCAGACTGGGTAAGGACGCCAGGTTTCTTTCCCTAAAGGGCATTAGTGAACCAGATGGGTTTTTACGACAATCCGGTAGTTTCATGGCCGCCATGACTTGTTACTAGTTTTTTTTTAATTCCAGATTTTATTTAATTAATTGAATTTAAATTCTCCAGCTGCCATGGCGGGATTTGAACTCATGACTCTGGATTATTAGTCCAGGCCTCTGGATTACTAGTCCAGTAACATAACTACTATGTTACCGTACCTTCTTGTATTTAGTGATAGATTGGGAAAGGGGGAGGTGCAACGAGACCCGGGTGTCCTTGTACACCAGTCGCTGAAGGCGAGCATTCAGCTGCAGCAAGCAGTTAGGAAAGCGATTGGTATGTTGGCCTTCATTGCAAGAGGATTTGAGTGCAGGAGCCGGGATATCTTACTGCAGTTATACAGGGCCTTGGTGAGACCACATCTGGAGTATTGTGTGCAGTTTTGGTCTCCTTATCTTAGGAAAGATGTCCTTGCCATGGAGGGACTGCAACAAAGGTTTACCAGACTGATTCCTGGGATGGCAGGACTGACGTATGAGGAGAGAATGGGTCGACTAGGCCTACATTCACTAGAGTTTAGAAGAATGAGAGGTGATCTCATCGAAACATATAAAATTCTAACAGGAGTAGACAGACGAGATGCTGGGAGGATGTTCCTGATGACTGGGGAGTCCAGAACCAGGGGTCACAGTCTCAGGATATGGGGTATGCCATTTAGAACTGAGATGAGGAGAAATTTCTTCACTCAGAGGGTGATGAACCTGTGGAACTCTCTACCACAGAAGGCAGTGGAGGCCAAGTCATTGGATGTATTCAAGAAGGAGATAGATACATTTCTTAATGCTAAAGGGATCAAGGGATATGGGGAAAAAGCGGGAACAGGGTACTGAGTTAGTCGATCAGCCATGATCATTTTGAATGGCGGAGCAGGCCCGAAGGGCCGAATGGCCTACTCTTCCTCCTATTTTCTATGTTTCTATATTTACTTGGTATTTGTACTGTCGGCACTTGGTCACTCATTTTTCTTATCTGCCTTAATTCTTTTAGAAATAAATTGTTGTGAAATTGCATCATGCGTCCATTATCTCACCCATAAATTTTGAAGTCTTAACTCCAAGTCTGACAGAAGGACACATGCAGACTAGGAGTTAAGACTGCAAAATTTATGGGAGATAATGGACACATGACGCAATTTAAAACATTTTATTTCTAAAAGAATTAAGGCAGACAAGAAAAATAAGTGACCAAGTAAATGAGGCTCGGGCCTCAAAATGGCCTTACTGCAGTGAGAACAGGCAGGTGGTGGGTGCACTCCACCCACCGCCTGGCCGTTCTCCACATATGGTTAAAACTGGCTTTACTGTGAAGGTTTGTGCTGAAGTAGCAATGCTTATCTCAAATCAGTGTGATTGTGTCTGATGGAGTCTAAGAGTATAGTTACACTGTCATTTTGTATTTTAGAAAGAAAAATAAGTTGCTTGTGGATTTTTAAAATTATACTTGAAAATTCTATTCTTGGTACAACTAGCTAAATTTGTTCCATCCGTGATGCTTTACCAAAATGATTTATAAAGCTCATACTTTATGTATGCATTTAAAACTCGGAGATGGTAAAAAGAAAAAAGTTCAATTCTGATGGAGTGCAGGTTGAGGAAAGTCACAGTATTAGAAATGAAATCAGAAGTCCAAACTTAGTAAGAAACACAATGTTTGCATTAATCAGGGGGAACACTTAGGTGAGTGTCTTCGAATCTCCACATTCTTAGTACACAATTCATAAAACAATCACTTCACATAAACAATACACTGATTAGGGCAACAAGCTAACAACAATTCAAATTGCTCTTAGGAAACAAATATTTGGCAGGAGTAGAGCAGAATTATTGTCTCCGACAACAATGGTAAATATGCTAAAAATTATCAATGTAACAGCAAGTTCATATTAGTCAGGATTGCCTATCCCAGACTAATACTATGTTTGCCTCTACTATATAATATGATGTAGGTATCCGACTTGCAGTATCATGAGGGTAAATTCAGCAAGTCCACCAATGAGCTGCACTAGAAGGGGGCACAGTTCAGGGATAGGACAACAGAACATTCTCTGACCTGTGCTTGCTTCAAGCATAGCTCTACGCTCGAAGTACAAGATCACTAAATTTACCCTGTTATGTCACATTTTTCTGTAGAATTATATATTTTCTTATGTCCCAGTTATACTGCAGACATGTGTGGATGAGACCCAAATTGTGTAGCATACCCAACCAATCTCCCACAAATATGGAGTTTGGCACTGTTTGAGGCCACTGGACAAACCAGCTGTCTTCTCGAATTCTGAATTTGCTGGTGGGGTTTTGCTAGTAGAGTGCTTTCAATTTGTAGCATGCACTTGGGCTTTCTAATATTAAGGAGTATTGTATCCATGGATTGAATGAAAAAACTCTAATGGATCCAAATTATAAATGCACCCCAAGCAATTCACTAACATTCCAGGTTGGAGTTAGTGCACCCTTCCTATGCAACAGAAGAAACCTATTTCAGATCTGCCCAAGAAAAGTTAGATGGAACCAGAGAATTAAAATCATGGGACAGAGTGAGAATCATAGAACCTGTGACAGAGATAGCCTTAGTGATGAAGATAAATGGGAGCATATCTTAGCAATGCCTTTCACTTTATGTTTCTGTTATTCACACGACTGTTCTTTTTTGCATTTCATTGTTAAAGATTTAATTATACAAAGTTTCTAAGTATTATGCACAATAAATCCACAAATGCCATTATCATCTTTAGAGATCTAAATGCCTTGCTATGTGCAAAACACACTTAATATACAATCTACAACCTACCCCTCCAAATCAAGACAAACAGACTTTTAGTCTACCTTAACCCCTACATCATTCTCAAAATAGTACTGCTATGATACTGGTACAAACTGTGTAACTGTCCTATCAAATTCACTCTTTTCTAACATTATAAAAAAAAGTTATGTCAATTATCAAAATAGAAGGATATGGAGAGAAAATGACAATTGAATCTGTTCACTTAAACTCATCTTTGAAAGGAAAGGCATAATGGAATCTTAAAACATGAAGTGGGTCAGAAAAGCTTCTCCAAACTTGCATATAACAAAAATGGCTTTCCTGGTGTAAATGGAATCAAAGGCTGCATTTATATTGTCACTTTCTCGTTGATACAAAATGAGTATGCGTCAACAGAAAAGTGGCAATATGGAGGTAATTTTTCGATTTTGTGCTTCCAATAGAGAGCCTCACCCAGTCAGAGTGCATATCGGAAATTCAAACTTGCACTTACGTGCTCTTGGTAGGTGAGGCTCCCCACTGGGAACGCAAAGTCAGAAAATGATCCCTTAGAATTCAGAAAGATTAATGAGTGTACCAAAGCCCTGGGTGTGAGACTCCCAGCAGTAGGCTAAAGTGTGTAGTATAAATACAGTCTATAACAAATTGGTTCTTGTTAAATGTTTATTGACACCCTAAACATACTTTTGAACAGTTTCAAAGCTGCAATTTACAAATTAACATTAATTTAAGACCATCTGCCTATAAGAGCAAAACACACTGAAGCAGCCCAGTAATGCAGTAGTGAACTGCCACAGAGTGGTAGAATGCAGGTTTTCTTCTATGATGTTCAACAAACTGAGTTTCAAATCTCAGCTGAGCTACTGGGGCAGGCAAATGTATGCAAGGAACTAGGGCCTGATTTTACCAGGCCTGCGGGTTTCCGGCGGGTTGGGTTTCGGGAGCGTGGTCAACACGCTCGGAGAAATTAGTGGGTTGCCCGCGCGATCGTAGCAGGCAACACACTAATAGGAATCAATTACCTGCTCCTCCGGGGTCCGCGGCGCTGGCCTGCGCGTCGGGCGGGCTGCGCATGCGCAGTAAGATCAGTCAGCTGGAAGCTCTCTAAAGGGGCAGTCCTCCACTGACAGATGCTGCAACCAATGGGACAAATTGCAGCATGGAGCAGCCCAGGGGGAAGGCTGCTCCCAGTTTAATGATGCCTCACCCCAGGTATCATCAGATGGGGTGAGGAGGAGGGGGAGGACACAGATCTTCCACCCGGCGGGCGGGAGAAAGCGGCCTGCCTCTGCCACCAAGAAGGCCTGGCTCGAGGTGGCAGAGGGGGTCACCTGCGCCACCAACATATCGCCCACCTGCATACAGTGCAGGAGGCGCTCCAATGACCGCAGTAGGTCAGCCACAGTGAGAACACAAAGTCTTTCCCCTACACTCCGTCTGCCACAACACTGCCCCCACCCCACATCTCCTTCGGCACCGCCAACACTACTCTGTCACATCACCCTTCATACCCACTCAAACCCCATCCTCATCTTACCTCCACCTACTCACCTCGCCAGTACTCATCCTGCCACTAACACGCAACCCAATCCTCATACAATCTCATTGCTCCATCCCATACTCACCCTCTCGTGCATCTCCCTCACGGCCAGCCTCACTCAACCTGCCACCACCTGTGCTGCAGCCACAGGGCATGCATCACATATGTGCAGTAGGCAGCGTAAGGCAAACGTGTCGTGAGCATGAAGGGGGTGCACAAGGGTGTCTGAGGGTTTGTCATGGGTGTTACCTATATTGAATTTTAGAGCAACAAACAGCACACATTATTTTGACACCACCACTGCCACGTCTCCGCGAATCCTGTCCGCTGTGTCCAATAATGCCCGCTCCTGGGTATCACTATGAGGACCCACCACTGATGCCACCCATCGTGTTACTGCAGAGTAGGTGCAGGTGTATTTGCAGGGCTCGTCCGCGCAGACGACTGAGAGACATCGGCGGTGTAGCCGGCTGCACCCTGGAAGGATGCGGAGGAGAAGGTGTGGAGGGCAGTGGTGACTTTGACAGCGACAGGTAAGCAGTTGGTGCTGGGGCCAGCCAGGAGCAGCTCGGCATGAAAGAGCCTGCAGATCTCCACGACTACATGTCGAGCGAATCTGCGCCTCCCTGTGCACTGCTGCTCGGAGAGGTCCGGGGAGCTGCGCCTCGGTCTGTGGACCCTGTGGCGAGGGTAGTGCCCTCTGCGATGCGTCTCTCTCTGCGGTAGCCCTCTCTCCTGCTGCGCAGGTGGGCGTGCAACAACACCGTGTTGGGGGGCTCCACGTCTCTGCGGCGGACGGAGTGGACTGCGAGGCTGCTGGGGCTGGTCATGCTGTTCGTCCTCCGAGGGTGTCCACACACCACCCATCTGGCAGGTGTTGGTCTGAGGGGTTGTGCAGGGTAGGTGGGTGGTTCCTCGGACTGGGGCTGCGGTTTCGTGTCGGTCTGTCCTCTGGCTTGGCGGGGGGTGGTGGGGAGCAGGGGTTGCCCTATGTGACGCGGTGGCCTCCTGCGTGGGTGAGGGCTCTCCCCCGTGGAGTGCACCTTGGCACCTGCCACAGGCTGCTGGCTGCAACACGCCTGGTTGGAGAGAGACTGTTTCCCCCAGTGTGGGAAACTCACTGCCTTGAACCTAAAATCCCACACTTCCTCTTTTGACAGCTGATTCAGCTCATTAACTGACCTCAACAAGCAAGGTAAGTGCACTCAAGTGGAACCCCGCTGGCTTTAATTGCCTGCGGGATTCCCACCAGCGGGGCTTGCGCGCGCAGCCCCGCACGTCAGCGCGGTACCCGGAAGTGGCCGGGATTTCGTCGCGATCCGGTCACGTGACCGGATATCGGGATTTTCGGGGCCCCCCGCTGGAATCCCGCCGGAAACCCGACGCCAAACTCGAGCCCCTAGAGTGAGGAAAGACATGAGGAGAGTGAGTGGGGGTTAAGTCAATGGAAAGGAAAATCGAGCAGGGTATATAACGGGCAGCCAATCCACCACCGTCCAAAGTTGAATTTCACTTCCAGTGGATCTGCATTGCCTTCATGTGCCTCCTGACAGCTGCTTCAAAAACAACACTGGCCAAGGCCTTGGAACAGATTGCCTAACGACTATTTCAGTTATTGATTGGTAAAGAGACTTAAAATGGGAGAATAGAACATAAAATGGGAGGCGATGTAACATACTTTCTTAGATTATATCTCCCACAAAGTTGCTCATGGGCTGAGGTAGAGGAGCAGGAGGTGGAGCGCTGGGAAGCAAACATGCTGATCCTAGGAGGTGAAACTGGGCAGTTAGGGGAATGGTGGAGACAAGAGCCCCAATAATTACGGGGAGCCGGGGAAGGTTTAGGGGAGGCTGGAAACGGTCAGGGAAAGTGTCGAGGACGTGGAGATCCTGCTGAATTTAAATGGCAGGACCGCATTTGCACTTTTTTCATCCATTTCCCGCCCGGCAGGCAGCCAAATTGACAGGCTGGCCGGCTGTCAGGCAGAAAAGCAGTGGGCAGGAGGCCACAGATGGGGACCCTTGGGGACGGTCCCCGGCAATTGCAGGGGGGCGGTGGGGAAGGCCGGCGATCCTGGCTTGGGATGGAGGGGGAAGAGAGGAAGCCCGGAGATCGGGGCTTGGAGATGGGGGGGGGGGCGGGGAAAGAGAGGAAGTCTTGGAATCGGCAGGTGGGAGGCCGAAGGCTTCCTTGAAGCGCCGGGGGGGGGGGGGGGGGGGCAATCCTGCTCCTCCTGACCCCTGGGAAACCCGTGTGGCAGCTGTTAAATTTAAATCAGGCTCCCAATTGCACTGTGGGAGCCTGATTTAAGTATGTTAATGAAGTGTCCTGCCTCTCCACGGCAGGACACTCGCACGCCATGCTACCTGCCACCGTAAAAATGGCGACAGGCGTTAGTAGACACGATAGCAGCACCAGCTCCTGCTGAGGCCTACAGAACACCCAAGGAGGCACACAGCACTGGATAATGCAACACTAGAAACACCTCAGTGCTTAAAGCCTGTGCACCACTGCACACTATGCTTATTAAGGTCCTGATTTTCATGCAAATGAGGGAGGTTTCCATAATATGAGTGGAGAACCTGAATACCATTCTATAGGCTTAACTGCCCATACACAACAGGCGCTGCAGTGACTGTGAAGATTACATCT